>NW_022882960.1:4872154-6090193 GCF_011952255.1 Bombus vosnesenskii
GAAAAAAATATTGCCGTTAATATCTATTCTTTTTACTTCTGGATATTATACGTAAAAAATTCGTTTCTACTAACTCGAAGAAATTAATAATAAAACCCTTAATATTGTACAAATTTCAAACTTTAGTAAAATTCATTCGTATTTTAGCTTTTTCACCTTTCAAGATACGTCTTTCCCAAGTTTATGGAAATCCTAAATTCTTAACGAAGGTAGAACGAAAGTTGCCAACCTCTGCCACAATATACACTCAGTTTATGCAAATTTCTTAATTTTGGGAAACCCAGAAAAAAGATTCTCAACATCTGGCTTAATATACGTTCTCCGTTTTTCCCTCCCTAGAATTACGATAAAAAAATTCTCTTGCTGCTATTTGAGAAAACTCATTTTCACAAAAGTAGAAAGAGAATTCTCAGTCCTTAGCATAATGTACGCCCATCGTTTCTTTCGAATTACGAAAACTTTCGTCCCCGTGAAATCCATAAACCTTCGATTTCCTTCGAGTTGCCGCGTAAGAAACAAAGATACCGCTGGGTGAAAGAAAATTTTCAAGGCTATATCGTTGTCACAGTTAGATAATCGGCTAACAGAATTGCAAATGCCCGGTCAACCAAATAAATCCGGCCAATAAAATAAAGTGGAGCAGCCACCCAGGATTTTTTCGTCGGTGCGATCGAGCCAGAACAAAAGTTTGCCCACGAAAGAGTTTCTGAAATAGACGCGACCTGAAAGAGACCAATTTATTCATGCTCTTTGACATTACAAGTGCGCAACCCAGTTTCGGGATTGACTGTGCAAGTAGTTCAACTTAGGATATTCTATTTTTACGAAGTATCACCGTACGATCCCGTACTGGGGACGCTAATGTGTCGTCGTTAACCGCAATTATGGCCTAGTCGCTATCTGAACGATAAACGAGAATTTATATGTTAACAACGAAGATAGGTGGCGGTTTCTTTCGCGCGTGTAATATCGTTCCACTTTCGTTTGAAACGTATTGTGCGTACAGTAAAGCGTGAATTAAACGCGACCATATCTTATTAAGTTCATCGGTTGAACGAACGTTAATACGAAGTGCAAGAGTATAATAGAGAAACTCTTTCGACGATAGCTTAAAAGTTGGGTTAACTGGATATAACTCATAGTAACAGCGACGTAATTGATACGAAGGGTATGTTAATGAGCAAAGAAATATCAAACGGTTATGCCCTTGGTCGTAAATCCGAAACATAATAAAGGTACGATGATGATGATCGTCGTTTAACTACGTATATTATTTGTCACTTATTTGCATATGGAGTGACGGCTGGTGTTGGTGTTTTACGATGGTACTAAATCCTCGTAATCAGCTAACAATGAACGTTTCTCATTTAATTTAACGTAGGCAGTGAAGTTTGATTCTAAATAATTGGGTGTATCAAAGGGCAAACGGATAATAGTCGAATGATTCTGACGAGATAAATATGGTACACACACGAATATATAAAATACAATATGAGTCGGTAGCAGTGACGAATATCGTTAATTATAATCCCTAAATTCTACCTAATGTCCAAACTGAGGAAACACCCAACAGATCTCATAAAGGATATAACCTAACAAACACGAAGATGGTACCCCGCTGGGGATAGCCACCCACATGATAATCAAATAGCCAAAATATTCTACCAAATTGGACAAATTGTGAATGTAAACAACTAAATAAAAAAAAACGTCCAAACTGGACAAATTGTGAATGTAAAGAATTAAATAAAAAAAAACCTGATAATCCCTAGATTTAAACATTAGATTCAGCTACATACATACAAACATACGATAATCATTTATTATTCACGTTATAGTAACACGCCAGAATAATTCTCAATGAGAATTCATTGTAAACTACTACCAAATAAAAAAAGCCTGATAATCCCTAAAAGAACAACAGCACATCCAAACCAGCTGGCTGCTGAAGCGAGCAAAACTCTCATAAAAATAAGACTAACAAGAAAACACCCCACTGACCTCGCTAAAGAAATAAAATAGTCGAACTCGAAGATGGTATCCCGCTGGGGGTAGCCATCCATACGTTAGTTAGCAATTAAGTTACAAAAATTTACCAAATGTCCGGACAAATTGTGAAGTACAAATTTTTTTTTTTAATTTAGTTGTTTACATTCACAATTTGTCCAATTTGGACATTTGGTAGAATTTTTTAGCTGTTTGATTATCATGTGGGTGGCTACCCCTAGCGGGGTACCATCTTCGTGTTTGTTAGGTTATATCCTTTATGAGATCTGTTGGGCGTTTGCTTTTTAGGAAGTATAAATTAAATAATAAAAAAAAAAACCTGATACTCCTTAAATCATCGAATCACGAGTGACGACAGAGAAATTGGAGCATCGTTCGCTCGTAAACGGCGATAAATTTCTACGATTGTCAAACTGACCAACGATACTTCATAAGGATGGATTGTGCTGCAGGCTCGCATGCGCATCTTGTAAGGACTAAGGACCCTTGTGAAACAGGAAAGGGGTTGTCGAGGACGTGAAGGCTTTCAGGACGAATGGATAATCGGGAGTCTTCCCGCGTGCTATCCCCTCGCTGCCGAGTAATAAAAGACCGAGGTCCTCCCTGTTAAGAGTACCTTTTCGTGCCCACTTTTTAAACGAGGGCGTACCGCACCGTCGAATATGAAAGAAGAGAGAGAGAGAGAGAGAGAGAGAGAGAGAAAAGAGACAGTGATCTCTCCCAATGAAATATTTAACAGCTTCAATAGCACGCAAATACGTACATTTTCGTGATTCGTCACGAAAACGTTCCTCCAGTAATGATTTCGTGTACGTACATACGTATACGCTATCGTTGAAAAGTTTCCAAATGAAATATTTGTCACGCGGATAGGAATCTTGGATCTTTTTAAAGATACGAAAGTACAAATGAATGTTTGTGCGAGGTTTTACGCACAAATGAAGCTTTTACATAAATATTTTAAATTAGTACGTAACAAATGATATACAATTATCAGATTACCATTGCACGTATTACTAGACTGCGGATCTTTACGTAATGTTACATTTTTAGCGAATATATTTAGGCTAGAGAAATGGGACCTAAATAGGGATTTATTTTCTCGGTAAATATTTTTAACTAGAAAAATTTACCAAACGACAAATTGTAAAGTACGAATTAAATAATAAGAAAAAAAATATTTTAACGAGTACCTTACTTTGGACATTTTCTATATTCGTTTCTATCGTATCTATGCATGAAGTATTCTGCATCTCTAAAATTCTTTTCTGTTTTTATTTATTTAATTTGTACTTTACAATTTGCCCAGCTGGACGTTTGGTAAATTCTTCTAATTTTATTGCTAAATAACATGTGGATGGCTAGCCTCAGCGGGATACCATTTTCGAGTTTGTCTATTCTATTTCCAAATTTTCTATAACAACAGAAATCTAGTTATTATATTTGATATCGATACGATCATCGACTGTGTATAATACGATAATCAAGGTGCATAATGAAACGCATAACTAACGAACACTATGAAAAACGAATTATTCTATGAAGGAATTAGAAATTATAGCGCATGTACACGTGTATCCTATGGTATCAAGACAAAATTTGCGACGCGAGACGCGATGTGCGAGAAGGAACATCAAATGTGACAACGCAATAAGAAAATCTTCTAATCCGCTTACGAAAAACAAGATATTACGAAGTACATGGAATTCGTCTGAAAAACGCGAATATGAAAAGCGAACCGAATCTTTCAAACGGTAACGTACATGCCGGACGTTAAAAACGTCTCTCGTCGAAACACACGGAGCAAGGAAACACGAGAGGAAAGAAACGAACTGTATATTTACAGGAAAAAGTGGTTAATTACGTGAATTTTTAGAACCACGCGAAAAATGACGTTACTACTTATGTAGCCGTTAAAAGTTCTCGGCAACATTATTAATTAAAGTCAACTGTGACGTTTTCGGTCCCCTCTCATTCAATCCAGCGCGCCATTAATTATTCCTCTTAGTTGCGAGCCGTGGCTCGTAATTACCATACAAATTCGAGGGATTTAATTGAGGAAAAGATATATATCCAGCGTCGGTCCAACGGTTTTGAGGTTTTTCAGACGTCGACACGAGAGGAAGCGCAACTGAAGAAGGTGGATGTAAGGAAGAAGAGAAAAGGAAGAAGATGCACACGCGTCGACGTACGAAACTCGCTCTGTCGCGTAACGCGGCGTTGAAATTGCCGATCATTAAGAACATCCGGTCGCTGAAACGGCGGCTCCAGTTTACCAGACCAGTTTCTGAGGCCCGAATCAATTTGCAGAAGCCACGTGTGTCGCTTCTTTTCCCGAACGACCGATCGCGAACCACCGATACAGTGAAAGATACACGCACGATAAATACCAATAAATGACACTCCTAATAAATTATTTTCATCCGTTGCCTGGCTTTCCTTTTCCGTCCAACGTACGATTACTTAATTCCTGTTTTTACGATCGAACATATTTTTTTAAAAGACAAGTTTCATTAGACCGTTTATGTGTGTTTATGCATTTATTTTAGGATGTTTAACAGTGTCAAAATACACCGTTCGCGATTGGAAAATTGCCTAATGAATGGAACGAAAATCTGATTGGTTTACAGCGTAGTGAGATTACCTTTTGTGAGACAATTTTTAAAATATTAGTCTTTTTTTTTTTCAATTTGTGTTTTAGAATTTGTCCAGGTGGACATTTGGTAAATTTTTCTAACTTTATTTAACAATATGGCACATGTATTTTCGTTACTCGTCGAGATGACCATATCTACAAATGAATTTACCAAATGTCCAGCTGGACAAATTGTAAAGTACAAATTAAATAATAATAAAAAAAAAGTCTATAAATTGTTAGATCATCTATGGATCGGTGGACGTCCATGTAAGATGTTCTTTTCGTATATTGTACTATCGATGTTCTTCTTTCCAATTGTACAAAGTACTGAATACAAGTAATATATAAAAATAAATGTAAAATACACATTGTTACATTTAGTGAAATAATTCTTCATTTACATTCTTATCATCTTATCGTATATTTCTTACGTTCGGGGAAATATGAATTTGCATAGATATTCGCGATATATTGTCTCACTATTGTCTTATTATTCTGCCAACAATTTTGCTATTTTTTTTTTTTACTTTTTGTTCCTGCTACGTAAGCTTATTTTCGGTATATTTAAATGCGTACCGTTTACAGGTGAGCGTGTACTAATTGCTGAACGAAGAAAAAATTTGGGTGATTAGCATTGAATCGGAGTTCTACCTTTTGCGTCTTTGTGCGGTCGGAATGAGAATTACCTACATACGCATGGAATTCTGGATATGTGAGAAATCTTTCGATGTATATTTTGATGTGACTATTTTTGTATTACTGAAAATTCTCAATGCGAGAATTGATTGTAAATTTTAATAAATAAAAAAAAACTTTTTTGTAACTTTAAAACCCGTATTTTTTATAAATAGAACGCTTTTCAGAATTGTTGTCTCATCTTTCCATGGCAAGATATTGAACGACAAAATACCTAATATTAGCTATACTAGAATCAACAATAAATTATCAACAATATCAATCGACAATTCAAAACTTTGAAAGACTGTAACATTAACAAATATTGCCATAGTGAACGAACAGAGGAATGAAACAATTTGTATCAGTAACTAATAACGAAAATCGCTAAAATTCGCAATAAATTAAATTTCTTTTTTTCCTTTTTATTATTTAATTTGTACTGTACAATTTGTCCAGCTGGACATTTGGTAAATTTTTCTAACTGAAATATGTAAATTAAACGTACACTTTTAGAAAATAGTCCATTGATTTTTCCCAATTGTTATCTTTGTATCAGAAACGTCCAATATAAATCTCGAAACTTTCCAGTCAACAAATGTTCTTCGACCGATCCTTCTCAAACACCCACACAGTTGAAAAACAACTCTGAGAATGGTCGGATCGTGACGTCATCCTGGTCTCGCTTGGTACTCATCCTCGCATCTCTGCTGCAACTAGTCTTTCTCTAAATCGATTCCAGATGTTACCCCTAATTCTATCGAAGCCACAACCGGAAAAAAGAAAATACGTGCCGCAGGGAAATTCTAGGACGGTCAGCACGTGTTGCAGAGTGAATTTCGACAAGGTGGACGAAGAATAATGCAGAGAAAATCGTTCTCACAACACTTAATGCACCCAGTATAGCGCGTATATAAGTAGCCGCCTTGAATGGACCCAAGTTCTTCAAAGTTTTTGCAACCGATACCACGTGCAGCACAAATGTTGCGTTCAGCCCGGTTTACCTTCTAATGTTTCCGTTTCTGTGTTTAGAAAGATATTAAGAGCACCGGACGCTAGTATATGATTTTACGTTACCGAGCCATTAGATTCAGCTAAAATCAAACATACGATAATCACTTATTATTCACGTTATAGTACCACGCCAGAATAATTTACTTATAATTCTCAATGAGAATTCATTGTAAACTACTTCCAAATACAAAAAAAAAGTTACCGAGCGATATGCCTGTACGACTGATATTACAGCTTGGAAACCAACGTGAAAGTTATTTTTTTGTTTTTTAATTTACTTATAATTCTCAATGAGAATTGATTGTAAACTACTTCCAAATAAAAAAAAAATGTTACCGAGCGATATGCCTGTACGACTGATATTACAGCTTGGAAACCAACGTAAAAGTTATTTTTTTGTTTTTTTTTTATTTTTTAAATTTACTTATAATTCTCAATGTGAATTGATTGTAAAAATTCTACCGAATAAAAAAAATTTTTTTTTATTTAGTTTGTACTTTACAATTTGTCCAGCTGGACATTTGGTAAAGACGTGAAAGTTATCATACTTTTAGTGAATGGTTTAGCGAACTTCGGATTTTAAGCTTTCACGATAGTTGGATGACATATTTGCGATTCTTAGGGTTTCGATCGTGTTTTCAGTAGCGTGTCGTGCTGTGTTTCGATGTTTCGTAAATATTCCAGGTCAGTAAAAGGACGATTGAAAGCCGAAGAGTCGACAAATATTTTTCAGTGAATGTTTGGAAAAGTGTGAGTAAATGTTAGGTTTTAATTCGTAAGAAGTAATGTTTCTTCTTACGATATTTTTTTTTTTTTATTTAGTTTTTTACATTCACAATTTGTCCGATTTGGACATTTGATAGAATTTTTTGGCTGTTTGACTTCTTACGATATGAATAGAAAATATACGTAACCTTATTTATAAACATCCTATCGTGAAACGATGAATTTCGTTCGAAACGAGTGATTGAACGTTCACGTAAATTGAAAGTCCGATGCATTGTAGTCGTCATTCATTATACAAATTACTAATCTTTGTCTTATTTGATGTACAGTTATTTGCGCGACGGAAGTCTATAACTTACAACTTGACTCTTGTGTCCATACAGTTCCTACACTTGACAAATTATTATACAAAAGTCCTATGTATAGTCATTTTTCCACTCAACTCATTTCTTCCATTATTTAACTTCCCGATTAACTTCTAACAATTCTAAACAAGCTGTACAGCTGCTCCTTATTTCCACACAAATCTCAAACCGTAGAAGCAGAAAAATTAAGAAAAAAAGAGGAATAATCTTTTACTTGTGTCACTTGTGTCCATACAGTTCCTATACTTGACAAATTATTATACAAAAGTCCTCTGTATAGTCATTTTTCCACTCAACTCATTTCTTCCATTATTTAACTTCCCGATTAACTTCTAACAGTTCTAAACAAGCTATACAGCTGCTCCTTATTTCCACACAAATCACAAACTGTCGAAGCAGAAAAATTGAGAAAAAAAAGAGGAACAATCTTTTAACTAACCCTTCAACTCCAGTAATTTTGTTCGTTCTTTGAAATTAAGTGAAAATACGCGATCCAGTTCACGAAAGCACCCTCTCTCTCTCTCTTTTTCTCTCTCCAGTAAAAGAGCCCTTGACCACGCAACAAGCAGTCGGTGGACGACGAAAAGGGCTTAACAAGTTAAAACCTCTCGTGGGAAGCAACTTCCCAGTAATTGCGTACGATTCGTCATTATTCTTCGTGGAAGGTCTCCGAGCGTTTAAGGGACCGCCTTTAAGGACTTCTGTAGAACACTGCGACAGAAGACCACCTACGCGCGTCTCGTGTTACGTGTATTGTGGCGTAGGACGACGGTTCTCTGGCCTATCCTGGTCTATGTCGGCCGTGTGACTCGGTCGGACCAGAAGGAAAAAGAATGCCAGGACGCAATACCTGCGAAGACCAAGGACAATACGCCTGCGAATTTCTTCAAGACCTCGCCCTTTAGTCACGCCGTGAAACTGGACACTTTTTCGTCAACTCCAAGAAGTCACGAATATTTTTTTTTTCTTTCATTATTATTTAATTTATACTTTACAATTTGTCTAGCTGGACATTTGATAAATTTTTTAACGTAATTGCAAAATTACGTGTGGGTGGCTGATCCCAGTGGGATACCATCTTCGAGTTTGACTACTTTATTTCTTTAGTGAGGGTCATTTCTTCAGTGGGGTGTTTTCTTTTTAGTCTTCTTTCTACGAGAGTTTTGCTCCCTTCAGCAGCCAGCTGGTTTGGATGTGTTGCCGTTCTTTTAGGGATTATCAGGTTCTTTTTTATTTGATAGTAGTTTACAATTCTCATTGAGAATTATAAGTAAATTATTCTGGCGTGGTATGATTTTTTAATTTTTTTTTAATTTAGTTGTTTACATTCACAATTTGTCCGATTTGGACATTTGGTAGAATTTTTTGGCTGTTTGATTATCATGTGGGTGGCTACTCCCAGCGGGGTACCATCTTCGTGTTAAGAATCATGATATTCAAAAATCAAATAGTTCGCAACGTCATGTGAAATACTATTTTCAAACAGGAAACTAACACGGTAAATAGCTGTGTATTACGCGCGACTAAAAAATTCATACGATGAATTCTTCAAGAGGAAATCTGTCGATAAAGAACGGCCATAAGTCACACATAAATACGAACCATGAAGCATTGGACCGATAGTCGAAGAGCGAATCGAGGATTTCACCGGCCAACATTTTCTTCCGGTTTTACTTCGATTCCGCTAGAAATCTCCCATTCGTTTTATCGTGGTACTAAATATACGACGAGAGCGATGCTTTTTTCCTCGTCAACGTCTCGATAGCGCGCTAAAGTTTGAAAATATTTCTGGAAAATGCCAAGCCCTCGCTGAGTTATCGACACGTGGTTTTTCTTCGCCGATAAAAGTTTGCGGGTAATCGAGATTTCAGGGACGATGCAGGCTACTTTACGAGCGAATAAAAATTTAAATTCGTCATTTAAAATGATTGTGAGAAGAAAATAAATAATATATAAATTATATAAATATCCCACTCTTGCGTTGAAAATCACGCAACTTACAAACATTCTGGTTATGAAAAAAATACAAAAGAACTGCTATCGAATGCAATGAGGTAAAATTTTATTTATCAAATTCATCAGACAAGAATAAAAATACTCGTAAAATAGAATCAAGCGTGATTTTTATCACTTGCAGTTTATAGCCTTAAGAAATCCTCAAGAACTTTCTTCTGCTGATAACTCTGAGAATATATTTTTTATTTGTATAAAACCAAACAGTTAGCGAGAGATTGTTAATGAAATATTTCACGTATTTTGATCAACCAAATCAATTTTTATAGAATTACACATATTACAAGATTTACCTGTCAAACGATCTTTTTATGAAAGGGCAAGCTTTTCTACACCACAGAAAGAACAAAATTGAAAGTTCGGATAAATCCTCGATCCATCATTTTAATAGACGTGTAAAGCGATTTATTGCAACGTTCATTTCCCAATGAACAGCCCGAAAAAGATTGATACGCGTAGATCCAAACCAGCCCTTCGTGCAACGTAATTCATTTCCATTCTCCGAACGACGTAACGAAAGAATTTCAACAAACAGAAAACGCCATCCGAGTAATAAAGGCAGCTACTTATACCTGCAAAGATTTATTTGAAAGACCCAGATCTTCCTGAACAAAATTACACAGCGCTCACAATACGAATTCCAAACACGCATCTTCGACGCACGCTAAATCGGTAAAAAATGATCATCTGTCATTACACTCGATCATAAAACTAATCTGGACGTACGGAATACCACTATGGGGGACAGCAGCAATGAGCCACATAAACAAAATAGAGACAGTACAAGCTACAATTCTTAGAACAATAGCAAACGCCCCATGGTACGTTAGAAACGAGGATATACGGAAGGACCTGGGAATACCAACGATCAAAGAGGAAATTAGAAGACACGCAGGAAAATATAAAGAAAGAATAGGAACACACCCAAACCGGCTAGCTGTGGAAACGATCAACGCCTCAAACATGGATAGAAGACTGAAAAGGAAACACCCGACTTCACAAAGGACACAACCTGACAAACACGAAAATGGTATCCCACTGGGGATAGTCACCCACATGATAATCTTCTTCTTTTTTTTTTATTATTTATTTGTTAAAATTACAATCAATTCTCGCGTTGAGAATTTTCAGTAATGCATGATAATCTAACAGCTAAAAAATTCTACCAAATGTCCAAACTGGACAAATTGTGAATGTAAACAACTAAATAAAAACAAAAAAATTTGTCATTACACGATTTAAAATTTCAGCAGCAAGTTTACACGACATTGCTGATAATAATAACCGTACGCCGAATCAACTAATAAATTTTTAATCATCCCCGGTGTATCAGCCTGTAGGTAGACGCGTTTCGTGTTTTATTTGCCCCTGCTCGTCGCTCTGTCAAATTACCGGGGCAAACATTCGTCTGCATAAACATTACGTCAGTCGTTAAAATGCATATGAATCCTTGGCGGGGCCCGTAATGCATAGGTGGAACGTCGAGCCCCGTAACAGATCGTGACAATGGCCAAGCCGCGACTACACGCCGTCATTTCACCGCGAAAATCACACACCATTATCGGGTATCACCGTCGGTTCTGGGCCGTGCCGTTTCAATAATATCAATTTGTAACGCGTTACGGTAGAGGCGTGTGATCAATCCTGGACACGTCGATTTATAGACCGTCTAATCACGGCAGAGAATTTAAAACCCTTTATTTGCTGGTCGCCAGAGAGATACAGGTTACATTCTTCCACGCCTTTTCGTGGCTGTTCGATTGTTAATTCGCGGTTGGCGCAACAGAAATAAAAGCGACCGCGTCGATTGCAGAAAAAGATCGCCAGCGATATATATCGTCAGCGGTAGAAAGGCTTGGTTTAATGTTTCAGAGACGTGTACTTTTTGTCCGCGGTTTTTATTCCACCATGAAGTAGATTTGAAGTGGCTCGGATGATAAGGCAAGCGATTGAATGAAATCACTTGTTTCGGCTAGTTGTTTGGGTACGAAGTTTTTAAGAGATCGTTAATTAGCTGGCTGATGATAAATGGATTTTCATGTGGAGAAAGAGAGCGAGAAGAGACGAGAAGAAGGTGAGAAGAAGATCGAAGCAAAGCATGAAAAGGGATATTTTGTGTACCATCTTTTACTCGTTACGGCAACACCCAATGAAGTTCAATTTATTGCGTAGCTTGCGTTTTCTTTCATTTTTTTCTTGCGTAATCCCTTCACGTATATTACGATGTAAGTAGAAGTTTTTCAAGTAAATACAGTTTCGTTTCACTTAACATATTTTTGTAAAATCAATGATTTTACTTGGAAACGTTCGAGCACGTCATTAGATTGGGTTGGCAACTAAATGATTGCGGATTTTGTCAATACCTCCTGATGACAAAATCCGCAATCACTTAGTTGCCAGACCAATACATTTTAGCATAGAAGTATAGAAAAGATATGGAACATGTGTAGTTCCAGAAACATATTTTTTGCAACAATCGTTTGCATCGAAAAACGGAAACAAAATCTTAAAGTTGAAGTTTAAAATGTATTTCTTGGAATATCTTCGTAACTATTATGAAAGGATAATACGTAAGCATATTGTCAAATATGAAATTCAAGCGTAAGATATCAAGGTTATAATATCGGTATAGAATCTGTTAAAATAAATATTTTTAATAGCTGTGAGAACACTTTAAGAAATTGGCGAGGATACAGCAATGATTATCTAACAAGGCATAGCTGTTCTGCACTTTAAGTACTTAAAGCGACTTTAGTTTTATTAAGGTAATGGTTTTTATTAAGGTTTAACACAAGCTTTTACATGTCTTAAAGTTTACAACGACATCCTTCACACACATAATCTACACAAATGTGCACAATGTACAAAATAAATACCAATCATTTCGAGTATTACCCAATTTAGGCTGATAAGAAAAACTACGCGATAATATTACAAAAAATGTTAAACAAGGAAAAAACCCGTATAGAAACTTTTATAACTATGTATCTTCTCTACATCGAGGATAATCCACAATAAAAACATTGGATCGTTGACAACTCAAGTAACCTTTTATCCTTGAATATCCTTTCTTGGTGTTTCTATCGTTCTTGAAAAAAGTTCAACATCGTCAACCATCGCATAATATAGTAGAAATGATATCTACGTATAGATTAATTTTTACAATTTTACGAAAGTTTTTGAAAGCCCAAAATAGCAAAAAGATCAAATCTGGATATATAAGCGATCGGATTTGTCTGAAAAAAAAGATGTGAAAAGAAGCTTCCCTTACGAAACGTCGATCGTTCAAAGATCTCTCTCATGCACAAGGCTTTCAAACTGTATAAATTAATTCGAAAACAACTTTAATCGATATTAAACGAAAACCAAAGGAATAGCACGTTAAAAGGCATAAAATGATTGACAAAAACAAAAGGCGATATTATCGATATAAAAAAAAAGGTGTACGAGCAAAGATGTTCGAACAAAGACAAACAAGCTATATTTACGTACATATTTATTGGCGTTTTCCTGTTTTTAAAGGATCCGTCGGGCACTTACGCAGCGTTAAAAGGGTTGCATTCTGACAGCGTACATGATGCGCGTAGCAAAGTATTACGTTACAAGGAGGAATGCACCGGGAAGGAATAAGAGAAAAACAGCGATGAAAGGGGAGAAGATGCACGCGATGATAAAAAGTCGATGGTAACCACTCGGAATCAATACTTCGCGATGCAACAACGCTGTATACGCATGTACGTTCGAACGGTTCTATCGCGACGCACGGTATCGATGTAATCGTTACCCTTCTTTTGGTTTGACAGCTGACTGCTAACTATCGTGTACCTTTCTGTCAGCCGGATAATATTTTTTTAATCGAACCACGTTTATTATGTGTTCAAGCATGCTGAAAATTCGTTTGAATACGTTTGATTTTCGGACAATTACACGATGCTACTGATAACAAGCGTTTCTCGATTTTCATGGTTTTAAAATCGTATCTACGTATTTTGACATATTGACGAAACATTCGTTTCCTATAGAATTTGATAATTGTTATATTTTTTTTAGAATGGAAGATGCGTTAGATATAATGTTACAAAAATATAACGGGAGAGAATAGGCACGAGAAGGCAGAAATAAATTTATAGAGAAAAAAAAAGAATATGGAGTTCCTTTAAAAACAGCTGATACGACGATTTAGGATATTAATTCAGTAAAAGTAATTTGATCTTCCGAAATAATTTTGGATCTATGCGAGCAGAAGCGAAATTTCGCTTTTGAATAGCTTTAAAATATTTCAACCTTTAACAACAACATCTATATTTAGCTTGGAAATTGATTAGATAGCGAAGCGAAAATGCTAATAGGTTTGTCCGAAAAGTTTCTTCGGTTTTATGAGGAAATAATAAACGCGCAACGTTTTTCGGTTTCGCGTTTGTATGAAGGTGCATTGTTGTAAAAAACACGTTTGCGAAAGAAAGACATTTTTCGGACAACCTAATACCAAATACATAAGCCTTTTGTAGCTAAGAAAATTTACAAAATTTGAGATGAACAAATAATTTACTACGGAAAATTAAATAATATACTACAATTTGACATAAGTTACGCGTTTTAAGTAACTCGCTTTATGAAAATGCTTTCCTTTTAATTTTGAATCTGATTACTAATCCTAAACTAATTGTGGAAGTGAAGTTACCAAGACCAATTACTGAAACGTATATTCCATGCATTTTTAATCGGAGCAAAACCTTAAATTTCATTCCGTTAATCATATTACAAATAATAGCATCTTATCAGAGGAAAGTAAGAGTAAGGAATGGTAATGATTAAGTGGTTCAAAGTAAAAGAGGCTTGCCAAGCAGCTTCGTGAAAGCGACTTCATTTACCCAACGCTGCAACTATAAATTCACCATTGAATACTCATAACTTAAAATTAGTCACAACCACACTGGCAATCCTAAAATATTAGCTATTCGAAGGATTAACGTGATTAATATGTACTCTGTTGTAACTAATTCCCGTTACTCGACGACAAAACATGGGTCTACCACAAACTTACGTGGCTCTTGAGATATTTATTTACCTTGCATCAAACGCAAATGTGCCTAATAAAGACGTATATTCCAAATATACAAAGAAAGAAGGGACTGCTACCGAGAAGCGAGCCCTTGAAACTTTCCAAGAAACAAACGCAAGTCCTACAACTCCTCTCATACTACCGTTCATAAATACGAGTAAATCGGACTTGCATTTGCGGGCAAACTGCGCTTTAATTACAAAATTACGATAACTAACTGTAACGATTTTATCCTTTATAATTATCGTAGGTTACGTATAATGGAATATTATCGATCGAATTGGTCGTTAAAAGCCAAGTCCTGCAGAGCTATTTTAATATTTGATAAATTTCTAATCTCTTTCATCTCTGAATTACAAATCAGATTAAGAACGAAAGAAGCAGAGAAATTTACGATGTTAAAATATTCAAACGATATACAATAATAATACAATAAATATTGCGAAATACACATATGTAGATCACTACAGATATTATTCCTGTATCTTCTGATAATTACGTAATTTAAATATTCAGTCCGTTGATTCGATGACAAGCTATTAAGTACTGCTTCTAATTATTAATTCGTCGTTGATTTGTACACTCTGGTTAAGTTCAAATATCGTTAACACGAATGGATGAAAAGGTCTAATGGTCTTGTTCGACGAAAGATCTTTTCCCTCTAAACCCTCGAAACTAAAAACAAATGAACAGTTTGTCCAGATTTCTGTCACAGGTTTCCATCGGGGTTCCAGGCATCGTAAAACGAAGCACCATGGTCTTCAACGTCGTTAAATCGAGCTAATGTGTTTCTAAGCCTAGACATCTCCGATTTCAAAGCGAAAGCAACGCGAGAGTTTTACTCGTTGTTGTTTCTCTAATTTTGAAGCAGCGCCGTAATCGTGTGTAAACACAAGGGGCTGTGCTACTGGGTTTCATTCATGCACTTGCCGTGACTCTGCCCCCCTTTTTTTTCTCCTCGACGGACAAGTGTTCGTGGGAATCGAAGTAGGGGGTTGCACCTTTGTTTCTTCCCTTAAAAAAAAGCAGGCTCACGAATAACCGAGCAACGAAACTGAGACGCTGCGTAATTTTTTTTATACGTGCGCCTATAGCAAGCAGGTGGACATTAATTGGGCTGATATGTCGATGTCGGTGGGTTGTGGGTCGATTTAGATTGTTTCAGATGGCGACAGATGTCTCCAATTAGTTTGAAACGTAAGATAATAACATTTTGATTTTTATTTCGTATTTTAGTTAATTTTTTTGATATTTGTTAATTGTCGCTTGTACTTTGTATGTTTATAATATTAATGACAATTGGAATTTCAAGTTTTCATATTTCAAACTTTCAAACTTTCAAACGCTTACATCTGAAATTTTCAGATTCAAAGATCCGCGAGTCTTCCATTTTAAACACTTGAGACATATCAGACATTCTAATTCTTTTTTGCATTTATAGCGAAGTATAGAACAAACATTTACTGATCCAGTTGTTTACCCCCTGCGATATAATATATCGTGTAATTTATCAGAGGCGAAAGCCAACGCCATCGCATTAATAGTGTTCCGTGGCCTGTAATAAAGTTTAAACAAGCTTCTCGTGTAAAACGTTCGGTGATATTCAATTGCGGTCGCATCGAAATTAATATCATTATTGCGAATTTCACGGTGCTATCGAGGCCAGAATTAAGCGAACCACAGGCATTTCTGGTAACGCAGAAACAGGTATCCACCGTGTGACGAACCGGATCTCCCTCGATAGGACTTCCGGTTAACCGAGCCCTCTAGCTTCCGGCGAGGAGACCGATGACTCGTGAAATCGAAGGGTACTAACGGGTAATTCGATAGAATCCATTCCCCTCGAAAGCGAGAATAATCGACAACTTGACTTTTTTTCCTCCCGCACGAACACATCCTTCTACCATTTCAAGATTTTTGCAACACATATACGGCTAATAGTTCCGATGAATGATTCGATGCTACGAACACTATGAAACTACGCAAACTTAAAAACCTATCCATCTCTATGTTTCACCAGTTAGAAAATATTTCCAACAGTTTTACGGTTACCACGTAGATGTAATAAAAATAATACTTCGTGAAATGACCATGCAAATTACTATCCACGGCATCATACCCATAACAATTTCATCGAGAATTGGATAAAATAGCCGCCAGCCATAAAGCCAATCATAATATTGCCACGTTATAATTCAACCGTTCTACCATTAAACCATTAAAACCATATTATAATTGCCAGGCATAAAGAACAAATCCTACGACGAAGCTCATTACTTTTCCCCGTTTAACCTAACAGACAGAAACACGAAGAAAACGGTATCTGAACAACATCAACAAGAACGACAACAAGATTCATTGAGCAGCAACGACATTCGTCGTAAAGAAGAATTCCGCGTTCCCACAGATTTCGTTCGCGGGTCCATAAATAAGAGCAACCAGCCGGTTCGCGAGTGAGAGCAAGATCCAGTATCCAGGTTACACCTTGAAAAGTAGCAAGCGCGCGTTGCTTATGCGCGGGGCAATAAATTCTTTCGAGCTTCGGCAGAGGGAAAGAGATTGCGGTCTGGTAAACGTCCGGGGGCGGCTGGTCGGCTGAGGCCAGCTTGTAAGTCGGTGAAAGAGTTAAGATTTTACGACTTGTTCGGAGCTGGCCGCGCGCGAACTTCCAAGCCGCACGCGTGTGTGCGCCGCGGCGATTACCATAGTCAAGCTCGTAATTTCTTTCGTCTATCGTGTAAAGGCTTGTTCCTGAGTCGACTCGAAATTAGAATCGATACGGGAACACGTGTAAACTCGGATCTACGCCAACATTGTCTCATCGGGGTCGTGTGAAAGTACGTTGATTTAATTTTTCTTTGTACGTCTGTGTACTTTTGAAGTATGATGTTTTCACTTGATGTTTCGGAAGGTTTAAGTTACAAAGCACATAAAGTTTATGTGCTTTCTATGTATACACAGGCGTACACTTATACAATAAAATATTTGTAGATACATATATCCCTAATGTGGGCATTCCGGTTTCTAAGAAATTTCTCAATTTCGCTATTTTTCACAGATCATCATTTTTCTTTTTGATACTTTTACGTCAAAACGTATGGAAATATTTTGAATATCGAAATTTATTTCATGTACAAATTTTTAGTTACTCGTTGAATAATTACCATTTTGGTTGCCTGGATGAAAACTGTACGTACGTAGATACATAAAATACTAACGTGTAATTAATATTTTCAGTGGCTAATATTTTATATTTCATAGCTAGTATTGTAAATATATATATATTAATTTCCCTATAAACAAACGCATGTACAATGTAGTATATTGTTTTACGTCAACTTCGAAGCACTATTTGTAAATAATTAGACCTTTTTATGCTACAAAAAACAACGAATATGATGTTTTTTATAAGGTACGTATCATATGTACATTTTAATTGACAATTAATTGGATACAACAACTGCAATTACAATATCGTAGTTTAAATTCATAAAGATCAATTACTGAATTACTATAACTGTCAAGCAGCCATACGTATTAGTAATATCTATAAAAATACACGTTCAGCGATCATATCTGTCAAATGTTAATTTTGTTAAGAAGCCAGGATGATAATAGTGAGCTCGCAGAGGTTAGAATAATTAATTACAATTATCCTGCTGCTCTCTGTAAAACGAGATTGTCTGCAGTATACTTATCTCTTCCTAAGTGGAAGCTAACTCGAATTAAATTTGATATAATCGAATGAAAGTAAATTAAGGTGAAACTGTGTTTTTTCGTGTTACCGTTTCACACGGTAACTAAATTTTGTTTAGATTCGCACGAACGTAATTTGCAACTTAACTTTCATTATCGAACAGTTAATTTCATCGACGACGATGTTCCAGTTAAAAAGGACACAAACATAAAATTACTATCTTTCTCGAAATTTATTTAACGATTCCAAAAAAACTCGATGCGCACTAATTATAAAATACCCGAAATCTATATCCTTCATACGACTTTCCACTTTACATCAACGTAGAAAATTTCTGAAATTAAACATCAAAAACTTTCTTAAGAAGTTGAGAAAAAAATATCGGTTTTAATCGATCGAATTCCGATATGAAATCCCAAGACCGCCAAAGAGTCGGAAATTTATGAGTTCATTAAACAGCAAATATTTGTTTCGCAACTTTCTTCCCTAAAGAGAAACCGATACCAGACGTACGATCGAATGAGTCACGATCCCCGGAGCGTACATACATCCGAGAATCTTAATTCACCGGTTTTTCTTCGTTGCATAACGTTCTCGTCTAAAATAATCACAGCTAAAAATAAATCTGACGATCACGCCTGCTCCATTCGCGATAGATTTTTATTCGCGAGCAAACAAGAAAAAAGAAAAAGAAAAGAAAAATCAATTCCGCAAAAATCCTATCCCGTCTAGACAACCTTCCCTCCCGCTGGCCGCTTATTAATATTCATCTCACTCGCGGCGTTCTCGCGCGCGCGATCCAATCGATCGAATTCTTCTCCTTCGGCAGCCCCATCGAATATCAATGAGATCTGTATCGATAAGCAAAGGAACGCGACACTGTGAAATCGACCACGTAATCTTCCCACTGGAATTATGCTGGAAACGCGACATCGCGGTGCCTATTGGACCTAACCTAAACGAGGAATGCCTTCGACGAATATCATTAAGTCTAGGGGATCGTATGGCAGCCATGTGAACTTTAAAAAGCAAGTGTTGCCTTTCCTTGCATAATGTAGTTCTCTTGAGCGAAACAGAAAGGGTCTCGTCGCGCGTCTCATGAAAAACGTTTTGACGTTCTTTACGTATATTCTAGGAGTTTTCAAAAAGATATTATTTTGTTGTAGATTATTGGAGAATATTATGCGTGAGAATTTAATTATATTACATTGCATTAATAATTATATTATACGAGCATTGTATCAAATTCTAAATAAATTAATCAGACGTTAATAATAATAATTCTAAGTAACAGAATATTAATAATCTTGACAGAGTACAAATTTTATTACAATTTTCGGATACCACCAGCACCAGCATGTATCTACGACGTAACATATTTTATTCTGATATTTAATACATAACGAAATAAATTTTACTTTAACATTATCGATAGCGTACGATTACACGATACAACTGGAAATGAGTATCTTTTGGAAAGATGCGATTAAATTTAATTATTGCAAAAATAGAATTATATTAGGTTGTCCGAAAAGTTTCTTTCGTTTTATGAGGAAATAATAGACACATAACGATTTCTGTTTTAATTATGTAATTTTGTCAAATTACGTACGATCCATCTTGTTCTGTTGAGATAAACACATTGTGACATTTCACACACTTGGATTGTTGTAAAAAACACGTTTGCGAGAGGAAGACACTTTCCGGACAACCTAATACATCGTGATTAAATTTGGAGAACACATTAAATAAATACCATTAATATTGTCGATATTGATATCGTCGAAAGTGTATAATTTATTATTGTTAGTTTGTTATATAGTTATATATCTTGATCATTTTTTAGAAATACATCAAAGAGTTATTAATATCATTAACGATATGAATGTTATCAAAAGCACGCGCTATAATATCCGAAACTGTAAGGGATTTAAAAAATTAGTTGCAAGTTTAGTCCCAGACAAAATGTCTCGGCAATCTTATCGTTCGAATTCGTGCGACTGCATCGCGGAGAACGTAAAATCGGAGTTATAAAGCGACAGTCAAAGTTTAGAGGAGCGTCAGAGTTAAGTGCATTCCTGGATATCGCGCTTCCTTGCCGGTATCAAGCGTAACCATTGTAAGAGATTTACGTGAAACTTCCGAACAGTAGGTTCGATTCTCTGGAAACTCAGGAAACGTCGCATCTTTTCGTCTTCGAGTTATTCAACTTATTGGATTTTCGCGTTTATCTCACTGGTTCTACAAACGATGAACGAACAACTCAGCACTTCTGTCACCTAAACTAACGATGCATAGAAGGTATTTTAGGGATGAACGAACGAGGATAAAATTAAGATTGATAGAGATAGAAGAAATATAAAAGGAAGACAATGTAAGTTTGTTATATAACGTAATTAAATCATGAATTATCAGTATCAAAGAATTATCATAATTGCAAGTTTCTACGCTTTAAGATGTTCAATTATCATTCTAAGGTATTCAAGTGTTATCTCATCGAAGTATTCATAAAAATTTCATTTCCATTTTACTTCGTCTCCGTGATATTAATTTTTACGAATGAGAAATTCTACAAGACGACAGAGCATCCGCGTTGACTGTCATTCCATAAAGTTCTTCTACCAAAGATTCTCATTGCCAGGAATCTAACAAATAGTACGAAGTCTAGTGATTTTACAGGAACCGAGAACACAGTTCTTCATATTTAAACTGCGAATGTTTATGCAATTAGTTATGGAATTGAAATTCAAAGGTGCAAAAATTCACACGATGAATTTTTAGAACACGGTATTCGGCATTACAGTGCCTCGTAGGTGAAAGAAATTTAAGAATACCTTCCATCTTTTTAACTATGTTCGTATCTGCATAAAAATCTAATTAATCTTAAAAATAATAATTTTTCCTCTACAGGCGATACATAAAAATCAGCGGTGGATCCCTTCCTTCATTATCGAAATATCTTCCTCGTAATTCTTAAAAATAACCTCGCTGAACATCGTTTAGCTTCCAATACCTTCTCCCCCATCCCTTATCGATCCAACTTCTCCTTTCGCACGAAAACTTAGACACAAGTATCAAAGATGTTGCTGGCTAGAAGCGCGGAAAACTTTCGAAAGCGAAGTAGCAACGCGTACCGGAGGCTCAGACACAAGGATCGATAAGTTTGTTCCTACCAACGACGTTTAAAACAGCCCTTCAACCCTTCCCTTCGCAGCTTCATCATCTCCTCGTCTTTCTTAATCTCTGCTCAGGAACGAAACGCTTCTTGTCGTTGCCTCTTTAGCCGCAACCACAATGGAACAAGCTAATGACAAAGTCTCGAAAAAAAAAAAAAAAAAGAAAAAAAAAAGAAGGAAAGAAGAGAGGTAAGGGAGGTAGAGCGAAAGAACTAATCCGTCAGTCGTAAAATCGATATCGACGTCGTTTCGTGTTCGCTGTTCCACGTCGTGAAACGACCACTCTGGTAAGCCAGGCTGAATCAACAGAAAAGAACGGGCACGGACTTATATATGTGCGTACACGCGTGGCTTAATCCACCCCTTCGGTCTTCTACTTTCTTCATTTCTCCAGTTACTCTGCCTTTCACTTTTCTGCCTTTCTTTTTCCACTCGTTTAACTTTTTTGACAATTTTTTACTTCCCCGTATTTACTTATCGATCGTTTCTTCGGTTTCTTCTGCACTCTATTTTCGTACAACGAGTTTTATCGACTTGGTAAATGGGAGGATAAAATACTTGTTCGTGACTAATTTTTTAATTTTGTATATTATAAATAAGAAACATTGTTTTTAAATCAGTTACTTCGAGTCAGTAACTAGAATGGATCATGAATGATTTAGTTAGTGATTGGTCATAGTCGTTATTTAAATGTTTAGTTTCTAAGAAAATGTAATTTCTACAAATTCTAGGAAGTATAATTGGTATATCATAAATGTTTCTAATTGAATGTTTGAGCGAATTATTCAAAGACACACGTGGTTGTAAATATGAAATTTATGTCTCATTTTCTTCTACAAATTTAATACCAACAAACTCTTACAGTTTAGATAGAACTCTTGATGCAAAATTAACCGAAGTGACCAAACTATTTATTTTCGACTGAAATATCACCTAGTAAATCACACAAGTAAATTTTCGTACATTTCAAAGAAATGATCACAGAACGAACAGAACTTGGAGCTAATAAACTAATAAAAATATAAAATAAATCAAATGTATACCAACAGACAAATCTTGTGTTTTTGTTTTACCCGTAAAAACACAAATATTCGCTTATTAAACCCAATATCTTCTCCCTTTTCATCGTCCTGTTTTCTGCTTCCTCGAGTGTTCCACCCTTTTTTTCATGAACGCGCGGTTCATTGTTCAAGCCAACAGAATTATTCCCATCCATTTTACCGTTCGCCTCGATCGGTGATAGCTTGAAACGAACGCTTGCCTACCGATCGAGCTGATCGAACATGATTGGCGAACATGGAACAAATGCTTTCTTCGATATTTGTTCTGTCACGGCTCGACGTTTCGATTTGTAGTTACAGCATGATGGTAATTGCGCCGTTAATCGACGACAACGGTATCGAGAGAAGCTTATGAGAGAAACCTTTTTGTTTTTGAGACAGCTGGTGATGAGATCCAGCTCTCGTAATTTAAATTCTATTGTTTACACAGTGACCTATATTATTGGAGTTAATTAAATTTTTTACAAATTGTAACAGCTTTAAAATTGTTTGGTCAAGAAATTGGAATCTTTCTTAAATAGAGAAAAAATTAAAAATCATATATACATAGTGCGGGAAAGAAATAATATAAATCAAGGGAGCAGAATAAAATATTTCCAGTCGAGATCTAGTTTTCTATGAAAATAGTCTTCGAAAATTTGCTGCGTATGTAACTAAGTTACGATTCGTCGAGATAACATCCATTTCCTTTGTACATAATTCTTACACAATTTAAAAAAATTTTTATTTTATTATATATTTTATTTTATCGTTATTTTTATTTTATCTAATTGTGAACTGTATAAGTACGTATATATACAGTGGATTTTTAGAATCGGCTTTCTCGGAAACTAAAGCTTCGGCGAACGTATTTTATTCTGCGCTTTAAGTTTATCATTGTGCAAGGAATCATCTTCTTGTTCGTTTGTACGATACTTTTAACTGCACCTCGTATAATACAAACTATCGTGGACTATATTAAATTCTCCCTAATGGTTGGTTCCTATCTTCTACTATCGATATTACTTGCGAATGTCCACCATCCCGAAGTTCCATTAAAATATTTCAAACCCGTCAGATTTACTGTGCATCAAAATATCTCGTCCATTTGTCCAACTAAAAATGTCCAATTTTTTTTCAAATTTATTGAAACTCCGGATTTATTATAAGAACAAAAGCAAATTCATGTTCAGCCCCGTATTAAATTTTACATATCAGTTATAATCCCTTGATAAATACAACATATCCACATATAACACGTTTCGATAACCATGTAACAGGAAATATGCGGACGAAAAATCTCAATGCCTCGTGTGCACGTGTCATGGATTAATCTCGCGAAACTCGTTACCGAAAATAGAAAATATTACATAGATAATAATCGAAACGATTGGAACAAGGGATACGCGAAATAAACGAATGCTGACAAATAACCAATAGAAAGATGGTACGCGCTGCCCACGTGCTTCATGTATTTAAATTGCGTTTAATTGAACGTCATTCAAGCTTCAATAAGGTGAATTATCTATCGGTATCCTGCAGCAATTCCCAGGAATACCATTCGTAATTTATTCTCCTTTCCTGTCGTGGCTTAATTGGACGAGCAATGACGTCCAGGCTAAAACCAAAGGTCGAGACTACCCATACCAGTCGACCTAATGACAAGCGATAAGTGCACGCTCGCTGCTCGTCTCAAATTGAATTGCATCCCATTGCTGACGAGCATTCTCGGAATTATGTGCTTTCGCGAAATAGAACTGCAAACGCCACTCGCCAACTGTTACACGCACGGTTCGTGTTTCGCGTAACCCCGAAACCCGTTCAATTAAACGAATTGCTGGCGACGAATGGCGAGAATGAATGGAAAAACGTTCACGTTCGGTTGAATAACGTCAGCGAAACATGTTCATTCAATTGGGAAATTTCTGGCTTTTATTTGTTGTTCTGAATTTGAAATTCTAAATACTTCTAAGAGGGGAAAGGGCAGTATTTTTTATCTCGTTCTCTTAAAAGAGACCCAAGAGCGAAATTCCTTGCGGTCGACGTATTGCGGGTATTCGATCCCGCGAGTATATGTTAAAGTTGACACGGTAATTTTATCGGTTCCGTGGCTCCCTGTAGCGAGTGATGCAGCCAGGATTAGATAAAAATTGATTAAAGCGGTGTATGTCCCTTCTCGAGGTACCAGCTTCGGACTCTGATTCCGATCTCAACTATACTTGTTGTTTCGATTCGAATTTTAATTTGATATCACGTAGCGTTATAATCGTACCTCGAGAAACAATCTGATATATTTCGCAGTTTTGATATTGGAAGTATTTGGTAGAATCTATTTTTCGAGAGAGGGAGGCGGGTTCTTCTGTGTGAGGGCTTTTTCTTATACTTTACCTAGTACTTCACTTTTAGACTTTAAATAGATGTTCGTAGTTCTTTAACACGTTGACTGCCACGCGTGTTTTCAAAGAAATCTCCGTCAGGTCACGCGTACAGCAGTACGTTCTCTGCTAGGTGCTCCCATCGATATTTTAGTAATGCAAATCGCTCAAGTGGTGGTCTCAAGAATGATCTTTCGTTTCATTTGTTCGCAACATTAAAACCACTAGCTGTTGTCGAATATAACGAAAGAAAGTGTGGCATAAATTATTCCGATCAAATGATTTCTTACGCCACCACAATTAGAAAAGGAATCAAATGGTACGGAAAACTTGGCGTTCGATTCTTTCTGGGAATTTCTGTTGCAAACGCTTTGACGGTTTACAAAATTGCAACAAGAAAAAATATAAATATTAGAATATTTAGAATTATTAGTTGCAAAATTATTAGGGCTGTCTGAAAATACAAAAAATCCTTGTCTTCGACGGAGTCAGCATAATATCGCCATCGGAAAAATGATTCCGGAAGAAGCATTAGACGCGCATGCAAACTACGTTATGCAAATACAAGACGTCGAATGGGCCGAACAAAGGCACAAAAGAATTTAAAGAAAACAACAACTTATTGTCCAAATTGACCCGACCAACCTCAGCTATGTATAATTAAAATTTTACATTCTAAATAATTTTTTTTAATAAACCATTTTCGTATTTTTATTTTATAACAATTCAACTATTATTACAATTAATTGTTAATTAACAATTTATTATTATGGAATATCTTTTCAAATACCTACGACGATCCTTCGCAAGTAGTCAAATAAGCCACACCCGAATATGGGTTACGTGGCCTGACCAGAAACTTTGCTGACACCCGAATACGGATGTCGTGGCGGTCAACGTGTTAAAGTCGAGGAATTACAATTACTTATATTTATTAGCGAGAACGACTATTTTTATCGATTTGGGCTATCTCGATTCGATTAGTCTTTTTCAGTATTGGTAATACTGTAATATCATAATAGGAATGATATATTTTGAATGTCATACTACGATAAGAGGAGATTCGTATCGCTTAGATTATAATTTCTAGATTTTAGATAGAATACAAATTTCAAGAACGACCTTTAAAATTTAGTCGAGGAAATCGAAAGATAAATACAAAAAATACTAGAATATTTCATAAGCCTGAAATTCAGCTGTGCTTGATCAAACGAAACATTTTGTAGACAGTAGCTTAAATTTAAATTTAATTAATTAATTTAACTTTATTTATTGTTTAATTTATTAATAAATTTAGTAGCTTAGAAATACCAGGCAATCGCAATAAAATTTAGAGTTCTAGAGATTTGTATCTCATTTATATTTTCGATTATATCTTACGTATAATAAAAATTAAGCTTTTATTAAAAGATATTTATTCGTTTTTAATTTTGATATTCTAGAATATTCATTCTACTGTAAAACAAAGCTGAAAATATTTTTACGTACAAATATGCGTTAAAATTCTTTACTATACTTCGCACGAATGTCACGAATTCTTAATTACATATAACGCAGCGCATCTACGTGACCAACTTACACGGTTCTCTCTTATTAAATCTGTCAGAGTTAACGAAACGAGAAGAATTAGACGATCCCTGACAGTAGTGAATGAAATTTCTTAATGAGTTATCGTCCCACGGCTGTGAAGCTTCGTAACAACGATAGGTCGTAAAGTCCGATACCGAAATATTCGTTGGGAAATGTGGGTGAGACGAATCTGACCTTCGTCAGCCATCACGAAAGATCAATGCGTCTTAACCCTTGTCGAGAAACTGATCCCCATGAAAATCTCATGAAATTGCTGTTTTCTTCGAACGATTCATTCGTTTCAGCTGCTTGACGAAGTGATTGGACGTTGAAAGCAGTTAATTAACTCACCGATTAAGTAATCAACTTCAAAGCATAAATCTTACGATTTATCTTACGATTTATGTTTATTATTGAAATTATTTTTATATAATTTCTCATAATATTGTTTCTCATTAATACTCGTGACAATTTTCTTAGAAAATATCAATTTTGTTACATCTATGTTTCGAGTGTTTAAGTGTTTATACTTTATGAGTATAATACTTTATGAGAGTGTTTATACTTTATCTTGTATAAGTAATGATTTGAATCTTTTACGTCTCATTGAACGGAGTAATACAAATTTTAATTTGTTTATTTAACAAATCGCAAATAATTGTATACAAACCTAATGTACGTAAAGAACGAACACCTCGACTCTTGGGAAAATACAGATTTCTAGAGAAATATAGGTAGGAAACACTTACTCGGAAGAACGTTATATTAACACCTTTCGTGTTAACATTCATTATCATCCTAAGACAAAGATTTTATGTTTCTCTTCTTGCTCTGCCTTCGTTTCTCTACCCAAAACCCGTAATTTAAAAAATTCGTGAGAAAGTAGAAAGTTTAGATAAATAATGCTCATTTGTACAAATGCGTCAATATCCGCACCTTCGAACTTTCTAATTACCCCGTTTCCCTTCTTAAAATAATCAGAAATTAAAATGTTAAAAAAATGCAGTTATATACTTCCTAAGCTAAGCTGCTTATGCTTACGTATTTTGCTGAAAATTTAACTATTCAAAAATATTCAAAACATAATAGTTAACGGGCAAAAATATGCAAAACAACCACAGTAAAATACTCGTTATAGTATTTATGCGAGGAAACAAATCTCTACTCGGCTTTCTCTTCTTTAATTACGTTTTTATAAATTTAAATTTGCATGAATATCGACAGTGCACTAATCCTTTGAAAAAACATTTCTTTTCGCTTTTCATTTTCTTCGTAAAGTAAATAATCACGCCGAGAAAATGACGCAAGAAACACCAGATGTTCCTAACCGCTGTTTCTAACCGCTGTTTAAGGGTTGGCACCATATCCTCCCCTAAATATTACCTCGCGATGACTCGAACAATTTCGCCAGCTCACAGACGATACCCAAACGACGATAGAGCGTGTCGACTGTTTCGAAAGTTCGCGAGATTGTAGCAAAGGGAAATGATATTTTTCCTTAGAGTCAAATGGGGTGGCGCGGAGGAAGGCAATATTTCTCGGTTCGTATGCCAGCAGAAGGGACCAACATGGAACCCATCGGTGAACTGCGTGCACCTCACCCTTGAGAGAATCTAATCTTTCACAGAGAAGGGAGGACAGTCACGCCAAGGGGCGATGGATGTCTCCCGACCCTCTTATATAGAGTTTTAAACTTCGTAAAAGGGAAAGCAGAGACTCGAGGAACTCGCGTGCAAACAACGTCAGTTTATTTGACTGCTCTTCCTGTCGAATCTCGCGTGGTAACTACGATTTCCAAGAATTTAAACTTACCAAGCCCTTTGGGCCATTTAAAAAAGAAGAGGAAGAAAAATGACAGATACAATCGTGTTTCTTCATCGTCGAAGAATTTCTCAATCTCGAAGTAGGAAAGAATCAGTTACTGGTGTAACGTCGTACGTCGTTTCTTGGTTTGATCATACGTTAAATACTTTCTTAGTATGTTAAAAACAAAACAAAATGTTATCCCTTTACTTCGCTTGTTTGTAAAAATATTCTGTCTTACAATATTTATATATATATATGTGTGTGTGTGTGTTGGATAAGATAGCAGCTGCACAGACTGGTAAGTAGAATATCCTGAAGCTTGGAAGAACCTTAGAAACGAGATTCGTCTCTTCTGGAATTACCCCAAATCCGGACAGGGAAAATCGTAAATTTTTCGGGATTATTCAGGTGGAAACACCGTTAAGCAGTTCCGACTGGGACACCAAATCGAAACACGTAAGGAGAGAGTGTGTGTTTTTGTTTCTCGCGCGGGTGAAGAATTAACGAGGCAGGCGTGAATGAATAGCGAAGACAGGGGGAAATCTTTCAGCGTGCCTAAGAAAATAGTCGGACTATACGGATAAATAAATGCGTTGCTTTGAGCAACAAGCTTGCGGCAACTTCCGCTTTAAGAAGATACAGATTTGAATTTCGAACCAGTTTATCCCTGTCCGCATTGCGACGCGACTTTTCTCTTTCTTCTACGTAAATACGCGTATGAAATTATTCAAAAATTCCCCTGGAATCTCGCAGTGACAAAATTGAGTCGGTATACTCGGCCACGTTACCGAAACAGTTCAAAATCTCCCCTGATGTACGTTAGTGAGAAGTAACCTCAGTTTCCTCGTATGGGATTACGTTAAAATTTTATGCGCTGCGTGTGCATGCTTCCTTCTTTTCAGGCGTGATACAGTGCAATTCAATTTCATGCAAGCTACTAGCAGGGAAGTTCTAAACTCGTTTATTGTTAAGGCGCTAGAAAATTCTGCGTATCTCGCAGTAAATTCTACTCTGCAGATTAAGACATAGTACTTTCTGTCTCGTGACTACTTTTGGTTTTAATTCTTTTAAAATTCAAAGTGCAAAGTGCAAAATTCTAATTCGTATTCAAATTCAATAATGCGACCCTTATTTACGAATGAAAAGACGCAAAAACTGTTGGATTTTACTTGCTAGAAAGGTCAATTTCATTCATTTGCGTATTCTATTATTTATAGACTTCAGTTCAGGACTTTGCAAAATCTGCACGAAAGAACTTATTGATGAGAAGAGCAAAAGTTTTTCAGAAAAGGATTCGCGAAGCTATTCGGCTATTGCCAATTCTATGAAAACACACTGGCTTTAAATTTTTCATAAATTTTGCTATAAACTTTCGCGAACGACGTAATATTTGACCAACTCGAATACTCGACTCATGCGCGTACCTTCGACTAAAATTGGGAAGATTCTCAGAGAATCCCATACACGTAATAAAAATTAATATGCAACACGAGATACAAAAACAAAATTCATTGTAATCTCTGTGAGGCAAATATTATATGACAAAACAAAATTTCTCGTAACGAGATACGAGAACGAGGCATTCGTTTTAAAAACATGTTGGAAAATGTCAGATTTACATGGAGTATTTTTACGCTGTCTTTCTCTCTGCCTTTTCTCTCAATACCACATTTTTCATGCGCTTAGCGAATGTAATCATCGCGTGTGCCAAGTCCAATAGAGGTAGCCAAATTAGCAAATGTAAATTAGACAAAGTCGAGCGGCTCTGCTCCATCCATTCTCTCGTCGACCGGTACTAGGTTAATTTTCTTTCCTGGCCCGCTGACCGTGGCAGTGCAGCTAATTTAAAAAACGAGGGCACTAGGAACGTTTTCAACCGTGGTACTGTCGTTGCTCCGCTCTTGGCCGAAGGTGGTCCGTATGTTCCAGCGATCCGGCAAGTCCATCGAGGCTAACTGCACTTCGCGGAGAGGAGCACACTTGGAGTGACGTGCTTGCAGCGAATGTTCGCGACGACCTCGTTCCTTTTCATCTCGGTCTTTCTTTCTCCTAGATCCCCTCGTCTTTTTCTTTCTGCTTCCACGTTCACCTGGACACTTTTTTCTCTTTAATTCGCTGCACGGTTTTGCCCTGCTGTTACACTTTCGAGGACCGTCGAGGAAGCTAGTTTATTACGTATAAAGAAGACCGGTATCGCGGTGCCATTTCCTTTCCACCATTTTTCCATGATTTTTCCATGATTTTTCCACGCGCGCGATTATTTTCGTTGGAATACGCTGATGTATATAAAAGGATAGCAACTTTTTCAATGCTATTAACCTACATATGTCATGTTCGCAAAATCATTTATCATGAGCTACGAACGTATATGTATGTTCTGACAAAACCATTCGATACAATCTATTTTAATATCCGATAATTATTGTTAGAATTTTCAGCGATAACATTTTCGCCATGGTATTTTTGGTACGCGAGGGCGGAGGTCCTTCGTTTCGATCGCCCGCACTTTATTGCGCTGGCTTAAGGATACCGAGAGGACGCAGGAACCAAATCTGTTCGGAGATAGCCGCTAAGACCATAATAGTTTTAGCGACGGTCAAGTGCCAAGACTGATATTACAGTTCTTAAAGATAGCATAAATTCGCTTACATATAGTTTCGCTTTATAGGTTCACTTTATCGTCTATGCACTCTTACTTAAATGTAATATACTAAAGAGACCCAAACACTGGACTACATTCAAGTAAAGTATATTCGAGTAAAAGCTTCAAATTTATTCAACGCGGTATATCCTCTATCGTGAGAAATCGGCAGTCCACAGCACACGCTGAACGTCGCACGATTCAGCACCGGAAGAGTTAATATGATAATGAAAGAATGAGAAAAAAATATCGTGTACTTCAGGTCCAGCAAGCTTTCACTGATACGTGTTGCGTTATCATGTCCTTGTTTCGTTTTCTCTTCTGTCATATGCCTGCCTCTTTTCATCTTTTTCCTCTCCACTCTCTGTATATATGCGCGGGTCGAAAAGAGCGGCCGATGAGAGAGAGGAGAATCGGAGCGTGTAGAGAGGACATCAAACGGACGAAAAGAGAGGAAGAAAAGGGATGGAGGAAACAGTGCGGGTTAAATGCGAAGCATCGTAGGGGTTAATGGTTCCAGGGATGCTGGTGAAACGATTGTCCACCCTCTCTCTCTCTCTCTCTTTCTCTTTTCTATCTATTTTTGCTTCTTCTTTTCTCTGAAGCTCGTTGGCTCTCGGTCGACGACCGTGAGACACGTTTGTCATGCTTGAGAACGAGCTAATCTGGGAAACGAGGAATTGAACTATCGGACGAAAAAATGGGGCGAATTTAACCTGTCTTTCTTCTGCCGTTTTCTCGCACGAGGAAACATGGACGTGAGGATTTTCTGCTTGAAAAAGTACTCGAGTGATATTTAGAATCGAAAGGATCTCCTAATATGCTGGTTGACAAAAGATTGAACGATGTTCGAGTTCGATAAAATCTTTTGTATACTGGATATATTATATAAAATAGTAACAGCACGAACAAAGTCAAATCTCTCAGGAATGTAAGGTAAGTTTCAGGATGAATTTACCTCGGTACTTTTTATACTCGCAATTCCCTATTCTATCGCAATCCTGCGTAAATAATCGAGGATTATATTTAAAGAAAGAAAACCCTAAAAAAAGTATAGTATTATTTCTTTCTATCCTACAAATTTTATATGTAACATTTTTATTTAGGTATTGCTTGAAATAGCAATTATAATATAAAATTATATTATATAATAAAAAAATTATATAATAAAAATTATAATATAAAAATAATATATTGTAGATGGACAAATTTTATAAGACAATCCGTGTATTAATTTTTAACTTTTGTATAATGACCGATGTGCAATATGGATTGAATATGATCGGCTCGATTTCGTATCGAGCTTACAAAGTTTTCGTAGTATCGATTGGAAACTGAATAAATGTTTCTTGTTCGTTTATCTAATCTTATCGTCGATGCTTGCTTACCATATCGAGTTTATTGTAACAATCTTCTGGATCTACAACGTTAACCCGTTATATGATTTAGAAAATAAATGTTCTTCATTTTTTACTTTTTTCGACTAATGTTATTGAAATAGTAACGGCCAGTGTACGATAACAATGGATGGCACTGTTTAATTGAGATACATCGTACGGAAGAGATAAAAAAATATATTACACTATGATGAAACGATATCGCTATTTTTCATTGTATTTTCTAAAGGAAATAAATTTTCCAAGAAAAAAAATTTATTTGAACATCGTTAGTCCTTTTATGCTCAACGTTGCATAGGAAACGATTAACTATTCAACGCGATAAAGCTATCTATTCTCAATAAAACTGGCCTCAAATTCTAGTGCATTATGTTCTTTTTACAAGACCGTGTGTTTATTTATATATTTTTATTATTAATAATGGATAAAGGAGAATTTTTGTTATAACCAAGAAGAATCGAGATCAATTTACCTATGGAGGTTAATTAAGAAAAGAATTAAAAAGACAGTTTATAAATAGTTCGGGAAAATTTTTCAAAAATTGGTTCATACTTCGGCTCTTATATTTCTCGTTACCATATTTATGCTTTCATGTATTCATCTCATTATCATGAGCCTCTGCTATGCTTTTATGTAATCGCATTATCGAAAGTCGGATAAACTGTTAAATTTTAAGCAATATATAACATAAAAATCAGTGTTTGAGGCAAAACTTTATCACGGCAATTGAATCTCACTAAGAGGCAGGAATTTAAAGAGAAAAACATTGCATTCAAGATTAAAAGATTCCGCCACTGATGATCAAAGACAGAAAGTAAGCTCCGATGCTAATGTGGATTTACCACGGTATAATTAAGAACCTAACGTAGAAGATCGTTCCCCTAAACGCAAAATGTAGAGCTACTCGCGAGTTCGAAATTCTCTGAATCGTATCCGACTTTGTGATCATTTCAAAGCCCCCAGGAGCACACGGAAAAGGAATTAATAAAACGCGGGGCGAATTTCCACGTCGTATTTTCGGCCCAATGCTCTCGCGAAGTGGTAGGAAAAAGGAGCAAAGGCAGGTGCTGGCCAGTTGCCTGACCTGCTTGGACAGCATATCGAATGGCGGGCCAACGTAAAAGGATGAGAAATTGAAATGTCCTCGAGATAGGACCGCGACTGAAACTCGCCGATCTTCTACAAAAGAAAAAGAAAAGAAGCACGAAAGAGAAAAAAAAAAATAAAAAGGATTTGACTGTTGAAGATTTGCTACAAAGAGAAACTTGACTCTCATTAACGATCACTCGCCATTCACGTATATCTTTCGTGACTTTTTTCGAATTCGAGCTTTCACATAGCGATCGTCCTTCGATCGATTAAACTGGTTTATGGTCATTTCAAAGTTCATGGCCGCGAGTGTCGCTCGAAGGTCTCCAAAAGCCATCGAACGATACCGTAGCTTGCAGATTTATCTTACGATCGGCCGCGCGCCATGTTATTGAAAGCGCTTGTCAGGGAAGCTCTCTCGAGTTCAATTAGTCCAACATTTTGAAACGTTGCCCGTGGGGTGAGTCCCGATCGTTCGATACGATAGACCTGATTAAAAATCATATTTTCTGGCGAGGAAATTGCGAATGAAAAATTGATTGGCAAGTTGCTGAGAGATAATGGTGGGAGATAGTATTTCATGGAAATTGGAGCTTCAATAAATAGAAGCAAGGTTATTTTAAAATTTGTCGAGCGTTTTACGGAAAATTGTACTTCTTTACTTTTCCATAACTACTTTCAACGCGTTTGATGGCTTATCTATATATTTATTATTTCATTTTCTTCCGATTTTTGTCAGCTGCTTCTTCTAAATCTCGTCCATCTTCAATCCTTCTATAGTTAATCGTAGATCTGAATAACAGTTATCACTAATCAATATTTCAAACCATTATTCAATATATATTTAATTATTAATAGCAAAACTTCGATGCAACAATGTCAAGAATTTTTCACATTTATCATATCTACACGATAAAACACGTAGAAATGGCATTGTTCAAGAGCGATTAAAGCTTAATTGCTTAACATGAAACACCAGACAAATTCCATTTACCGGTCATAAGTAAATAAAATTCTCAATTATTCCCAATTATCCTCAATTTCTCCTTTTATTCTACTAATTCTATTAGCCTGTACTTTCTCCGCTTTAAAGCGATGAGCGCAAATTTTTCCCATTACGATCGAATCAAAACTCATTAACATAAATTATATATTCGCCGAGCCGGGTAGGATAGAAACGCGTGAGGCTTGACAAGAAAAATTGAATCAGTTTTTCAGGGACAGGATCATTGACCTAAGAATAACAGAGACTATCCTCGGTTAAGACAGATATGAGTTACGCGTACGAACCGTCCATGATTTATTTCTTCCGACTGCGCATGTTCAACAAGAAAGATGTTCCTGTTAGAATCCTTTTTCGAGGCAGACACGCTATTGGTGGCCCGGAATCGAGGATAAATTCGGATTCTCAAATGCGGCACTGTTTTATCTGGAAGCGTGGAGAGGCCGTTAGCTCTGTTGCTTTCAACAAGTTCAAAGACATCGAAAACGCGAAACTCATTTTTCTCGAGTGCAAGTGCAGTGACCTCCGCTAAGATTTTCACCAGATAATTTTTATTCGTGCGTGGAAGTGCTGCCTTTCTGTTCGAGAATGGGTCAACTACTATTGTCCGCCTTTGTTTCACGACTCTACCTATACAGATCCACTTTTGACAAATTTCTCAATTCTAGTGCCAGAATTACAGGTATACTTTGATACTCGACTTTTTAGAAACTTGATATTTATTTAGTATCGATTAATCTGAACGAAGAAATTCTTAGTACGATGTCTAATGCATCGAAATAAAAATTCGTATTTTTCTTTTTTCAACGTTTCAAAAATTTACGTATTAGTCACAAGTCGTCATTCTTTTTTTCATCAAGAAGATCTCGGAACGGAATGCATGGGACGTGAGTCCCGAGTGGGCCTGCAGCCTCATTTGAAACATCAGTCCTAATGATTATTACGATGATCGGTCCTAATCAACTCAATAATTTAATTTACGACTTCGTTATATTCTGACCTGCACTTCAGATAAATATTTCAATTATTTCCATGTGCGCGTTTACGTATATTATTTTATTGTAATACTTATACTATAAATAAAAATAGATAAAGAAAAACTCATTAATTTGATCGTTTCTGTGAAGGAATCGTTAATCGGCAACCTTTGTACGAGTCGAACGGAAATGTTTAAAGATATTTTCGTTACCTGCGATTAATTTCACCGAAATTTCACGTATCTCGATTTAAACGAAAACTGATTTCAATGAAAGAGTATTTTATTTTAATACCAAATTGAGATAACGATATATGGAACCAGGATGCGATAACACACCGTCTATATACTGCTGGCAAAATATTCAAGCACTACCTTTATTGTTTAATATCTTTCGATTGTCAAACGGTTCTGCTCGTTACATTCTCACCACGAGCCATGCCCACACACGGCTTATCGTGTTTTCACAAAAGAAATACCGCAATGTTTCGCCAATAAAACAGATAATAACGCAAGTAAAAGAATGTCCAACTAAACTGGTCGTGGAAGACGCCAACGTCTTGCGATACATATGAAACTTCTTGAAAATTCAGTTGCTATAGTGAAACATATGTAGACGTCATTTATTGCAACTATACACTTAATGAGAAATTAGTATTCAGCGTAAACAGGAATCTTAAACAATTAATGCAACACATGATCTTACTAAATATTGTAGCTTATTGATATAACGAATAATTGACTGTGATCAAATACTTTCGCTTGTACGTTTGCGATAAATATTTTCCAGCGTCTAAATACATTTTCAGACTCGTTCAAATTCTACGAATATAATAACCGAGACTGTCTTACAAATAAAATTTCGACGTGTTTCGTGTTGTACACCTGATACGTTTATACAAATTTTCTACAAGTGTTCAAATATTTTGATAACATTTGCGAGATGTATGTCTTTCGCAAGAAACATCTTCTAACTTCTAAATACATTTTCAGAATCGTTCGGAATTTACTGACATAAAAAGGACTGTCGTGGCTGGTTACAGCGCCAATGAAATATCATAATGTTTCGCATTATACACGTAATATATATTTACAGAAGATTTCTACGAGTTTTTAAATACTTTCGCAAGACCACTGGTACATCGATTTAGAAAAGATCTTCGGAATTCAATGATCGTGCCAGCTGATACACCCGAGATATAGAGAAAAAGGTTGTCTTGTTTTAGCCTGCAGCTAAAACTCGTATCGTAATCACGAGACTTCACGACATCGCGTGTAAACGTTCTATTTATATGCGCCGCTAATTCGCGTCGAACGAATCGAGAATATGGAGAAGGAAACGTGAGAAAGAGAAGAAAGCAGATAGAGGGAGAGCGGCGGCAGAAAACGAAAGAAAAGGGGAGCAGGATGATGGTGGAGGACGTTGGAGGCAGCAAAGTGAAGAAGAATGAAAAAGTAGGACCGCCTACGGCAGGTAACCGTGCACCTGCTCCATATACGCAGGGTGCGTCAGCTTCGAGATGAAATCTCGACTTTCGAGCTGATCACGCGAAACAGATTACATGTAGCGGATGGTAACACGTAAAATCATTGAGTCTCTAGACCGGAATAAAGAAGTTTATTAATCAACGCGTTCAGATTTCGTATCGGTTACATTGCCATCTTGCGTGATTACACGTACGATACGATGCATCCTGTTTAAATATTTGAAGGAATCCGAGCGTGGACGGAGAAACTGCGATGTTTGATATACCGCTCGCGACTAAAACTAGGAACAAGTGTTTTTGCGTTCGATATATCCTGTGTCTTAATAATTAGCGTTACAATGATTCATCCACTGGTGTATAATAATTTTCTGTAACGATATATGAACATCTAAAGAGAATAGAGGGAAATAGAAAAAGATTCTTTAATTATTTAACAACGTACTGCTTTGATAATGTACCTATCTATCATAACATTTAATATTCTATGTTTTATATACAGGGTGGTTGGTAACTGGTGGTACAAGCGGAAAGGGGGTGATTCTACGCGAAAAAAGAAGTCGAAAATAGAGACAACGATCTACAGCGAGATACGTTATAACGAGACGTGATAAAGTGCGCGCGTACCGAGCGAAAATTCAAAGTCGATTTTCTCGAAAACAAAGCCTCAAACGAAAAATTTTTATTCTATATTTTCCACTTCTTTTTTCGCGTAGAATCGCCCCCTTTCCGCTTGTACCACCGGTTACCAACCAGCCTGTATAATGATTTACTATATAAATTATGTATTGGGTTGGCAACTAAGCTTTGTCGTTAGGTGGTAATGATAAAATTTGCAATCACTTAGTTGCCAACCCGATAGCAAGTATACTATAGTAATCTCCCAAGTATTTAAAAACATTGTACATTTTCCACGGATAAAAAAGTATCGTTTGAAAAGAACATTCTGCGAACGAAATATGTTTGTCGAATAGCTCTATCATCGTAAAAATACTACAGCTGGATAGAGAACCAGGGAATAACATAAAATCAACGAAAATAGAGGAAGCATTCTGTGAATGCTGAATATCACGCGGCATTCGAGCCGGGCACCCGGTCGATTTTTAATTTGATGTTTAATTGGACACGCAGATATACTCGTCGCAAAATGTCTTTTTCACAGTACGTCGACGGTACTTGTCGAATAATCCTATTGTGCACGAGCTGTACCGACAGCTGTCAGCTTTTATCAGAGCGGTGTTTATGCCTCCTGGAATATTTTATCGTAATTTAAATTTACTGTAAGCCTGTGTATTCAGCGGGAATCGTCTGCTGCCAACATCCAGCGGCATTTACATATCGCGGAAAATATTTATAACAAAAAAAACTCGCATCGAATTTCTATTGGAATCGTTGAAAGCGATGAACGTTCGGATGAAAAGGATAATTGCGAAAAAGAAAGATATTTCAGATCGAGAACTGTAAAAAAGAAACGTACGAGACTGAAAATAGCGTAAACGAGATGGAACGTTCGAAATGAAAGATTCTCCGCAAAAATATTCTGGATGAAAAATTACAAAATAAAACAGAGATTCAAGATGGAAAATTGAAAACATATATTTAGAATGGAAAATTTAGAAAGGAAATATTCAGATTCAGCGAGATTCATCTCTCGAGATGCTTTTTAAGTATCACGCTGACGCACCCTGTATATCCTCTGACAAGTCCTGAACACCTTGAAATCGTAGCGTGTCAGCCGAAGGTGGAGAGAAACACTCGCGTGTACGAAGAATCTTGAAGACCGTGGGAACATCGTCGGAGATTACGTCGTATCCTATGTCCTCGATCTTCTAAATTACAACGCTCTCTATCCCTCGGCCCTACCTCTAGCGAAAACGACTTGAAATGGAAACAAAGATCTTAAATGATCTTGATAATTGTTCTTGCACTGTACAAGATAATTACTGTGAGCTTTCTAAGACAGTTAATCGTTTCAAGGCGACTTACATTTTGTCTAAATTAGAATTATTAGAATTAGAATTAGAATTTGTATAAATTAGAATTATAAGCATTTCTATTATTGAATTCAGCTAGCATAATTCGAGCTTTAATTGAATTCGATCGAAATTGAATATTTGCAACCGTTTGGTTTCTTAGACGAGTGTAACGATGTTTCGAATTCTTTTAATCCTCTATTCGTATCAAAGTTTTGTTCAACTTTATTTTTCTACGTTCATGCATATTTGAAATTAATATCGCAATATTCAGGTCTAGAATTTTGTTATCGTTTATATAAATACGGACTAATTAAATAAATAAGAGACGTGACTGTAACAAAAATCGGAAATAAATAGCGGTAGATACTTGTATGAAATTTTGTATATTTTTCTTCTAAACAAATTTCCTACGCATAAAACCCTTACTACAAATCTGTTACACAATGCCAAAAATATTCAAACTTTTGTTATAAGACACACCGAAAGCCAAACAACCAAACTTCTTAAAACTTTCGCACAAAGTATCCACCCTAAAATTTCTGGCAAGCGAACCAACGATTTACATGCAAAATCTTCTGAATTTTCTTTCACGGTATTCCCCGCAACAATTCGAATTTCCCTAAAAATCACCAACGTGCTCGTTCGAGAAACTCGTCTATTTACATTCGGCTTATAGACGATGTCGTAGAAAATACACTTGTTCCCGTCATACTGTTCCAACCTTTTCGTAAAGCCCGTTACAAGCATCGATTGGCAACTGTCGAGAGACCAAGAAACTTCGTTCGTCGCATCGTCGAAAAACTTGGAAAAGAGATACAAGACCATGGGTGAAGAAGGGCAGGAGAGCAAGCTCGAGTAATCGAGATCGAAACGGAGAAATAGGAAAGGAAAGAGACAGAAAGAGGAGCGACTGCTTCTTGGCAGCAGTGTGTCTTGGGCCGGAAGTTCTGTCCAAATATTTTATACGGGGGTGCCAAGGGGGTGGCACAATGGACAGGTCAGTGGCCTCGCTTTAAGAAGATTCTGTCGTGTAGGATCTTGCCACAAAGAAAGGAAGCTGCTTTTGTCAACCGAGAAAGGGACGAAGATTCACGGGTAACTTTCTTTACCGAATCGCACCTATTTCTATATGTCACCGCTTCAAATGCCTGGGAACCAACGATTCAAGAGTGTAACATTCGATAAGGTGGGTGTATTTCGTACAGGTATAGTATCTGTATCGATGTTTGGGGATTTGAGGAAATATGCTTACTTTGGAAGAGAAATCTTTGTCGTTTCTGTGGTTTTATAGACGACGATAAATAACGAGGGTATTTCGTGACGTTTAGCTATATAACTTGTCATCCGAATCATTCTACAAGCAGAAATTTCTATAATCGTAAGATTAAAGATCGGAAGAGACGAATCAATTTCAAATTCGATGTTGGTTCTCTCAAATATAAATGTGATATCATCCAACTTCCATCGAGACGAAATATTACATTAAGAAATATAGGATGCATAAATAAAGAAATTATTATCGGTTAGAATTTAATTTGTATGCCAAGTCAATGAATATTTTGATAAATGAATCGGTATAGAAAAGAAACACATATTGAGGCACTAAAATTGATGTATAGTTAACTAGGCGCATGTATACTCGTATTTATACATTCATCAATTACTATCAAAGTATAGAATCATGCAGACTATGATTACAACCTGTTTATTGCATTAGACAAATTCATTGAATCTGGCTCGTTCTTTTTAAACGTATCGATTAAGAATCATACATTTATTTGTCGTTATTTATTATTCTTTTTATTATAATATATTTGAATATATTTAAATAATACGAAGCTTAATACAAAGTTTATATTATCGAATCTCGCTTCCGAATTCCTAAAAATATATATCTTAGCAGGTAAGGTATCAATTTCACGGGATATAGTCTCACGTCAAGGTAGCAAGATTTAAAAGCACAGCGAGCAACTCATCTCATCGCTCACGACGCAACGCAAGGGTTTGCTTGCTATCCGGATATCCAAGCTGCGTTTACGCGGCCATAAACGAGCCCGGAAAAAAACGTATAAAAATTTTTTAACTACGCTGCAAGTCGCGTATCTGTCAAATACGCGTAGTACGATCGATATATCTCTTGACGATGACAGATAATATATCTTCCAATGCCAGTAATCGTTCGTTTCACGCGTTTGATACGACACGGCTTAAAGTGTTCACCGAACACAAACCAACACACAGCTTATCGCTAATGTCGCAATAAAATTGATAGAAGCCCTACCTCCACCTCCCTCTCTGTTCTATATTTTTTGTATACCTTGCTCGATATCCTCCTTCGAGGAAGGAAACATCGGTATTTCTACTGCTAACAGTTAAATCGCCGTGTCAATACAGTCCCCTTCGAACCTTTCCTCGAATCACTCAAAGTTATTATTTAATATTAGTTCTAGCACATTCGTGATTTGATAACACTCGTGGTTTTCCTTTCGTTCCGCAATTTTGCGATACGAGCGTTTCGAGGATTGCGTCTCGCTTGATGTAATAGAATGTGACTGAAATAATGAAAAGCTGCTTCCTACGTGGCCCTTTGAAATTTAAATTCGTTCTTTATATTCCCTTTACACACGGTGATTTGTGTGGAATCTGGCAACATTATTCATTGTAGAACATGGTATGCAAATTTGGAGGCATCGTATACTCTAACAATGACATATAACTTCTGACAGCTTCGATGTTTCAAACGTTACAACAAGTAAAAACATCTATTTATGTATACCAATCATTAATTGCTACTTCTCATTAGAATGATAATCCCTATAAGGATATCGCACATTTGACGCATTTATTAATTATTTTACTTATTATTAATCCTGTCATCGAACAGTTTATACCAATTGTCTAATACCATAACTGAACGATGTTTCTTTAGTCGTGAACAACTTAATTGTAAGATTCAGTCGTAGAAAGTCTCGTTAAAATAACTTTTTGTAATAAGACCAAATTGCAGAATGTTGCAAAATATGGCAAATTGCCCTGTTATTGAATAATCTATACCAATTATCAATTTCTATTTCTTCCTACAGTACAAAACTATTCGATCGTTACTTTATTATTTCTGAACAAGTTGGAAAGCAATTGTGAAAAGTTACGTCGAAATACCATTCGTCTTGACCTTAAATCGCGAGATATCGCAAATTGATTCGAACGTGCGATGGCTCGCCAAGTATTCCCTGTTTTGGAGTACAAGAAATGTTTACAGCGTACGTCCACGCATCTGCGTGTGTGGAATATTACACCTGTAATAACAGGAAACGAAACGAATTATCAGAATCGTGATGTATGCGTGACTCCATTCGACTCTCATTCATAATAATAATCACATGTTAAATTCCGCGGCACCACTTTATCTGCTTTTCGTCTTGCTTCTTTGTGCCCACACAGTGCCCCTTCATGCATCATTCATTTGTTCACCCACACTAGCCGCGAGCACGGTATTACGCACGATGAATGACAAAACGAAGGGCAACGATAATGACAGTACACACGGGACTAATAACTTTTACCGGTCACTTGCTTTATCGCGATATTTTTATTTTGCAATCTAGACGCAATCGAGACTCGCACGAGTCTAGCGCATGCACCATGAAACGTGATTTCACGTAAGAATAGATGAGATTCTCCGGAAAATAAGATGATATCGCGTTCATGACATTAGAAACACTAGACAAATCTCTTGGGAAATAATTATCGTATTTGTCAATTGAACAATGAGTAACCCTAGATGGGATTTCTTGGAAACTAACGGAAGATAAGAATGAAAGTATATTTCTGTTTTTATAGGTGTACTATCTTGTCATGATTATGTGATTAATTAGTTTTTATCCACGAGTCGTATTGTACATGGTTACAAAAATGTTATAGATTACGATATGATCGAAGTAACGCGTTTCTGTTAAGAAGCTTTCAGACCATTTAAGTAGCTATCGTATTGGAATTAATTGAAAGAGGATGAAAGGAAAATGCAGATATATTACGGTGTAAAGAGGAACGGCAGTCTCTAATTTTGACTATCGTGGCTCTACCTAGTATAAATAAAATTACATAGAATTATAACAATTTGCACGTATGATTATTTCAACATTTGAATTATTCGAAATAAAATATCTGTATATTTGTTAGTTATAAGTAAAACGAAAGACGGATTACTAAAACTGTTTTACAATAATCTCACGATATTAATCTGACATTTCTTCGTTTTAGCAGTGTACCGAGCGATTTTATATACGCGAATCTTTCCTTTCGTGATCGTAGGTCATATTTAAAGCGCTCGGTACACGTACAAACATTTCCTAACGCGATTATTTTCCTAACATAAATCATGATCTACGAAGTCGTGTAACTGCAATGAATTATAAATACGAATAAGGTAAAAATCTTGCAAAAAGTTGTATTCTTTTTTCCTGTATAATTGCGCACAATATATTAATATATTCCGATAAGAATATGTCGTAAAAAAATATCAACGAATTATCGCTAAATTTATGAACCGCGCAATATAAAATGAGCGCATTAAACAAATATTTACGTTTTGATAAATTGTCTCGACTCCATTCCTCCATTTAACTGCAGCTTTTATTCGAAGAATTTCTTTCGTAATTTCCATTTCAGAGATAATATATGTAGAAGCTACATAGATAATTGGCAATTATAAATAAATAAAAAATCATAAATTTCCACTTCAATTGGAAAATGAGCTGTTTATTCATTTTTAATTTCATTTCGTTTCGACATGTTCAATATCGACCACGCTACACGATGATGCACTTACGTCATGTCGTACGTATGTGCAAGTAGCGCATCTCGATGCTTCGCTATGCGCTGCTTGAAATTTCATTCCACGAATGACTTTTGCTTTCGCAACAGATTACTTACGTTAAACGTAAACGTGCGTTCTATAATCGGAGCGGAATTCACATTTTTTAACCTTCCTGTATATCCACGTGAAACCAAGGTCTGAGGAAAGTATTGAAATATTCGTAAAAAATTAATCTAGGAGAGGGAAATTAAGAAAATTTCCCCGGTATAAAATCATACAATTTTCCTTGCAAAATACTACATTTTTTTATCGTTCAATTAATCTTTCGATCAATTGACCAATTTTTATAGTAAATATCTAATAATTTGCTCTAAACGATATTCATACGCCGATTTCTACTTTCAACTATCTCATCAGAAAAGTTTTTTACTCAATACCCAATTTTATTGGAAAAGATCCTTTCGAAGTATTAAAATTTCATTATTCAAAAAACGCGTCACATTTGTCGTTCTATATGACTTTAATTTAGACAAATAACATATTGCTCCCGTTCGCTTCATCTACTTTAATCCACATCGCTTGGAGCTTTTTAAAACACTAATTTTTTCGAACGAAAATCTCGTGTCAGTTCGAAAGTTGAGCGATAAATAAATAAATTTACGACCTGTCAAACAGGAAATCGCGAGATTACAAATTTTTCAATTTGCCGGCCTTATATGATCATCGTAATGTTCCGGTTGGAAAATTAATGGCTAAATCCTCCTGGAAAATACAGCTTCCTGACGTTTACGACTCAACTACGCCAATGTTCGCATGAAGAAGACGAGCTTGTATAGGTATAGATCGTAACGCTGGAAGCACGCAGGAAATTGTCGCAGAGGTTAAGTGTCAATAAATAAAGCGAGCCGTCACGAGGCAATCAGGCTAAACTTTACGTTCTATTCTTCTTGATAGCGTTTGTCTTTCTAGATGCCGAAATCAATTGTGACGATACGTCGAATATTTCCACACGCGAAGCTCTTCTCAATTTCTTCAGTGATAGCGGTAAGAACAAGCGTACAGCAAATTGTGGAAGATCTTTGGTTGAATTGAAACAAGTGAAGAGCAGATTCAAAAAGCAAAATTATGGAAGAATGTGTGAAAAATAATGATTACATAATATTTAACGAAAGATATAAAAGTAGGAAAATATTATATGAAAAGCATGATGTATTTTTATTGTTATTGTAAGCTACAGATATATTATAAATTATAAGTATGATTGTTCAGATTAATTGATATATTTTATTTGTTAGAATGTTGTAAGAATTAATCTAATATTTCCACAATTAAAGATAATCAAACACTGAGGCTTTTAAAATTCTCTACTAGATTGCAATAAAATAAAATTCGGAACGAGATTTCCATAGCTAAGGGTTAATGTTCCTGAAAAACAGATCACACACATCTGTATAACATAGCAAAGAACTGTACATTTCTAAATTAGCAGCTCGTATAAATTTATCTAGAAAATCCTAACTTGACTTAAATATCGCAAAAAAGATAAAGAAATAAACCATAGAAACATAGATTCCCTTCATATATATGTAGTATCTAAATAGTCTAGAGTAAGGACAAGAAAAGATGTTCTATTTGAAGTGAAGTTTAGTTTTATTTTAACAAGCAATACCCAATGCAAAAACTGACTACACAACGTCTGCCTTATCAGATCAAAAGATGCTGACCCTCAACCCTCGCACCCTTCTCCCACTCCTTTACTCATTTAGCTTTGACGTGACCAAGGCATATACTCTTACTTACACTCTCTCTCTCTCTCTCTCTCTCCCTCTTTCTCTCTTCCCCAGCACTCTTACGATTCTTAGTTTATACCTTAAATTTACAACTTATACTATCCCGAGAAAACTCGAACTTAAATATATGATAGATCAAGCGTATACCCCCCCCCCTTCTTTGATATTACATATATATATATTAGATCGTTCGAAAAGTTTCTCTCGTTTTATATGGAAATAATGAATGCACAACATTCTTCGTTTTATATTATTTTATCGAATTACGTATGATCCATTTTGTTCTATCAAGACAAAGATTACAACAGATTATGTCCAATAGATTAGGTTTCATGTTTGTATAAAGATGCGTCGTTGTAAAAGACGTGTCTCTAAAAGAAAGACACTTTTCGGACAACCTAATATATATATATATATATATTAAAAATCTATATAATTAGTGCAAAAAAGGCGAAGACTGTTTTCAATTATTATCAATATAAAATTGCAAGTATAAGATTATGGCTAAATCCATTAAAATGCAAGTAGAAATTGCTCATTTAGACAGGTTATTCTTCGTTGTCAGAACAATGAAAGGTAAGGCAATCTTTTCTGAACGTGAAGCGAACTGTATCACGATTTCTTTTCGAGCAGAGGCATTCAAATGATCTTGTTACTCAAGATCGATCAATTACGATTACGCTTTGCCGCTTTCAAGCGGCAGGATAATACGATCTGTTCAGGGACAGTATTACTACCTGGTGAAGTATAAAGTTACCAGATCCATCAATCGTTCTTTACAATATCGTTACTCGTGTTACACTTCGTAAGGCAAAATTCTGCTTAGCCATGAGACTCGAAGCAATTTCAGTTATGCGCCGTGAAATTACGGTACTTCTCCATTTATCTAGTACAGTACGATCATGGAATTCCATCTATTATTTACAGTATTGGTATAGTGAAAAGGTATACATGCTTGGAAAATAATAAATTGTTCAAACAATATATAAGTTCAAGGTTTTGAAGAAATTCTTTAGCTATGTTACAATAGCCAATTTAAATGTAATTTAATATTAAATAAATTTAATTTAATATTAAACTTTAAGAGTAATGCGGCTTTCCTCGACGTTGAGTATCTAAAATACTGGAATTAATTATAAGAGGGGTTTTACAAAAGAAGAATGAAAAAGTAGAAAGATAACAATTATAGTAAACAATGGAAAATACACCCAATATAGGCAAGTACATACGTATAAAAGAAAGAAATATATTCCTTCTTTTTATATATCTTTTTTCCTTACGTAGATTAAACCTATTCTTAGTCTTCTATCAACGAAAAATTTCCTAATAAATCTTACTAAACGTTGTAGAAGTGAAAAATAATTAAGATTGAAAGGCTGCCAGTGAAGGAACTTATAAATTAAAATAAGATCCTAAGAAAAAAGTTAAACGTGATTTAGTCGTATCACGTGCCGCTCTTATATGTCAATTTCAAGTGGGTGCCCGCAGAATCGCATTGATAATTATCGAGCATCTCGAATTTCCTGCTAACCCCTATAAACCCACTCCATATTAACGAGAAATTAATTTCAGTAGTTATACGTATAGTACTGATCGATACAGATTAAGCATATATCCAATATACTTTCTAAACTCTCTCTTGCGTGTCACACCTACCACTAAAGTATCAATTTCTTCGAGTACCAAGTCTCTGGGTTGTTAAACAAATAAAATATTAAATCGTCGTAAAAATACACATCGATTTCTATAGTACATTTTCACGACGAATAAACCGGTTATTTGTCTACACAAGCTTTTTAAGGGACAGAAAGAGAAATAGAGACAGAACTCTTCTATAAAATATAACTAACATAGAAACATAATAAAGCTAAATTCAATCGAGATCATCGCTAGCGATACAACGTAAAACCTAAACTTGAAACAAATTCTGTGGCTATGATTTTTCTAAAGTACTATGATGTCGTATTCGAGAGGGGAAGAAACAGTTCGTTTAGTTTTTTTTTTTTAATTTAATTGTTTACATTTACAATTTGTCCAGTTTGGACGTTTGGTAGAATTTTTTAGCTGTTAGATTATCATGTGGGTGGCTACCCCCAGTGGGATACCATCTTCGTATGTTCCTTTAGTTGTATATTTCACACTTTGTACGTCACACGTCTGTGTCGCTCGACTGTCGAAACGAGAACAGTTGTTACAACCCGTCCGGTTAGTAGGATTTCGTATCTATTCTAACATATAGCACAATCCCAAAAAAGGCTCCATTTAGAAAAGAAAATTTTAGCGACATAATCACGATAAACGTACGTCAGTACAGTATCAATTAAAATTCCCAAAGATTACGTACAATACATACTATGCAAGCATGTTTCTAAACATCTTCTACGATAAGCACTCGAATGCTGCATGAGTCACGATATATCGTCAGCGTTTCTAACGCGACATCAGTGAGATGCAGGTGGTTAAACATCTCACAAAGTTCCAATCGCTTAAGCGACTGCCAACCTAACTCTTATCATCCTTTGGTCCAGCATATACCTGCGATATCTTGCATTTAACACCCACGATGGCGAACAAATTATTGAACTAACAGCAACCGAAAGTTCGCTAGATTGCACGCGAAGTTTGGATAAACGCGATTCTTGAGACCGCCTTTAAATCGAAGAAACTTCCTTCCGCCGGCAAAGATTCGCGAACGAGGAATTCTATTAAAACTTTTTCATACATCCGCGGCACGGTTGGCGAAAACAAGTTTCACGCGTATAGGTGTACCTGGACCGGAAGTAATCGGGAAGAGGCACGAGCATCGAGAAGAATGATCACGGAGAACGCCACGAGATTCGGCAATTTCGAGCAATGCATCGATCTCGCGTGTTCGGTTTCGCTTTCGCCACAGCCTTTCGTTGTTCCGTGTGCTACGTGTGTATACTTGAAACGGAGCAGAGCACGTAGGTCTGTGACTACTTGTTGCTAACTAAACGCTCGGCCTAGAGAGCGAAAACAATCGCGCCGCCATAAAGATTTCTCGCGGAGCAATGGCGCAACAAGCCTTCCTATGTCCTAGAGCTCGTATACGCCGCGATACCGACGTTACCTTTGTTCTCTTATCGCCGTGACACGGTAATGCATGCCGGTGATAAATAAAAAGAGCTTAAAGCGGTGTGTACCTCTGCCGGGGGAGCAACGCGATTCTAATTGCAGCCGAAGCTTTCGGTGTCCCCTCGAGAAGAATTAATCGTGGACTTTGGGAAATGACACCTTCTTGGTGGTAACCACTGCTGCCACGGTCTTGCTACGGCGTTTTTATACGCAAGAATTTATTGCAAGAATTATTGTCTTTTCCTCTTTGCTCTCTCCTTGCTTTATCGAATTTTCTTCGTAGCTTGTGTTTTGTAGGGAAGAGAATTTAAGGTAGTTCGAATGTAATTGGAAACACGTTGAGAAGAGGGTGAATTATTCTTAATAGCATCGTAATTATGCAGTTGAGGATGTAAGGTGATGTAGAACGAAGTTCCATTGCAAGTCACATGAAATTACTCTCCTTTAGGTTATTATATTTTGTACAGAGAATTTTCAATCCTGTATTTTTGCTTTGGGAAGAATTTGTATGTCTATCGAAGAATGTTTCAGATGAGCAATTCGATGAACTTTTGTACGATACAGAAGCGTTGATAAGTATCATTAAATCTTTTCGCATTTCTTGAAAGTGTAGGACAATAAAGAGATTAGACTTCGATACGAGCGATTCAATGTGCTTACAAAGTATCAAAAGCTATATTTATCTACGAAGGGTTAATGCTCTAAAAAGCCAATGTTCCAGTAATGGAAAACGTTAAAGTTTTTAAAGGTCTGATACTGACAACAATTTGCCTCGTAATTCACATTGAATGATTCAAAATTATCGCTCGGAACAAATACTGTGGTTTTTAACATAGTACTGTTTAAAAAATAACTACATTTACGTAACATTGTACGAAAAATTTTTGTAAAAATATTGAACACTGTAAATAGAAAATATTTGTGTTTAGACAAATTGTTGTTTTCGTTTAAACTGAATACAGCCCTACGCGTTTTTATGAACCAACGCGTAAATATTTGCCGGTTCAGTATGTTTCCCAGAAAGTATGAAACATGATTGGAAATTAAAAAAGAGGGAGAACGAAGGGTGCGTTTGAAAGATGTCTACGGTGGTGGCATATAGGGGTTGCTTGCCTGGAGACCGATCGATTCCGGGCTTCTCCAGCCACCCCAACCTGGGGGGTCCTTTCTACCCTGGTCAATGTCACGTTAGATTAGAAATCCACCCGCGCTTTTGCTCCAATAGCGAGGTTACGCTATTCCGCAAAAATCTTTCGAAATACATTTCATTCATACACCGTCAACTACCTTTTACCACCAATTTTCTTTTCAATGAAACTAAAAGATGACAAGAATTACTTAAAACATAGGAATATATTATTATCAATTTAAATATTGCTTTAAAATTCTTAAAATAAAATTTGACTCCGCTAATTTTTAATTCTCTGATCCTTAAAAGTAAGGAATTTATTTAAATTTTATTTTATTTTTATTTATATTATTTCTAATGTGCAAAAAAATACGTACTATAATATTGTTATTAAAGAATTCCAAATATGAAAAATAATAACAATAACAATAATGCTACAATTTTTTATGTATTAGGTTTTAACAAATACTACTTACGCGAAAGTTACAACAAATAATAAAATAGACACCGGGTGTCAATAAGAAAGAACTGTCCTGGAGATAAACAAAGTTGTACGAAGTTTTCTCGATCTTGGAATTGAAGAAGAAATAAATAAGAAAGTATTTAAAGTTTGCGACATAAGCGAAATTTACGCAAATCCTACTTACGTTTCGAGAAAATTGTTACCAATCTAATTTCTGCAAACTTATGACCAATAATTCTACTGAGAAAACATAGAAGCTGCCTTAAATTGAATCGCAACGAATTCAAATTACCTCGATCAATTCTTTCGAGAACTAGGACGGACGTTCAATCGACTCAAGACTTTCCAACTCTAAATTGATGATTTATGCGATTTGCATCAAGGTCTATAACCATACCAATTGACCGTATAATTTCGTGAACATGTGCTATGGAAATGTTCTCGAATCAAATTACACTACTACACGATTCATGCAATTCGACAAATACCAAAGCTTATATTACGGCTTATATTAAGCTAATATTACAAATGTTCCTTAGATATTCAAGTTTTTCTTTAGAATCTTTAAATTAAAAACGTATTTTGAATCGACATTTTTTATATTAATATATCTACTTTAATCGTATCAACAAAATTTCATCAGTCTTTCGTGATTACTTCCACAACACGAATGAGTTTCTAATATAATAATTCTGCCGTCTTAATAACATTTGAATACTATGCATATCTGAAAATAAACTCTACAATAGTGCGATTCATTTCCTGTTAAAACCTCGAACAAAGTAGATTATGAGAAACTCGAACGTGCATCAAAAATTTTAAATCCTAAATGTCATCATGCGTAATGCAATTGTTTCCTAGAAAAAGCTGAAAGTATATACCTACCATATTTAATATAAAAAATACAGAAATTCTTAAGAAACAATTATTTCCTAAATCGTTTATCCTCGATTAAATCGCACTACCAAAGGACTATTAACTCGACTGCGGATTTTTATGAGAAATTCGACGGTGAAAAAATGCATAGATAACACGTGATATGAAGAAGCATAGAAAATATCGAAAGTATAACACTCGTCACGACATTTAGCAGGCAAAACAATTCTCCGCTTAGATTTCATTTTTTAACTGATATTCACAAAGATATGAATATCTATATAAAACATGCGCAATCTCGTAGATCCAGTGGAACATCCTCCTATCAGGATCGAAAGCTACACCAAGCCCCGGAAACCACGTTTTCGTGTCACATGCTTCCATGTGACCGGTAGTGTGTCCATAAAACGAGGAAAGGGCAGTTCGTTCCCCTTCCATTTCGCAATGGCCATTCTCTGGACGAGTAGCCGGCGTATAATCAGGAGTGCAGCTAACGGTGAATTAAAACACATTAAGACAACGCGATTAAGACACTCAGCGGGGGCTGAAGAGGAAGCGAGGGTGCGTTTAAAGCTGAAAACCATCACACGCCACGACCACCCCTAATTACGCTATCGTTGGCGAAATCTCATTAGGAAGTGGACCTTGCCTTTTAGAAGTTAGATCGGTCGGTCGTGTTCGCAACGTTAGACCGTCTCACTGTAACGCGATACTCTCTCTTAATGAGAACGTAATGGAATTCTTTCGATGAAACGACTGGATAATGATAACCATTTAAGTTTAAAGAAAAAAAGATTTACCTGGTAACGATAAAATATTACGTACCGGGTGTGATAAAAGCGATAGTGCGACGTTAAGATAAAGTAGATGGTAGAGGACGTTAAGGAAGAAGCATTTACGAGTTGAACGGTATATAGGTCACTAAAAAGTGGTTGTTGAGAGAGTAAAGATACTGTAGCACCGGTACATAGTCGTTGAGCAAAGTAAAAATGTCATATAAACGGGTGGAAAGAGAACACTCGACGAAAAGAAATACTTCTTACGTGAAACGTAATTTTCCGTCCCTGTCGTGTATGCAAATTACTTCTCTGGCAGATTTTGCGCTTTGAAGCTATGAGAAACTAAGTCTGCAATATATTTTACGGTCGTGGAGATTATATAATTTTCTGACACAAGGTTCGGGCAATTCTTTCTGTAGAAAGTTTTGTTAAAAGGTAATTATTTTTGAAACTACGCTAAATAGAATAGCATATTCGATACAAATAAACAATGAAGCATAAATTGCTAGAAACTTGACTGAAAAAATGATATTTTTGGAACTATGTAACTTCGAATACTTTCTTTAGAAAAGTGTTTCAATTGAACGATATTGGAATTGAGGACAATTATTACGATTCTAAATTAGTGTAAATATAAAACACGAGGAATTTTGCAATAAATAATACAATAATTAATTAATGAATTAATGCTTTCTGCGTCTCGAAATGAACACACGTTAGCCTTAAATCTACGTAAATTAATTTAAACTTATAAAAAGGAGGATATTGCAGAAAAAAGTTAGTAAAGTAACACATCAAAGAAACATATTTTTATAAAGCCTGATTTCCCCTCAACTTAATAATTTAACGAAACGTCAGATCCTAACATTGTATCGATCAACCAAGTTCTTGTCTCGAAATAATTATCGTTCGTTAAAGTACTTTAAAATGTATGGGAAGATCTTCCTAGATTATAATCAACTCTTCAATGTCAACCCGGATTACTATTAATCATTCGATCAACTATTAGTAGTTAGACGTTCTAATTCTAAGGCGAATATATTATGCTGACATAATGATAGAGTGACCCACCGTATATTTAATTCATTCCCTATTACTTTCACCTACCATAAAAATCCGTCATTATTATGCAATTAAAAAAATTTTCCAATGAAGATCTTAATTAAAAATTGGAAATTACTACATTCTTTCTTATCCGTCTTTCAATTTTATATTGAATAATTCTTTTAAGTTAATTAGATAATCCTAGCAATAATTAACAGACTTTTAATCTACTAATAATCTATCTTCATTTAAAGCAGAGGATCTATGTATATACATTATCTGATAAGAAATGAAACCTTCTATTTCCAGCACTTCGTTAGGACCGATTTCTTCATTCTGATGATCAGAAGGCTCTAGTTAATTAGCACGTAACTTATAATTAATCAAATGCATACAATTGGAATTCCTTAATTATTATAGCTAATTCAACGAAACCATTGTGCAGAAACAGTTCACGAACAAAGGTATCGAGCAAAAGGTAAACGTGAGCGATAACTGACTCCATGGATTATTTCTTATATTTTCCCGCAAGAACGTCGTTTATAATTTCTTCCCACAACGAGACGGGGGAAAAAGTCGATGAGGAATCCGTGAAGCGCGTGAGGATTTCCAATTTTTTCGGATTACACCGTAAAAGAGCCCGAGTATCGGCTTCTTCACAAAATTATTCGGACAAGCGGGACGAATGAACGAAATATTAATACTGACCCGAAAGTGGGTCGAGCACCGGTGCTTATTCACCAACATACACGTCGAATCTATCAAAATTAATTGGAGAAATTTTACGATTCGTAAAACCGTATCTTCGTTCATACAGGTTGAGAAACATACATCGAGAGAAACATACATGAGAAACATCGACCAATAACATTTACTCTGTTAAAACTTATAAAAAATATACAATTAATCCCTGCGTGTATTTATACGAGTTTTATATATCGTGAATTAATCTTAATGAGAATTTTTTTCAATTCATTTTATCATAAAAGGAGAAATTTTCAAAATTGTATAATTTCTTTGTGTATTTATTTGGTTATTCAACCTTAATTTTTATTATATCATACTCTCTTGTTGCAATAATTCTATCGTAGAAATTACATATTGGAAATATCAAGTTTTTGTGAAAGATATTTGGACCGGGAAGAGGTTAATATACTTAGATTTGTAAAAGTGTGTGTTTCGAGTCAGGTTTTTGACCCAGCTTTTTCTTAGACACATTTTTATGTTTCTCCCGTCTATTTCATAAGTCGATGATAAATCCGTAGTAATTATCATCTATCTTATCTCAAGAAAAATGCGTTTATGGCGCCAATAGTATAGATTACGAAAAGAATTTAAGACAGACATTTGACCGTGAGCTGAATGTTAATATCAACACTTTGACCATTCAAGTTTAATCAGATAAAAGCACGTTCTATTTAGTTTCATATTAGAACATGTTCTTACAGTTTTTAAAAATTGAATCTTTTATAATAATAAATACACAACAGTATCTTATAAAAAATAACAGTGAATTGACTTTCACAATCATGATTCACAACTCACTGTACATGTCATATATACAGCATCGGTCTCTACAATATTTGCTCCAAAATACTATTGGGTTGGCAACTAAGTGATTGCGGATTTTCTCTATACCACCTAATGACAAAATCCGCAATCACTTAATTGCCAATCCAATACATACTCCGTTTGATATCATTCGACATTATTACAAACTTAAGGCGACTATTCATACCGTATACTAATTTTCTTACTAAATATAAGTTTGTAACAAATATCTTGTAACTTCTACTATATTTTCCGATCGATTAAACATTTTTTTCAATATACGTAATCATAGCAATTTTGCGTCTCGTTACAGTGTTACCGAAATTTCAAACCGTGTCATATCATATTTTATATAATTTTATACAATATACGTACAAGATACGTATGAAAGTCTTTTATAGTAAATTTACGAGTACTTTCGTGAGCCACTATACGTTTGAGCATCGTTTCAACACAAATCGAATGAAGTATCTCGAATTCCATAATTTCTCTCCTCTGGTTGATACGCCAACAATTAGAGGCATTTCTGTTAGGACAAACGCGCAGGAACGAGGAATTTAAATCACAGTGTACATATATTCAGCTGTCGAGCAGCGGCTAGTAATACGTTTTCGTCGTCAAAGAACGCAAAAGCCGGCACACAAAGCTCGATGCCACAGAAGTCACAGTGTTCGTGACGAGGAGGTCGAGAGCGCCGTCGTTAACACATAACGTGATCGTTAACCACAAAGCAAGCGCTCGAAGAATAGTAAATCTACATCATTAAAGTCCTCTGTTCTTTTCCATCGTAGAAATAATCGCGTTCATTTCTTTTGCGTAGAACTGCTCTTCGAGATGATTCGTTATTAAATTTTGTATTTCTATAATTCTTCGTAACGTGGAACGTGGATTTGCTCGTTTCGATGAAGTCGCAGCTGAGACAACTATCGATGAAGCGTATAGTATTTTGGAGAACATTATATTTGACTGAGATTTAAATTTTAAACGAATACCGTGGAGAATCTAAACTTAATCTAAATTCAAGTAGCTATATGTTGATACGTGAATCATGTTGGTGTAAGTCAAGTCAGTGTTGTGATACATCCGAGAAACGTTCTTATACTTGGAACAAATCGAAGTATACGAGAAAAATGAAATACTAAAATAACATTTTCTCTTTTTTATTTTTTGAAAAGTCTGCGTTCGTTGAAAGTGACAAGTGCAGCTCCTTTTGTGTCAATATCGTGGAATTGAAAAGTTTGTTTGTTCAATTGCAACGAAAGGATAACATTTTTCAATATCGAAATAATATTTTCACGGCCGATTATATTTTATTTGAAACAAATACACGTTTAAATCTTACGTAAACTTTACGCTATTCTATTTTTTACGTTGTCTAAAATTAAAACGAACTCATAAGATCCAATATCGATTTCTATTTAAGATAAAGATGAAAGTTACTAACAGCTAAAACCAAAGTTTGTTTTATATTCAAAAAGATTGATCAAACGATTAATTAAAAACCCTTATACTAAATATCTATATTATTAGTAAAGATTTATAATAAATTATTATTATCTAGTGTTCGAAACAAAGCTGCACTTCATCTTTCATAGCGCAGTTATTGTTAATATCAAACTAATTTTACTTACTTCAAAACTTTTGTCGGATATACATACGTATATATTCCATTATCGACCGATTGTATTCGAGCTTCCTCAAAATTACCAAACTGACCCCATTCTCCTTTTAATGCGATCTCATGGCCCTTTAACGTGCCTCAGACATGCGACATTAATATCTTAACGTTGCGAATACTTTCCTTCATTTATCATACTATCGACGTTTCATCTTAATCTTCCCTTTTTACACCGCGATCACGTCATTTCCATTCTTGCGAAATCTGCTGTGATCGTTTTGCGTGGTGTTTGCATGAAACAAGCCTGATAAAACAATTGTAGTAACCAAACTATAATTCGATAATACGCGCAGGCGTTATTTACCACATTATTTATCACCAGATTTATTTATCACATTATTACCTAGTACTAAACTTGCCCTTATACAAATCATATTTTTCTAAGAAATAGAATCGTACGAAATAATTTTTGAAATTTACAGTAGAAACAATCTTTAAATAATCTTATTAAAAATTAATTAATTAATCCTTAGGAATAATCTTAAGCCTTAAACTACTGGCACGAACGCGACTGACTTTGCGTGTTATAATGTACGTATTTCTTCATCTATATAATTGAATATAAAGATTTCTTTTTTATTTATAATTCTTTTAATTTTCTTTACGTGTCATTGCGGTTCGAACGTATCGTTCCCGTTTTACATAATATTAGGTTGTCCGAAAAGTTTCTTTCGTTTCATGAGGAAATGATAGATGCACAGTGTTTTTCCTTTTATATTGTTTTATCGAATTGTACATGACCCACTTCTATTACTTCAAAATAATTCAATAAAATAATATAAAGCAAAACATGTTGTGCGCCTACTAATTCCGTATAAAAAGAAAGAAACTTCTGGGGCAACCTAATAGTTTACAGTTAACAATATAAGTATATGTTCTTTTTATCGGAGAGTGACTTTTTATCAGAAGCTTCATGTTTGTATTAGTGTTTAAAAATATCTAACGGAAATTTATAGATATCTTTTCATTCTATAACATTAGTCACTGTTTATTTAGTTACCTAATTATTCTCTATGGTTATGCGTACGGTTAGATCTATCATCGCATTAGACCCATGACATAAGATACTGACCAAGCATCTCGTATCAGGTAACGTTTTCATTACCATTTTGTTTAACTCGATGTTTTCGTATAATAATAATTAACCTTCCACGTACGTTCATATCGGTATCCACCCACACGAAACCACCAATTAGCAATAATATAGCCATACATGTACGTACAATACATATACATAATCATATCGAACGCTGTAAGTAGTTGTGTAAGCACGCTTAATCGATACGCAAATAAACATATGAATGATTAAGAAATTTCTGCGAATCACTTCAACGTATTTATTATACTCTGGATCATTGAGCAACCAACCGTATACATTATACATACTCGTACGTTTCCGTAAATGGCAACGAATGTGTGCCAATGTATCTTTCCTACGTACGCTTTCGCCGTTATCTTAAATAGCAATTAATATCAAGGCCGCAAATAGAACAGCAATAGTTTGTTGCTGAGTTAAGAGCCAGTTCCTTTCAGACTCCAGACGTTGGTCTAAAACTGGAGGGTGATTCAGTGAAAAGATCTCTTTCTCATTGTTCTCTGCGGCTGATGGGAAGTAAGAAGGTTTAAAACAGTTATTTAAATATCAAGGATGAGAGTAGAGAGTTTTGTACTCGATGTAACAATAGTTTTACTGAATGGAATTTCGAAGTTCAAGGTTCACTCTGACAATGAAGACATCTCGATAAATAATTCCTCGACTACTCGGCGCGGTTTGCATTAATAACAAGATTGAACTTATCGTCCTTCGAAGCCATCACCGGTTAATACAAAATTCAAAATGGTTATTTAAATATTAATTCTTGCGCTCGATGAAACTTTTTCGTAAGTACAAAATACTACCTAGACAAAGTCTTTTCAATAATGTTCTTTTGATGCTTTCGAGATACAATCGAGAAGATGCGAAAACAAAAGTTAATAAAGTAATTTAGTAAAAATATTCTTGTATTTACGCGACTAGTTCTCCGAAAAGAGTGGAAAGGTCTCCTAACAAGTTTCGTGAGAAAGTTTCAATGGCACCGCTGGTGCTCGCGAGTTTGTCGTCGTCTCCAGTGCCAAAGGTTCGGATAAAAGTATTTTATTGGATTTAGTTTTATTATATGGAATTTCAAGAATAAAAATTTTGGTGATCGATAACAAGGTTTTAATGGATTCTTAACAACAGAGCTATCAAACTTGTCAATATGATTTTTATTATATTTTTATAATCATGAGAAGTACATATACGGGTCCTTTTGGCAAATTTAATTTTAGTTCTCATTGATATGAAAACATGATTATAATATAGCTATTTCTCTTCGTCATAGCATTTTAATTATAATTATTTAAATATATGAATAAACATTTTTCAAGTTCGTAATTTTATTTAGCTATCTCTAGAATTTTCTGAAGAATTTCTCAACAGAGAATTAGCCTAACAAAGTATAAGGTAAAAAATTCACATTTATATTCACAAATGCAAATAAAATCGTACTATGAAATTTGTAATTTCGTAGTTGGAATTGCTGAAGCATGTCAAACTGCTAATAATTGAAAGTTACAGAATCGATAGTGTAGATCGATATATACCGTGATTACAACATTAATTCGAAGCATTACTCTGCGCGAATATTTGTTATGAAAACCACGATCGTGTTTTACAGGGACTGCAATGTCATTCAAATATCCTTCTTGTGCGTGTTCATCAGAAACAGGTCATCTTTTAATATTTTTCTAGCAGATAAAGACTACGAGGCAGACGCGTTTAGACGATTTCAATGGGTGAGTATGACACGGCAAAAATTATGTTTCATTTTTTCGAAGTTGCTGAGTCATTAGCATTTTTACGACCGAATGATAAACAGTTTAAAACACTTTTATGGCTCCTTAGTGTATCCTAAGTACCCTCCAGTTTCTTCGAAGTTAAAAAATAAAAAGTTATTAATAACTATCTTTTAAATTTAAGATAAGGATAAAATAGAAGTAGATAAAATTTATCCCTAGAATAAACGAATGAGTAAAGAAAATATGAAATTCATCTGTATCTAAATTTTGTTTATGTATTCTGTATTCGTTTGCACTATTTAAGCTTATTTTTAATAAAATTAAATAGAATCTATTCATAGAATAAATTCGCATTCGTTATAATAATTAAAAATATAATTATATAAATATAATTTTTAAACATATAAATGTAATTTATTTTTTAATTAAAGTCAGCTTATTAGCATGCTAATTACTTCAACAAAAATATTTTAAACTCTACAAAATGGAACTCCTCTGTCTCAAACAAATTTTCTACATAGAAAACGTCAGTAACAAGTACCAAACAAGTTACATAATTAAAACACCTGTTTAACTCTTCAGAGACGTAACTACGAAACAAAAATCTCGCTTCCATAGTACAAATGTGAAATACTAATGTGACTGTACGAGATCAAATTTATAAAATCGTATTATCGATTTTATTTGGAAAAGTACGAATTCTGTTCGTAGCCATGCAGAGCGAGCAACGCGGTGTCGACTTTCGAAACAATCGATAAGAGTCTGCCTCAAGAATTCTCTGGCCACGTACGTCACGCACCTTTCCACGAACGATAAACCTGAAACGAGCGTGCCGTTCAAGTTCGACGAAATCCGCGACAGTGAAACCTGTCGAGGAGAGAGGCAGTAGTGGGCGTGTTTCCAGTCATCCAGAGTACCCGGAAAATAGGATGACATCGGCAAACGGAACCACTTCCGCTCCGCTACAGAAATCCGGCGAGATTAAAATCAATGAGTCAAATATAGAGTTCTGAAAATTTTTGTCACAGCATTCGTATTTCCAATGCGTGGGAATCTTAGTAATAATATTTACATTCTTAGTTGGTAAAAATCTTTGACTAAATGATATTGTACATTTATCAGAAATTTCAATCAGCGAGTTGATAATATACCAGTCGAAAATTGTAATCAGCATATTTGTAACTAAATTGGCGGATATTTAAATAATTAAATAATTGATATTCTGGGTTCGTTACAATTATTTTGCCCTATACTTTATATTTATTATACATTAGGTTGTCCGAAAAGTTTCTTCCGTTTTATAAGGTGATAATAAGTGAACAACAATTTCTGTTTTATATTATTTTATTGAATTAGGCCTGATTCATTTCGTTCTATTTCTATTTATTATATTCGTGCATAATTTAATAAACTAATATAAAACAAAAAACATTGTACGTCTATTATTTCCTTATAAAACGAAAGAAACATTTCGGACAACCTGATATATTCTGATATTCCAGATAATCAGAAATTTTGACGAATTACTTTGTCCTGTATTCTTCTACGTTACTGAATGATATTAATCAAAAAGTCGATATTTCAGGCCGATAAAGATTTTAATTAACGAGACAACGAAGGATTTTACGAAGCCTAAAATCTAAAAGGGCGGATATTCTAGATTAATCAATATTTCAAATTAGTCGACGAATTTAGTATATTATTTCTTTCTATGTCCTTTCATCTTTCCAGGAAATTAATAATTTTAATCGAAAGATTGAACCAATATATCAAACGGGTCAATGATTCGAAACAAAATTTTTTTTCTGCGTTCGTCTATCTTACGAAAAGAAAATCGGATAATGTAATATTTTATAATTGGTTAACCACTTTGACCAGAGAATCACAAAACTCTTTTTATTATTTCAAGCTATTTAGAACCGCGAATAAGTAGATCCATGTGGGCAATCGATGCCAATAAAGCCAATGATCGTGGTTTGCAGTGATTACGCTTTTCTAATTGGAGCGGAATCGCGCGAAGAGGGACGTTTGCTATCAATGCGATGATGCTGTTGATGGAATTTATGGTAACGTAAGCGTGGTTGCGGTTAGACCGAAATACACCTGAATTATTTTCCATTAATTGAGAATATTCTATTATTTTGATAAGAGAGACAAACGAATGTAGGTAATATTAACTATCTAGCACAGCAGAATCTTTGAAATTTTTTACGAATGATTAATATAATAAAAAAATGTAAATGGTCGCTTTCGAACACAATACGTATATATGTTTCCATTATGTATTATAAACATAGCCACTGTTTTATCTTGTGTTTGATGAAAAAGAGAAACACACGTAGCTTATATTGATCTTAATGTTAATTGCACTGGTAACATCGATAATTGTTACAATTGTAGTGTTCACTTATACGATTGTTATGCTAATAGACTGGAGCTCAATTGTTTGAAATAACAAACATAATATCTAATAAGCAAGTAACAGAATAGTGGATCAGAATATTATAAAAAAAATATGAAATAAAATTAATAGTACAATATTAACCCTCCCTCCATAGGCAAATCGTCGATCGTTTATGTTTAAGTCTATTCTTATTTTTCTAAACTTACAAAAGAACTTTATAAAATATAGATAAAAATTTGGAAAAAAAATAAGTGTGTAGTACCGCAGTTTGCCAAAGAAGAGTTAATATGTGGAAAAAAAAGATCATCAACAAAATTGAAATTACTAAACATAATCAAAACTTTTCATATAATAATAAAATTTGCCACGCTCATCATGGTTATCACGAAATGATAAAAAGTAAATGATTTCTGCAAAAAAAAGACTATTTAATCAAATAAACATCTGTTACCTAGAATGACGCCTTAAATAATTTTGTTGGCTGCAAGGTACGATAACTTCTTTTTTCCTTCGTTTAATATTCTTTAACCGAGAGTTTCTTTGCTGTGTATTAGCAATAAAAAGCGATACACAGACAAAGCTATTGTATGCTCAATGTCATTCTCTATCTTTCTATCTTTTTCCTATGATTACAAAATATTACTTGTACCTATTTGCCTGAAAACGCTCGTTTGCTTTTATAACCATTGTGAACAAGTACTACTAAAAACTACTAGTACTACTCGCTTTTTTAAGCTACCCAATTTGCACTATCATTCCAATCGTTTATTTAAGTCATATTCTCTACCATATAAATTTACTACCATCATTTCTATATATATATTTTTACTACTACATACTGCTTAGTTAAAAATTATTTAAAATCATGGAATTATTAAATATTCATTTTTATTCTAAAAGAAGACTTTTAGAATAGAATAAAAGTGGAGTTAAATTACATATTAAATACGGAATGTCAGCAGAGTCCATATATATAACCTCAAATATGTATAATATATCAAACTTTCTGACGTTATAAATTAGATAATAATTTCTATTTAGAAAAAAAGATCTGGAGAGATCTAATTTTCATTAAACTAGAAATTAAGATCGATATAGGATGTAGATCGTCGATAAAATCTAACCTCAACTGTATATAACATATAAAACTTGTACGTAAATATCAAAGAGTATAGAACCTGAAATATAATTTTCTAGGTACAACTATTACTACATACTATACATACGTAGCTTCCTACGAAAATGAAGAAACGTTATATGTACCTGTTGGCAGCTTTCAAGGTCAATAACCATTTTAATTAAATATCACATGCCGCTTAACTTAACCTTAGCTTAAATTGCAACCAGTTGCAAGAAACGGAATTCTAAGTACATTCTATGAAATAAATACGATGGCTCGCGAGGCAAGGAACTTGAAACCCGTTTACGATACGCCAGTTACGTATAAACGACACACAGCGGGTTCGCGCGTTTAAAATAATCCAATGGAATTCGATTAATCGGTTCCCGAGACATTATCGATGAACTAACCTGTCGTCCAGCGCTAATTACCACTGACGTTTATTACATTGGGAAGGACCATAGACGCAAACGTGTAATATTGACACAACGTGATGTGCGATATAAGGAACTTTTTGTTCTCGCAAGACGATGTTCTTGAACCGGCAACTACGAACCGCAAATATTTGTCTTTTCCACGCCATCTTGACAGGAATGGCGCGCTGCCCCAACCTGTGATATAGTACTGTTATAATAAGCACCAATAATACCGATCATTTCGAACATTTTCCATTCGATTAATCGATATTGTCAAGGGAATTGGAATACTTTCGATAATTTGCACTGTAAATATGAATGTTAGACTGAACACTACTAATATCGATAATTTTCATTTGATTAATCGATATGTAAACTGATATACGTATTTCGAATAATCGATATTACAAAAAAGATTCATATACTTAAAATAATTGCAAAATATTGTACTGTAATCGTATAATTTTATCTCAAACAGTATATTGATATTGGTAATTTCTAATAATTTTCGATAAATCAATGAATTTCCCAAAGAAAACTTTTATATTTTGAATAATCGTGGAAATTATACAGTGAACTTCAATTCGTTAAAATAAGCACTATTAATATCGATCATTTCTGACAGTTTGTATTCGTTTAATCAATATCTCAAATATTTCGACCAATCGTCGAGTCTTATACAATAATTATTGTATTCCTGTCTTCACGTAACGAAGAGTACATAAGGTTATTCAACACAGAATCTCGCAATCGGTATTTGGCGGTTACTACTACTTTCGACTTCGCACGTTAGCAAATCGATATAATCGAACATTCGTTATGTATCGTGTTTGTGGTATATTAATGCACATCTACGCGAAATTTTCGATAAAAACTGACGAGTCACGTCAAAGGCGTTTCACAAATTTCTCCACGCTGACGAAACAAGTTTACGTTACGAAACGAAAGAGACACAGAAAAAAGGTAGTAGAGCAAAAATTCGAATGTATTTCACGCGTAAGAAAATTCCTGGAACAGGCATAAATACAACGTCTCTCGCGTGTCACGGAAACAGAACGTTCACGTTTCGCCATCGTCAGTAAAAACACACTGACCGTATCGAAACTGGCAGAGACTTTCAGGTTGAAGGTCACTACGCGGAACGAGTAAAATAAACCAAGAGTAATATTCGAATCGTTTTCGCTTACCTGATTCAAAGTCGTAGGAATAATGTCAGGGGTCTGTGGTAACATTTTGCCAGTGATCTGTAGTCGACTGCCCCTCGAGTCAAAACGATCTTACAGCACACGCGATCGGTAGCATAATATCCTGACCAGAGAACGGTAGAAAACACCTTGACAGGATACACACAAGGATCGATCACGAGCGACTCAACACTAATCGTTTATCACTGACCGATCGTCTTGACACACTACTTGTTTATCACCCGATGGTCCTTTTACGTCTTCTTTAATATAGTAAACTAATCGTTTTAGCGTTGGTCGTTTATGAAAATATGATTGATTTTTTCCGCGTCGAAGAATAAGCAACGAAACGAAGGAACGCTTCCTCTCACTACGAAATCATGCGCGAGACTGACGGGTCCGGGCGGTGTAGCTAAAGCCGAGCGTAACCGAGCGATCACGGGAACAGCCGAATAGCTATCATCCCCCCGAACACGGCATATACCGACACTATGGTATTTCTGAAATTTAATCGCTATCGACTACCGATGAAGGAATTGTCATGGGAATGATGGCCTCAATTCGTAATAGATATTGATATTAATCAAGTTTTTCATGAGTGGGAAAAGTATTTTCTTTTCAATGAAGGTTTGTTTATACTTTAGGATTAATTAATTTGAAAGTTCTACGTATAATGATGGCGCCCCGTTTTAATCTATGTTAATGGAATTTAATAGTATAGAAGGTTGAAGATGTTTATACTAAAAATCTTTTACTATAGTAATAAATAAAAATTACAGTTTATATACAGTAAATTACAGTTAAATAAAATTGCATACGATGTACTGTAACTCTTATCTTCGATATGCTATAAAACATAATTCAGTTAATTATTCAATACAAAAAGCAGTATGATGATTTCATACTTGCTTATATAATTTGTTCATATTTTATATAATGTTCACATTGTTATATAATTTTTTCATATCATGAGATAATAAACTCGAGTATCTCCTCAAATTTTTAGACAAACAAAAATTTATATCGAGATAAAACAACATCAATATTTAAAAGTCTCCAGATCATAATGTGTACGCGTTAAAATCTAATAATTAAATCGTTTCATCACAACACTTACTGTCAGTGAAATTAGACACCGTAATGTAATTCTTTACTTTTTAATTTCTACTATTTCGCTTTATTCATTTTACCATAATACTCTACTAATTCACAAGCTGTAAGTCTGTCGTATAATTCTTCGTCTTTGTAGGCTCTATTATTTTTTCTGTTCCTCCATTATTTCATTGTTCTCCCGCTCGGGTTAAGGACGAGAAACTGTGTCACATCATTATTACATTATCGCACATACGTTTTAGCAGGTTGGTACGGGAATACAGGAGGTTCGCGAATTAAAACCTGTCCGATACAGCGACCGCTACTGTACGCGTACAGGTACGGTTCGTTCTACGAAATACGACTTCATTTCTGAAGGGGGGAAGACTGGTCCGCCATCAGAAGCTCGTTTGTATTCACTCTGTAATGGTTGCCTCGCAGGACGCATAATAGTCGTATCTAAAGAGTTGCCTTGCAGACGACAAATTCCTTTCTCCGGCTGCTTCGGCCATACATGGAATTTAAACGCCGCCTCCGCGAGACGAACCTTTGAAATTCACGGAAACCTCGTTGAAAGATCAAACACTCTCGTGGCTGACATTACGAGGGGTCGACGTGAAAGCGGCGAATGGAGCAAACTGGGAGGACGAACGTAAAACAGGACCACGAATCGGCGAAACAAAAGGGCTCAGTTAAAAATATCGGTTACGTCAGCTGGACTCTTCTAACGTGGGGACCATTAAGTAGGTTCTCTACTGAATCGCTTTTATAGAAGTATGTATATTATTGTCGTGATTAAGGATATTTATGTTGAGCTAGTATTTCGTTTTTTCATGACTTTGTGTATTTTTGAAGGCAATTTCGAATTCTTATAAATGTATATAAATATTGATAAAGCGTACATAACAACAAAGGTTTTAATTAAAAAGCGGTTAATTAAAACCGGTTACCAACTGGGCTCCTAAATGAGAACTATTAAATTAATCCTCTATTAGATTGTGCTTAAAGAGATGTATATGCTGATACAACATACATGAAGCGCATTTATGAATTAGTAATGAGTTGTTTCATAAATTTAAGTATTTTTAAGTCAGTCTATTATTACTATAAGTATATAATAAGGACACAATAGTTTCTGATTCTTGAATAACTTTCAATATCAACTGCAACATAAATATTGTGATTTATCAATAATTTAAAGAAATTCTTTTAGAAAAAATTTGTGGGATATTTCAATAAATAGCAATTTTGAGTTATAATCTAATAAATTGTTTAATTCTAGCTCATCTTACATACACTCCCCTCTCTTTAAATACATCCTTTTTATATTTGTCAGACATTAAAAATATTTAATTGGAAAAAAGAAAACAGTAGAAGTTAAAACAAATTGATACATTCACCTGATTAAATACACGATACTTTTTGAATAATGTATTTCATGATAAAGTTTGTTATTTTGAGAAGGGATTAACAAAGAACACTTTTTCCCTCTTCGTTCGTTATACAGAGATGCAGAAATTTAAAATAAATGTAAAATGTCATTAAAATTAAAAATCTTTCATACGAAACGAAGTAGGACGTAAAAGCTCCAATATTATTTTACGTTATATTTCTTTCATTTGTCCTCCTTTCAAGTAAATTTTTGCACTACCGAATGGAAAGTCCATGAATCTTTTTAAATCCTGACACACCTGTTTAAAGTACCATAAGAACGAAGGTTACATCACGAGGTATGAGTCAGACAAGTCATTCTCATTAGTGTCGACGAATTTCGTTGTCACAAAATGAGTCCTCCACTATGGTTAATGTATCGGAAATGAGCACAGCTTTTACCAAACATGGTCTGACTAAATTTTGTTTCAGATTCCATTCAATTATCTCAACTTGTTTGAAGTTTCATTCATCTATGTCATTAAATGAACTCTTGACATCGTCAAATCTCGAGATATACGTCGCACTTGAAGAAATTTCTTGTATTCACGTATGATAACGTTATATTAAGAAAGGTGACAATGACTAAACTAATTAGGAGAAACTTTATTATATACTTTATTAAATATCCGGGTATGTAATTACTAATTAATAATAACGGAATATCTGTAATACTTCTTTCTTTCTAATATGAGATTGTTATTCAATCTTCAAAATTACTCTGATATTATTACGAATGCTTCAGGAAAATATAATTTCTACTTTTACAGTTATTCCATCCAGTTACTCCACTGTATTTCACTCCATCCTTACATATGTTCCTTTTTACTTGTTCAATTTTTATAATCACAAACCATCTCCTCTCTCCTTCCATTAATGTATACATTCTATAAAATCTTTACTATTCTATAAAACATAAGATATGCTAAGTAATATTTTAACACGATGTAAATGAGGAATTTAATAAACGAGATAGTATCTATAATATTCGTGTTTCTAATTTTTATAATTTCATCTTTCCTTGTACATTCTCTATTTCATATCAATATATAAATCATATCAATATTGATATAATAAATAATCTTTGTTATATTGTAAAATGAAAAACATTCAGATTTTGATAAAACTTTCTCTGATGAATCTAGAACGAAAGTAAACATTAACATAAATAATATTAAATCATCATGGAATTCATGCCCAGTATCATTAGAGAGATTCTATAAATATCAGTATTTGATAAGTATCTGATTAACTTCGATTTCTCAAAGAGCGTTCGTATATCATGGCTTTTCTCTACTTTTCAATTGATGCAATTGGCCAATGTGGATTCTCAGTGGCTCAATTATATTTTAATAAATCCTAAATCCAAAAACCAATTAAACTCTATCTACGTGTTCCTTTCTATTCACGCAATATCCACGATCGATCAAAGTTCAGAAATTTCACTTTCTTTCACAGATCCCATTTTCTATTAGCAAACAATCGTTCCCAGATTATCTGCTTTACGTAACCAAGACAAAAGATAAATTAATTACAGAATCTTCTACAGAATCTTCGTACAAATTCACTTCCTACTGACTTTCTACGTCCTACGTTAATCCGCCATAGAAGAATGGTATTATCCGCCGATCATTTTCAAAATAATTCATCGTTCAAATTTCACGACATTGTGGAGACCGGGCACTCGCTATTAATTCCAATGTCTCATTTACGTTTACGTTCCTGGCTCGCTCGTGATAGCAGTAGATACAACGACCGGTCGATGTATCTATGGAAGAGCTGGCGCCGCGAAAGCTCTAGAAGGCTATCCATAAAACATGCTCACTCGAACGAGGAGAAAGGAGCGAGCGAAAGAGCGAGCGAGATGAAAAGGGTAGCTCTGACGAGAGAAAAGAAACCGAACGTCTTCTCGACACGCTTGTCTTCTGTGGCCACCAAGAAGCGTTTAGCCAAAGGGAGTTCGTTTACACGGAGGGTGTAACGGAGGGACGTTAAGACAGAAAGAAAGATGGGAAAAGAAGCTGTTGAACAGTAACGGTCCATCGTCAAGGGAATATCCACTTAAACGATCGATCATATGGTATAATGTAGTTTAATCGTGTAGCTCTTTGGTTGTTTTGATATCGCATCGTCCGTTCTCGAACCTTTTTAATTTCCGATTATGTTCATATTTTCTAGTGAAGTTCTAGCTTCGGTAAATATTTGTGTACTGATGAATAATAACATCGAGGTGCGTTAAATTTTAATTAGGACATAAATTTTTGTAGAAATACTTTGTTTGATAGGAATATGTTTTTTGGCATAGTTAGAACATTACTTATCTGATTCGAAGTACAATATAATGTAGTATAAAGAATAGTTGAGAAATAGTTACATAGTGTGACACACGTTACACGAAGGTTCGATTCTTTAGTAATATGTAACTTGAAATATATGTAATGCAAGTGCTATGAAGCAGATCTTTGTAATTCAGCATCGCAGTTTTAGAAACTTTAATGCTTTGCGTAGTTCGAAAAGTAAATTTTAATAACGTGGAACAACGTTAAAAATTAGTTTACTTAATCGTTTGTCAGAGTAAAATTCTTCACTGGGAAAGTGAAGAAATAATTATAATTATAACATCGGTGTTTGTATTGAAATTAAAAATACGAAGTACCTTCCCACAGAGCGAGAAGTTTGAATATTCACACGCGTGTGTAACATACTATTTTTAAGTGATTTTAAATCACTTTAAGGAAATCTACATTCACATTCTGTCGGTACCAATTATACAAATCTTCCCATAAAAATCGTAAAACTTGCAGGAAAAGAACGAACATCGCTAATCGTAAGAATTTATGTACATTGAGCAATGTCCTTAGATAATACGGTCAACATCGATACAGGAACTTATCAATTTCCACATTATCAAAGAAAAACGGAGCACTTTCATAGAATTTTAATGCTCTTTCATTAACTAGAAGCGATCAAAGGGGACGCCTTTGCGGGAAGCAGCGTCAAACGCACAAAGATGCAAACAGACACAAATTACGCGGTGCTACGCTAGCTACGGCAATTTCAGCTTGTTTCCTTTTAAAGTCCCCCGCTCGACGGCTTTTTGCGTGCCCTTTGCGCCGCGGAATAGATCCGCGAACCGACTCGATCTTCCTATCTCTCTCCATTCATAAAACATAACGTTTTAAACGAGAACGAAGGGCATACCCATCGGTGACAGAAAGACTGGCCGGGGAAAAAAAAAAGGAGCGAAACGGAAAATCGAAGAGGAGAAAGAGAACGATAATGAGTACAAAACGGAAATACGGTTCCTCGATGATGAGAGGGAGCGAGTTTTCTTAGCGTTCGTTTTATACGAAGATCGAGGGACGTCAGACAAGAGGTTAATTTTACCGTAAGACAGAAGAAAACAAAAAGATAAAGAGAACGAAGGAGAAGGAGAGTAATAGGAAAGAGCAAAAAAGATGTACTGAGAAATATACCGCGCGAGAGGTACATTTCCGTGAGTTAATTGAAAGTTAGATACATGCGAAATACAAGTTGCTCGAGCATCGAACGGTGTCAGGGGTCGTTAGTCGATGAAATTATTTCATCTCGATGGCTCGTTAAAACAAACATGGCAACGGCGATGCACGCTTTGTGCCGTTGGATTGGAGGAGAATTAAGTACGAAAGGACATGACAAAAAGGAGTCGAATGGTTCCACTTCGAGCCCGAGTCTTTCCTTTCTTACGCCCTGTGTCTTGGCACGCATTAATTCGTACCACGTTTCTTTGGTATAATTGATCCACATACCGATCCAAGTGCTTTTAGGCACGAGTGGTCTCTGCGTTTTCGAGTGGACGTCTTCTTTTTTACTTTAGCCCCCCCACAGGAACGAGCCGGCCTTATCCGTGCTCCGATTCTACGCTCAACGCTAGGCTATTCGTCTGGCGAAAAAATTTCTAGCCAGATAAACGGACAGCGCGTCCACGGACGCTTTTAGCATTATGATTTTTACCAGGTTGAAATGTTACACTTTGATAAATGAACTAGATAGTCGAGTTTCGGTCTGACTTCGCGTTACTGCCTCGATATTGAAGTGTTTCTTTAGTACAAGTTCGTTGTTGATGCAAGATGATGTATAGGAGGAATATACTCGACCTATGATTTAATGCGTGATTTGAATAAATGAGATTTACAGGCTATATATTCATGAAATATAACATAAGTTATATTTTTTTTTGTAATAGTATATGTTTCAGAATTCCTTGAATATAAATGCGCCTAAACTTCTAAACGCCCGTGTAACACTATCAATAAACCATTGTCAGTTAAAAATGAGAAGAGAAATGAATAAAAACGATAAGTGGTTACCTTTTTACTCTTAGAGAAGTCTAATAACGATAGAAAGTTTCGTACAATTAAAATTTAGATATCCGTATGTCGAGACATTTTTCAAGCTTAATTTTCTAGAAAAAGAAAAGAAAATCTTGCATTAGAAAACTTCGTTCTACATATTCGATCATATTTTCTATGTAAAATCATTCTATTTCCATACTAATGTAGCATAAACATAAACTTTCATATTTGATCAATTTTATTTGTTTTAAGAAAGGTATAGAAGATATCGCATCTCTGGAAATAGACTTTCCCGAAATTTCAGCTTGACAGGAACTGGAACGCTTGTTAGTAGAATTTCAAGTAACAAGTTCATGTGTAGTGGCGAAAATAAAAGTGGAGGATAAACTTTAATTCCGAGCTGCTTGGTTGGCACGCAAGGTAAAACCAGACGCTGGAATCTTGGTACTGCAAATCAATCTTATTGCTAGTCTCGTCTAGTTTGTTTCTGGCAAAAGGAATCCCTGGAATTTTATCAGTGGCGTATTCAGAAGGTATGCCAGCTTGTAACAGCACCCCGGAAATTTTCCAGTATCGGAATATCCGTTTACGTCTGTGCTTAATGTTTCTTTCCTTTATCATTGCACGAATCAGAAGTTTCACAGGCAACTAAAGAACACGATCTCACTTCGATGCTTCAACTTCAACTTAATTTTAACGATTCGATAATGAACAAACAGTTTCGTGATACGAATAAGAAATCCTTATCAAAATTCTAATTTATTCGATTAGATTTCAATTCGACTTTTATTCCAATAGTTTTTATTTAATTTAGTGTAGCTTTTTCTCGTCATTTTCACACGAAGCTCCTTTCTCTCGACTATCTTTATTCGCTGTTATGTTCCCGAATAGCAAAATGAAATGCACCGTAAAATTGTTCTAAAAAATAAGGTGAACTGAGAAAATTTAAAACGAAACATGCAGTAATTAACAAGTATGAATAGTACTGTGTATTGCCTAAGTACGTTACTGCATTTTATTCGCGACCTCCTCGAAAAAAATCGTCGAAACCGAAGTGAATTCCCGATCGTGAAAGAGGGACGGTGATGAAAATAGATCTTCTGGTTTTGCCTTGCAGATTCCTTCAGGTGCACCGAAATTACATTTACCGAGGGAAACGTACCGAGCAGAGATAGCATTGATTATCCTCCGTTTGTCGCGTTGCTGGACAGCTTCTGTTCACTTGACGAGAGAAAAAAGAGGCACGTACTTCCAATTATGTAAATTAACAGCGGGTATATAACGAAGTCATCTTTTGCATATGTATGATCGAATAGAAATAAGAAGAATCGAAGGTCCGGTAAAGAAAGATTTGACTAATCGTGGGTGTCACGTTTATTTTTTCCTTACTTTTAACAAACAAGTAAAATCTATTGTTAGGACAATTTTAGACAAAGGTATTGATCATTTGAATATAGGAAATATTATAGAAATGTTCCAAGATCATAGGTACAGTTAATTACAGTACCGAAAATACATATATAGAACGTGAAATATAGATGAAAATACATATTTAAACGTGAAAACTTCAGGAACGTGAAGGGGAACGATAAACTAAGAAAAATGTCCTGCAGAGATTTGCTTGCTTTCGCTTCATTTTGAAGAAGATCGCGAAGAAAGAAACAAAAACGTTTTCGTTTTCTCACTTATTTATTTACACTTGTTTATTTATGTTATCATTTATTCAACGAAGATGAGATCGAATCGTAGCTGCGGTCCGTCAAATTCCTTATTTCCTTATTCCAATTCCTTATTCCAATTATAATTATGTCACTGTTAAATGTAATGCTTGCGTTACCACAAGGGGCCAGCATTTTAAACAATGTCTTCATTAAATCTTATCTCAATAGATATTAATCAGTAGCATAAAATTCTCTCTAATTTACAAATTAAAAATTCTAGTTCCTCATATATATTTCTTATAATTGCAATACTAAACTCGTTCGTCTCTATCTCTTTATCGTGCATAACAATTCTTTATCGCAACGTTATTAATTATAAGATCAAACGTATAACCGTATACAATTCATGCGACGATCCATCGGCTTATCCTTCCTTTCGTGAGAAAAGAATTACGAGCTATTTTCCGGAGCCGGAACAGAATTAAACGACCTTAACAAAACACGCAACGAAGAGCCGCGTTTTCCCTCTATGCATTTATTATAATTTCTTTGCTGAATGTGTAATGTCCCGATCTTTTATACGAAATAACAGCTCTTCCCCCGATCCGTTCCCGTAAATTTCCTCTTAGATCATCCGTGCAATCAACCGTGTGTAATTTACTTTGGACTCGCCGTGCACGGTTTTATTATCAACCGTCCCTTTGTAATTTGTTATTCGATAAAACACAGGATGGGAGGAGCTTTTCCTTTTTCTTCGTGTCCATCGCGCTCTTACCGCCACGAAAACTGCAGAAATTCCCTTTTACCGTAATTATCATCCGCGAAACCTCGGGGCTCAAAGTTCTCTTTCTAGTCGTCGAAAAAACGCGAAGACGGTTTTCACAATGCGTTATAAAGCGCGCGTAACATGTCCGCCGCTCGTTACAGTTTGCCCAATAAAGAGCACAAAGAATATCCTTTCACGCGGATCCATTATGGCGTTCGTGAACGCATTGAAGCCTCGTTTCGCGACGCTTAAAAATAGACGGTAATGGTTTTCGCGTAAAGCCCAGCCGACTCTTAATTATTAACACTTCATAACAATGCCCGTAATAAAGTACGTTGGCGTGTACGTGTCTATATGTTGATTATCGCAATACGCGCGTTGCGACGAAATGTCCTGAAGGAATTGTTAGGGAGCGTTTGGAACGAGTTTAAATTTAAACGTAGACGCCTGGAACGTCTCGTTTCGCGCGGATTTTAGCAACACTACCGTTGAATTCCGCCAGAAGACTTTTAGGCAACTAATAATAGTATTCGGACGCTTATGAACATCTTTTCTTTAGGTGTTTAAGGGCTTGGTTATTTTAAGTTACTGTCTACAGGGTTGGAGTCCTCAGACTTGAGACAATGTTAGAAGTTACCGCGAAGTAACTGTATTTTTTCTTTACATTGGTACAGCAAAGTCGATATAAAAATTCTCCTTTGAGAAACAATTAATTGTAGCAGTATTTTACTGTCTATCGATTACGATATGTAGTAGAAATACAAACAGTTTTAATTACCAAAAGCAAGAGGTGTTGCCTACATTTGAAATGTTCGAAAACTCGTTTCTAATTAAGTCTTGCTGTATTAATTTTACTAAAAAATTTATGGCTCGCTGCCAAGCCCAACTTATTCTTTTATTGATTAGCCTCGTTAAACTGCAAATGCTTAATAGAATTATCAAATATTTACTAAGCATAGTATATATTTATCGACCTACGATAAACCTAATTTTTGTTACTGTTTAAATTAATCAAATTCTATATCCTCCATTGTTAAATACATTAAATACGGCTATCAATATCTAAATCAGTACACTTCCATTTCAATATCTTCGGACTATCCGTATTCCGAATATGTAGCCAATTATAATCTACGCCACAAAATAAATCAAATTCTACTTTATCGTACAAAATAACACTTTTAATAACATTTCTTATCTTCTTCAAATATAAATAATTGGTTCAACGGTCGTGCTAATCTTACCACGTATGCACGTATATTGACACGACAAACAAGCAAGAAAATAACGAATATAATTCACATTTACTACATCAAATTATTTTTCATCGATATGATATATTCAAATAATTTCCTTTCAGATCGCAATTATAACCAAGCGTATGATTAACGTTTTATTGATGGACACGTTTATGATGAATAACGACCTATTATCATTTATTGCCACGGGCATTTAAACAAAAATGAGGAAGAAGGTCGATCGCTTCCCTGAAATTGTTTAATGAGAAACAAACCACTCTCGATATCTACGTACCATAATACAATAATTTTTTATAAGACCCTAATGGACGTTCCTCGTCGTTGGTATAGTATTAACATTATCTTCCGATATTCAGTCTTCTATCAGAGTTTTATAAAACAAAATTTAACAAATGTAAAAATGAAGCGAAATAGAACTCTACCTTGTTCTACATTTGTTTTCTATTAGTGTGATGACAGTTTTATGGTAACAATCGTGTAGTACATACCATCGAATTTTATCGTACAACATTCGATGCCCCAATAACTTGTTATGGTAATAAAAACTTATCGTTAAACAATTTATTAAAAAATTAATTATTCGCTGTGCAAACAGAAGGAAAATTACAACAAGTTTTATTATCGTTCGACCATTGTTGTTCGAACAATGACAAATTTCGGAAATTTCTTTATTGTCGACAGAAAAATGAACAAATAACGCAGGAATTACGTGAAAATGTTATAAAAATTGTCACTGAAAGAGCACGCATTTGTAAAGCAGCTAGAGATGGCCGTTTCGTCATTACGTCGTCAAACGATAAATTATTGATAAACGACATGTCTATCTTATTTCGTTTAAAAATTCTTTAAAAACAAAAACAAAAACTGACAAAACTTCGTTCATATCGCCATGCATATATACAACTATCATCAAAAACATCAACGAAACTATCACCAGACCGGCTCTATCTATTCTACAAAGACGAGTTTCGCAGCAGCATGGTACTTAATCCGTCGATCGAAATAATCTCGTCGTGTATGCACATGCATCGTTTCGTCAAGGAATCGGGAAAGTAACGAGTGCACTCTCTCTCCGCAAAAGAAGAGAGGCTCGCTCGAGGTGTTTTGAAACGTATGGAGGTTGCCGAAGGAACGGTCGAACAGATATTCCGGTTCGTGAATAAACTGCCGATGGCAAGGCCACAACTAACGGCCGCCAGACTGGCGTCGATAATCCTGCTGCCGTTTTGCACACACGTTCAACAATCCACGCACCGTTCCACCTCCGCTTCGCGCGGCTTCCTCTTTCGCCCTCTTCTTTTATCTTCATCGCACGGTGTATCATAATTCGGTTTTACGACGTCGGCGACACCTTCGAGATCGCGGCTGCGATCCGCTCGAGAAAAAGCAACGTGCCCTCCGGTACTTAAAAATTTGTGACTCGCGTTTCACGGACATCTTCATTCAAAACCGATTACCTACTCAACTTGTCGGTTAATTAATTCGACCCGCAGCGAGTATTTGGTTGCTTCCGCCATGATTCCGGCATCGTGATAAGTCACAAAGTGGATTTTAATTCAATTTTACTGTCAGAGACGCTGTCAGAGACGTTTTCATGGCCACGTTTAACGCATCGATAAAAGAAACCCTTTTTTGGAGAAGCTCGCGACTCGAACAAGTTCCTTCGTGCTCTTTCGTTTCTCCTTTTTCTTTCGGTCGTTTTTTCGGCAGATTTCTTGCTGGTTTTTTTTAGCAGGTTGCAAGAACAACTTCATTTTGTTAGCGTGATATTCTTGTTCCAGTGTTCGAGTTATTGGTATACTTATACCGATCATCATACATTTTGTATTTTCGGTCGATTTAATTAATTTGGTTAAAGATAAAAAATTGATTTATCTGTAAAAAAATATGTAAACTTCTTTCTAGAAGATAAAGGTAGGATGTAATTAATTTGTGAAATTAATACGAAGGGAATATTGAGAAATTATTTGCGAAATCGGCAGCTGTGTAGTTATCGGAAAAATGATATCTAGTGAAATTCTAAAAATCAGCTGCAATGATTGCATCGGCAAATTTTTAATCATTTGTATTGTCACCGCTATCGTATTTCTCAATATTCGATATTGCGGATAAGATATTTGACCGAGCAATTAGCTAATGTTGAAACGTCAAGATAACCATACTGACTCAGATCACACAAATATATCACGTGAATGAGATATGATTGAATCCGCTTTCGCGATAATTGCACTCGAAACGCTCAAACATACTCTCGACAAGATCACCTGTCAGAGCAACTCGTGAAATCAATAGGTTACATGAAATTTATGTTTTAAAATACAAAAAAAATGAAGATGATAAATTATAACGAAAGAAAGTTACCATTGGATATGATCGCTATTAATTATTAAGATGAATAAATGGTTTCAAGAAAATGTACGATATAATAAAAAGAGAAGAAAACGCTGAGTCCTCCGTGAAATCAGGAGGTTAATGAAAAATAGATACGAGCGTTTAAAATAAGATTTTTTAAATAAACCGTACTATCGATACAGATTTTATTTGAAATATGCAATAATAATAGAACAAAATTAATACTACATACTTCATTCGAATATTTATCAAATCCAGATACAAATTTAACAGAAACTAACGAAAGATGAGAAAGAAAAATTGTAAAGATCCTATATGTCCAACAAATCGACACCCTCCAAGGTACTTGAAAATAATTGTAAAAGTGGTATGAATATTTTTCATGCAAAGATTGTATCGTTTAAGGCATCGCACTACGAGTAACAGCAAATCAAAGGATCGAACAACTACATCAAGAAAACGCAGTCGCGCAACGAGTTGTAGAAAGTACTTTAGATAATCTTTGCGTTGCATTTTTTTTTTTTTTTTATGATTTTGCAACTTCAACAATTATTTTCTTATGGTTATGCGACGAAGATATAAACTACATGATTTATAAATAAAAAGGTGTGTTCTATGAATAAAGATTTTTATTTGATTTCCAGCAAAATGTGCCAAGCTTCGAGATCGACCGTAGAAAGTTCAACATCGATGTCGAGGACACGGTGAGAGGGTGATAAATAAATTATAGTCTTTGTTGCAGCCACCTGCATATTTTGCATGGAGCATCGTAGCGACAGATCCTTTACGATCTTGCATTCTTTAAGATCCTCATTCCCATGCCATTTCAGTGATTCACAGAATACCTACCACAGTCGTTAAAATTAACACGTTACTTAATATAATGAACACGCATGGATTTCGAAATACAATTAAATCTACTTAGAATCGCTCGTAATTATTCTATATCAACATGTCGAATAATATTATACTCATCGTGCATTTTAATAACATTATATAACACCCGTTTTAAGATGTTGGAGAAGTAAATGTAGGAAGAACTAATGGTTCGCTTGGAAAATATTTTTTCATGTACCGTTTAAGTGAAATAAGTGTAAGAGAAGGTCAAAGTGTAAAATTTAGTACAATTGGTATTTTCTGATTCTACTATAATTTCTTTATTCGAATACTAGTCAATATAAAACATATGTAGTAGAAGATATTAACTTCTATGATTTTAAACACTAAATACCTAATAAAATCGCAATTATCAATTTTTACATAAAATTCGAGTAAAACTTGTCTTAAACTATAAAGTTCGTCTGTGTTAGAATAATTATGAGCGTTATTGTGCATGCGTCGAACTAGAAAGGACTTTCTTCCTAATTCATAAGTATTTAACTTTTGAACCACAGTACAAGAAGCAGAGAATCGATAAAATCATGCAGATCGAGGTCGATCTGTTGTAGATCGCGCAAAAAAAGAGTCTGCCACTGTCGCAGAATACGAGAAGCTCGCAAGCAAGCAAGTCCGCCAAGAAAGAAAAAGCGCATAAGATCTCGATGTAAAACGTTGAAAAAGAACCAAACGCCTCTCTGTATATGCGTCAAAGGATCCAGTTCGCAAGATCTAAGGAAGAATTGCAAATGTCCATCGACGACGTGCCCAATGCTTTCAAAATATGATGATTGTTGCTGTATAAGAAAGAAGGTATGCAAAGCAACCAACTTTAATCAACAAAAGAAAGGCAGTATAGTCATCCATTATTTCTTATAAAAATAGTAACTTCGTATTATAATTCAAGAGAAAAATAATCCTCATACTAATAACATAATTATAAGAGATTAAGTTTCTATTTTAGAGAAATAGAAGCAAGAAAGGAAACAATCCAAAAAATAATCCAAGAAACAATCCAAAAAACGATCCAAAAACTAATGCAAATTCAAATCCTGGAAGAGGAAGATCGGCACGACAATGTCGCTGCGAATCACCTACATCAAAGTTAGGATCAATTAAATAACATATATATATACATATATAAATCCTCCTTTATATCGCAAATAGAATAATATTTTTATAATTGACATTTAGTCCAAAGAGAAACATATTTGCAAGAGGACTATCCAATTTACGTAGGAAGCTACAACAATTTGAACTTCCTTTCCGTCGGTATGAAAAACTAATATGCAATGGTAATAATCGAACAAATATGTCTATTAATATTTTGGTTTCAAACCTAGACATAATAGGAAACAAACATGCAGAACATGCACCGACCGATGCAACTCGAGAGTTTCTTCAAAGAACCGAAGTCAAAATGCGCCAGTAAGCATTTGCAAAACAAATGAGTAAGCAGACGGTATTATATTATTGAAGTAAACTTATAATTTTTTTTTTTTTTTTTTAGGAGAGGAGGAAAGTGAAATTCTGCAAATAAGGGTAACAATGAATTGGTATTTCTGATAAATGTTTCGTTTGTATTTGCTTACAAAATCAATGTAAGTGCTCGAAGACTCGATGAACAAGCGAATGGATTTTGTCGTGCTGGATATCTCTCGCGTGTTTCAGAAACACGCTGAATTATACATACAAGAAGGCGTAGACGAACGAGCTGACCCACAGTTATGATTCGTAGGCTCGAGGCGAGAGAAAATTGTTCGTCACGAGTCTTTTGCATGTTGCCAGAACATTCGCCAGCATTGTAACGTATACAGTTACAGACAAGTGATTAATAGTGATCGAAAAACGCCTGCGTAGTATCGCACGACAAAAACCACTCGTTTGCATCGGGACTGAGAGATATCTTCGATTTACGAGCTAATGGCTTGTACGCTTAATAATTAAGTAATGCGAATATAAATTATAAATCGATAAATCATACGAAGGTATTAAGCAGCGTCCAGTGAGAATCATTTTTTGCAAGACCTTTGACGAACTAAGAATCTGCTTTATGCTAAGAAAAAAGAAAAAAGAAGTACATCGCCAAGCGGAGCATATAATATGAACGACAAGACAATGAACAATCTATTCGATACTTTTAATTACGTCAACCAATACTATTCAATCCAAGATACGATACACAAAAATATAAAAATGAAATGAGTGTTTAAATATTAACATATATCTTTTATTTTTACGATATTAAATAGTCCATATGCATAAAGAAGTTTCGTACATATCCGTAAGATACTGTTTTATAAGTATTCTAAAATCTATAAACCTGAGCTTTGAGAATTTCAAGATCGTTTTTTTTTTTTCAAATTAATATTCTCCTAACAATTAAATCTATAATCTGACACGCTACATCTTCGCAGATATATCATGCCGCAATTCTGCAAATAAGTATCATAAATAGGTACAGCTGAAAAAATATAAAACTGTAATATCTGTAACAACAATCTACGTTTTTTATATCGTGTGTATTTCGTCTATAAATATAGTAAAATGTTCCATGTGACTCGCCCAAGGCAGTGATCGTAAATGAAGAAGAAAAATGTCATGATTATTTCTCATACATACTCGAATACATATTGTATTCATTCATCATACAAACGACATTTTATTAAATACCTACACTATTTATACTGCATCAATCATCCTTTCTCCATTGAAACGAAATAAAAAACATCTCTGGAGCTTGTTTATTGTTAAAATATATGTATATCGTCGGTCTCTGAAGCACCAAGCTTCAAACATCCTGCTTCGATGCGAAGTTCTGTGATATAATGAATCGAGACGAAGCTCGCGGATGGTAAATTAAACTATTACGTAAGATACTATGTTATCTTCAATACATTGGAATGATCAGTCTCTTCTCACAGAATTGGCTCTCAACCGCTTCTTAAACAGATTCAGCTGATTGTCAAGCCAAGCGAGGCAATCACATTTTTACATATGGCATGAGATATTTAATAAGAGTTTAAACAATTCGATTAAATAGGTGCTATAAGCGCCGATAATTGGCAAGTCTAATAAGGTATTTATCTCGATACCATCCCTGGTTCTCATTGTTAGGGAAAAGATACGTATACATGAAAATATAAATTCACCGTGTACTGCGTCTGTTCGCATTACGTAACTGCTTTTCAATTTCAAACTGTCTCAAATCTGCTCTCTGTAAGAAATCTTGACGTTCTAAATATCCGTCTTTACCTTTGTTGTGAGTACTAATTTCTTCCTCTAAATTTTCTTGTTTCTTATAATTGTCCCAATCCAACTTGGACTTTTCTAAAGTACTAATTTTCGCCTTTTTTCCTAATTGACCAAGGACAGAAGAAATACCTCCCAAACCAGCCCGTTTAAAACCTTTACCCTTTCCAGATCCTCTTCCTGCAGGAGGACCAGGGTTTCCTGTTTTCTCAGAATTTTCAGCAGAGGATAAAGATAGTCTTGCTTCCGCAGAGTCTATCGAGACTTCTTTCTCAACCTTCACTTCTTCACCAGCAAATTCAAATACCTTAGTTATCTTTACTTTTTCTTCAATTTTTGGCTTTTCTATGGGTGGTGATTTCTCTTTTGGTTTATTTGTCGCGCTTTGTGGCTTAGATTTAGGTACAGTCGCTTTAGAAATTAAAAATACAATAACGGGTAAAATAACAGCAATGTACGTATAATTCAGCAATGCTAATCAATTTATGGCTTAAATTATTTACCTGTATCCTTCATAAAGTCAGCCCAAAGAGAGTCAGCTCTCTTTTTCTCTTCTTCTTCTGTAAGTTCCTTTTTCTCTTTTGATCCTTCTTCTTCCTCTTCCTCCTCTAGCTTTTCATCAACCTCATCTTCTACTTTTTTTCTTGTCCTTCTCTGCTTCTTAATTTTAGACTTTACGACTTTGTTCTTTTTTCTTCCTCTTCTCTTTGTTGTTTCTCTTTTGTTTTCATCATTTTCATCCTCAGGACCACTTTCTGCATCACCTTCAGATTCTACTTCAGACACAGGCTCACTGTCTGCACCATCAGGAACATAATCTTCATCATCTTCATCAGAGTCAGAAGGCAATTGATGTTCCTCAGTCATACTTATATAATTAAAACTTTACTTTTATGATAACTATAAAGAAAGCATATTATATATTTATCGAAACCAATCTAAATTAATTAACACAGTGTCATTGTTTCATGTTCCATTATATTAACAAAGAGTTATTGAAAAATTTAAATCTATATTATTTGTAAAATAAAATTTTAGATATACACTTACTTTAAAAGCTTTCACAAGAATTTATACAGCATTTGTTAATAAAAAAAAGATAAACTTTTGGACTCAAATAATACACAAACAATTGTTTTCACAAAATAAACTTCATCGCGTTTCGTATACAAATATACAACCTAACCTCTTTAAAGTACGCAATTCCATTAATAATCGGAAGTCAATAACTTAGTTATTGATTATGGATATTTTAGTACTTACTTATTTTCTCAAAAACACGACCGATCGTGCTAAAAATTCAGTTATACGACGAGCTACCTTCCGGAACGTTCGTTACAATATTCGGAACGTTATCTTTATTTCGTCGTTCGTCACTTAATCGTTGTATATTAAGAAACTTTGAATGAAATTTAGAACTATTTTAGAAACACACAAATGAAACATTACCACACGTGAGAAAGTCATGAAAAATTAACAACCGAAGAGTACGAATCGACCCACGATTCGCAAATGCGTTCGATGCATCTTGCCAGCCATATTTACTTGCTCATCGAGCGCCTTCTTTCGTGAAACTCTAAACTACAATATCCTGCGTGAATCTGCAAAAGTATATGTACTTATAAACAAATTACGCTCGCATTAGGCAAAATATTATAATTTAATAAGAAATAAACAATTCGACTTTATTATAAATAAAGTATCTTTTAAAAATTTTGCAAGCAACTTATATTTCACTCGGGGACAAATGCAATGTCGACATCTATGTGAAACTATGTCGATAACTGTAGGATACAACAGAAAATCAACGAATAATTTCGACTTATCTATCTATGTAATATTTTTACTTTTCATGTCTAGTTCCCACCTTTCTTTATTACAAATGATTCTTCATGTAAACTTAATAAGTATCCAAAGAAAAATGTTTATTAAATCTTCCATAATTCCTATCAAAGGCATAATTTCACTTCAATATTATTTACTTGTAACCATTCTTCGAAAAATAATAATTTAATAACAATTTAGTGGAATATTGATAATATTTATTTACGTATAATTATTTTTAATCATACAAACGTAAAAAATATTTGTCGATACAATTATTATATTGAAATTAATGATATTGTAATCTCTTAAAAGTATTTTTAAAGTATTTTTAATTTATAGTATTTATTATGATATATTTGTATCTTTAAATATTATCATATACCTACAGTATATTGTTTCAGAATTAATTATTAAAATTATATCTGAGAACTAGTTTAATATTTTAGTGAATAAGAGTACCAATAAATCAATGTATCTTCATGAAATCTGAGATCACAGTAATTTTCACACTTTTGAAATTCCGTCCTATACAAATGTTTAGTTACAAATATCTTGAGAAGTGAACATGGTCAATTACACGGAAAGGAGTCAAATTGCGAAGGAACTTTCACGAATCTGTCGAGCAATAAGTCAACTCCTGCTTTAGGATAAGTAGGATCAACTGGGTCACCGCAAACCTCGTATTACAGGATCCATTTCGAATCCTCCTTTCAACGAAATGGTCGACAGCCCGTTCACGAGGATTTAAACCGGATTAATAGATCAATCAGCCCTTACCTCCTACACGAAATCTTTGCAAGAGGAAAAAAAAATAGTAACACTGAGTAGAAAAGAGGAATAGAAAATTAATCTCATCATGAGACAAATACCTTTAATTTAATTCGATGATATAATTAAGATATGTATCTAGGATACTCACAAAAATTTGAAAGGAAATCTTTTTTTAAAGTAATTTCCAATTAGGAAAAAATTCGAGGCGAAATTAAGATTATGATAATAAAGAATATAGGAGACGATTAAAGATAGTTTTATGCAAAGAGAAATCCATCGTGAAGAATTAACGAATTTTTCTCACTAAATGATTGTTGTTAATGAATTTTGTTAAATAAACACTCTACTAAATTTTGTTACGATATAAAAAACTAATAGTAAAAATCGAAGGATATAAAATAAGTTTTCTATCATTATCTTCAAATCTTTCGTTCAATGTATAAAATTGGCTTTATTCTATACCATTCATAAACAATGAAATCATTGTACAGTGGCTGACGAAAATTTGATAAAAATTAAACTATACGTATTGCAAAGATTATCAAATTTTTACCAAAAAATTATCTTCTAATGAAATAAAAAAACTTTCACAAAATATTCATTTCTGAAATCAGTCTCAATTACATCTAACTTTCAATTCATGCATTTAATTATATTAAATAGGATTTTAGGGGACAATAACTGCTTAAAAAAACGAGACGGATATCCGGAAGAAAAACATTCGGAGCAAAGGTCAATTCCATACGAAAAAAGCGCTATTCGTGGATATGCGCTTCAAAAGAGGATAGAAGAGGAAAGGATGGACCAGGTGGCTGCAGATGACGCAGAACTAGACGATTGGGCGAGAACTTTGAGGAAAAGCAAAAGAGGAGGCCGTGGCCAAGCCGAAGGAAGATGCTTTTACTGTTCAGAAAGCTCCGCCCGATTTTCAGAGGCGTCTCAAATCTCCCTCTTCCCTGTCAATGTTCCTTTTCTTTTCTCTTTCTTACGTTTCCTCTCAGCATCCTTCTCTTCGTCCTCCTCTTCGTCCTCCTCTTCTTGGCTAACAGTTTTGACGTACAATTAGTTTCGCGCGAGCGTCGCGAGCTATCGTGGCATTCCAATAATACAGATCGAAGAAAAAATCGAACTCGTCGGAAGAAAGACAAAGGTGAGGTGTCCCATCTTCAACTCTTGCAAAGTTTCAACGCTCGAAAAGGAATTGGTGCTCCGAAATTCTGCTTCGATCTCGTTATTATTTTTCCTTTTCTTTTGTTTTTTACGAAACAGTGAAGAAAATTACCAACATATTCTTTGCCAAGGATTTCTTTACGTTCTATGTGTGCCGAATCTTCTATTGTCTGAATCTTAAGAAATCATCGCAAAGTTTCACACGCGAAAGGAATTTCTGATGAAATTGACTCTGAACTTCTGCTTCGATCCCGTTAACATTTTACATCAATGAAGATTTTACATGATTTTAAACGAGCGAAGATAGTTAGTAACTCAAGAGTAATATCTTCTTTCCCGAACAAGGCTGTCTTTAATTCCGTGTATTTACGTGAATAAGTTAGAATCTTCTTTTGCTTTTTTTCTTTTTTTTTTTTAATCTTAAGAAACTCGTTTGTTAAGAAACTTGTTCCCTGCAGATGCTGCTAAATGATTAAAATAGCTCGTTACGACGTTGTAAATGCAAGGTTCGAAGGAAATTAATATGCAAGGATTTGCATAGTAAAATGAAGCAATTAATAATTGCAGAAAATGCCACGCAAGCGACGTGCTTCGACGCCGACGTTGGAAGTCGACGAAGAGGAATTCGTTTCGGAAGAAAAGTATAGTAAAGACGATTTGGACAGTCGTGCGCCAAGAAACGCGGCGAATGCGAGGGAACGGGCTCGGATGAGAGTACTCAGCAAGGCGTTTTGTAGATTAAAGACAACTTTACCTTGGGTACCAGCTGATACGAAGCTCAGCAAATTGGATACCCTTCGTTTAGCAGCTACTTACATTGCTCATCTTCGAGCGGTTCTACGAGACGACGGGGATGCGCACTCGGAGACAACCAGATCCTTATCTTTGGCGTTGGTAAGTTTTATTTGTGCAATTTGGTTTAATTGTTTTGATAAACGACTGAACAGATGTCTATGTTAATCGAAACGCGTGTGATAGAATTTGATGTAACGTAGCCTAGTATGGTTTTTAACTTATTACTTAGTGTGTTCTGAAAGTTCTCCACTGTAATTGTTTTTTTTTTTTATTTTTTTAATTTTAATGTAAGTTATTATTGGCTTTCTGCTTTTTCGCGTGTATTATCTTATCCACTGTCTTCTTTTTCTTTCGTGTATTCTTCACGATTGCTTCGCAATTCAGGAAACAGTCGTTTCTTTTTTACTTTGTAATTTTCTTTATTTGCTTACTGTGTTCCTCTTGCTTCTTTCAATACGTACGATCAATGTCTCTTTATCTTGTCCGATCAGCTTCTAAAAATTAGTTTTCCACCGTCTATCGCCCTTTTGGGTGTCCTAAATAGATCGTAGTCATTAATGTGGATATTTTTACTTCTTATGATTGAAGAGTTTCAGTCGTAAAAGAGGATGATCTGTACAAGTAAACATACAAACCGAAGGATTTTCGAAGCTCCGAAGTATTTTAGACAATAAGAAATTGTCATTATTTCAGAATGGGTTTTACAAGCGAATGTACTAGAAGATACGCGTAAGATGACGCGTAACACGCGAATATGTCGATGTTGATAAAAATATGAAGATTTTTATTTGACTCTGTGATCATTCGTATTGTATACATAGCATACATAGTATTGTAAAAATTAACAGGTTCTTTTTTACTTTTAATGTTCAAAGTTACTTGCCTTAAACATTGTTATTGTACAAATTTTGGGACTACATTAACCATCTAAAAATAAGCGAAGCAAATTGTCGAGTTTTCTGCATAATTGCGATTTTCAGTGTCACGATTACGAGTTCGTAAAATAACAGAGAATCCAGGTGGATCCAGTCGGCGTCACAACGCGTCGTCTTCGCAGACACGTTCTCTGTTTACGTCTCTCCAGGTGGATCGAATCACCCTCAAAGCTTCTACCCGTCTTTAGTTAGTTCCATTATTTGGAGAACAACCGTTTATTCCTTTTGCATTACGGGCCAATCGAATTTACATCCTTCTTCTTGTTTTTACGACCGACCAAAATTGTTCTTTAATAAAAGAAAGATTGAAAATAATTTAAGGTAGCATAAAAAAAAAATTATAGTAAAAAATTGTTTAACTCCAAATTGAACGTTCGTTTTATTAGAAAATCGTCAGATAAAATTTGTAACGCGCAGAAGGAGAACGTTTTTCGACGATACGAGCTTCACGAGTTCGCTTTAACGTTTCTTCGATCGAAAGAATGGACAATTTCAAAGGAAGCTTTGACTAAATTTTTTCTCAATATTTTTTATAGTCTTGGCCGTTTGCTCTTCAAGGTGGGAACGCTTCTATGTTGATGAACAACAGTTGCAACGTATCATCGTCAACGTCATCTAGTTCTAATCAGTACCGTGGTCAGCAGGGAAACCATGAGATCCAGAATTTCCATCATTCTGGACATCAGAGCGTGTCACTGCGTCACAATCACGAGCCACAACTTTCCTATTTCTAATACATCTGTCAGTGAAGACATTAAAGAGAATATCGTGAGAAATAAAAGAAGAACGTTTTGCTCGCCAACGAGAAGTTTCTTCGTTCACAAAAGTACTAATAATCGAGAAAATCTATTTATTGCAGGGTGCCTTATTATTCTGCTATTTATTTATCTACTCATTTATGTTTGAAAATCGATTATTATAATATATAGATATCGTAAATATCATTGTAACCAAAGCATAAGTGCTAGTCCAATAAAGTATTTCTATAAATTATAAACTACCGATGGTTATATATTTTCAAACTTCTTCTCCCGTAATTAATTTATTTAACTTGGAAATGAAAATCTGAGACGTAATTTTATTAATAAATACGCGATTATGATGATATTTTACGATCAACTTAACAAACGTGTAAAAGTTGGAGAATTTTTATGCCAGTTTAAATAAAAGTTTTAATATGTATTTCGAATAATAAAAAAAAAAAGGATAGGAAAATATTAAAATTAATCGATTGATATCGAAATTAATTTTCATTTAATTGAACTTTATCTAAAAAATTTAAATGACACGATAATATAGGAATAATATGATAACTTATTCGAGAAGATAGCGCGATAATGTTTCATCTATAATTACTTTCATATACTATATTACTTTAACGTAATTAATAATTTAATATCACGAAGCCGAGATTTCGTTTAATCTCGAAAATTCAAAAAATTATCATTAAAATAGCATTCCGTGTAATTCCGAAGATATTGATTCCGCGGAAATTTCGAACTGTGGTTGGAAAAATTTATGCTGCTTCCGGAATGGAAACAGAGAAAGGACGTGGTAAGAAAAGAAGGATAAAGAACGTTAAGTTAAATAAACAGCCCGAAGGGCTTTTTGTATAAACCCAAAACTAAAATAATATATCTCGTTCCATCTACAAATCGACCGAGGTTGGGCGTATCGTTTAGGTCCCTCATATGTCAATACAAACCATCTCTCGAACTTTGTGAATCATATGTTCCTTTCCATACTCGCGTGAACGTTCTCAAAGATGTTTTGCGCATTGTACTATTAATGTCCGTGAAAAATGTATCAACTTTCCCGTTTCGCTTCAACATTTATTTCATTGAGGACATAAAACATTACAGAGTTTATGAATTTCATTCTACGCAGCTTTGCTTCTTTCTTTAAGAAAAGTTAATAAGTACTACGGAGAATGTGCGAGAATGTTACTTAAAATTATTAAAAATTCTAGTAAACTTGTAATGGACCTACCAATACATTTACGACGTATCTATGTTATAAATTTAACGTTTCATAGGTAAAGAAGAATAAGGTAAAGAATTTTAAAAAACTGCCATGACGCTATTTCAGCACGTGCATATTAGTTTGAATCTTATTTCCAAAACGAATAACTTTCAACGCTATTTACTAATAGTGTCGTTACCTTATTTTGTGTTGAATTAATAATGATGATCGAGTATGATGCGAAAATAATAAAAGAATTTAATACAGAACTTCGTTGAATATTATGTATGCTATGTATCGTCTATGTTAATATTCTATTTTTTCAGTTCCTGATACACCTACGTAATAATAAAAAGTATTGTAGCATAAACGAGAAATAATACAGATTTGGCACTTTATTAAACTTCCAGGTTAATATTCTGGAATGCCGACCACCAAAAATTCAGTGTTTCTTACGTCCTCTACGATACTCGTCGTCTCAATCGTCGATTACTCAATCGTCGATAAGGATGGCATCTACAATGTACACCTCGTCTATACTATGGAACGTCACTTTACATGCTCTGCAGTACCGATCATTCAAAAGGTTTTTATTACGCCCCCTGCAATTTATAATTTTGCGTCGAGTGCAATTACTAATTCGTTTGAACACGGTCCGTTTATTTAAACAAAATTTTAGTTGGTGTTTGATTAAATAAACTTCTGGATCGAACTCCTTTATCTGAACGTGAACTACTATTATGTGAACGAGAAATCGTAAGTAGTAAGGGGGACCAGTAAGTTCTTATCGTATAAATTTTAGTTATACGAAGTATTTATGATTGCCTCGTGACAGGTTCGAATAAACGAAATCCACTGTATATTCGATTCAAACACGGAAGTTGGTGAAGTTAGAAACAAAAGTGCTGTAATTGCGACGAAGAACAGAATAGACGTGACATGAAGTACACCTGCGTGTCCCACGATCTAAAGGTTTGTGTATATATTTATGATCATGAAATCGAAAATTATTATACTTCGTTGTTACGAGGAAATAAAAATTTCTTCGCATCTAGTATATTACGTGCCGATTAATGATTGATTAAAACAATAATTTTGACTAAGAGCTACTACGCTTTTACCTTTCTAACCACGTAATCAGAATCATCGAAATTATTAATCGCATAAACTATTTCTTTATTTCTACTCTGATTACCACGAACAGATGTGCTACGAATAATGATCGGATTCCATCACTCCATTTTCTACCCATTTTCTAACTAACTGAATAATTGAACTAAAACGATACTTTAACATAATCTTATATTAGAAAATAAAACAAGGTCGTGTGTAAACATATTAGGCTTGTATATTTAGTAAGTAATTGTCGAGTAACATTGTATGCTTGAAATGAAATTAAGAAAATTTATAAGTTATAAAATATAAGGATATATAAGGATTAAAGTAAAGATTAAAAGACGATTTCTGGGAAATCTGCAATTATTATCATTGGCTTAGCTATTGTAGTATAACTATTTTTCTCATAAACTAGAGCTTAATACATGTAAATTAACACGGTTCTCGAACAAAAACTAATACCAAGAAAGCGTAAACATTGTTTTAGCTTATAAAAAATATAAAAGCTAGAATAATGACTATCGTCATTGACTAGTGCTATTGCAGTAAATTAGTGAATGCGTCGCGTCTATTCCGTCTTATTTTATACTAAATTGATACCGTTGGCAATAACACTAAAACAGTGAAGAAGAGTAGAACAGACTCCGAAGCACGTCTAAATTTTAGAGCTTCCGGAACGGAATTATACGTTTAAGGATCTATTCATTCCGTTCTTTGTTCGTGATTTTAGATTTTGTAAAAATGACATTTTACCCTACTATGTTTTTACTAACAATTTATTCTGTGTTCAATTCACGAAAAAATGTTGAGGTTAACAGTACCACGTTTTCTATTTTTTCAATCGAATGTCAGTATCTCACGTGAGATAGCGCTAGTTCCTTGGTCCATAGCAGAAGTGGACTTTTCTGAAATTTTTCAGAAGATGGCGCTCGCTACAAGTTTTCTCCGTAAAAGATTTCGAATATAAAAACCATACTTATATCAAATGTTAAGGAGATAATTATAAACGATCGTAAGCGCAAACGTAACTCTTTTAGTCGATCCTTTTCTGAAAATTTCGTTCTCCTTGGGAACGATTACAAACACGAGTGCTCAATTAAACGATTCTTAAATTACGTAAGGTAAATTGGTAGTGTAGTAACTGCACTTTATCCTTTAAGCATTCAATCGATTATTCTGTTACGAAAAACATAATCGAGTAGCAAAAGGAAAAAGGTTCGCGGAACGGAAATTCCTTCTGTCACGGCACGGAAATCGCGTTTCAAATCCTCAAGGTAAATCGCAAACATTACGACACGATGCGTATGTGAATCCTGAGGCGGATTCCTATCGACGATTCAAAAAAAAAAAAAAAAAAAAAGAATGCATACACGCATCTTTCTTGATTGCGATCAAGGCCTCGAAAAGTCCTCGTCGCTCGTTTCTCGGAAATTCTAATATTCCCTCCTTAAGAGTTTCTTCACTTATATATATGTATATATCGATAATAGATAAAATTGTTTCACAATCACTTTAGAATGAACCTAATTTAACGATAATACTATTTAATAGTATCAAAGGTACTCTAACTTCAAATAATAACATCTAATAATACTCAACATGAATTTGTTCGTATTAAGTAACTACTAATTTTGTATTTTTAATTTTTCAAAATTTGTATTATTAAATAAGTTACCATCTATCAATGATATCCCATTCCCTGTATCACGTTACACAGATATAATCATACTTTGATCAATATAGTAACTAACAATAGTTACTAACTAATTTAGCTGAATTTAGCTATTTTGTTGATAGAAATTTTTTAACATTAGAAATTATCTATTTCGTCGAATCTTATTATGCAACGTTATAAAAATACCGTAACAAATATTATTTTTATTTTTCATTCAAGTAATAGCCGATGTGTTACATCTGATTTTGCTTCGATAAGTAGACCCAAGCACATTAGACAGGTGTGACTTCGCACGTAGTAATTAGTGTCGCGTTAATGATGGTCGCACCTTCTCTCGTTAGAAATTCAAATGGCTTAACACGCAGATATTTCTCTAAACTCATCTTACGTAAACCGTTTAGAAAATCCTCGTTTCGATCCATTTGAATAACGCGACTCGCAATAACCGCAGGATACTCTTGACATCGTTCTAATTGGCGCCACGTGACAATACCTATGCCTTCGAAATCTGCTCTTCAACTAGCTTTAAAAATTAGCTCGAATCGATTCAACCAATCGATGTCCTTCTTCTTGTCTCTTTTTTTTTTTTTTTTTTGCTGTGACTAATTACATCATGGTCATAATACCAATTTAAACATCATGCATCGAAGCGTACGTGCCAACTGTCGAAGGCTAATTTACGTATTCGTCATTTACTCCTTTTTTTTAATAGCCTGAAACAGGAAGAGAAGACTATTTTTCTTTCCTCTTCTTCTTCTATAAAAAAATGTTTGCATATTCATAAATACAGATTGCAGGAAATATGATGAGTCACATTGTTCATCTTTTACGTGCGAGTAATTATAAAATCCATCGATTTCCATCGATTCACTCACGAGGATATAACAGCTGTATATGTAACATTTTTTTGACATTGTATTTTACATATATATACAGGGTGGTTGGTAACTGGTGGTGCAAGCGGAAAGGGGGTGATTCTACGCGAAAAAAGAAGTCGAAAATATAGAATAACAATTTTTTTTTTTTTTAATTTTTCCATCGAGACAACGATCTACTGTGAGGTCCGTTATAAGACGCGAGACGAGACGTGACAAAGTGCACGCGTACCGAGCGAAAATTCAAAGTGGATTTTCTCGAAAACAAAGCCTCAAACGAAAAATTGTTATTCTATATTTTCGACTTCTTTTTTCGCGTAGAATCACCCCCTTTCCGTTTGTACCACCAGTTACCAACCACCCTGTATATTATATTATATTCAAATTGTTTTGCCACATAAAGACAAATATTGTTAAGATGTAACTGTAACGTAATTGCAATTTACTCATGTTCATTCTTATTAAGGAAAAGATATATATATATATGTATATGTATATTTTCACTGTACTCTCTTTCCTTAATAAACATGAAAATGAGTAAATTGCGTTACATTTTCACGGTATTTGTATTCACGTGCCGAAACAATTATGAGAGCTGTGATATTCGATACTTCAGTTGGTGTATGTAGACTTTTGCTACTGATCACGTAATATAATAATAACATTTGTAACAAATGTTATTATTATATTAAAAGTATCCGCTAGGAGGCATTTCGTTCGGATAATAAAATATTTAGATAGCAGAACGTTCGGAACGTACGGACGTTTTGATATGAACTCCGCTGTAATTCCCCTGCTTCAAACTTTTTACCTATAACGTCGTTATAATTGTGAATACAAACGTGAACGACAAGTTTCTTAAACGATCGCGCGTGGTAGATGGTCCTTTAGAGACGGGAATACGCGTTACGCGCACAGTTCTTTATGCGGATAGCCGCGCATACAGGCGGCGCGTTTAAATTCAAACCGTTCAATGGTCAATAAAAGTTTATTCCTACACGCGTGGCAATGAAAATTTATCGCATGGCTGTGATATCATGCGAAACGAAACGCAGGTGCGCCGGATCGTTGCCGCGAATTCACTTGCGGTTTCTACAAAAACACAGAAACGCGTAGCCCCTTTCACGCCGGCACACCGCCGTTAAACTCTGTTCTTCGGCATTTCTTTCTTCCTTTTTTTTTTATTCTTTTTCTCTTTTAACTTAAAAACGATATTTTCACCGTTATTACATAACGATTCAATCTCGATTGTCACAATTCAGCGGTTCGTACTATTGTTGAAATATCTTGGAACGAGTCTGTATGTTGGCCGAAACGCAGAGAAAACGACGCCAGAAATAAAAGATAAGAAAGAACCTTACGTATCGTGGAAGTTTACGACCATTCGTTATTCCTGGCTTTATTCATAGCCGAATCATTTTCCAATGAACATTTTACTGTTACTGCTCGTCGTTTCTCCGGTTTCACGTATGCTGGAAATTTTGTATCCGCGTGAGCTCGCGTTACGAAAGAATTAAATTGGAAAATGGTACTTTCAATTCCTTTTCTTCGTATTTCGTAGTTTCGTGAAATTTCGCGACGTTCCTTCTCTTTTTACTTTTCGATTTATCCCTTTCTCTTTCGCCATCGTTTTTTACATTTTATTATTCGATTTTCATCGAAGGCGTATGGAAAATCGTTTGGAAGATTGACATTTTTATAAAAATGAAAATAAACGTTTTTAAATTTGCTCTGCACCAAGTTTCGTCAGGCACACTGCCGTCCATAAGTCATCAAACATTTGCCTACTCCGTGCAAACTGATTTTTACAACGTAGATACTTTTAACATTGCGTAATCTTAATATTTGAAACGTAAATACTAACTTTATTTTCTAATGTAGGCTATTTCGTAATATAAAATTTGTACTTTAATTGTAACCGTGAATAACTTAAGGATAACTAATAAAATTAATGGAAAAAGTCGTATCTGTATTTTAATAATAATCGTCTTGCTCAAGATAAGCGTATGTCCAGCGATTTATAAGACAGAAGCGTTCTCGCTATGAAAATGTAATTACATCGGACGATGATAGAATACGAATAAAAATAGTAAACACTTGTCGGAAGAATTTCCTAATATTACGATAAAATTTAGATGACAAAACTTTTGCGCAGTATCGAGATTCGTAGTGGTAAATTTACAAATAATTATCAGGTCTGAGGAAAGTAACGGAATTACAAGTTTCACTGTGAAAGTACGTCATCGTGAATAATATATTTTCACAAGGCGAAGTTTCCTCGAAAAGCAACGAACGGAAATTACGCTTTGCAAGTACACTGTTATCGTGTCCTGAGAAAAAAATGACCACTGATAAGAACACACGTGTTCGAAAGACGAAACGATCGCTCCCTCGAGTCGTATTAACTGCACACAATCGAGGAATGTCGCCTTCGAGTACAGAAGCACCTAAAATCGCGAATATATTTCAAAACTCGTGAAACACGATTCTACGTGGCTTCCGTACGCTCTAATCGTAGAATTCTTAGCGTAACGAATTAGAAATGAAACAACGAAACAAGCTCGTACCTGGTGCAAGATTAACGTTAACTTAAACAAACAAAACAAAAAAAAAAAAAAAAGAAAAAAAGACGCAGATACGTTGAAATGGAAAATATCGTGAAACTTCGAAAAAGATTAAATCGAGGATAGAAGTTGATTGAAAATTATCGAAAGGCAGATATATCAGGTCGTCCGAAAAGATTCTTTCGTTCTATAAGGAAATAGTGGATGCACAACATTTTCCGTTTTATATTGTTTTATCAAATTACGTGTGATACACTTTGTTCTATCAAGATAAGGATTACAACGTTCGACAGATTAGCTTTCATGTTTGTACGAAGATGCGTCGTTGTAAAAGACGGGTCTGTAAAAGAAAGATACTTTTCGGACAACCTAATATTTATAGAAACATAAATTTCTCGAACTTTAATTATGATTATCGTAAAGATAAGCGAAATTAATAACAGAGTACGAAAGTTTATTTTCGTATCTTTGGTTCTTATTCTTCTATCGTTATTGGAAAATTCATTTTTCTACGAGAGACTGTGTACAAGCTGAAGCTCGTTACGTCGATTCCGATATGCGTATGTACGTTTACGAGAAAGGCTTAACATGCAGTTGCATTCGATTGAATCGAAAATCAATTCCCGTGTATCGTCGTCGTTTTGTCGACGAGGCATGTCCCGATGCTCTACGATACATCCAATCGACTCTTTGCAATTTAATTACCAATAAAACTAAAAGATTAATGATTTTGATAATGGTGAATTGGTTGCGGGAAAAATGAATTAAACGATAGGTTCATCGGCAATCTGTAAAATGAATCGGTTCGTATTAGTCGAATATAAATCAATTCTCCGATATAGCTGCGCTATAAAAAATATTTAATTTCCCAATAAATAACCGAATCACGTTTCGAAATTTAATCAAGCCAAATAAAGATACAATATTATTTTAGGAATTTGTGATTTAGATTTGCGATGTGAAGCGTACATAGGCGAAATTAAATTCCAATCATTTATTAGATAATGTTAATCAATAGCCGTGTTAGTAATTATTTAATACATATTATTACGTTCCTTATCGATTGTAAGAATTATTTACGCAAAGAGCGTAAACTTAGGTCCTTAAATTCTTGTGATTAATAAAAAGGTAATTACGAAAAATCGATAAAAGTTTGTTCCAAGTAGTATGCAAAATTACTGTAATTAACGCAGGAAGACAAATTTTAAGAATCAGCCCAATACATTATTATAATCTACGTCAGATGCGATGTTCGAAAAATTTGTAAATATAATAGCGGTGTAAATAGAAATTTGTGAATTTCTTACTTTTAAAATAGAAAATTCGAAACAGATATTTGCACAGAACTAATATGGGGTAATTCCAGAACATTGTCTGGCTGAGTAAGTACATTAGTACTTAAATTATCCGACCTTATCAGGTTTACACGCCATTATCGTTGTCTGATCTTTCAATTTCTTCTTTGTCTAAACACGAGTCGTGTGTTATCCATACTGTATTTGAACAACGAAACGATATTAGTGCACAAACATAAATACAGAGTATTCTCGAGAATAGGCTGACTAAGCGTACATAACCAGAAATTAATAAAATAATCATGTTTATTTTGAAAATTATTCAATTTAAAAATGATTAAACGTTCGATTTATAATTTTCGTAGTAGATATAACAGCGTACGTATCTACGTAAAATTAACCGGATTTCCTACTGCGTAGTTGAGTTTTCCAAGAACAACATATGCTAAAAATTTCTTGAACACAAATGGAAAAAACAAGCCTTACCGTTCCGTAATGAAAAGGAGAAGAAAACGTATCGCAATTGGAAATAACTTGTAAAAGATGTTATTAAAAGTTATCCACAGATTTGTTAATATTATTATTCGTAAAATCCGTGTTTCATAATATGTTGGTAATGATGCAATAAGTATAATCTTAAAATGTCATTTCTTACGTCTCATACTTGAACAGGAAAGATAAAAAGATACGGAATTATCAGCGTGAAGTGCGTATGTGCCACATATTATTGGATTTACATTAACTATCCGATTCGTACATAATTATCAGCATCGGGCATCGAAATTTAGTAATTCTTTTTATGGTTCTAATGACTCGTACCGGTCATAAGAGGGCGATAATCGAAAACGATCGTTTATTTTTGCTCGGTAATGTCCACGTGTTGATAAATGATATCAAAATACATCTAATACTACATGTTTGCGTGCACATGTACTCGATGATTTTGATTTCTAGAACGTAAATTATCCTGTTGGGAATTATCAGAAATATACTATCAGTGTAAGAATTTTGAATTATCGTAACTCGCTTAATTACGATTTTTTAGCAGCTTCCTATTGCGAAAAATGGAATATTCTTCATTTACATTTCGATAGAATATTTTCAGAGTATTGAAAATTTGTCGACAAAAACGATTGAAAATATTCAAATGGCGTTTACAATTTTTTAATTATTTAGCACAATAAAACACGGACATTACATTTTGCTCGTAATAATTAACAATACTCGTAATAAATTTTCCAATATTGAATATCAAAGTAAAAACTTGTGGCGAGAAAATAATCTAAATCGGATTAAGTACCTAAATATTATACATGAGTACATGAATACATTAAATACATAAAAAAAAATAAAAATAAAACATACATAAACATAAAACAAAAATAAAACAAATAAATACATTAGTATATACAGAGAATCGTGAAATTTGCAAAAATGCATTACCAGCACGGAATAAGAATTGTTTCAAATACATCTGCAATTTTTTTATTACATTCAATACGACAAACAAGGTAGCCATACGTGTAAATAACTACGAAGCAATTTTAAAATGCAAACATTTTCCTGTTCAGTTTATTTATAGTTATCGTACGAATATGTAAGTCGCATGAAACTATGTGTCGAATGTCAAGCGAATTTTAGTCGCAGCTTTTAAGTACGCTTATTGTGAAGTACGATTAAGATATCACGTCGACCCAGTATGCAAATCCAAGTCACTGTACCACAAATCTTATAAGCGTACTGTTATCGTTCTTGTTAAACGCGTGACAATTCTGTGCCAAGAATAAATTAAATCGGCCGAATGGTTGTATCAATAGACTATCAGAAAATTTATCAAATGTTGTATATTTCGACACGTTAACACATTAAACGATATAATTATACGCTTTTACGCGCGTTTAATCGTGTCTTAATTTCTAATCATTTCTCTTAACCGATCGAGTAATTCAACGAATAAATCAAAACATATTGATATAACTCGTCAGTATGTTATTAAATGAAACTTAATCTCAAAACGAACTTCGTTGATATTTTAAATAAAATCAGCAGTATCTGGCTATAAAAGTCGTTCGGTAGAATAATTATCTTCGAATTGGCAATTTATTATGATATTTACGATTTTCATAGTACCAAAAGATATTAAAGCCAACATTTAATTATTGTAATGAATAAACATTACATTTAAATAGAATAAATATTTCAAATAAATCAAACATTTCACGGTAGCATAAAGAAATTATAATCTGTTTGAATCTATTTCTTTTTTTTTTTACTCAAGTAAGATTTTAATTAGAAATATAAAATTACTATAATGTTAGAGGCGAACAGGTGTTTTAACTTAGGGGAAGTAACAGTTATAAAAATGGTTTCAAGTACGGTTATTTCCATTGTGAAAAATAATTCTCAAGCTAACAATTGTGCGATTAGGTTTTTTTTTTTCATTAAATAATTTTCACGTCGTAATTGCGTCAAATAGAAGAGAGACCGCTTCTTTTATGCTGAACGTTAGCTTTGCTCTTATTTCGGAGCTCAGCTTTTCCTATCGCAGTTAGAAATACGAGTGCTTCCTTCCTGTTTGTCTAAAAACTTTCCTGCCAACGTGATAAAAATTTCAATCGCTTATTCGTTATTTATTCGTTATTATATCGTTATTTGAACTTTATTCAGAGAGTTTAAGTTAAATTCGGAACAAAATTATCGATCGTAATGGCTTAGTGATAAACGATAATATAAATCGCACGTTAATCGACGATCGATTTTCAAATAGAAGAAATTTCTTCCATTTTGCTTTTAATCGTCGATGAACAAATTTTTGAAACTTCTTCGTGCACAATCTTTATCACTGTTAAGCTAGATGAACATAAAATATTGTCAAAAGTTCCTTCGATTCTTTCAACTTACAGTACACGAATTTTGTCATTACGTGGTATCGACAAAATCCACAATCACTTAGTTGCCAACACAATAGCTTGTCTATATCTGTTCTTAAGTTCAGTCAACTGACATTTCCCACAATATCTCTCTGCAAGAATTATTAGACACTAGCGGATTATAATTGGAATTATTTTTTCTTCTATCAAACGACCGTATAAATTGCTTAAAATTCGCTTGTCGAAAGTACCCTGTAATCCACTTAAATTGTCTACAAAATTATTCGTCTCTTAAATAATTCTAATTAAGCCCGTTCTCAAAATAGTTGCCAAATAAAATCCTATTAAAAGTAAGCGCTCTGTAAGCTACTTAAATCGCTCGTCGTATAATTTTACTCGATTCAGAAATTCTTGAAATATCTTTCGAATAAAATATTGTACAAAATACCTTTTAACGCTTACCTTCTTCCGATATATATTTTTCACCAATTTTCATCTTTAGTCAAATAACATTTGATAATAATATATGATAATATTGTTTATGCGTGTTACAAACAATGAAATATTATTTTTCAAATAGTATTCGCTCTAACGTAAACTGTTCGCTATTTTATTGACCTATCGTCGAAACGTCTAAATTTCGAAACATAGTAACTACGTCGACGTTATTAGGTATTTAAAATTAAAATGCAACAATAATTAAGATAAAATTGAATCAGCACGTCGTACGCGTCACTAGCAGAAAGCGATAACTTGCCTGAAGCTCTAGCAAAATCGTTGGCTCGTTCGATAATTCTGATCAGTCTGAAAATTCCAAAAATAATTAAAAACGTTCAAACAACAAAATAAAAGAGACTTCAAACAACGTAATACATTTTCTAAAATCCCATTCGACGTTCGTACTTACTTAGCAGGTATAATAAATGTAAGGACGCGTAATTTGCATAACGACCTCACCTAAAGTCACGGTCGTCTCGTGCAGCAAATCTTATAAATATCATGTGCAAAAGGTCAGACATCGGTAGAGTCGTGAACAATCGTGTTGCATTGGTCGACAATGCCGCGTACAATCGGTGTAAAGGTAGAAAGTGAAGGCATTCATTGGTCACAATCTGCTCCCCGAATCATTATACCTGGATAAACCGCTTACATCATAATCAGCATCTCATTATACCTTCCCTATTACTCATTTCGCTTCTTGAGTTTTCGTCGTGCATATTCATGAACGACCTTTTATGACTGTCACCCGCGTGTTTTGCTTCCTCTTTCGTCCCAAGGTTCGAAAACCAACGCGCTACCATGTCGGCCAGGTTTCTTCATTTCCACGCGTTTACCATCTTAGAAATGATAAATTATAACAGTTTTATATTAGAGATTGATTGTTTGTAACTTTGGAATTTCACTTGCTTGCAAGAGGCAAATTATGATTCATTACGGTCTCTCACTTTGATCTGAAAATCAAAGACTAATAATTACGATGTAGATCGCTCGCTATCAGTGTAATGATATAGCAATATGTAAAATGTAAGTAATGATATACAGCTACATATGAGCATAATAAAATATGATTTAGGAAATATGGATGTATGATCTATGTCGCACGAAATTATAGACGCTTAATAACGCAATTGAGATATTATTATGGGGAAAAATGGAGAAACTTGAGGCGTAATTTTTAAATCATAGCGTTTCCTTAAACATCTGGCAAATAACAAATTCGATGCTCGTAAAGATCTGTGATCTAGCAAAGTGAGGGAAATATTTAAAAGTACTCGCTGTACTATATAATTTAATTACGTAGAATGAATTTTGAGCGGAATAGAGTGGAAAAGTTTCGAAGGTCAAGATTTTCAAGTCAACAACTAGCGTGCGTCTACAAATAGCACTGAAATTACAATTGCAAATTGACGTTATTATATTATTACGTTTGCAAAATTATATACTGTACTTGAGTTGCGTTTACAATTTACGAAATGTTTGCAAAAGGACTGTTGCATACGTTTTCGAAAATGATAAATTTCTCTGTACGAAGAGATAAAAAAATTTAATATGCTCAGAAAACATTGAGTTTTATCTGTATAAATAAATACGATGATCTACGATGCGGATTCAAAAGCGAAACATAAAATCAAATTGTCGTAACTCAAAAACAAACGTTTATCCCATTTATAAGCTCGTGTCATCAGACATCGTAACAAACTGTTCATCGATTCGCAGACAGAAATTAACGTCTATTTACAAGGTTTACTGCGACTCGTTTTCATTCGATTTTAATTATCCGACATAAATAATTTTTAAGGCTCGATCCGCTAACTACCAGGAGGCGAACAAAAAGTGCTTTACCGCTTCATCGAAGTACTATCTTTATCACGATCTTAAAATTCGTTCCTTTCTCGACACTTCCATCGTACGTAATAATTCCTAATAAGCTATTAATTATAGGCTCGATGACTCGACAAATCTTCTCCGTATCGTATAATCACGATCATCCTCCAACTCTTGCTCATCTATCGATAAAAAGGAAACTAATTATTTATTTTTCATCTATAAATACACACGATGTTCGCTAATTAACGCTAATAACACTGTGTAGTAATGTAAAGAGAGAATTATAGCTACCAGTTGATCACTGCTATGGTCTTCGAATTTTTATGTCCTCGCGTTCAACGAGTAAGAAGACATTCGATAACTTAAAAAAAAAACTTTAGCATGACGTTGAAAAGAAATACATATATATTAAGTATTACGTTAATTATTATATCAAATATACATATACATATCAATTATACATATATGTCAATGATTCTTTCATATTCTCCTCAAACGTAAATAATTTTATAACGCTAGAGAAATAGTTGGTAAAGTCGTAAACAGCGTAAAACTCATAATAGAAATCGTAATATTCGTAGCCTCGTTATCACGCAAAAGTCGCGATAAATGTTTAAAAGGTCTGTTTGTCGCATTTCGAAATAGCAAGCCTTTATCCTCTTCTGTGTTTTTCACAAATGTTTTTCTACCACTTAGAAAAAGTACGCTGACGATTAACAGCGTGAACGATAATAAGCACCTTATGTATTTATAATCTCTATAACGATTAATGCACTTCTTACAATCGCATAATTAAAGCCTATAAACAATTTTCGTAATAAATTCGCGTTAACGAACTCTCATTCCGGTTCTTACCGGTGAGGCGGAGTAAAACATGCCCTAGCCGCGCTCGTAAACCATGCTCTTGTACCATGATCGGTATGGGAAAGTACGAGTGTATACGGACAAATCACATTTTCAAGAATCCTTGCCAGCTCGAGTTACAGGCGCGGGCAGTTTGCATGAAAATTTAACGCTCGAAAGCGTTGAAATGTCGTCGGAAAACGCGGGTACCGCGATCGTAAGACAGAAAATCGACGCCGATAGACGGGCTAGGCTTGGCTTGGAACAGCGGCGAGCGCCGCTCTGAATCGCAATTACAGCAAATGCAAATTACCGTGCGGCTCATGGCCTGACATGAACTGGTTCAACGTGTCATTATTGTTTATTAACGCGAACGCTCGCCGTTTTTATCGCCAACGAGATGCAACGTCGTATTAAGAATAACAGCGAGGCCATATAAGTACGTCCACTCGAACAATAATCCCACGCTCCAGACTATAACGGTTTCCGTGCAGCCGATAACTAGAAAATTCATTTGCAACTTTTAACGTGGAACGACGAATAGAACGACACCTGTGAGGATGCCACGTGTTGGCGAAATTCGAACTGAAAATGTACACGGGTTGCTTCTGTTTCTGTGTTCATAAGCGTCTCACGGCGATGTTTCTGCGATGGGATTGGAATTCTTGACGATGGGGCTTGGGACGGAGTTTGTGATTTTTCTTCCTTTTTTTCTTTTTTTTTTTTTTTTTTTTAGGGGTATTTTAAGTTCTATGTTAACGAGTTCGAAATTTGGACAATATTTTTAGAAATCTTTGAATTAATTGTCATATGTCAGTGGAATGTAAAGCGGCTGATAGATTTAAGTTTCGTTAAACTTTTTCTTGGACTACTTTCACGATCGCTTTCTCAAAGTGATTGTGAAAATAGTCTGATATAGTCTTCAAACCTCGGGAAATTAGCTTTAAATTATGTATATTACTTTCTAAGTCAGTCGGTAAAAGCGAATCCACTGACAAAGATTCTGTCGAGACTTTAATATTCCGTTTCGCTTTCTAAGATTCTGACTGCTTAAGAGATTTCAACAGATCGATAAGTCACAGAGTAATACTCAATCAATAGTATCAATAGATACTGTACAACGTGTTACATCGGTATGTGTATATGTTATTCAGTAACCACCTGTTTCATCGGAAAGTCATCAAGAGAAGAAAGATAACCGAATAGTTGAAATTCGGACCGAAAGTGTTAAAAGATTTAAAAAATATTTTCATTTGGAAGAAGGTCGTAAAAAGTAGCGTAGAGGACTTAGATTACGTCCGATTTATTCGAATTACCGATCCTTCTCATTTAGAAATGAATTTTTTTTCAAACAATTTCTATTTGAACCTCACAGAAGCCAAGTTAGTTGATTTTATCGAGGTTAATCGCGTGTTAACGTTAACCCAGATGTGTCTATCATGCTTAATTTACTTGTAATTTTATTTTGCGATTTCTCAACACTATTCGCTGTCCAACATCATTCTAGAAAGATAGCCATCTTTTAAGAAACAAGCTAATACAGAATTTAATCAGTAAATTGGTAGATTTTCAGCTTACACGAAAGAAAAACTACGTTACTTCAAAAATACCAAATAAATTTGAACATGTCTGAATTAATCGTGTATCCTTATACGAAAGTTAAGAGATGTTCAGAAAATTAAATTAATTAATTTCCAAGTGACTTATTTATTTTCTATCAAAAAATTACTTCTCCCACGCTATATTAAAGAAGAACAACGTTAACGATTGATAGGGACGTTTGTATGTTCATAATAAGAACATAATTCAACGAGTTAAGAACGAATTTCACCGATTTCTCACGCTAGCACCGTAACTATTTCACAGTCTCCGAAGTTTCCCTTCTGCTGGGAATGGCGCTCGTGCAATCGGACCGAAAGAAACGCGAGACTGAAAGTCAACAACAGCTTGTAATCGCGCGAATTAACGCGCGTGAGTGCCGGCTGAATGCGACACGCGAGTGTCTATTCTTAAGAACTCCCATTGATATGCAAACTCAGCTACGGCGTGGCGCGCGCTAGATAAGCCTTATCAGCGCGGCCTACCTACTTACACGCGTAGGAGCTGCTGGTTCATGTATTCGTGGCGATTCAAACAACTTCGTAAAGCTTCGATTACGTTAATTAAGTATCATAATTTACGATCATTTTCTCTGTTCTCGTCGTAGTAACGACCCTGTTGTCCTCTATGTCGATGATCCTTCGTACGAACCTTATTAATAGACTGCGGAATTTTATGCATTTATACGTAGGAAATTTGAAAGTGCAAAATTCCACGGAATGCGCATAATATGAAAAAATAAATAAGATATACAAAATATGAAGTGTCCATGAAATATCCTTCTCTGTGACGCGATGGGTAAAACTTGCCGTGAATTTTCCCGAAGTTCTTTTTAATTATATGTTCAAAGATATGAATTCGCATAGAAATACGCGGTATACTTATTGGCAAGTCGTTAGTAAACTATGAGCTTATTGTCTTTCTCGTTTCGTAGAAACTTTTATATTGCTGTTTGAAAAACTCTCTGTTCTCTATTATCTTTGTTGGTTTGGGATTTTGGAATGGCTTTCATCAGGTTATTATCAGATACTAGTTATCATGATGTACTTCAAGTATTATTTGGGATTAATCGAATAAATCAGTGTTTTTTTCTTTTGTTGGTTACTGTAACAAAGAATTAAACGAATCAGAATATGTTTTCCTTATTATAATTATGTGAAAATCTTTCTTTGTGCTCATAACTCGCGATAATTACACGTAGACATTCTGAGGCAGTCCTCAGACTTGCTTTTTAATATGTTGAATACCGCAAGAGAATCGAAAAAAAGAAAACCGAAAGAAAAGAATGTTGGATGTCGCATTTAAATATATGTCACGTTCCAAACCGTATTATAGTGTAATATATGTACGTTAATTATTATGATTTATTTCCTTTCATATGTTTCATACTACATGGTTTACGATAGCCAATAAAAATAAAATTTATGGTAGGAATAAAGATATCGGTTCTAATGAAACGTGTGTACAAACAAAGTTTTCAGGAAGGACCAAGAAGAATATTATTCGTACTATCTTGAGCTTTCCGCGACGAACAAAGTCTACGCAGTAAAAGTGATGACATATGCCAAACATCACGTGCTGTGTTTGCTTTTATATTAACTTGTAAATAAAATTTACTATTTTTCTATAATGTTCAAGAGAGATACCAGAAAGGATCACGAAGTGTCAGAAGCTATTAAAACAAAAATGAAATATTCTTTATTTCGTGAGAACGCTTCCTTCCCATTTGTAATTGTAGAGAGATAGTACTATGGAAAAGTAATGATAGTGCTGCATTCTTAACGCGCATTCATCCGAAGAAAGTTGCGCATATTTTTGTTATCTATTGTTAGATAACCAACCTTTTACCATAACCGAATCAGCAAGCTGTCCTAACTACTTTCGAAAACGTGTTACTCGTCGCTCCATTAATTATCCTCTCAAACATCAAATTCCCATCCTCGATTAATCGATTACACATTCCAAATATTCGTCTCTCACTAAAGGTACGTATGTTCACGCGAGTTACGGAATAAAGAGGGATGTTTTATTTTGACTTTTATTAATATTTAACGCGCTTTTAAAGAATTCATACCGTATCATTGATAACGCGGCAATTAGGAATTTATTCCATCCGACATATTCTAATAAGTACACTGCTTTGAATATTTTATATACGTATTTGTGTATTACGCGCATTCTATAGATTTCTGCACTTTTAAACTTCCCTAAGACGCATAAACATCCGCGATGTAAGTATCAAAATAACCTGTTTCCCAGCCGGATCTCGACACGTGAATACCGGTAATCCAGAAAATAGAGAACGTGTTAATTTACCCAGGAGAATTCGCTAAACACGTGGAATTTCTCCGTCGACTGTAATGTTTCACGCGCCAGTTGCCAAAGAGGAACGGAAATAGGGAACATAATCAGCGATTAGTAATTACTTTAACGGCACTTTCTCGTCCGGTTGTCCTCTCTCGTTCCGCAAGAGACAACACAGGTTCCTCGTCCAGAAGCAGCTTCACGTTCCGTCAGACTGGAAATGCGAGGCTGTTGGCGAACGAAGGAAAGATACAAAATCGACGAAGGAGAAAACGAGATACGTGGAAACGAGGTGACGTAAAATCAAACATCGAGCCAAGCCACGGGGTTCGTAGCGTTCCGGCTCGTAAAGTAGCGGAAGAAACAGGGAATTCGTTTGATTTCTTCGTGCGGCAAAAAGAGCGGGAGTGCGTTGCACGTGCACCATCGCAAGTGGAAATTTAGAAAAATTGTTACTAATCGTTGCAAACAGCGGAACTTATAGATATTTATGGGAAACTTAACCCGTTGGGCGGTGAAGGCTCAACTCGGTTTCCCAATCTTTAAGTAAGTTTCTTTATTTAGAAATTCTGTAGTTTTTAAAATTATTCTTTCGTTCCAGTGGAAAGTAACTTGTATCATATTTTCATGCGCAAGCTAATCTGATTCTACGTGATTCGACTTTGTTAGTTATTTGTGAATCTCTTTGACGTAATAATTCCTTTGTTTAGGAATCCCTTATTTTTTATGCATTTTCTATTTCTGTTATCAAACGATGTTACAACGCAGAGACCAAAAGTAACTTGGTCGAAATTTATTTGTTTTTGTCTATTATGTGATTATGTTGCTGGTTAATAGATCTCAAAAAATGTATAGGATATACATAATTGCAAAAATATTAAGTTAGTCGAAAGTTCTGTCGTTTTCGATCTTTTAATGGAAGGAAATCGATTGTTTTGCCTGGGATTTCTATTAATTTAATCTTCAATATAGTTACGACTATTGTCGGCTTATCTGGAAATTTATTTATTCCATTGATATTGAAAATGTTTCATTTCCCTTATTAATTAATTTTGTAATTAATTAAATTTTCTTATTAAATTTCATCGTTGTTCCTCCAGAGCCTCTACAGCCTGATTCCCAGTACTGAAAACTTTTTCTTTCCCAAGAGTTTTATAAATATTCAACAAACAGCCAATCTACTTAAAAATGTCTGTGAAAGTTGCTTTCGTTAGAAATTCTTTCTCCTTGATATTCCTATAAAATAAGACGACTAATTTTCTCATAGAACTATTTATTGAGCTTTTCAACAATTTTTAATATCACTTTTTATATCACTTACATCTCATACGTTTCAACTATCTCTGATTTCCCTGATATCTCCGATTGATGAGAGTTATCATTGTAGAAAATTGTATATATTGTGTATAATTGTACAAAATCTGGCCTTTCAGAACTTTCAGAAAAATACACGGTACATCTAGTCGTTATAATATTTAGCGAGTTATATAAATCATTATTTTTATATAATAATACGAAATTGCATAAACATCCACGGTTTAATTTATCGTGTCTCACAGCGGGATTGTGTAACGAAGAACACGAACGAGTGGTTAAACTTCAAAAGAGAAGCAACCAAAAAAATAAAGAGAAGAAGGAACTTGAACGTGAACTTCTGGCGAGGATTTATTTATCGTTCGAACAGCGACGTTCGATCTGAAATATATGAAATTTAATATCCTTAACCTGCGTGCAGGTAGCACCGATATTACGTGTTGCAATAGATCGGTATCATCTGTTAACAAGTTGAATCACCGGCGAGAAAATAAATCTCGAGGTCTTGATTTATTCTTGTTCTTTTTTTCATTGTAAAGGATTTGTTTCTGGTTATCGACGAAGGTATGTAATTGATAAATTGGCTTTTCAGTCGGGTCGCTCGATGTATCGTTGCGCTCACGAATGAAGCTCGTTTCTTTGTCGCTTCGATACACTTTATTCAACTAGAAAATGATAGTATCGGCGATTAAACTCGGAATAACACCGGATGTTTTCAAGATAACGCGCCTCGAACATGTGGAACAACTAATGGCTTGAAAACAAGTCGTTCAACAATAGGGTTTTTTAAAGCTGATATCGATGTTCGATTGCATTCAATGACGTTTTAAATACCAAACATTATTTCGTGCTAATTCATTGGATTGAAAATAAACTGATTTACATTTTCTTTTGTCGTATCGTATGCAAAAGGATTGTGTTTTAAATCTTATGAAATCTTTTATCAATTTACGACATGCTCTTGTTTAAAATTATATTTTATTATAGTAAAATATTAATGATTATGTTTCAATGAAATATAAATAACAAGTAACACAGTAATATAAATATCGAAATTGAAGCAAAAGTATTAAATCTAGATGTAAATACGTTTCTTTATGTGTATATATATAAACATTAAATCGATCGCCTGTTTGAAATTTTTTTAATTGATTTTACGTACCTTGCAAGGACTTTGACATAATTTAAGTAAATGAAGTCTGCTATTATACTTCTTTTTTCTCTCCATTTTAATTTAATGCTTATTCGTAATCGAAATAAGTTTATCCCGTTCTTTATGTAACAAGTATGTTACTCCATCGCTCGAAGAACGAGTACCCGCAAAGTACTCAAAATTATTGTAATTTCTTGATCACCTTACAATCTCGGAGCATCGTTCGACTACTTCATTTATAAGAAAACTATAGAGTCGGTGATCCGCAAAAATAACATGTATCTAAATTATAGTAATCTTTAGTCCATTTTCATTAAAAAAAAAAAAAAAAAGAGAAACAAAATAATCGTAGCAAAGAGTAACGAGCGAAAAACCTTCGAAAAAAGAAATATAATTTTCAACACAAATTGCTTTTAAAAATTATTATATCCTTGCCTCGGTATCGCGTACAACCACAATACATATTCATTAAAATTGCAGTATCGATAATTTCCAAGAATGAGGATAGCTTAAAATATGTATTTCTAAAGTAAATTACTTATAAGAATCATTATACTTTAACTGCAGTTCTTCTATATGCTCCTGATAAACCTTCACTTCTCTACCTATCTTCTACAATTGAATATTGCTCGCTCTTTTCTCCAAAATCTCTCTACCAAAATTTGTCAAATACAGCAACTCTTATGCATTAATATTCGGATTCCGCAGTGTTTGAGAGAATATTGCTTCATACGTTTGTTTCTAATAGCGTTATTGAATTGATCGTTTCTTTAACAAATTACAACACTTATTGTAATTAATAGAGACATAAAGTTTATTTACTTAATGCACGTAGATTTCGCAGAATACACGATAAACTAAATAAAGGCAGAATTTAAAATTGCGAAAATATCCGAACAAGCAAGATACATTGACACTATATAAAATATACGCATGTACAATTTATATATTTGAGATATATAAAATTAACATAGAGATTTAACTTATCCATTATCCGATTATTTCTGCGATGCTGTTTACTATGTGCGTTAAATCAAATTTATCTTTCAACTAACTACGATGATACAACAATTAATTCAATAATATACTGTAATAAACAAATATATTACAAACCAGTAACCTCTCAAACAGCGTGAAATCCCAACATTGATACAAATCATTGATTTGACGAAATAAAAAAATTCTGAAGCTACAATCCGGCAATCTCAAAATCACTCTATCAGAGCCAAAGGTATTCTATTGGCTACCTAAACGAATCTACAACCCTTCCAAACACCGTGACGAAACAGCAATCAAATCGCCGCTGAAACAGGCGTAAAAATCCGGAGAAATAAACAAACGATGCTGGAAGAAAAAAAGGGAAAAATGTTAATATAATCCAATGAAATCGGATGCATGACCTTTTCGGTGTGGGCTCCGTGGGAGATAAGGACACGAAGAATGCACTCGGCCGATTTGTGTCTCGGGGCCGATGGCGGAAGGGGAGCTGAGTCCTGGTAGGTGCGGCCCTGACTGTCGGCTCTCTCAGCGAGCGAGTGCAGGTGCGCGGCCGCCAGTCTGTCGCCAGGGCCCCCACCAGATCTCCGTGGACCCTTCTTCGGTCCCACTGCTCTCCTTGCCCCTGCTGGAGGACCCAGAGATCGCGGACCCTTCCGACTGCCCCCCCCCCCCGTCGCTGCTCTCCAGCCGAGGGAAGAACGAACGGGGACCCTGCGGCACCTTCTCTCTCGCTTTTTTACAAGTCAGGCCCCGTTCGCCTCTCGTCTCTCTGTCCGTTGTTCGTCCGCGTTCGCAACAGGTAGTGCGTACACGAGGGCCGCCTGTGAAACGAAACCGCTCACGCCTACCGCGCGCCTCGCGGATTTGCTTTTTTTAATGAAAATTCGGACTTGGCTAACCGCTAACGCGTTCTCTCCGCCTCTGTAACCGGTAACCCTTGCATCTCGCTAAAGACGGAATGTCGATGTGCCTGATCACTAAGATGGTGTTTAGATCGCGGAGTTGGCGCCTGGTAATAGCTTCAGGTGGATTCTCGAGCTTGATGGATTTATGAGGGAAAGTTGGGTCGACCCCGCATTTTTGGAGAACAGGAATGATAAGATGCAGTTGAGATGTTACCTTTTTTTCTTTTTTTTTTTTTTTTTTTTTTTGAGGATGATGCAAATATAAGGTGTAATGTATAGGATAGGTTGTTGGATATTAATCGACGAATATTCATGTTGGATACATTTGGAAGGAAACGCGTGACATTTCGTGCACCGTGTTTCTTTCACTTTTCGTGCTAGGCTACTGGGATTTCGTAAGCTGTTTGGGTATATTTAATAAGGATATGATGCGTGATGTTTTAAGCAATTTGGCGGGGGAAGTGTTACTGCTGGCAATGGCTGCTGTTTGTTAGAATTGTTGGGCAATTCTTGTTTCGATGAAATCAAAGCCTTCCATGTCATTGATGTATTATGTAGCTCTTATATGTGAAAATATTCAGCGGTAATACTTGTCAATGGAATTAATGTTAATCGTCGTGAGATTCCAATTGGCTCTTTGACATCCTACAATTTATATCGTTTCATAAAGGCACTTTAAATATGAATCAAGTATATAATCGATTGTCGACATTCTTTCGATGTCTACGATGATAATTACAATCCCATACAGGAAGGTTATGATAGATTCATTTTTATTGACTGTTAATTTTTATATTACTCGATAGCTAGATAGTATCTATTCAAATCGAAGAATCTTTTAATACGCGACAAGTAATAAATCCAGAAAGTCTTTTAACAAACCAACGACATAATTCGTTCTATGACTATTAATATTTTCGAAACCTTTAGAAGAATGAAAATATCATGTACGTATATGATTTAAAAATCAGTAAAAAGAAGTTACGGAATTCAGATTAATTTTGGATTGATGTAGAATTCATCAACAACGATCATTACTAATTAATACAGGATCAAACGGTATGGTATTAATTATGATGGAGTCATTATTAACACAAAATGAAAATCGATGTCTATTCGATTTCAAACTTATTCCTCTGTAAAATAAGAAAAATACGACCTGTGTGGTTTTTAATTGCGTCTTAGCAAATATCTTTCGCTATTCGGCGCATTTTTCCCAATTCTTTCCATCGATAGACGCGATAACGCATAATATATACGTTCAACCTTAGGATATCTCTACATCAGATATTAGAGCGAACGAGTAACTTTGTAGGCATGTCGTTATCAACAGGTAGCGGGACTACAGTCTATAGCAAAATAATAAGACTTCCAACAGGTGGTAGAGGCTTGGTTAAAACTGCGACTAAACCGAATAGATTAATGGCGCGACGGTTCGCGCGCTGACGACGATAAATCGAGGAGGACTCGTAAAGGTAAAACGTTGGAAGACGTTGGGTGGCCATGTGGCAAGGTAAGAGCCAGGACACATCTGAACTCGTCATGACCTGTGCGTGAGCTGAAGAAAAGGAACTGAAAGAAAATACTGGATTCTCCTACGCTTGAAAGCGGACCGAGTTTCGGCCATTTGAAATTCCTCGGTGGCTTAAGCCGCTACCTTATATTACCTGGCGCTCGTTCGAAGCCAGATTTCTGGATAAGGAAAACAAAACACACCGCTGTTTTGATGTTCACAGACACTGATGCTACGAAATATTCGCGCGGAATATTCCAAAGGCGAGAGATGATTCATATTGTTTAAAAAAAACATAAAGACTAATTTTATTATATTTAATTTTGACTGAAGCGATAAAACGACTGCTCGATAACAGTTTTAAGCAATATTTACGATTAATATCTTCGCTTGTAATTATCGAACCAAGCGCGTGGATTATAATTCAAAGAAGTGTGAATCACAAATGGAAAGATATCAAAAGTGGATAAAAATTATTTTCATGTTCCGTATCTAGAGCAAATACTTTTTTTTTATTTAGTTGTTTACATTCACAATTTGTCCGATTTGAACATTTGGTAGAATTTTTTGGCAGAGCAAATACTTAGCATACACTTTTTTGCGCGGAATGTTAAAAAAAAGGATTTAAGACTTTAAAAGTCTTCGGTACTCGTAAAATATTGACACGAAACAATAAATATATCAATCAATGAGGAATACAGCAGAATTATTAAAGAACACGTTTATAATTTATCATTTACAATTTATAATGTAAACATTATATGCAAATAGGAGTAAGACACATTTCAAACCTTCTATAAACAGGAAATAAAATGTTATTTATGTCGTAATTTCTCATTAATATCGGTGATGACTTTTTCATTACAACATTTTCCTTGACATTTCCTTAATCAGTTTACATATTTCCCGATCAATTTTTTTATTCGTATTTATAGCACGTTACGCGATAATGGTTGAATCATTCGCAAAGTTACATTTTATCTCGAAGGGATTGATGTTGGGGTTCTTCATCCGAAGAAAAATTTTTTACTCTTATACACAACATCCTGTATATAAATATACACGCGTAAACGTATGATTACTTAACACTAACCTAAATAATATACCACAAAGATCATAAGATAAAATAATAAAAGGTTCAGCGTTGCAAGTTTATTATTAAATATAATTAAAAACCATGAACCAACTGTTCAGCGTTTAAAAAGATTTCAGTATACACATTATCTAAGACGATTATCATAACGGTACGCACAATTTCTAAATCGCTCCTAGCAATTTCACACACAAAAGTTACGATACTTCAAACTTCCTCAAACATCGGTCTATCAATCAGAAAGAAAAAAGAAATCTTTGATACATCCTCGATAACCTGTATTAAATTCTAACCATCCAATCTTAACTAAACCCTACATCCTCCTAAACAAAATTCAATCAGCCTTTTAAAATTCAACACCTGTACGAGCTTGACCATCATTACGGTTCCATCGAATTTTCCCGCGAAACCGTAAAGCCCTGATTATTTCCAGTAACGTGTCTTCTTATGATGCTACAGTATCCCGTTCCTCCCGTATCGAATCGATAATTTTTGCGTCGTTTTTTTCCTCTCCACTTGAAGTCACTTGGAGCAGACCTCGCTTCCACACGTGAAACAGGGTGTCCTTCGAGAACGCAACAAGAGCGCCACGCGATGAAAATCACGGACCGCGAGCTTGGTTCCCTTTTTTCCATCGGTTCTGGCACACGGGAAACCGGCAGGTGTCAGTCGTCGACACTTTTTGCGCCGGTCCAGCTGTCAACGATCATTTTCTCTCCTGGGCGAATTTTCCGGCTCGGGTGTGCGCCACTGATATACAATACTATACAACGGGGTGAAACGCGATTGTCTGAGAAGATGACACGCAAAGAGGACGTGACTGAACGTCCACTTTTACAGCCGGTTGCTCATTTCGGTCGGTGAAACGGGTCGTCCTTCGAGGAGGTCGGACTGGCCAGAGCAGAGAAGAAAAAAACGGCTCGTTGCCTTATGCAGTGTCAGAAACAATGGGGGTATCTATGGCGTGACGAAAAGATATCGGTTGATCTTCGCCAACCGTACATAATGACATTGTCATGCAAAAATAAACGAGCCGAGAAAAGTCCGATGAAAACGAAACGGACTATCCGTCGTTTATGGCAGTCCATGGACAATGATGTTTACAATGCGATACTATCGAATGTCCCAGCTGGGTGACAGCACTCGAGAATTTTCTGTTACCTGGCCTGCTCATTCATCGAATTGTGTTCCGAGTAATTGTAAAGAACTTCCGGTGAGAGTTTTCGACTGTTCCATAAATCATTTATCAAGAATGTCGACAGGAATTGTCTGACAAACCAAATTGTAGGTGTATCCGACTTTACGACACGAGATACACGTGGTTTATACTATAAGTCTTTACGAAAGATAAAAATGTGCGGTCATTTGAGGCAAGCTTCTCAACGCGAGAATTGATTGTAATTTTAATAAATAAAAAAAAAAATAAAAAGTTTGAGGCAAGTTATGCGCACATGGCGTTTAACGGAATCGAAGGATCCAAGTTTTCGAATAATTTGGAAGGGCTATGAAAGGAATGAAAAGGGCAGAGCCTACAGAAATGCCTGTTATGGTGATATTTCCCCAGGCGATGTAATTTACGTGGCGTATTCAAGGTTTTAATATACGAGTGTCTCGCAGATGTGCAAAACCATTTGAGCAAACGATTCTACCTAATTGCCCGATGTGTTATTTATGATATTGTCATTATTATATTGGTATTGATTTGAAGTTCAGATGAACGATGAGGCTTGTTATCGCAAAATGAGATCCAAATTGCGCGTTATAAATATTTGTGAATGCGGTAGACACAGCTCAGATGCAGCTATGTTAATACTGTTTTGAGAAACAAGCTCTGTCTGCCGATAAATTTAACAGGCTTGTAATAATTGGAACGATAAATAAAGCACATTTGTACAGAATGTATGCACTTCCATTTGAAAGATATTTTTTCAATCTTTATGTTACATCACAAATGTAGTATAATAATATTATCAGTATTTTTTAAGAATGAACAAATTTTAAACACGAAAACTTAAGACGAAAGAAAACGAACTAGAAACCGATGAATAATTTTAGCATTAAAAAGCCAAACAATTCGCTAACATTATTATAGCGAGGCAATAATTTATCGAATACTATACACCTATGAAATTTAATATGAATCATATGTAATGTATCATTGTCTAATGTATTTAAAATTTGTTGTCCCATTCTTATCACTAAAAACATCAGAGCTTTATCTTCCTGATACTAATCTTAAACAGATATACTTCTATTAATAAATCTTAGCAATGAAAAATAATTAAAAAATATTATTACTTTAAATAAGACAGGTTAAATAACACTCTTAGCCTATTTCGCACGATATAAAACAAATAAAATCCATTAAGTGTTTACAATAAATATTTTCCGTTTTAATACCTACATAATAATTGGCAAGCTGGCAATTAGTAAACTCGAAATATATTATACCCACAAATTGATAACCTTCAAACATCAACCTTTTTCTTCTATCTACAAGTACCTTAATCTGAGAGGATCTTAGTCTCGTAAAGAAGAAATAATGATACATAAATCAACAAATAAAAGATCTACTTAGAGACAGAATATACGAATAAACACGTTTCTCCATCCATAAATACGATCTACCATAAACACATCGGAGTAGAATTTCGAAGCCAAATGAAATAATTGCCCGCAATTATGCTAGCTCATGTGAAAGGATGGATCGATCCCGTTGCAAACGCAAACAAGATCGAGCTCGAAGGTTTCCAACAGCTTTGGCTACTGTTTAATTAAACGTTGCCGGTTGTACGGCGTTTTCAGCGAATTCGTCTTTTTCAACTGGCCGTGCAGTGGCAAGCCCGTATAATCTTTAACGAGCGATAAGTCTCGGCCGTGGATGGCGTGTAATCACCAAAACGGTCATCGTTGTCGCTTGTGACGGGGTTTCACTGCACCGCTAGTTCCCGATTCAGAGTGCTGGTGTACCTGTGCCGCGCACCTGTACAAGCCCAGCTTTATCGCCGTATAACCAGCCTGCCACCTGTGCGGCAGAGATGGTCGCACAGGTGTCTTTTAAAGCATTTCATTAATTACAAATAGGAAAGCCGCGTGCAATCCTCGTCGAGAGCCCCAGTGTGTCTCCGCTTGGGCAAACCGGCAATTCGCAGGACACCTGGCCGAAACATCACGGATTTTCTGCTGACGACCTCGACGGTCCCCCGAAACCTGCTCGTTTCCTGGTAGACTTGATCGAAAGGTTGCAATAAAACAACTACTGCCAGAAAGGGGGAGCGCGCGTTTAACTGCTGACGAACCAGCAGAATTACCTTGGTACGTTATTACCAAAAAAAAAAAAAAAAAAAGGAAAAATAGAGAGGAGAGAAAAGGAGAAGGAGATACAAATTGGCAAAGCATGATTCGAATCGAATTAAGCGAAGAGAATTCCTGCTGGAACGAATTGGAATTATTTCGAGGAAGAGGAATCTTGTTGTTGGTTTCTTTGTGAGAATTTTGGCAGTCAGGTTGGCCACGAGATTCCAATGTCGACTACTATTCGCGTATAATCGATCTAACACGTAGCTACGTGTTTTAGGTAACAATTTACGCAAGGGCATCTATACAAATATAACGGTACACTCGAGAATCTCCAGGTGCTGCGGCAGCCTAACACCTGGTCGAATATTCGAATTTTCTCAGGGACCCCTACCTCACCGAAAGTCCAAGGTTTCCAGGACCCCACTGAGTGCAGATGTAGATCAAAAATGTACCTTTAAATCCGCGTAAGGACAACGATGTTGCAAGAACATCTGCAGCTAGAGCGTCTCGGACTTTGAACGTTTTGTCGAGTTATATAACAGAGCTGCAAACGCGTCTGACGACACTTTACCGCCACGTGTGTAGTAAATTACGCTTGTGCACGTAAGTATGTGACATTAGGTTCGGTTTGGAGAACGCTATATAAACCTGATCGTCTTATTGATCGGTGTCTGGACGAACGAAGCATCGCTTGTCACGTGTCGTGCCAATGCGTCTTTCTTTCACCGGAACGTATTAACGCAGCTGTGCCTCGGAGTAGAGAAAGCTGAACGCGCCAACTCGCACGGAAATCTCCCGAGAGCCTATTCGAAAACAATTTAGATTACTTGCTTTCATATTGACTGTTCCCTGCATGTTTAAGAAAAGTAATTCTGTCGTAACTTTGAAATTTCAATCGTATAATTACCGTGTACTTTTAAATGGCAGAAAATTAATTAAGGTCAGACACTTTATTAATCACATCCGGTAAACTGTTATTTTCGTTGCGTTAAATATTTTTAATTCTTAAACTCTGATTTTTCAATTCTTTTTACCTTTAAAATTTTCCAAGCTCGTTTGATCGTCTTCTAGTTACTTTATCACAAGCACGATCAACGCCAGTGTCATTTGGAAAATCGTAAACTTCATATTTTCATTTTCACTGTCATTTGTCACTTATCACTGACCATATTTAAACGGCTTAAGAAGAAATTAATTCACGTAACAAAACACTGAACACTTTTACAACTGTTACAACTTGCAACTGAGATATAATTGCTCTTGATTGATAATATAAAATACGAGATATCTCGTCAGCGATATTTTACCGCCCCTAGCGGAAAGATACGAAAGACGAGATATTTCGTCATCCGTGTGCAACGTGTTAAGGATTTGACAAAAGAATTTTTGATTCTTTGAATCGATTTTACGCCTTGTAACTACGTAATTAATTACTTTACCTTTTTCATTAACTTGGTTTATGTATTTATTAATCCTGTTTAAATGGAAATTATCGAGTTCGACATTTTAACCCTCCGCGACCAAAATTTTATTTACTTATGAAAACAAAGAATTCTCTCCTTGAATCCTAAATTTGCCAGTTAATAATTGCCATAAATAGAAAATGTTTATGGTAACACAATAACGTATTAGTAAAATACAATAATACAACAATAAATAAATTAAATTAAATTAGAAAAGAATAAACGCAAAGGTATATCATTTTTATTGCACACGACATTATAGGCGATTAATATTAAAAGCATTATACAACTTTCCGACTTTCCTATTTAACAAATCATAAATATTGTATAAAACTTCTTTTGAGGCGTAACAAGGAACAAAAAATAACTAGTCAGAGATAAACGGATTAAATGAATGTGACATAATTCCATACTTAATCTACAACGTTAAACGTGTGACCAAGAATCGTGAGAAACGTGACAAATACATAGATTATGGCTTGTATTAATCAATACCAATCATTTTTCCACCGACAAGAAACTCCAGTACAAATCGACACCTGCGATCTCACTAAAAACAGAATATTACGTTTTTTGAAGCAGCACAATTACTTGCATTGTTAATGTATCGTGCACATTTTGTTCACATTTTTGCCCGAAGTCGAAATTAAGTCTACTTATCGATTAAGTAACATATTTTTCTGCATAGCTATCGAGGATAAAAAAGAATGACAGACCACTTTGCAGAAAATTGCGTAAAAACTCGTCGAGAATGTTCTTATCAAATTGAATGGAAACTTCGAATAACACATTTAACATTCATGAGAAAGAACAGCTTTTAAATCGCACTATTTCATAAGTTTCAAACGTTCGACGTTTCTTAAAACGCTTGTTTCTTAAAACGAACATAGAATCCTACTTTACAGTTAACTCAACTTTGACCAAAAATTCGAGATTTCCATTCGATAGTTATTGACTTCGTAAAATTACGATCGAAAAATCCCTATCTTGATATTCCATACAAAGAGGAAGACACAGATAAAGACCGCTTGGAGATAGTTTCCAAGAACGTTTCGAGGCCTCTGCACACCTGAGGAGGACTTACGAACGGTGTCGCCTAAGGCGTGTTCTCCAATCTTAGCAGAAATTCGAGCTCTCCCTCGCGGTCGTTCAACAATAAAACAACGGCGTGGGGTCCGTTCAAATGTACAGGTCGCGATGGAACAAGGCAGGAACGGAAAACAGGCTCCCACGAATCCCACGACACTCGTTTTGAGCCGTGAAGGAAAGGCTGCGGGTGTCCTGGTGGCTCTTTCGACTCAGCCAAGTGACAGTTTCGAGTTGTTATTGTGCGCGATCAAACGTTACAAAGAAAAGATCGATTCGAATGGATAATACGCGAAATAATCGTAATCTTGAGATAAATGGCGAATACTTAAATTATTTTGTACCCCGTAACGGTAGGGTGACTGGAATTGCCATCGCGTACAATCATGTGTTTTAGAGAAATAGTCAACTCGAATCACAACACGCGAAATAATCATAACTTTGGGACTAATGGCAGAGATATAAATTATTCTGTAGTCCATAAGAGTTAGGTGCAATAAAAGAGAAATAATATAAGCCATACCTTTTCTAGAGTGTAGTACAGTTTGTAACTGTTAACCATAATACTGGAATTCGTAATTGGTACAATATGGATGCGGGCAGATTTATGACCACCTGGCCATCACACGTGTGCAACAACGGTGACGACTGTGCGCATTCGTCAAACTTCTACCGTTATCATGTATGTAGTTTAGGTTCGGTTCTCTGGGTTCGATAAAAACTAAGAGTTACTTTTTACAACGTTTCTTATAATTTTTTTTAAAATTCAACAGGCCGCTGGCAATATACAGGCATACGGATTAACATTATCCGCCACCTGATTATTCAGTTATTGGTGATTTATTTTTGCAATGTATGCAGACACATGTCCGCAGGGAACATGTATACGGATTAAGATAAAATCGTTGCCGTGCTAGAACTTGCTCTGTATCTTACAACGTCGATTCGTTCTCCAGCGAATGATTAATAAGTCGATCCATTTTTCTTTTATTGCAATTCGATAGAAAAAGCAAATAATCGTTTCAGTTGAAATTCCTTTTCGTTACGTTGATCTTCACTTATAAATAATTGTTCGCGCGGATAATTCTTATTGAGAATATCTCAAATTCATAAAAGAAAGTAATGAAAAAACCATTTGTAATCTTTAATAATTTTAGCGTTGCTCTCGATAATTTATATGCTTTTAAGATAAAATATCACTTTTCGTGGTCGGACTATTTTAAAACATTGCGATGCGTCACGAAACTACAACGTGACACGCTATTATTAATTATTCGTAGACTGCGGATATTTAGCCACGTATTTATGAAAAATTTAGAGCCGAGAAAATGTACAGAATGCATATATAGTACTCGATATAATATTATATGAGGTAAGACAAATCTCCATTTATATTACTCCATTCCTTTAATTGCACCGATAAAAAAGCAAATAAAGATTGTAGCTGATTTCCTGATCTTGTAGGTAAAAAATATGCATAAACATCTGCGATCTAATCGTTAGTCTTGCGTAAGCAACGCCACATAGATCCCAATGACTATCCTTCATGCTGATAGTGCAACATTATCAAGAGCAACCAGGCTTCCCGTGCAATTTATTAACCGGCAACGAAAAACGAAAATAACAACTTCTCTGCCATCTCCATGAAACTCTCGCGACACAAATTGAGACAAACAACTGGAGTGCGCGCTCGTGTGCGCGCTTCTATGGCTTCTAGATCGCACGCACACATTCAGCCGGCCTGTCTCATACACAGCACCGGCCGACTTATGAATGGTATCTGCACACGTTCCCACGTCACTGAATGAGTCTCAGGTCTCTCACGTCCGGCAGGATTATCGTGCCCGGTCGCGTTCTTCGCGTAAACCGTGCGAGTCTCCTTTCACGTTTCCTCCCTGTTCTCTCGCGTCTGCTTCTGCTCTAGTTCTGCTTCGTAGGAAGAAAAAAGAGATTTCGACGGCGCTGTAGAACGACAGTTTCAGGGAAGAGAGCAGAGAAGGAAGAAGAAAGAAAAAAGCGTGCGTTGCTCTCCTAACTCTCGCTAGGTGCATGGCGCACGGTAGCAATTCTAGTTGCATAACAAGTCACATTCCGCGAGTAAGACAATGCCAGTTTGCTTCCCGGAAGTTGGTACACGTTCAGAGACCTGAGAAAAAATACATGTTTATTGCCGGTTTTTCGATACTGTAATTATACGGTCTGATGTAAGGCGCCGCTTTTCATTTGAGATTGTGTTGATTAGGCTAAGACTTGTTAGGAAACTCTAGCAGCTTGTTTTATGATTTTATAATAAAATGGTAACTGAATATACTATTTTATTAAGCATTTTATTCAACTTATTTTAACTTATTTACGCGTTAACTTATTTTACCAAGTTGAGAAAATACGTATATATATTCGTGATGTGTGTATTTGTAGTTTATAGTTATAGGTAATTTGATGCAAGTCGACTCTTTTTAGGTATTTGTATTTATTTCTGCCGATTAGACTGATCCTATTGGAAAGCTTCAGGGGTTTGTTTGAAGATTTCGTAGAATAAACGTCGATCGTGTATATTATTTTACGAAGTTGAGAAGATATGAATACGTAATGTTTGTATTTTTATCCTATAATTCGACGTAAGGTGTCAGATTTGAATTAATATTTAAGATTAATTGAGATTAACTATTAACATTAATATTGATATTGATATTAACCGTATGAGTAATATACTGTGTACATATATTAATTCACAAGGCTGAGAAAAAACATATTTCTGGTTGGTCTCTCGATCTCACAACTAACGTGATGCAAGATGCTATTTTTCATTTAGTCGATATTGATCAGGCTTATCCTAATAAGAATCTTCAGAAGTTTGTTCGAAGATTTCATAGAATGAATATTGATCGAACATATTGTTTTACAAAGATGAGAAAGTACGTATTCGCGGTGTTCGCATCTTTATTCTGTAATTAATTAATTAATTTAATACAGACGGCCAAATTTAGTTGAATTTACATTTAATGTTAGGATAGACTTCAGACACTTGAGACGTTTGTTTTATGATACAGGAATGCTAAATGAGTAGACGTATTAATTTATAAAGATGGGAAAACACGCGTTTGTAGTTAGGTTTATAATCTTGTAATAATTAATTTGATGCAAGGCGCCAGTTTTATTTGAATTAATATTAGTTAAGTTAGAAAGATGGGAAGTTTGTTTTACGAGATAGTAATATTAAATGAGTACATACATTAATTGCAAAGCTGAGAAAGAATGAATTTTACGTGTTGTTTCATTTTATAATTAGTCTGATACACAATGTTATTTGAATTAATTGTTGATTCGCTTAAAATTCTGAATTATTAGTCGATTCAATGGTTAATAATGTTATCACAATAATGCATTAAAGATAAAGCGATAATCGTACTTTAAATATCTATAGGATACTAATTAGATGGAAAGAAACTCGTCTGAGAGGAAAGTATCAAAACCAAACTACTGTAAAACAGTTTTATTTATTCCATATAGAATGGTTGAAACAAATGTAATTTTCTTTCACCTATCTTATCATACAATTATCTGCATCAACGTAAATCAAGTCTATAATAATTTCATATTCGCATATAGACCGATAACTGTTACTTCTATAACTTGCAGCAACTTGATAGCAGCAGTTTATAACTTATCGCGTTCTTTAAAAAAATAAACCTATAAAAATATATTTTGCGGCTGCGTACAACAAAGATTCGTTTTCCAAAAAATTGCTGTTCCGTCTCTTATCAACGACATTTCACGCTGAAAGAATATCCCACATAATATCTAAAAATACCACATTCTAAAGGAATACTATATGATAAAGCGACACGTACTTAAAAGACTTATTCTATAATCTACAATGAGCAATCGTTTTCCACAAAGATCGATCTTTTGAAACTTCTCTTTTTTCTTATCACCGTGATAATTCGCAAGGGCGACTAGAACCATACGAAGACATCCCGTTTAATACCATTATCGCGGACAATGAAAACGCATTTGAATAATAGCTTCTTTCACAATAAAGGCGCCTTTCTTACAGCTCAGGGTCTAATCCTGCAGCTTTGCTGGATGACCACGCGTCGATGCAAACATTATCGATTATACCGTAAACCAGGTAGGAGGGGGAGAGGGACGTTGCGGAAAGAAAATACGGATTCCTGTCACGTTCTCCTGTTCGGCGAAAAAAGAAGTTCGCGCGGGGCCTGTCGGTCGGCCGGGCGGTTCCGCAGGGCCGTAGCACAAAACAGGTGCTTCCAAGAAAAACAGGTGTCCGCTCGTAGCCGTCGCTAGTCCCGGAGCTCGGCTTAGATTGCGGCACTGACAGACGTGCCGACCGTCGGACGAACGACGGACACCTGCACGCCTCCGATTGTACGTAAGATCGGTCCTTCGGAGTCTCCTTTTTCCCCTGTCTCTTTCGTTCTTTCACGGTCTCCGGTACCTATCTCAGGTCCCTTTCTCAGATTCTCGTTGGTCCTTCCGTGGCTATTCGAACAGCACGGAGGTGGCCAGAGGACGGTGGTAAGGGGAAGTAGAAGAACGAGGTACAGAAATCGTAGGAAAATCTACGCGGAGACGTGGTAGAAGAGGGACAGAGTCGAAGCTCTCGAGGAGTCAACGAGACTCGAACGAAGACGAAGAGAGAGAGCGCGTGATTACCATAAGCGGGACGGAGACGCTTGCTTTGGCGCGAGCAAGCGACGAACGGAGAGATTTCTGAAAGAAGGAAGAGGAGGAGAACGGGCCTGTCGTTGAACGAGGATAGCTTACGTCGGCGCGTTAAAGACGGAGAAAGGCGCTTCGTGGGACGAAACAGAAGGAACAGGCAGACGAGGCATGCGAGCGAAACGAAGATAGAACGACTGGCTCGGACGAACCGACCAGCTGAAGAAGGACGAAGAGATTGGGTTATGTCGGAGGCGCCGTGATTCAACCGAACGCGCAGGTGTGCCGCAGACTGGCCGGCGCCTCTCTGGAATGCGCGACCCCTCTCCGCGACTCCCCTTGCCATGCCGCTCGCCTCGTCGGCCTCCACCCCACCGCCTCGCTCGAACCACCACTACCGACCCTCGCGGCTTACCCTCCTCCGCGACCATCCGCGCGCTAGCCAACAACACACCGCTTCACCACTACCAGTCGCGACACACGATCGAGACCGCGAATTGCTAGCGATGGAACCGATTCTCTCGCGATCTTCCAGTTTATTAGAGGGCAACTAGAGGTTTTTACAGGTTCTTTTTACCGCGTTGAGTCTGATGGATGATTGGATGTTTTCTGCCCTTGGATGATCCCTCGAAAGACTAGATCTGGTTGGCTAGATTGGAAGATGGATAGTCGAGGATGTTGCGAGTGTTTGTAGGTTATTCGTTGTGTTCGGGCAGAGATAGAGATGCTTCTCGATGTTTTAGTTTTACGCAGCTTCTTCGAAATTTTTAGGGTTAATTGCACTTTGAGAAACGTCGCACCGCCGATAAATCTATTTTTCTTTCGTTGGAGAGCAGTAGAAATATTTTTGATAATAGGTCTGCCCGAAAGCAATCATTCGCGATGCAATATTTCGCTTAGCTGTAGAAAATTTCCATTTTATCTTTATACGGTTTACTTCATTCGAGTATGGTAACGTCCAGCCCGAGCATGAATGTATTCGACATTCTTTGAAAATAGGGACTTGGGAAAAAATGTAGGGCAAGCTTAAACGATTGATTGATAGATTTAGAACGTGCACTTGAAACAATAGACGTTACAATAGGTGAATTGAATATAATGCGCGGTGATCAACAGCTCGTTGGCGTTTGACTACGTAATTAGGATGATGCTTATATGCAAATTTTTTATTACTCGAATTCACTCGTAATAATAGCTAGATGAGAGATTCTGAACATCTTTGTGAGTCATAGTTTTGAGTCACAGCTTTTAAGACGAATTCCAAAACCATAAACGCTTAGTCAATCTTTGCGCAACTACCAAACAGTTATTATTAAGGTCAAACAGCGAAAATGATATCTCCTAGTAAATTGTTATCGATCTGCTAATATTATCGTTTTGCGTCCATTTTTCCAAAATTTTTCGAAACTGTCTGTTTGAGATCAACGGTGATTAACGTACCACAAAATATTTTCCACAAAAATATTTTTATCCTTTGCCTCATATTCTATATAATCCCCGTACCAATTCCATATATGTATACTCTTGCAGTTTACGATGAATCAAGTTCGTACCAATTTTCGTATCTTAACCGAACGGATAATACAAATTATAAACGGTGTTTTCAAAAAGGAATTCCACTAATTCCAATGCAACCGCGACGTAAAACAGCAAAACCGCGTTATAGAATTTTCTTGAAAATACAGAAATACAGGAAGGATCACCCCTCTAATTCCCATTTCGAGTGAATCGAAACCAGCTGCATAATCGCAAACTTTCATCTCCCTGGATGCACCTATTTTCCTTGAAGAGCACGGCGCACCTTTATTCGTGTGTTGGTTCCTTGAATGAAGGTTCGTGGAGTGCTCGGCTCGGTCCCATCGCTAGAGCTGCGGGTCCACACAAGAGTAAAAGACACGTTCGTGTTGCATGCGCGGCTGTGTGGCTTCGACGACGACTACGTCACGTCCTCTCATGGCAATCAGTGCAGCTGGCCACCAACGCGTTCCCACGGGGCCAAACCGACCAGGCCGGCCAGCTTCGGTCGCCTTTGCGAACGCGCCTTTTACCTCTTTCTCTTTCTCCGTTTCGCCCCTTGGGCTGTCTCCCTTCCACTCGCCTCCTATCACGCTCGTCTTCTCTCCTTTTCTCCCTATTTCCCTCCCTGTCTTACTTTTCCTCCTTCTCTCTTCCCTTTCTGTCTGTTCCTTTTCACCTCCGCTTCATACCTTTCCACGTTGTTTCGCGAAGATTACTCACGCTGGTGCAACAACGTTTTTACGCGGCGCACTTGCCGTGTAATTCCAACGGTTCTACCGGATAGAACGAAGCCCTCGAATGCGATTTGATGGCTTTTTGCATGACACGGAGATTCGTTTTCGAAACGTGCTGCCCGATGATGATTTATGAAAGGATCGTTAGGATTTTATTGCTACTTACGGGACGGTGCCCAAGCATAAGCAACGAGCGGAGCTTAATGGACTGCCGCGCGTAACTGACTGTTCCTCCTCGACCAGATAGTCATTAACTAAATATCTATCGTAAACGATAGCCGCTGATTAAGAACCCGCTAAAAGGCTGATTCTTCTCCGAATACCTGACTTCTGGAATATTATTCGATAGACACGCGACGATTATGAAAATTTTAACCTGTCAACCGGGCCGTTTCTTAATTATAGGATCAAAAGTTAGAGAAGACAAATCAATTTTGGTTCAGGTTGATTTTCAATTTTGGAAACGTAAATACGATTATTTTGGGAAAAATACGATTCACGAAAAGCTAGAGCTAAATGAAGAAATTATTGTGTCTTGCGTTCGAGAGATTGACTACAAGTTATAATGAAATCATTGAGCAATACTATTATCATGTACGAGCTTTGATGGGCAATATACCGAGCAAGTTGATAGAAATCAAGGGTTAATTGCATTCTTTTATTCATTCAAGAGAGACTCACTTATGTTTTTTCGTTGTTGAAATAGTTTTCTAAGTAAGATAAGTAATATGCAGGATATCCTGTGTAATTGTTGGTACTACGTAAAAATGTAGATTGAAAATACGAAATGAAACTTTTCTATATAAATATCTTCTTAATTATCTAATACAATAAAGACGAACATAAATAGATACAATTAATTAATCTACCGCGAGAACCATTATCACGCGGATATTGAAGGAAAATTTCCTGGGAAACAAAATCTTGTACGAAAAGATTTTATTCCATACCTTCAATTTCCTCTCTCTAATAGAACTAATAGAACTTCCTTCTCAATTGTACTATCAATTACGAAACACCCTCATATAACTATAAATACCCGCGTATAACGATGATTACAATTCTTTCACTTTTATAATTATAATTCTTGCTATTAACTAGGTATACATTTTTTATTAATAATATGACGAATTTATTTTTCAATCGAGGCATCGTATTTGCACGTGCCTCGGTTCCCACGAACGGTTAATTTAATTTGAAAGGAGTTTCATGGAAAATATTGTTTTTCCAGCGTTTCTTCACGTGTTGCAGCCCATCGCTCAAAGAGCCGCATTGCTCGTTTCAATGGAACGCGTACATGCATTTTAAATTTAACTCGGTAAAGTCTTTAGCGGGCACGCGTATCATTAAAATGTTCCGCATGCGCTAATCACCAGACACACGAACGATTGACGTTTCATTAAAAATATCCGCACGCACGATTCCTCTTTGCTTCGTTGCAACTCTATTCCCGTTGCCGCATAGAAATGTATATTCAGCATGAACTTTCATTTCCATAAAGGTTACACGATTCCGTAGAAAATTTTTAACGTAGACAGTTAGACATGTGCGTGCTTCCGCTGAAATTAGTCCGTTTCAGAAAATTAGAGATTTTAAGATTAAACTCATTGTTCCCCCACTTGTAATTGAACATTCTCCAAACTCTTTTCTATTTCCGATGAATTTTATTATTCCGATGTGTTTCTATTTTGTCGAATGACAACTTCGTAATTTAAACTGCAATATGCAGACAAAGATATCTAAAACGTATGAAATTTCTGATCAATATATTGGATACATTAGAAATTGATGCATTTTAAAAAAATAGAACAAAGTATGAAAAATATCATATATAAAAATGTGGCGGAAAAAACACGGATAATAAATCACGCGACAACGAAACCTCGTACAAAAGACAAAAGCAAATTATCTTGACGCGTATACACTTGTCCTCGAACGGTACAATTAACGTTTCATTGAAAAAGCTTCTTCGCTTCGCAACTCTATTCTCGTGGCGCACTGAACGAAACAGCACGGAGAAACGAACACGGGGGTCCTTCCTCGTTCTTTTTTCCTTCCTTTCTTATCGCCTTCCTCTTCTTTTTACCTTCTCCCCTCTCTTTCCCATTTTCTTTTTTTTTGTTTCTCTCGCATTTCCTTTATTTCTACCGACGTACCTGCTAGCTAATGCAAGAACATGTTGCATACGTATGCGAGAAGCTCGCTTTCGAGGCTTTCTTCTTACAGAATTCGTCGCCACGGGCGTGCTCGTGGTAGGCTTTATACGATGTTCGAGATGGAGATGATCAAATGAATTTATCGTCGTTGTTATATTCCCCTATGTAGTATCGCCAGGCTCATATAATCACCATACAGGACCGCCATGGTGGCTCTGTTCGATGGACAACGACGCTGAATGAAAAACATCCGTTTTTGGTTGACTTATTTCATTGCGAGAAGCAATTGATGTTTCAATCGAGATGATTCCTATAAGGACTTTATACGAATTACAATGTTCACTTGGTAACCGATAGATTTAATTTTGCGAGATTGAAATACAATTTTTAATTGGCTATCGTTTAAGAAAAGCAAATAGTTAATAGGTCATGTTTGTCTTTATGTTAATTCTGATTCAGTTGATATTTTTAATAAGATAATAAATGTCTGAATTTTCGACTAACAAAAGGCTATATGAAAATATTAGTAAGATGAAATTAATGCTTAGATTATACATAGTCGCTCATACATTTGTCGCTTATTGTTAAATATTATTTAATATAAGAATTCTATGAGATTCTAACATTCATCTATAGTTTTATTGTTTCGGTATTAATATCACGATAAGGCCACTTTGCATTATATTCATCTGATTAATCGTTACGCGTTTTACACAAAAAGCTGTTCTGTATAGCCGAGAGGAAAATGTAGAGTTGAGAACAGAGGTGGTCCTTGTGATATACACCGTTATCGATCCGAAGTGAAGTAACGTTGAGTGATGTTACGAGGGTGGCCGACGTACTTTTGGGCTTTTCATGACTCGTATCCAAATTTTGATACGCGAGTCGTGCCTCGTTTTCAAGAAATATGATGACAAGGGTAGAAGGGTTACCGTGGTTAATGGAAATCTATGCTTACCGTACTCGTTCGTTTTATCTTGTTTTTCTTCTCACTTGGATTTACGAGATAACGATGCTTCAAAGAGCAACAAAATGAACTTTCTTTTACAATTTTTCGACACAACGGTATAATAATAATAATATACGATGTTTATTTAAATCGATTTAACCGAGTTTCTAGTCAACTGCAATAATATTGCAATTTAAAAAAATTATTTCAATTATCAAATTGACTATATGAGTACGATGTTAACAAATATTTATTTAAATTAGAATAAAAGCGATATGTCAATAATATACGTAATAAGTGTGTTTAATTCTTGTTCGATACAGGCAACAACCTATCCCTATTTTGTTACATCTATAACACTAGAATCTTAGAGATTTCAGTCTACCTAGTACCTCATTAATGGTCATTTTGATAGTACACGACTTTCTTTACTGTGTGTATATTTTTAACAAACATCCAGTTATATTCTACAATTTTCTTCATTAGCGTCATATTCAATTGTCTGTTACAGATACATAACATACATTGTGTAATAATCAATCGTTCTACTTATATGAATTTCTAAAAATTAATACATATGTAATTCATATATTTTATTTCAAAATACACCGAACAGCAAAGTCGAATTACAAAGAAATAATAATTTTAAATAATTACAAAGAAGAATTTCTCTTAATGAAATATATAAATACATTGATTCCCTTAATTTATTTTTCATCGCGCAAATTAGAATTTATACACGAATTTCCAATTTCTCAATAAGTATAAATAAAATAAATAAAAATTACAACATTGTACAATACTTTTCGTACATAATATTGCAGCAATAAAACCTGAAACATCATTGAGTGCTTAAAACAGAACATATGGAGATATAGGGAATGGAAACGACAAGGTCAAGCATACGGGTCTCTAATGTTAATTCGGGATTTTCCCAACAAGACTAATCTTCCTAATTTACAAAAATACGACGCCCACTCTTTAGTAGTTATTTTTCTTTTCGCTTAGTTTTTGTTAAGCCCTAGATTATGGGCCATTTTCTGTGTACCTGGGCTATGTACACTACGGCTGTTTTCGCAGCCACTCTTAGCTTCCCAATCAGCTGCGTATATTCAAATTAAAACCATATGGTGTACTGTGCATTGTGTGCCGAAAATCGGCAAGAACGTCTGCTCGTGACCAACCACGTACCTTGGACGGTATTCGGTATATCTGAATTACCTGATGCATTTACTTGGAAACAATTCCCAGAAACGGCAGAATTCCAGGCTTCGTATAGATTTCACGTTGAACGGTCCTCGTAAGTGACTCGAGACCAAATGAATTTCACGGCGCGGCAACGATGACCGTGAAAACGGACAACTGTATACGGACAGACGTGCAGCATGCACGCAGGTAGCGAAGCACAGCTTAAGCATTCATTCGGCAAAGAATGAAAGGGGAATAAGAAACAATTGTCTCGGTCTTAATGGGATTCGACTGGTTTTCTGGCTTGGGCATCGCACAGCTGTGCGTTGGAAATAATAAAATTCAATGTCTAGCCGTACAATGAGCGGCTCTGTTCTCCATGGAACGGCCTCCGGTTCCCGTAGCTAGGTGAAGAAGCCATCGACGTACCTAGTGCTCTAGATCTTGGTTAAACCGGAGAACAAACGGCCCTCCTAGGCTCTTACAACGAAAAACGGGTCACGAAGCGTTTCTTCACCGTGTTAATGACTAGGCCGTGGACACGGGTGTGTTCTACGCACGTAGCAAATGCGCACTCGTCACTTGACGGATATTTTAAAAACCGGCGGCGAGGTGTAGTATTTTCGCGGTACGACCCGTTTGAACAGCTGCGCAAATAGCGGATCCTCGCCGCGACGCGATGCCGCGATTTTTGTCTCCCGTTTCGGAGCCGAGTGTATTTTTATTGCTCGCCCGATTGCGAGCCACTCTTTATACTGGCTGAAATAATCGGTCGTATAAATTAACCGGTTATTTTCGTGTCTCGATCTCACGTCGAATGACAAAGAGATAAGTGACGTAGAGAATGTCTGTCTGTCCGATTATTATTATTATCAGGTATGAGAAGATCCATTGATCAGTATACTACATTTTTCTATTAATATCACGGTACTTCTATGTACTTTTTATTACACTTTGTCCACCTTTTTTAACATCCGTTCGAAGGTTTCAGAAGTTTGGAAAAAATTACAGATTGCTTGGTAACGTTCTTATTTTAAAGTTAATTGTTCAAAATTCTCTTAATCTCGACGAAATATTCAAAAGTGAAATTTCATTTGCACCTAGATATACGTAAGGGTATTATAGAGGCATTAAGCTCTTAAAAAGTGTTTAAAATTAAGATTATATTCATTAAATGCTTTCTCGGTTAATACAAGATAAACAAAAATATAATTCAAAAGTCTCAAAATATTATTTGAGTCAACAATGAAACAATGGAATGAAATTTCACTTTCCCTATTTGTCTACTGAAGTGGAGAAAATTCGTATGTACCTAGCTACATGTCTACCATACCCCATACACTGGAAAAACTCGTACGTACATATACATAACCCGTAAGTACCGTACGCTCTGTTCTAAATAACGAGGATAATATTTTAAAACACTCTCTGTATATTTGCAGCTCTTCCTTACCTAATTTTTTTTTAGATAGATCGGTGAAATTGTTAGATACCGATCGATGGGTTCATTAAGATCTCTCGAGAAAAATCTCAGATCAGTCAAAGTTAGACTAATGGAGGTTATTAGTGGAAAGGGGAGGTGCTGTCCTGATTTGTCTCCATCATTCGAAACATCAACGTTCGTGTTTCGACAGTGACGCATAACTTAGTTTCTATTTATCTGTTTCCTAATTAGCGACCTATTGGTACGTCGCGTCACTGTGGGAGCAAACTTGTAAAAGATATTCTCTTCCTGACATATGCACGTTTGAACCGGTTACCACGAAGTCGACCGTGTAAAACCGGATATTGAAGGATTTTTTGAGGAGGAAAAGAAGTCGCACATGATACTTAATTTGTGGCGTGTATGAGGTCACGTATGAATTTAAAATTAGCTTATCGTAACTGATCGTCCTTTGGCATTCTTGGGAATATAAACGCCTCGATTTTGCTATTATTGTCATCTTTGTATTAAGGTATTAGAGCGTTAAAGCATCAACGAGATAGCAATATAATTAATCGTTTTTTATCGTTCTTTCATTACCGTTATTTTTTACTTTCTTATAACGAAGAATGATTATTTATGATACACTTTGAAATTCTAATGATATCGAATTCTGCAAAATATACGACGCTATAAAAAGATCCATCAATTCGATAGCCGTATATTATAATATAAATTATTCCATTTTATCATAATCGTTATTTATTTTCATAAAATACAAGAAAAAAAATCCATCGAACAGAATCAAAATTTATTACACTCTACAGACATTTTACTTGTCAAATTATAACGAATATAAAATTAATTAGTAAAATGTGAAAAATACAAGTAGAAGATAGAGAACGATCAAGTCTAAAATATTTAATCTCTGAATCAATGAAAATCACAATGAACGATAACCAAACAACTTAAAAGTTCATTAATTCAATACAATTACCAGACTATAATAAGAAAAATTCCATTTTGTTGTCATCGTTTATTCCTCGTTATCAAATTATCGTGACTAAAGTATTTTAAAAGTAGCGAAAAGACCATTCCACGTCTAACAACATTTAAATTGTGCAGAAGACACCAAACAAAAAGCAGACGATAAGAAAGGACTTAAACTCTGCACAGTTGAAAAACGCCCCTATCGAATCGCATTGCAGCGAAACGCGTTAGTAGATCGTAAAGGAAGATAGTATTGGATCGTGTCGTTCCCGATTCCACGATTTCCCTGCGTATTCCCGCGATCGTGACGGCTGAGAAGCTCTGCGCTTACAATTAGCACCGCGTCAGAATAGAAGAGGACAGAGATCGTAAAGTGGAATCGCGGCTGAACGAGGGAGCGACGAGGAGGAAGAGAGATGAAGTACGACGAGGCAAGTGTGGGTATATAGTTATAGCCGGCGTGGCCCTGATACGATGTTACAGTCTGTAGGCAGTCAGGAATCGGGAGGGTCGCCCCACAGCTAACACGTGCAAGGCGCACGTGCACTCCGAGAGACCACTCTAGCCTCTGGCGCACAATCATCGGATGCCAAGATACACTCCACGGAATAATTTTCGTGGGGCACTCCCATGCCTTCCTCCTTCGACTCTGTGCATCGCGAAAAAAGAGATTTACCTACCAAGCAGAACGGGTTTCGTCGATTTACCTTTCGACGTAACTCTATTTTTATTTTTTTACGGCTCTCGTTTGCGAGAATAGCGGGATTATTCGCCTGGCGAATACAGTTAAATTTTCTAATTTTAGTCAATCAACAACGATACTACTGCTTTTGACAATTCGTTAAGTTTTAAACGATAATTTAACGCATATAGTAACTGTAACAGCTATTTTTTACATTTCAGATATGTTTTGAGGAAATTTGGTAAAATATTTGTTAAAACGAAAGGAGACTAAAATCGTTAAACTTTAATATATTGTTATGCAGATTAACGAATAAAGTCAGTATGAAATTACGATAGCTAATCTTCGAGTAGATGTTGAGGAAATGTGATTTCATTTTGAATAAAATTGAAAAAATTTGGAAAAAAGTTAATTTTGTCGCTGACTAGACAGAAGTAACTGGATATCGAATTTGCTTGAGAAATTGTCTTTGATTTATAGGTCAATTATTAGATTCTAAAGCATGTGAAAAATAGTTCCGAATCAGTGACGATAAATTTGCATACTAATGTATTCGAATTTCTGTTTAGGAAGTAGATCTGATGTTGTTGCTTTTTATTGAATCAGACTGTACCGAGTGTTTTCAATATTCTTCGATATTTTAATTATTTTTTCACGTTGCTACCAACAATTCATCATTCAATTGTCCACTGCAGTCAAATCAATTACTATCGCTTAACACAACACCAAGCTTTCAAACGAATCTAGTACTTTCCAACGAATCATCGATAATAAAGAATATTTCAAATTTATTTCGTTACTTTAAAATGCTTTATTTTTCCAATAATTCTTCGTCTTTCGTGTAATTAAAATTACGATTAAATTAAAAAATGAAGATTCATTTATCGGGGCAAATAAATTAAATTGTCCCCTGTTTATACGTTTCAACATGCTATACAATATCTTCTACTTATCTTTGAAACATTAAGACCGTAACCTTTAATACATGTAATCTACATAGTCATCCATACCAACGTGATTTTTTCCCAAAGGAGCGTTCATATTTTCGCCGATCGCAAAATCAAAATACCTGTAACTCTTCGTTGCGATAAATTTAATTGTTGCAATATCAAAACAACCAAAGTTCGGACATAATTTGTGCAACTACATCAAATCATAAGACATCGAAATCTAAATATCACAGCACCAATATCTACCAGATCCATCTACTTTAACCACCAGCCAACCCCCTGAACATCAGAATCCGCAAGTTTCATCCATCAAACATTTCCACCAACCGTATCTCGTTCGATTGCCCCGACCATAAATCCAACAGCGAATCCTTCATTTTCCGCTGATCGCGCAGCAGAGACGAGCCACAAACGATAAAGTCTCTCTGGTTTCCTTGGTTTTTTCTGAAACGAAAGAATCGCCGGCGGCAGCCTTGCACGCGCGCACGCCTCGTCGGTGGCGTAAATTTATTCGCGCGAGTGTACGACCGAGCGTGTGTACGAGGTGAGTACCTACGCATGCTATCGCGACGAGCGACGGACGCGATGCGGCAGGAAGCACACGATTACCGGCTCGCTTTGGGGTCGTTCGCGGCCGGTGCGTGCGCGCCAGCTGCAAGAGATGCGAGAGCAGTTTCACCGGTCCGCAATCGTGCCGTCCCGATTTCCAAGGGGCGAGCACGCGAGTACGCTAATTATAGGTGTGGGTACGTTCTCTAGCCTTTCTTCGCGACAAATCGTACTTAGGAGAGCGCATCGTACGGCGACGACCGATCTTATAATCGTCGGATCGAACAACGAGAACGTTGATCTACGATCGAGTTTATCGACGAACCACGACTCTCGTCCAAGTTTCGCGCGTTAATAGATGGACTCCTGGGCACACCTGACTTCGTCGTTCGGCCGACACTGCCGCGTAATTACGTGAAATATCGAGCTATCTCGGGAATTTTAATGGCTGTACGTTCTGCTGTGGTAGTTTGTTGTTGGTGGCTTGAGAAGTAATTCGCGTGGAGGTGTTTCAATAGCGATACCGTAAGATGCTATCGAAGAGGAATGTTCAATTTTATTTATATATTATATTTATATTTGTTATATCATTATATCGCGCAAGCGGACTAATTATAGGGGAAATATTTTTTTGGTTCGTTCTGCGACTAAGAGTTTGGGAAAATAGGTCAAACTTCGTTTCGGGGCGTCACCTCTTGCTTAACTATTTTTGCGTCTTCCGATAGTAGTCGACGAACAAGGACGAAATATAGCGATTTTTAATTTGCGAAGCCATTGGTACGAAAGTTATTGTCAATGTATGAATCGATTTGTCAAACATCATTTCGTATAAGGGTACTGATCGCCTTCCGGCTGCCGGAGAAATATACAGGGTGATTCATAAACGCATGTACACGCTTCAGTGAAGAAATCTATACAAGTAGAAGAAACGAGTAAAGAACGTCACATATGTTCGACATACCTTAGTTTTTGAGTTATCGGTGATTAAAGAAAATATGCGAAATGACCGTCTCGTATCTCAGCAGATGCTACTGCACGAAGGCACTCGTAGAATCGAGTTCCGCACTCGCTCCAAAATACCACATATTCTTCAAATAGTCCGAAATCCATCTGGTACGAACATTATATGTAAACATTAGATAAGGTCTGTACGTAACTCGTACAGCAACGTGTGTCCACACACGAGAAGGCCATATCGAATATTTTCTTTAATTTCTCGTACTCGAAAACTAAGGTATACCGGACACGTGTTCGTACGACATTTTTTACTCGTTTTCTTTCCATAGATTTTCCTACCGAGATATGCACATGCATTTATGAATTATCCTGTATAGCCCAACCAATATTACACCGATAACACTCATAGTGTGAACAAAGACTAACGCTTTACGGCCTGTCTCCAATGCATAAAACGGAATATATCATACACAATACATTACGTATGATGCAGACATTCTAATCTATTACCAATTCTGAGAAAGTTTAAATTTTATTTATATCGCAAAGAGAAACTAGACGATAATTTATGAAACGTATACAAAATTTTAGTTCACGTACTTTGACCTTAAAAATTGTGAGCAATGCTTTGCAGAATTTATTTAACAATTTGGCAGACTGTGACCTAATTATTCAAACCAGATAGTGATCGTTTATTAACCAAAACTAGATCCTCCATTACTAATAAACCGATAAACCATTGTTATACAGAGAATGAAGATTTATAGAAAATAGAAATCATGGAAAGAGAGAAGGATTCGACGGAACTAGGTGTAGGAGACATTCCTTACTTTTACTTCGGCCTTAAGAATTCCATACAATATTCTTGCAAAACTTCTCGATAAATAGTAAATAGTGACCTAATTACCCAAACGCAGTTGTAAACTTTGATTAACCAAATCGAAATCCTCGAGCGGTAAACTGATGAACCTCCGTATAAAGACATCGCAATCTCTCCTAACGTCATACCGATCGCTCCATTTTTGAACGCGCCACATACTCATCTCTCATTGTTAGCGAGCGTTACGTGACTCTGAGCAATCTTTGTTCGCGCGATAGTTTCGTAAACGAAAAAAAAAAAAAAAAGAAAGAAACGAAGGAGAGAAAGATTGTTCCCAGCGGCAACCGTAGTTTACCGCTCTGGTATGCGGAAAATCGGTACGGATCGTAAGCTCGATCGAACGATGCGTGTCTTTAGCGTCGATATAATGGAAACGAAACTGCACCGTCATACGTCTAATTACGTAACCGACCTTTCAGCCTTTCGTTTATCATAAAGCGTTACGAAATGTTTTTGTGCAGACTCGACCTTCGTATCGAGGAGAAACGAGTATCTGCGCCAAAGATCGTGCGTCTGCTTTTTTTCTTCCACGTCCGATCCTCGGGCGCGAAGAAGTGCGTTCGATCGACCCGTATTCGTACACGTCGGCTTACGTTACATTCTCGCCTGCATTATCGCACGGTAGGTACTTACATATGTATGGACGTGTGTCTATATATAGACATAGACATATGTAGGTACTTATGCATCATTCATTGATTCGTTTGGTGCGAAGGAGAGGATACCGAAATTGATAAACTTTAGGAATTTTACGTACTTGAAATTAGTAAATGGTTGTCCTTCGAAAAGGTTCTGAGAAAACTTGACGAGATTTCGATCGAATAAAATTCAAGCGACGAACTGTCAGAAACTAGTAAACAATAAAATATTAGAATAGTTGTCGTTCGAATAGGAAATTGATGTCTGACATGTTTGTTTAAAAAAATGGAAAGACATTAAAATTCATGAACTTTAAGAATTTCACCAATTTTGAATCAAACAGATGAAATCAAAATCGTAGTAGTTTTTCTTCGAGTAGATTTCGAGGAAGAAGTAAAACTGATAAACTGTAGAAAGTTAATGAATAATACAGGATTACGATATGTAGCTATTCTTCTAATAGGAAATTTAATTCCTGCTTGTTTAAAAAAAAAAAAAAATGGGAAAGATGGAACTATAATTGAGAGGATTTAAATATATTAATAAATAAAAAATTAACGATTGTTAAATTCTGAAATATATAAAAATTAGTTTGGAATTAATAATGACAAGTTTGATATATTCGGACTTCTACTACACGGAACATACTCATGCTAACTTAATTTATATTATCACGAAATACATACATAGAAGCGACCATTCATTGGACATCGTCTGCGTGATGTTTGAAACGTCACTACCTCGAGAATTCTTCAGTCATTACGTGACTCAAATGTTCACGAAGAAAATCATCGAAGATCTAAAACAATGGACGAAATGAATTCTTTTCCCTTTTCTTTCAGATCACTTGGATTATATGATTGTTGCGATAGGTGTAACACCTGGTGGCTTAATTAAAAGAAGTGTGAGACGACTCGATAAAATCGCATCGCGACGCACCTGTTTATCGTGAACAGTCTTCTATCGAATCTCTGTCTAGTTAAATCTATTTCGATATTTATCCAGATTCAAAATTCATGTCAGATTATAGATACTTGCGTCACCACGTTGAGTTCATTCATTTGTACGAGCGAAGCCGAGGTTGGAGTAAAGTACATCTTTTATCGAGTATTTTCCTACGATTTCTTGTCTTTATAAACTGTCTTGGTGTTGCGAGACGGAGAAAGATTATATGGGAGATTCGTTAATATTCCCAGTATTCTATCTAAAGGATAAATAATTCCATTGAAGAGATTTATACTATTTATCGTATTAGATGACGAGTGTAGCAGACTAATCGCAATTTACATTATATATTTTCCTTTTAAGTAGTGTTATTCAGATTCGTTCAGAATTTTAGATTCTTCAGTGTTTCAGATTCATGAAAAATTCAAAGCATTGTTATTTAACATTAGGAGTACTATTCGTGAAATATTTAAAACTATTGACGCTATACTCGATGTCATCAATAACGAGAACCTTCGAATTTAAAATAATTGCAAAGCGACATTAACTAGCCTCGACAACGTACGATCGCATCGTAATCCAGTTTCGTAGTTTTCCTACAACGTCCTATCGATATCTATGCACGGAGCTAAGCAGAAAAATCGTTGGCTGTAAACAAACAACGTAGACAGCGTCGAGGAAAGTAGCTGAAAAAAAAATAACAGAAAAATTGTGTCGAGTGGTTTATCGAAATCCGACATAGATATCGCGATTCGACGAAACTTCGTAGAATTTCGGTTCACCTGTACCGAAGGTGTACTTACAAGCGTAATCGCGATTCCTTATCGCGATACCTAGATAAGCCGATTCTTTTGCCACGAACGGAACTCCTTCAAGTGCGTGGTCAGTACAGCTGACCGAAACACCTGGACGAGCGTCGATCGATTCCGTCAAATCATTTCCTTTCGGTGAATCACAAACCAAATCGCGTACACAATCGCGTGCACCTCCGAGTAGGTGTGACTCAATTTCTTTCGCAGTCACGACCATCTTCTTTCTCTGCTAGTGCTCGTTCGTTCGTTCGTTTTGCATTCTGGCACGTAGCTTGTTTTCGCGCCACGTAAATTTCAACGATTACATTTCACTCGACACGTGCAGCACTCGAGGCTCGCGAAGATGTTCCTTGTCCGACGGCGGTGAAGTTTCGAAAGCGTACGCTATTTCGAGGACCGCGAACGTTTATCGAGATACATAATCATTTATTAATAGGATGATGGCTGGAGAAACGTAAAAGGACGTGACATTTACCGAGAGACGTATTTATATGTATGGGTACCTGTTAAGTAGTTGAGAATTTGGAGCAGCTAGCTTATATAAGTGTGATTCTTCGCACTCTCCAATTTGTTGGATTAGGTTTGATTTTAGAGGACCGTTATTCGCATCGTTGAAAGAGTATTAAGAGACGTAAATGGTTTTAAGAAAGCAGTGAACTTTGGTTATGGAGGTTTAATTTTAGAGAATTATGATTTAAAGTGGATTAGAGTCGGGTTTCAATCGAAATTTCAATCAAAGGTATTTTTTTTTAGTTTACTCGTTGCGTTATAAATGTAATCTTAACGGGACAATAGAGAAAATAATACAATAAAAACAAATAAATATGGAAACGATAAAATAGATTACGCGAAAGAAAACTTTACAGGATACGAAATCGGAAAGTACATTGGTAGAGAAATAGATTGTTGAATATAGAAAACTAAAAGATTAGAGTATTTTTTGATACTCTATCTATCTAGCATTTTATACGTAGAGATTCTTTTTTTCCTTTATGGGCATTGATTACTGGCAGAAGAAATCATTTAAGTAAGTACTGCTATTTACTTGGACGTCATACATGACGTAAACGTCGAGTGACAAATAAGTTGTAAAGTTCGGAAGGAAGAAACACGAGGTACGCAGAAGACTAAAGAACGCTGGACAAGTTGAAGTACAGTAAAAGCAACGTCGACATAAGGTTACAGATAATTTTGTATATACTGCGTCAAGAATCACATAATGATGACATGTTAATTATTCTTGGAATATGTACTTACCATCGTATTTACGTGATACTCGTTCGTTCGATATTCGTTGGAAACAGTTCACAGAACAGTTAGCTTAAGAAACCTCTATATTATATGCAAATTTCTTTCCATACAAGCTACTTAATTTTACATTCTGCAATTTTAATCACGGTGTACACGCGTTTTTAATTTACTTATTACTTATTCAATGAAACTATTTGTGTACTACGTAACAATCTTTAAAGAATAAAAATAATTAAAGACAATTTCACGTAATCTTATCGCAAGGTTGCCTCATACAGAATGCTCTATGAACAACTGACATACACGAATGCAGCTTGCCATTTCATCATTCACAAGAATTTACGTTGAACTCTTTTGAGAAAAGCCTACATCGTACGTTTCTTTCATTTTTAATATTTCTTTGCTGTTCGTCGTGAGCCTCTTTATCGTGATATCTTGTCTTTTTCTTGATTCGTTTATCTCGATAAAGCTTGTCTGATAAAGTGCATCTTCGTGTATATACACGTACACGCGATTCGACCGCATGGTATATAACGAAAAATTACGTAATAGCTTTGTTGTTTCCCTAAAAAACATTTTATCGCTTACGCAAACCGATTCTCGTAATTAGTTCAGGTGTTCTCTCGCGAAGCAGCAAATAATTCGCTTATTTGAGATACGATATTCTGTTTACGTGCTTAGTTGTGCTACCGTACGTGATTCTTTTGCGTATCATATGCGTTAGCGAAGATTTGCTTTTTTCGCAAATTCTTGCGACGAAATATTTTTCGACAATTATTCGTCGGAAATAATTAGTATACGTTTATTCTTCGCCATCGTCATTTACTACATTTTTACAACTTTATATATAATAAACTTTATAGTATTTTAAATACTATTCTTTTTGATAATTCGAACTTTACAAAATTTGTACAATTATATATTAGTTACGATATAATAAGGCATTATATAAAATAATAACAAATGGAAAGATAGATACGTACTTAATATAATGAGAAATATAGTGTCAAGTAAATCTAATTAAAAAATAGATCCATGTATATCTTATCAAAAACACGAATGGAACAAGGATGAGAATAGATTCACATTACATATGAACTTTTACGTTAAGAAAGCTTGCTATCGTTTTTTGAATCTCGTCTATCTATCTATCGTATTACAAAATACAGAGCAAATGTTCATACTCTTGCGCATAATAATACACGCACGTATATTTAGAAACAAAAGGTTTTTCGGCTTCTTCAACAATTAAAGATCGCCGAAGATACAACTCGACGGAAATATTTCTAAATAAATAGCTGGCTAACGTGTTAATCAAAGAAACCAAATCGATGTGACGTTGTTCAGTCAGCTGGAATACCAAATATTAATATAACCGTACTCGCGTATTTTAACACGAACGTTGAATATTGCGATACGAGTATCGCATATGCAGCATAACAAACATAGCGTCGCTTTCGAAATTCCTCTGGTTCGCTCCGAAAACCGACGTGTCGTGAATGTCGTTCTCGGAAACGGTACACCGAGGAAAATCTATGATTTTTACAAAAACAGGCCACGTAGCCAACGCCGTGATCGTTCATGAATCATTCATAATGCATGAGATAATAGCGACGAGCAGTTTGAAGTCACCCGTTGACGAATGCGTCCGCAGCGGCTGTGCGTTTCCACGCGCAAGACCGACAAAGAACAGACGCGTTTCGTTTCGTCCCATTCAAAAGGTCTATGGATTCCTGGTGAAATCGGTAAATCACGAAGGAAACGTGGCTTTTTGTACGCCGGACAGGTAACCCTTTCTTTCTTCCAACTTATGGAAAATGATCCTTTTGTGCCTAAAAGATAATGCACATACTAATATAATCGGTACTTGTACGTCGCAACGAATAATATCGTATTGAAATTGGAACGAGGGACGAATAGAAACAACGAACTATTTTATTGGTGATAAGAGGAGAAGTCGAAGGGATTGTAACAACAAAGAGACAGCTGCTTTCTGTATGCCTATATTTTTGATCGTACATATGTCTTGTAAAGAAGAATATACAGGGAGTCCCAAACTTTAAACAGTCAAGGGTTTGCCAGACTTGATTTACGGGAAAAAAGAAGAAAGAAATGTTATATAAAGTTTGTCAGTAAACGCTTTGTTTCATGGCTATACACGAATATCGTATGCATTCTCCATCACAGCACACATGAGTTGGGTGGAAAAAAATAATTCTGTGTCGTTAATAATTATGGAATACAATAATACAATAAAAATGTTTACCTGGTACTTTTAATTTCATATTTCAAAATGTTGCCCTTGTGTTCGGACACGAGCAAAGAACAATTATTGACCTTCGATAGCTGCGTCGTTACCTACTTCATGCGCACAGTATTCCTTTATTTCTCTGCGACAGTGCGTTTATTGACAAACTTTGTAAAACATCTGTTTCGGATTTCTGCCAGCAGATTAGACTCTCTCAGTTGGGACTTTCAAGTTTGGGACACTCTCTACATATGGCCCTTAGTAGGTAGAAAGTCATAAGACGTTATAAAACTATAAATTATGATTTATGATACAATTCCATTATGAAAACACATGTATAACGAACCAGACTTTACACCGAAACCAAACAGCTTCAGATGCTCGAGCCGATACAAAAGGCGAATTTAAAAACGATATCGCTTGATTATGTTTTAGTTGAAACATTGTACGCGTATTCATTACTTAATCATATTAATTACAACAAATTTATTCATACTTTATTGAGTACTTCTTCTCCTTTCTTTGATGCAAAGGAAAAAGTTACTACTCGTAATTTGTAATATTTAAATTGTATTTTTTAGAAATTAAAAAAAAATATACAATATCCGATGATTGTATTTAAAGATTCGACGGTATCGTATACAACGGTTCAATAGAAGTATTTAAAATTTATTACCGACGATATTAGTTCAGTATGAATAAATCAAATAGCTTCTTCTTCGGTTAAATTATATCAGTTACTTCATTTATAGTAGAATATATAAGTAGAAATGATAAAATTATAATCGTAATATAGTAGAAGATAGATCGTATATTCGACGAACTATGATAGCAATTATAATTCTCGAATCGAGGCGAAAATGTCACTGTGCAAACGTCAAGCATGCATAATACAACGTAATATATTCGCCGTTTAATTATTCCAGCCGAATCGAATGAAATCACATTCGATACACGAACGATACAATTTAGACAGAAATTAAACGGTATAAACGTTAATTAAATTAAAATCGGTTTGTAGAGTTTTCCGTGTCTTCTCTGATAATTAAGATACGATAATGATATTCTACTAACAAGGGACAAATATAATCCACCATGAGTCATTCTATATTTTACATCGTAATAACCGACCACAGAATGTAGGAGGTTAATCGTAATTTCGCTCTCCTCCGCGTTGTGATTTATGTTAATTACCCGAAGACAGGTGAAGCATGGGATGCGTACGTATAAATTTCCTCTGTCCCATTTTCCAGTGGTACCGCAAGTGGCACCGACTGTCAACAGCAGCACAGACGACCAAGCTGTTTTTATTCTGGAATCCCCGTGAAATGACGGATTTCTTCCTTTTCAGCTAATCGAGGACGAATCGCGAAGCAAATAAAAGGGGCGAGGCGCGATCGATGAATTCACGCTCTGATTGACGCTGTTCCAAAGCGTACAACGAAACTGCATTTCGAGTATTCGTGTTGGATCGTGTTTGCATGTCACAACGATTCTCTGCATTCGATTGGTGATTTTACGTCGAAACGGTACCTGGATCATTCGTTCGATTTCTCATTTTTCTTTTTATTTCCATTTTTACTTCCATATGACGTTCTTTCGACGGATCATTTTCTCCGACCTTTTTGCATTTTGCATTTCCCCAACATATTTGTATATCGCAATGATCCTCCATATGATTCGTAATTTTACGACCGAAACCTCGATTTTCTTTTTTTCTTATTTCTGTAAATATAAAGTTCTTTCGAAAGATCTTCTTCAACCTTTTCGTATTTTACGTTTCCTCGATACATTTGCATACTACAATGTTTCTCCATTCGATTCGTGATTTTACGTGGAAACGGTACCTCGATCGCTCGTCCGAGTTTTCTTTTTATTCTTCAGTTACTTTATTACTCCCGTATAACGTTCTGTCGAAAGATCATTTCCTTTTTTTCGATCATCTTGCATTTCGCATTTCTCCGATATATTTGCATATCACAACGATTTGTGTTTTTATATCGAAACCATACCTTCGTCGTCCGTTCGACTTTCCTATTTCTTCTTTATTTTTACTTTTTACTCCTGCGTAACGTTCCTTCGAAAGATCATTTTCTCCAACCTTTAACGACACGAAGTTTATCCTTATTTGCATTCATGGCTGTACCGTGTGCAGTTGAAAACTACAGCTTGATCGGTCTTGCTAACCAGATCGCGTTTTATAAGATTCGCCACGATCGTTATATGTATACGAACAAGTATCTATCTGTCTCTGTTACCAACGCGATAGTACCATCGAACGACACGCATTCTCGTTCCCTCGGAAAAGTCGTCGAGCAATTACTCGATAATTTATACGACTCGTTGGTGCACCTCTTCGCGGCGTAAAATGGCCGATTAACTTGTCCAGGCTCGAAAAAGATTTATGTAATGCGTGCACGATTACGGTTTATTTAAAACCGTGCGTTGCGCGTTCTATTGCGTCTGGTCACGGTTAAAAACATCGAACTGATATCGGCCCCGGAGGAATGTCGCAGTTATTTTCGATCCAATTCCAGTTCAGTTCCTCGTTACGTATGAAAGCGACTCGATTGCAAATTGTATCGGGTCGCAGTCAATGGCACGTCATCGGTGATTTACATAATCTAATTTATAGTTACGTGTCTGCCTCTTATCTTTTGCTGATCTTGTTCCAACTCGAGTCATCTTACCATCTTTTTTTTAACCCAGAAACCTTGATACCTTTTCTTTTATTCCTGTTACCATGATATTTCCTTTCAGTGTAGCGGTGATAAAAATATCGTTTAAGTAACGTTATGGTAAAGTTCAAGCTTTATAAACGTTGATCTAACGGCATTGGTGTTAAGTACGTGTAGTTGATATAAATCAAAAAGATAGAAAATATACTTAGCTCGTTGACCTGTTATTTACGTCTTCGTAGAAACGCAATGACGCATAAGGAGAAGGGCTAGTAATTAAAAGGCAAAGGTCGAGAATGACTAATGGCTAATATACAAAATATTTCGAAAAGTTGCGATGCGCTGACATTTATAATAGATAGTTACAATCGTATCGTATCGTACTGTGACAAGCTGATATCTAACAGAGATCAGTAGGATCAATTCGCAATCGTTCACGGTAACTTGATCTATAGATTTGAAAGGATTCGTAACGGAGAAATTTTATCATGATTTTTGTAAAATATATACTTCCCTTGCGTTATGGATTTTTTTCTATATAACTTTCCTCTTATTTTTTTTTTTTTTTTTTATTTCTCTGATACAAGTCTCACGCTATAATTTTCGGTGTATTATTATTGAAGTACGCTATCTAAAATTTGAAATCTCCATGTATTTCATAGAAATGAAGAATTTAAAGAAAAAATCAAATTGGAATTCCCGATACAAGATACTATCGAAACTAAAGAATATTATTGATATTTGTAACATTAATTTGACATTAATAATAAAATTAGTAGGTGATTTATTATATACTCTGGTCATGTCTTTCAATTTATTGATATAATAAAGAATTTTACAAAACGCAAATCGTACCCACGACTAAACATAAGATCTTTACTTTATGAACCAAATATCGGAGCGTATTCTCATGTATACCGTTTTCTGAAAAGATGTAACATCCAACTTTAAGCTTCCTACAATTGGCGTTTAAAGCCTCACGCGCCTCGAGAAACAGCAAATGTACAATACAAAATCTTTATGTAAAAGTTAATCTAAAGCCATGCGACTCTTTAGAAATTTTTAAAGGCTTAAGACTAGAAGAAAACAACTGGATAAGTAATTTTACACTTTTGGTTACATAGTACGTTTTAGTACATCTATATTCTCAATCGACCAGTTACGTAACAAGCATGTTACCCTGTTCGCCGGGGTTAATTTCGAATGACACTCGAGCTATCCAGAGTCAATGAAGATCCGGTGCTCGTGAGACGAGCTACGTGTCCGGCATTCGAGTGATTTCCTCGACTCGCGTTAGTATTCCGTAGAATTTCCACGTAACGCGTTACTATTCCGGTTTCTAACGGCGGACATTGAGCTTTTTTTTCTCGTAGAAAACTGCTCAGTTGAGAGTGTAGATTGGCTGATCGTCTAAACCAAACGACGATCCAAAAACGTGTCCAGCGAAACGACGCGTATAAGTGAGACCCACGAGCTGAAAATAGGAACACGGGAATAATTATCTCGTGAATTTCAGTGGAAACTGAACGTTTCCGAGGGTAATTAACGATCGAGCAAGCGGTCGATGTCGTAACATATAAATCGAGAGTATAATCTCGTTCCAGCTCCCGAATCATTTCAAGTTTGCGTTAATAGTTCATTCAGTTATTTGATATATAATTTTATCGAATTCGAGCCACCTGGCTTCAGGTGGATTTCTAATGGAAAATGGATACTGTAGATGGCATTGAGAGAGATCGCGAAAGAAAAAAAACACGAAGATAACAGTTATTGTTCGTTCGAGACAAAGAATAGTTGGAAGAATATTAGCTTCGAGAAACTTGAAAGGATATTTCAAGCGAAGTAAGATAATAGCTGCAAATTAGTAAAATGGTTTCAAGCTGCATTCTTGATCACACGCAGCTTCGAGTTAACCATCTTGACTAGCAAAAAACGAGGATAGAAATTGAAAAAGATACTTCAAGTCAAATAAACAGCAAGTAAGTAAAATAATTCCAGTTAAGTAATGATACACTGGCCGAACGAAACGTTTCCAGTCGACGTTTCTTTCATCCGTGACTATTCGACTCGTTAGAAAGCGTTCGAATATAGTAATTTACTTATCTCCCTTGGAACTTAATGCGAAGCTACGTTTCTCATGCTAATTAAGCTCGTAACATATCCAGATAACCCCGGCGACTATATACGTAAACGCGGTTTTTCGCTCGGTACACGTGTAACGAGAAACGGAAGCTTAAATAGAGACGCCGAAGGCGATCGATTGTAACAATTAATTAACGAAATTAAACGAGGTTAAAAGCGGGTGCTCGCGGTCGTTACCGGTAACTGGTGTTCTCCGACTCGCGATCCCGTAATGACAGATAAAGGAACAGCGTGCACGGTATCCAGTTTCAATTACCGGGTACCACTTAATACTTTGCTTACGCGTAATAGAGCCACGATACCGGGGAAAAGTATAAATACACTTGGGCTAAAATGATACTGCCGGGCAGCGGTTTCGTCAGTTTATTTATTCCCAGGTCAAGGGAACTCCATTTCTTAAACTCGAAGGTCAAGAAGTCAATGAGATCCGGTTGCTCAGGTATGTAACCGCGCAAGTGCCCGAGTCTCACGGGCGTTTCGTTCGATTTTATTCCCTGTAATTTTCCATGGAATCTTCGTGCCGGTTAGCGTTGACTCTGCATCGACAAACACCAACGATCTCTTCATCGAGATATCGTTCACGTTCGTCGAACTAACGACACTGATTATTATACGCGATCGTCATTGCTCGATAATCGTACGTACGCACCAACTATGTTAGAAGGTGGATTACTGCATTGTCAAGTTATGCGTTATTGTTTCGCGTTATTGCAAAAGGACAAAGATAAGCATCGAAAATTCCATGGTTTTAGTTCACCGCTCGTATGCAGATTAACTTACGCAAAATCGTTGATGGTATCTGGTCGAGAAAGGGTGATGATTGATTTATGTCGATTAGATAAAATATGATTTATTAATAGCTTTTTCCCCGTGATACAAAAAGCTGCTATAAATTGGAATAATTTTTTGTAAGATTTGTTTGATGGAGTAATAATGACTTTGATTATAGCTGTGCACTGACAGCAGCTGAAGTGTTATGATTTGGCATCGAAATAAAAAGTCATTATACACATAATCTATACGAAGTCTTCGGTACCTATCTGAAAGAACAGCGAAAAGTTGGATGATATTCAACAGTCTGATTTAACTTTAACTTCGCCTAAAGATATAGTAAAAATATTAATTTTTTATTTAACGTCGCTTTATAAAAATAGAAGGTTTATATGTAACGATATTTCCATACTAGCTGTTACTTATAATACAATAGAACTGATGTGCGTACAAGTATACTATATATACATACATAAATAATTATAATCAAAATGGTATGCTGAACACGAAGTAAGTACATTAATACGTTTCGACTTCAAAGAAAATCAACTTCAATCTTGCAAAAACACCCATACGTTCTTACTAATCGCAGAAAGAGAGAAACGAAACCCATCATTTTATGTTAAAAATATTTACCTAGGACTTGAAGTGCCTTTATCTTGCCATTCCATCGCGTTAACATGTCAGAACGTCACGGCGTCTTACATGCTACTTAGCGCTTTAATTACATCCACAATTCTTATTACCACATCATTTTCTATTTCTCCTCGTTATTCTTTTTTGCTCGTCTCGCGCTCCACCGACAGCTAAACGGAACATCCGGCGCGCGTCGTCGTCTGCAGCTCCTCGATTAGCAAAAGCTCGCGAATTACGTATTTCTTCCACGTTTACCGTTAACTCCCATATTCTTCCTCTCGATCGACTCGACTCACGCCTTCGCTTTTAGCCGAATGGAAAATCGCGGCTTCCAACTCGGCCAACTATTCCGTGGTATCTAAAATCTTTATCACGACGAGATTTCACGCGCAATGAGGCGCGCTCCGTTACGCTTTGCATTTCCGATTATCACACTCGCATCTCTCTCAGCGTTCTCCGCTTTATACTCTCGCCGCGTGTTTCTCCTCGGCATAAACTTATTTTATCCGCTACAGCAGTATATTTTCTTCTTTCTCGTTCTTAGAAATTCTACTTTTCTATTTTTTTCTTTTTACCTGTTCGTCCAACATTCGACAAAGTTTGCTCGCGAAGATATTCAATCTTCTTCCTCGTTAGACATCGATGAAAAAACAGCTTTACCGTGAAGCAGCTTTCTCACGAAGATCTCATCCTTTTCCGATACTAGATAACGTTATCTTCTATCTGCAGAGTTTTAATTTTCTTTCTATAGGAGAATGTTACGCGTGCTTGTTACGCGAGATGCTTCGTAACTGCTAGCTTCGATGAGAAAGCGATTTATGCGAGAAAATGAGATGTAAACACGAATAAGATTTTGTATATAAATTTGTTTTAAAGATAGGAGATTTTGAATGTTTAATAGGTACGTGAGTATTCGAGTGTAACTGTGCTTGACAAATTTCATCGCGATGTGTCATACTCGTGCATCATTTTCGCTCGACGATCGAATGTAAACGTAAAAATGTTTTATCTGCTTGATTTTAACGTAAATATCGTTCATCTCTATTGAGAAATGTTAAAAACGTTTCCGAAATTCTAGAAATTTTCATCTTTTTCGACGTTCTTAACCGATAATGATTCGAGTGTACGAAAAAGTCAGAAGTATACCTAGTTCGTTGAAATTCTACAAACACCTCTACTATGTAAACGAGTTCTAAAATACACAGTAGCAGATGTGAACTTTGCTCTACATTTTGTATCATGTTCAACCCCGGGTTCTTTCGGTTCTTCACCGCCGCCGTGAACTTTGCACGGACATTCGCTACGTTCATAAACATAACCATGAGGCAAGCTGGCCCACAGCGAATTACACTCAAGTGCAAACGTACCTAAGCTTGATATATATTCATAAGCTTCGTATATATTCTGACACTAGAACCTTGTCAGCATTTTTCCTTGAGTTTTTTTTAGCTACCATAACGATTAACGAATTACTTCTTATTGAATTCCTTACCGAAGTTGAATATATTAAAAGATACAGGAAATAAACAACAAGTTCACGCTGTATGTACGTAATTTTGTGGGGATGAAATGATATTCGAGGCTGTTTCATTTAAAATCCCATGCATGGTGAAGTAATATCAGAGCAGCTACAGCGAAATAATCATTTTTACAAAAGTTTTATATCTGTCATATTCAAAAAAAGATACGATACTGTGACATATCAGTACATAAAGGTGCCAAAGAAGGGAACCCGAAGAAAGACAAAAATAGATACATTCGAAGTTCTAACATCAACGTTCCTCGTGTCATATATCCATTCTCTGTATATCATATAGGAACCTTCCTCGTATCCTCACCGCCGCGTTCGTGCAATCAGTACCGACTCACCCTACGAATCAGAGATCTCCCTCGCCTCCTCCTCCAACGCAATTTCACCGAGACGTCTCGTGGGACTCGTATCCGAAACGTAGCGCATAATAAAGGACTCCGCTCGCTGTGTGTCCGTAGCGCCGGACAACGGATGGGTTCTTGTCCCGGCGACCGGTAACGAGACGCCGAAGTAACCAGAGAGTCACGAGGAGCGAGAGCGAGATCGACGAACCGGCGATCGGAGGAAGACCACGAGAGCGTGGAGTCGTATGTATACGCGCTAGCACGCAAAGTCGAGAAGGCGAAAGAGTCTCGGCGCTGGGCACCTCGCGCACGTATACATATATGCGTGCACGTATATATAGATATGCTATACACGCGCGTACATATATAGAAAACCGTAGCCGGAATCATGGTGTACAGGTTGGCGGTGCACGGTGCCGCGAGAGCTCGTGAACCATGAGCATGCATGAGAGGACGGTGGTTGTCGTCGATGATGGTGGTAGTGAGACGACGCGAGTCGGTGATGGTGGTGGTAGCCGTGATGGCTAGTGGCTGGCGCCGCCGGACGTTCAACAATGGTCGTGTCTCCCCTTCCCCCCTCCCCGCGTCCGCGTACAGCCGCGCAGCTCTCCCACCCCTCCACCCGCGCCTAGAACCCTTAGCGCGCACCCCCTCCTACCCCGCTGCCACACCGCTCTGCCTTTGCCCCCTCCCCTCAAGCGCCGCCGCCACCAGTGTCCCTCTCGTCGTGGGCAGCTTTAGCTTTAGCGGCGTCGCCCTTCTCTTCCACGCCCGGCTTGTCCCGCCGACGCCTCTGGTCCCATGGTCGTCAAACACCCCCGACTACGGTTGGCTTCGAGCCGAACGATTTTCGCTGGAACAAGCTCCATGACCGGGGAGGAGGTGACGGAGATAGCGAGCAGGCGTCCAGCAGGAATTCCTGGCGGCGTTCCTGCTCGTGCCTTTCCGCGAATTATTCGTCGCCTCGGCTCACGATACGTGTACCCGTCCGCTTCTGTCGGATTTTCTTCCCTCTTTTCTCCTGTTTGTCTCGCCTCGTCCTTTTTCACTGCTTCTTCGGTTAGCTGCTGGCTACAGCTTGTGAATGGAATATAAGGGATGCCTTATAGGGGGTAACAGAACGTCGTTTGGAAGAATGACGAGATCGATGGTTTGGGAACGTGTTTGTACGTACAATATGGTGTTCGGTCGTGGTACAGGATTTTGGGTTATATAGAAGTTGTGTACACCTGGTATGGGTAAGGAAGTACGGTTGAAGTTCTTAGGTAGTTTGTATGACTTTGGGCTACATAATACGTATGCGATCATACCGCAGGAAATTAACCCGTGGAAAGAATATATTAATAGAAAATGATATATCATGTGACACATTTTATACGTTGCTATTTTGGTATTTCCGTACTGATTAAGGAAGCTGAATGTTTGCTTTGAATAGTAGCAATTGTTTCCATCGGTTGTTTAATAACTACCGTATTTGTAGCTGTACATTGACGAATAAATTAAATTTATGAAACGAACTACCTACGCGATATCCTGCCAATAGGTATATCCCTTTTTATTAAACTACGTACCAAGATAGATGGCGACAATTACAAGATCTAAAGTCTGAAACAAAAAGAAAAAAGGAAAAATTAGGTAAAAGAATCTTCAAATATAAATAAATATCAACATTCTTCTTTAATAAACCAATCTAGCCAGCATTAAGAACAAAGACCGATGCGACACGAATACCACTTTATACTTCGCAGTAAAATAATTTTTCTAAAGAAATCGACGCTCGGTTCACATGTACCGGCAAATAGCCCGCGCAATCGAGTACAGTGCAAACAAGATTATCGTCGATTACATTATCTCCGATCACAAATAGCGGCCATTTTTTTCAGTCGATCGAAAAGAAAGAGAAAGAAAAAAAAAAGAAATTACCTATGCATAAATATTTACCAAAAGTGCATATATAAATAGGTCAGATAACAATTCGTTTCGTGAGCGATTCGAATCCAACGCTATTTTATTCGGGCAGCGATTGCGCCGTATGGATAGTGGAGGCGTCGCGGGTAGAACGGTACCGGGTGGGGGAAAGCTATATAAGCGCGCAGGTGAGGGGCGGAGGCCAGTTGATTTCGATCCGTCGAGCGTAACGTGTACGTTACAAGGAGTACGCTGCACGCTCTTTTCTTGCGCACTCGTTGCGTTCGGAATAGTCATCAGAAAATTTCTCTTCTCGAATTAACAAACAGTTCGATCAAGGCGATGTTCAACGCGAGTGTAACTATCTTGCGATAACACAGACAGCCATAGAAATAGTGTGTGACGTTGGTGTTGTAAATCGTCAAACTTCACCGAAAGGAAAAAGGAGCGGCATACAAAAGTGGACGGAATTAGAAAGAAGAACGAAAGACCAAGATCGCGCGAGTCTCTACCGCTATCTCGTGCGCTTACTTTGGTGGGTTGGTTCGATCGATAAATACACGGGGTGCGTGCACTGGCGTCCGGCAGATAAGCAGCCGTATATTTCGGAAAGTGTGCTGCCCGATCGAATTAATCGACGACCCACATCTTTTTCGCCGCTTAACTGCTGACTGTGTGCCGTTTAGCGAGCGAACTCTCGCGTCGACTGAAAATCGACCAGAAGTAAGAAACACGCATATACGCGTACGACATGAAGGCGATGGTGGTAAGCCCAGTGGGCGGCAGAGTACCGCCAAGTCGAGGTGTTCTGCACAGCAGCCTGGGCATCAACGGAACTCGTCGTGACCTGGAAGCAGAAGAAGTGGCCGCTTACCTAACGAAGCTGAGATCCCTGGTGCCTGACATGCCGAGGAAACGGAAGTTATCCAAGCTCGAGGTTATCCAGAGGGTGATCGAGTACATCTGCGATCTTCAGACGACTCTGGAGGAAACGAACGTTCATCACGAATCCACCGTAGCGAAAACGACACCGAGGCAACCGTTGCAACCGTTGTTGAATGCCCCGACGACCGTCCCAACGACGACGACAACATCGTCAACATCCACGATCACCGGAATGGTCGCGGAACGGTGACCTGTATCGGCGAACGAGCTCCAGTGAGGTTCAGGTCGCTGCGAGCTTCTTGTCCTCGTGGGCTGACGGCTTGACCTCCGTGTTTCGACGTCGCGGGATTGTTCGAGTCATCTTCGGGGAGTTGAATCGAGAACTCGGCTCATTGTGGTAGCGTTTCACCGGAAGAACGTTGCTACAACCATGTTTTGTGCTCGTCTTCGACTGTATAGAGATTTCTTGAAGATTTCGAAGGTCCAGAAGGGAAACAGGGATGAAAGGTATCCTGATGTTCAGGTATTCGGGAGAAGAACGGGATTTTGTCGAGCGTTTCGAGAAAAGAGCGAGGACATCGAATAGGGATGCGCTCGACGTCTCGAGGCGGCGCGGCGCCTGAAGAGAAGAACGAAGACGACGTGAAAGAAGGACGACGAAGCGGGCCGATTACGGCCGATCTTAACTTCTTTCTTCGAGTAAAGATGTAAATACTTGTACATAGAACTCACCGCATTCCTCGCACGAGACCCCTTTTCTCATCTTTTAATCGATTCACTTCTTTTTTGATCCACCAAACTCTCTCCGCCTTCCGACCTCCCTTCTCCGATTCTTATAATCCTCTCCTAATCCGAACTGTGTTACACGTGTCTCGTTTCTCGATATCGCGAACGACGATCGCGTTGATCTTTTTTTTTTTTGTCATTCTCTTGTTACTTTGTTTCGTAGTTCCGAATTGTAACATATAGAAAGATCGTTTCTTCGCGTCGATTGATTTTATAATATTGCAACTATTCGTTTCGACAAGAAATTCCGATAGTTTAGTTCGAAATCTAGGAAATTTTTCTATAAATGTTCGTTTTAGAGGAACGAATGTATATTTAAGGATCGACGAAGATCGAAATCGAATTGATCACCTGCGTTTTAATTGTAAGTACCACCCCCTCGTCCGCAACCAGTCGTGAATGGATCGCCTTTCCTTTTCTTTCGTAGTTTTCGCGTGGAAGAGAAATGTTTATCATCGCGTTGATCAGAGCATGTATTATTTTGAACTCCCCCTTGTAGATAATAAAGCGAATTTATTTGTATTATGAATTATTACATTAATCGCAACGGTCGATTCTATATTATTATTATTATTATATTATATTATTATTACATGATTATCATTGTTATTGCTTTTCATATTATAATTTAGAAATTTTCTCCGTAATTATTGTATATTCGCGAAGACTGAAAGGCTGTAAAGTGTAAGTATATTTGATGTGCGAGTTGGTTATGCTCGCTCGCGCGCGAAATAAAATACAAACTGTGTCCATACGATTACTTTTGTGTATACTGTTTTCTCATCGACGATGATCCCTCCCCTTAACAGATTAGTTGATTAACAAAAAAAAAAAAAAAAGGATAAAAAATATCGTTTAAGCTGTAAAAAGCGTATAAAGAGGAAAATGCAACTTGTAATTTCAACTAATTATATCGTGAAATGTCTTTTTTCCTATAATGTAGAACAACGTTTGTCTTTATTTCGACTAATAATTACAAACAAAATTAGGACTGTTTCTATTTTTATGCTCGCCACTGTGCGCAACGCTGAGAAGAAATAAGAGAAGAGTCGTGTATTTATGTAAGTTGTTATCCAACAGAAAATCTCAGCCTTTCGAAGGATACTAAAGGTAAAAATATAACTTGACAATATATTTCCTTCTTCATAAATATAATGTTCCAAAGCACGCAGCCTTTTCGTAAAATATCGCCAATAAATTCATATATACCTTACTTTTGCCATTCTCCTCCAAGTTTTACCCTAAAAACTTCTAGCGATTACGCCAGCCCTTCTACCCGATCTCCAATCCGGGAGATCCATCTGATACCATAATCCTTTCACCCTCGGCCCAACGCATACATCACGCTAAATTGCCCAAGGCGTTCGAGTATAAAGTCTTAATCATCGATAAAACGATTCGAATAGGTGATATATCCCGCGCGTTCGTTCCTGCCAGCACAGGTGCCTATTACAAGAAATAGAATGGTCCAATAAAGGTTTCCTTGGTCGACGAGACGCAATGGAAAAGCCAACGAAGTTGTTGGCGAATAAGGTGTTCCGGGGACATTACCTCGAAAAAGGGACTGTTCCCGACAATCGAGCTCAACCCGTAACGATCCCCATCGGCAATTTCTTCTCGTTAGGTCGCTGCATCGCTTTCAACGATAAATCCGCGAGCGTCCCGTGGAACACGCGCGGGGTGGGCTGACTTAAATGGACACACGTGTACGTAATAATCCGTGCACACGTGCGAGGAGGAGGTGGCCCTTCGGATGGTCGTCCTCGTCGAGGCAAGGAGAGGACAGGGCTGGTAGTGGTCGCACGATGTATCGTTGTAGGAGTTCGCTAAGTTCCCGTATTGATCGTGTGTCCCCTGTCCCGGGTCGCGTGCGCGCTCCTGGGAACCTCGAGACCACGGAATACCCACGGGAACTGATTCCGTCCGAGCGCGTGTGCCCCCGGCCCGGCTAGCTCTCTCATCCCTTCGGCCACTCGAGTTTGCTTCGTATTCATACGGTGAGATGGGGAGGAAGCACCGTAGGGAGATAGAAAGAGAGAGATAAAGAGGGTGGCGAACGACTAGTCGACGCAAACCACCAGGCTGGATACACGCGTGTGTACGCGCTAATAAACGAAAGTGGAAGCTGACTCACGGCAGCACAACCCTCCTACGCGGGTTAAAAGAGCTGATCAATGCTGGGGATAAGGAGCGAACTCGTACTCCGCAACCGTCACCTTGCGAGCGTGTAACGACGCTTAAGTGACCGATATGACTTCTGCTCGCCCACGCGTGCTTCAATCACGAGATACCGAGGAGGCGGAGAGTTTCATAGGTTGGAGGCTTGAGGGGTGGATTCTGGTTGTTATAAATTTGATGATCAATAAAATGTGAATATGGTCGATCAAATGAAATTTTTAATACTGTTAAATATTAAGAACGGAGAAAGCTAATTGAATACGTAGTCGTAAAGATACAAGCGTAGAAGTATTTATTTCAATTTTCTCGGTTATAGTACGTGATATAAATGAGTTTCTGCAGCTACACGCTTGTTTTCTTTCTTTTTATTCATCTTGATTCACTCATTTTACTCATATTATAAAAGTGGTAAACACTAGTGCGCGGTTTTGAGACATCATGCTTATCGGGGAAAGAACTTACATCGTACGTGAATCATAAAACTGGGAAAGTAAATGCCAAAGAATATAATGCAGCAATTTAAAAAATGCCGTCGTCATTCGATAAAGTTCGGTAGTACGGACTGTAATATCTTCTCGTAACTCTTGTACATTCGTTTGAAAGAATTGCAACGAAATTTGCAACGAAACAACGAGCAACTATGCACGCAGTCGAGGTTCCTTTGAAGCAACTGTTGTATATGTGTACCCGTCTGTGTTTATGCATGTGTATATGTATGTCTGTAAAGGCGAATTCTACGATGTCGTGTGTTACAAGAGAATCCTTGTAATCTTCTCTTTTTCTCTAAATTGACTCGAAGCAACTCGTGTTTTATTTTTAATACGTTCGCAGGATGGCATACTGTAGCCCTTTAGATTTCCTATTGTATGAGAAATTGTAACAAGGTAAGGACAAGAACTCAAGATAAATAACTCATGGTACTACTAAACATGAGTGGTCAAGTATTCCTTGATAGAGTCTTTATCCCTGGCAAGCCATGCCGCGTTCAATCTGATGGATTCGGCGCTCTGTTGGACCGTTCTTTCGGTTCCCGGTGTCGGGTGGTTCTTGAAGAATTCCTCGACATCTTTGGCTCGTTCCTCGGTAACGAAATTCTCCGTAGTGAATTTCACCAATCTCGAAATCAAGAAACCGCCACCGTATCGATCGAGCAGGGTCTTCCAATTTTCCTTGAAAAAGTCCCAAGCCATCACGCGGCCTTTGTAAGTCATTGCCACCGACATGATAGCAAACACTGTGTCCTGAGCTCTAACTTCGTCGCTCATAGCGAAATCTAGAACCTTTGCCAACAAGGTTTCATCTTTGATCGCACCTAGCGCTCTCAATATTCTGTCTTTCTCTTCGTGCAAATCTGCCTCTCGATAAAGCCTCAGCATGGTTTCATAAGTGTCGGCATCGCCAACAGAGAGTACAGCCCTGTAAACAGGGCTGCGTAAATCGGCAGCGAGTAGCGTGATGCCAGAAACGTGCAACTCAAATCTCTTTTTCGCTTCTTGTATAGTATCCTCGTCGTTCAATGCTGCCATACGACCTAGAACAAGGGATCGTAGAAGGGTGTCCAGATGACATTCATTAGGTTTAGGATCCCAGCCTAGTTTGTTGGTGATGTCGCGCATCAAGTTACGTCCAAACGCTTTGAACGAATCCTCAAAATCCAAGTGAGACACGAGAACTCCGATTTTTCCTAGGCTATTGACTATACTAGACCATACAGTGAAATTGTCTTCATGTTGAAACGCTTGCATAAGTTGAAGTACTTCTACAGTAGAAGCATGACCAGCTTGTACCATAGCAAATAAATCGTCCAATAGACCCAGTCTATCTAAGGGAGGTAACGCGTGATCTTTGACAGCCGGTAACAAGAGAGACAATGCTTCTGGGCTATAGTGAGTCCTGTAGAAACCGATTGTTCCAGGGTTGATCTTTACCCAGTGATCTTCAGGAACATTTTTGACTCGAAACTCTTTCGTCTTCTCGTCGAACAAAGCCTTAAGTACACACTCCTCTGGATTCTTCGACGTACTTATGCTAATTGGTATGATCCACAAACTGTTTCCGGTATCCACGGAACCATCAGCTAGGAATCTTTCCTGAGACAGAGACAGAATTCGATCATTGCCTTCTTGACGATGTTGAACTCTGACAACAGGGAATCCTTGCTGCTCGGTCCAAGTGGACATCACGCTGCGTACGTCCTTATTGCTGGCTTCCTCCAGAGCGTCCCAAAGATCTCCAGTTTCTGCATTGGCGTAGCTGTGCTTTTTCAAGTAGAGATTCATACCTTTTCGAAAATCGTCGTCTCCAATGTAGGAATGCAACATTCGAATAACACATGCCCCTTTATTGTAGGAAATGTCATCAAAAATCTCATCGATTTCAGAAGGGTGACCGACTGGTACCTCGATCGGATGACTATTCTTTAAAGCGTCAAGCTCTAATGCTCTGATGTACGTGTCTGTCACAAATTGAGTCCAAATATCGTATTCGGGAAACAGATGGGCAACGCATAAGAATTCCACAAATGAAGCGTATCCTTCGTTTAACCATAAATGCGTCCACCATTCCATGGTTACGAGATTTCCAAACCATTGATGCGCCAGTTCGTGCGCTACGACTAAAGCGATCCACTGTTTCCGCACGGCGGACGTGTTTTGTGGATCTACTAGAAGACAAGTTTCTCGATATGTAACTAAACCCCAATTTTCCATAGCTCCGGATGAGAAATCAGCAATCGCGATAAGATCAATTTTTGGGAGTGGATAAGCAATTCCAAAGTAGGTTTTATAATATGGCAGTACTTTTGTCGCTACTTCCAACGCGAACTGTCCTTGTTCTTTCTTCGATTTCGGGGTGTACACGCGTACTAGTACACCATCGCTCGATTTGTCTTCTATGTAATCGAATTCACCAACTACCACTGCTACTAAATATGTCGACATGATTGGTGTCCTTTCAAATACTAAAGTCTCGACCGATTCATTCGTTACCTTGCTTTTAATAGGCTAAAACAAATAAATAAATATTTCTTCTAAAATTATGTATATGTTTAATAATATTAATGTTTATTTAAAAAAGAAAACAAAAGAAAAAATAAATAAAACCACATGTGCTAGGCGCTGCTTACCATATTGGAAAGTGCTGTAAGACCTGACGGTACATTTAGAGTAATATCAAACGTGGCTTTGTGTGCTGGTTCATCCCAGCATGGGAAGCAACGTCTAGCATCTGTTGGCTCGAATTGAGTTACAGCTGCATGTTCAACAGTTCCATTGGTCCTGCAAACACATAAAAGATCCTTGTTATTTTAAAAATGCCAATCATTGCTTACCATATTTGATAAACCAACAAGTGACATATCACGAGGAAGCACAAGTTGTATAGTAAAATTAGCTTTTAATGATGGTTCATCCCAACAGGGAAAAAGTCTACGAGCTGATGTAGGACATAAATAAGTTACAGCATAGTACTTATTTTGTCTACAAAATGTTAAATTCTTATAATAAATGATAAAAAAAATGTATAACTCTTATAATAAAATAAATATTTGATAGAATCACATTATTATAATTCTATACAAATTGTAGTACCCAATGTATTTGCTTCTATAGAAACCCTTCATTTTATCATTAATTTCCCCAACAAATTCCAAGCTCAAGTATCCACTTCTACCCATTGGTAATTTTTCTTCAAATACCAAAGTGGCTGTTTCTTCGGGTGAGCAAACTTCAATTTGTTTTGTTGGAATAACTTTTCCATCATTATCATTAAAAATTACGCTCTTTATATCAATGTCCAATGAATTTAAAACGATAGTGTCTGTAGACGATTTGACCTGCAAATATTAAAAAATCATAATTAATAAAGTGACAATAAAATTAAAAGAACGTAACATTTAACATCTTGGCATAAAACATCAAATCAAATATCTTTCATATGACTATCTTATCATGTTCTACTTTTAGTAATCATACACATTTTCAGAATTTTAAGGACAGATAAAGCAAGATAAGAAAAATGCCTTCAAATTTACTGTCATTCAAGGTTATATTAGAATTTGTTTTATATATAGCGTATAAATTTTGTGGTTATGTTTGCCATATGGTCAACATTTTTTGTTCTATCATTCAAATTACAAATTTACTAGGAGCCACGTGAATAATTAATATGCCAATGAGTGATCTAGATTGACTGAGCTTACGTCAATGTGCACATCCTCCTTGCCGTCGAAAACAAAAGTTTTCAGATTCGGTGACAAAACGATATTATAGTGGTAAGGCTGAACATCTATGGGCAGCCGACGAAATGGCTTTTTTTCTACACTTGACATCGCTCGATGTTGAACCGCGATTCGAAAAATCCTTAAATATCGAAATGTCTTAAAACCCGTTTTGAGCTTTTCCTTTTTGCCGACTCACAACGCGAAAGTATGCACTAACACGCAACGCCTCAAACCATCGCAGACGCATGCGCAATATGCATGCTATACACAAAGATGCGAATAAAAATGGAACTATAACTGTTAAAAAGAACAAATCACGTGCTCTGATGTCGCCATGGACATAAACGCGCAAATTTTGATTTTAATCCATATCCTATACTCGCACTAAAAATTTCAGTGTTACTGTTTTATTCCAACTATATTAATTTTTAATTCTTTAATATTATAATTTTCCTATTTTCATTGAAAACAAGTCATTGTTTCACTTTTTACTTGACTTAAATGTAAATATTTTGTAAAATTGTTTAATTAACTGTACCCGCGCGTCCGTACTTGAAGTGAATTGAATTAGAAAAAGATATAAGTTGCATAATTTAGGTACAGCTAGAATAAACGGTTAACGCTTGCCTATGATTATATAATATACAGAAAGGAATATTATACTAGGAACTTGTTTAGGTATATTTTACAGTAATGGAAAGTAGATTTTAAATTAGCCGAGTATGTAGTCGTGTTTTAAAAATAGTTTGTCAACAATATGGCAAATAAAAACAAATATTGATATTTGATATTGCTCGTAACATGAAAACTGACAATATGTAATTGATGACTTTATTTATTTTGCAAAATAAATATAAAAACTCACTTTAAGACTCATATACATATTATTAATTAAAAGGATTACACAATGCAATGAAATATATACAATGTAACTCCAGCACCAAAAGAGTACGATAATGAAATCCAGATGGGTGTAAACGAGCACGTATGAAAATCCTATTGAGTAGCCATTCTGGTTGCATATTGTATATACCCAGGCCAACGTAGATCGGCCAGTTTCAGACTTTTGTCTGTGGCGCGAGGCAGTAGTGGGGCTATGGGAAAAGAGAACTTCGTGGGAGAAGTTTGTTCTCGCGGATGAGTTATTCGAGGTAGTGGTGGCGTGCGCGAGCACCCGCCATATATCCAGGAAGTCGCGATAGAGAAACCCGGTTGCAAAAGATATTTGAGATATTTCACTGAATCGAGAACGTGTAAACGTTCAGCGAGGTCTAACCGGGGATAATATCGGCGGAGCGCATAGCACGGCGAGAGCGCACGGCGCGAGATCTTTAAGCGGTGAACGGGAAGACGGTGGTGTGTTTTTCATGGCGATCAGTTCATTAGGAAAGTATCGTACCCTGCCACCGATGTACAAGATACGGGAAAGGTGAAGGAGGTACTCGCCGGACCTGACCTGCCCGAGAAGAACACCACGAAACATAGCTTCTCACATATACACACACACTGTGCGTCACCGCCCATATGTGATGTGTTTCGTGCGTTCGAGCGAATGAGTAATCATGTACTGTCAAGACAAGGGCTCCACCGCCTCCAAGAGCAAAGAGGGTAAGTTGACGCCCGCGAGATCCGACTATCACAGAACTAATTCCCCCGGCTGCTCCCCCCCCTTTTTCATTTTTCCGCAGCCTTAGACCGTGTCCTCGACGCTCGTGTACCGCTTTCCGTTTTTACCCTCTGTTCGTGTTTCATTGCGAATTGAATTGTCTCTCTGGTTTACACATGTGGACTTGGTAAAACACAATCGAGTAGTGTCGGACAGAGTGTCAAAAGTTGCGCGATTATGGGGGCGGACATTGGTCCGACAAAGAGAGACAAAGTGACAGGCGAAGAGAGTGCAGCAAAGAGAGAGGCAAGGAGAGCGTGTCGTTTACTAACGAGAGGGGTGGGGGCGGACAGTATGTATTTCGAAGAGAGAAACGAATCATGTACATTCTTGGCGAAGCTTTTTATCGAACTTCGGTTGCGTAGACGAGTTTATCAGATGTGATATTGTATCAAAGTTGTGCATCGTCACCTCGAGTGCTCTGGATATTGTAGTGCATTTCCATTGCCGCGAAAACGTTACTCGTAGAACCGCGACAGATGCGTGAATGGAGAAAAGTGCTTTTGTGTACGGGGAAGCATGCGGAACACCGTGAAATGAGATGTGGAGTCAGTAGTCACTCTAAAGATTATCAACGTAATTTATCTATCGTTATTTCACACGTTATAACTAAACTTTCTTTAGTTCATTGACCTGTAGTAACAACACATGTGCGTATACGCATGTATGTATATTGTACGGTGTATATACGTTATACATGAGATACATATAACCATACACATCATGTATTTATGTATGCATATATTTATCAAACATCTAATTATTTGTTGCTTCCTAAAAATGGAATTCATGTTTATAGAGCTATAAGTTATTTGCTCTTAAGATATAAACTATAGGTTTTTAAAGAAAAACTTATCTTATATTTGAAAAAATGTATGATCACTTTCAAATTCTCATTATCATTATGTATTAGCATATCATTGTTTCAATATCATAATCTGCTAACAATTGTTCATGTTATGTATTAATTCATGAATTTAATTAGATATGAATTTTCTTCAATAGAATAACTTTGTCAATGCAGTTGAACAACTGGTGCTATTATCTTTTCGAATTGAGCATACATACTTATATGGTACATAAATTAAGAAAGAATGTCGTTTGTATTTGTAGAAGCAGTTATAAACTCTTCTGCTCTACTATTTCATTGTTTCAACGAACATACTGTTACATGGTGGTAATCTTTACTTTATTTAACAGAAGAAAAAATATTGTTATCTATATAAACAAGATATATTCTTCTTTCTGAAAGAAGTGTTCATTGATAATATTGTCATATATATATAGCACTTTATCCAAGACAAATATATCTTACACATCCCTGCCACTATTAATCATAAGATTGAGGAACACTGGCATTGCACACTGCATGATGTCATCACACATGTAATAGTCCATAATGTTTGAATTATTCTGAGTTTCTTGGTTATATATTATAGTACGCCAATGTCTGAATTTATATATCTTTGTTTTGATTTACAGTTGCTAAAGATTGCGCTTATTATGCACAGGGTCTGTGACAATGCGGGAGAAGAAAGGAGGTGCTCTTAGCAGAGTACAAAAACTGAAAAAAAGGCTTAGCCACAGCTTTGGAAGACTTTGTAAGTATAATCAAAATTATCTAATGTTACACAACATCGATATATTATGTAAAATACCTTATAAAATAAAAAGTTAAGAAGAGTTTAATACCTATTACTTAAATATAGTACTTTTTCATTATATAAAGATAGGTCATAAAAGAATTAATGTCCATTTAGACACTTGAAAGGTTCCACAAATATAATTTCATTATCATTGGTATTAGTTTTGTATTGTAAAATAATATTACTTATTGCATGTACTTCCAAGTTAATTAAGTAATTGCTACTCTGATCTTTATTTACATTTTTTACTTTATCTATTTCTTATATTGAATTGTATAGTAAAGATTGATAAAAAATGTTTTTAATATTAGTTTATCAAAATTATTAATTAAAAAATTATTGATATTAATAAATATTAATTATTGATTTGTCTATTTTAGCAATATCAAAAGAAGAGGCTGATGATGCTGCAAACAGGGGTCAACTGCCATATAATGGCTATTCCGAGGAGTTCCTAGACCGTTTAGAACCAAACGGCAATATACCTGCAGATAAGGATCGTCGTTATGGTAAGTGCAAAATTTATTTATTATAAAAGAAAGTATTATATTTGTTATAATATATGGTATGACTATAAATAGTTTAACAAATAACTCTATTTATCAAACTAAGTTTTTATAGTGCACATTGGCACTTATCAGGAAGCTACATACCATCTTTTTTTTGAAGTCATAACATGTTAAATAGATAACTGTTATGAAAAACATTTACATCGGGGTTTGATATCTGTGGTAAATATTTGTTACTTTAGTAGTTAATAGAAACCAGTAGTATGATTAAATTGACCCATTATAATGTATTGTTTACTAAATATGTATTGCACATACACTAAAATTTTTATGTATTAATAAAATATTGAGGGATTATGATTCTACGTGGATTCCTATTGCTGTTATTTTAAAGAAAGTTTTAAGGACGAAATTGGATGTCATAGAATGGACAGGTGTGGGCGACCATGAGAGAGTGCATCGGCAGCTTTCCGTTTCTAGTGATTCCAAGCTTCTCGACGAGGATATACGTGAAGAAGCGAGAGTAATCTTAAGACCTCGGCGTCCACCACGACCCAAGTCAGAGGTCTTCCTTGGGCCAGATCCACCTCCTAGAAGAACCAAGAGATTTTCAGCATTTGGGGTAATGCTAGACTCATATTTACTTATATTCTTTCAACATTTTAGTGTTAACAAGTGTTTATGCTTATATTCGCAGGGAGATTCTCCTTTCGGTAAATCCGAAGCTTATATAAAACTGGAACAATTAGGGGAAGGATCGTATGCCACAGTGTTCAAAGGCTATAGTCATCTTACAAATCAAATGGTGGCACTTAAAGAAATTAGACTACAAGAGGAAGAAGGTGCTCCATTTACTGCCATCCGCGAGGCAAGCCTTCTTAAAGAATTGAAGCATAGCAATATCGTTACTTTACACGATATAATTCATACGCGCGAGACTCTTACTTTTGTTTTTGAATATGTTCATACTGATCTATCGCAATATATGGAGAGGTATGGAAGCGGTAATGGTGGTCTAGATCCACGAAATGTTAAACTATTCTTATTTCAATTATTAAGAGGATTGGCGTATTGTCACCGCAGGTAAAGGCACGCGTACATATAAATTTAAGATTTTCGAGTTTAATATTAATAACTAATTTATCGTATGTTAATTTAGGAGAGTATTACATAGAGACGTGAAGCCGCAAAACTTGTTAATCAGTGAAATAGGAGAACTTAAACTAGCAGATTTTGGTTTAGCGAGAGCTAAATCTGTACCGTCACATACGTACTCACATGAAGTTGTGACATTATGGTACAGGCCACCTGATGTTCTTTTGGGTTCCACAGAGTATTCTACCTCGCTTGATATGTGGGGAGTAGGTTGCATATTTATGGAGATGTTGACTGGTGAACCAACATTCCCAGGTGTACGCTGTACGTACGACCAACTTGATAAAATATTCAAAGTATTGGGTACTCCTACTGAAGAAACTTGGCCTGGTGTCACACACCTGCCAGGATATAAACCACATAGACTGGGATTCTATCCTCCACGAAAATTGGGTCTTTCATTTCCTAGACTCTATGATATCGCCGAAGGTGATAGTATGGCATCGTCGCTTCTGCAGTTAAATCCGGATCAACGGATTGGAGCTGAAGAAGCGTTAAGGCATTCTTACTTTGCCTCTCTTCCTAGAAAACTATACGAGTTGCCTGACGGTAAGTTCAGTATATTTATTAAAAAAATATATATTTATCTTACTGGAACTGTAATTTGTCATTGATCAGATATTATTTCTTTACAGAAGTATCGATATTTAGTGTTGAAGGTTGTCATTTGTATACAAATTCGAGGCACGGGTGTGCAGATTCGCGTCACACAGCCCTTAAGACTTGAGGTTAAAGTAAACGTAAAGAAAAAAAAAGTAAATAATAAGTAATTCCCAAATTCACATGTTCAATGAAACGTTCATTCTCATACAGATCAAATTCACACAGGCAACATGCCTTAATTCACCTACACGTTATTTCCACGCGCGTCAATCGCTCTTTCTCAGGGCTGCTCTACAAATTCCAATCATTGTTCACACACATGTTGATATGTGCACACACAAACATGAACACATTCATATACATAATTGCGACATTCGTATTTTTGTTTCTTTTTTTCCTTTTTTTTTTTTCAAGACTAGTACACATGTATCAAATGAATTAACGAAGATAAATTATTAACTGGCGAAGAAAATACGAAAGTAAGCTATCTGTGGCTAAATGAAGTAAAACGATTTTATGAGATTTGCACGCTCGATTTAGAAAGCAAAAGCACGCACGACCCATCCTCGCACTTCGTCCAAATACTAGATTTAGATTGATATCAATCAAAAAAAAAAGTACTACACCGCCTTGTGTCTCTTGATCCCAAACTGGAGATGGCGGTTTCTGGTTAGAAAAAATATAATAAAATAATTATAACTTAGAAAAATTCTGGAAGACCTGTAATACTTTATATGAATTTTATGCTGTTTTTGACTTTACCGTTGGTTGCTGAGACAGTTGAATATATTGGTATATAACGAAAAAAATCATTGTTCGAATTAAAACTAGTTGTTAATTATATGACGTGATGATAGAAAATAAATAGAAGTTTAAGAAAATAAGATATCAATACGAATCAAGTGTCGTAGCTACCAACACCAAGAAACACGGCAAGACTAACGAAAAAAAACTCATCGTTGATGATATCGACGGTAGTGATCTAGTTGTAAGAATTAATATTAGCATCTAGGGTCGATCAAAGTTCATTATCGACATTTACAAAGTAGTATCTATCAGTGATAGTAAAACAAGAACGAAGTAATAATTATAGACGTAATCAAATCCAATTTGTTCAATCGCTCATATATTTAACAGCCAATGGTGCTTGAACGAATTGTAGGAATAAAATGTTAATAATTTCGTATTAGTTACTTAGAATGGACCGTTCGGCCAATCTTGTTTCTAAATGGTTTTCGATGACCATATATCTAAACGAACCAACTTTAATAATGTTGCAATAGTAATATAGGATAACATAAAGCGGTGTTACAGTCCTTCCGAGTTTTCTCTAAGCTACGATGATTATTACGGTAAAATATTACTCCTTTAGTAGTTACATTTATACCGATTTTTCAGCGCACTTATAAAAATATCAACGAGGCGAAAGCAAAAAAGAAAAAAAATTGAAAAATATTTCGAAAAAATTTGAGACACGTTATTACTACTATTATTACTTATTAAAAATTATTATTTGAAAAAAGACGCGCAGAAGGTAGATTGTATATAGAACAACAGGTTCGTATTACTGATGATGCTGAGATAGCTGAGCTGAACTAATAAATGTGACTTTGTAATAAATTAAAGCGTAGTTCGGTACACTTCAGACCCTATTCTTTGTTAGGTTTTTCCATGTGCAGCAAGCCACAGGATCGTTTAGACTTTTAAGTGTAACATAATACAAAAACACTTATATCTGTAATACTTGTTCTGCTTAAGTATTAATTTTATACACATTTATTTCCTTATAATTATATTTTATTTGTAATTTTTCTAAGAAATTATTGATATTCAAATTGCTTCAAACTTGTACTGAGAAAGATAAAGAACTATGTTTTTGAAGTACATGTGTATGTTGAAGAATTTATACCTTTTATGTGTTATTCAGTGTACTATGGAACTAGAACCTTTATAAATTATTTAAATATTTTTTAAAAACTAGAGGTTTAAGTTTTGTCTCGTTTTATAATATTATACAAAATGCTTACAAAAAGAACGGAAATTTAATCTTACTTATTAAGAGGAGTTAATTATGCATTATTTCGATCCTTCAACAATTTAACCTAATTGAATTTTATAATGTAGTATTAGTCGCATAAATTTATGTTAATCTGATATACAAATAGTTAAATACATTATTGCGAGAGATCTTTTAAGAATTCACGTGTTCATAGTTGCCAGTTCAAAGGCGCTAGTTTACTAACTGACATCACGGAGGGTAACATGGCTTTGTTGTCATCTTAAATGCTCTGCTGTGTTGCGTAGAGTCAAGTGATTTCTATTAATATACTTAATCAAATTAATGAAAGCATGGCACGCGCTTGAGTAGGTTACTATTTTATTCATCAACCTAGATGGACATGTCATTCTCTCTTAACGTTCGAACAAAGTGAAAGCTATGGCTGGTGCTACACAAGAGGTTAGAGATCCTCTGTCTACAGACAGTAAAGGTAATAAATATTTTTTAGTAGCTTAATTTTATGAAAAAAAGTTTACACTTTCTATTTTTTAAATAATATTTGCGTATTATACAAAATCACAATTTGAAATAAAAACGTGCTTTTAACGAATATAAATTGTGTCACTGGTACCATAGAATATATACACGTCATCGGGCAAACGTTAGGGCAAACAAATTATCCTATATTAATTTTTAATAATGTGACATTCTTGTCGTGAGAATGTCATAATATTGGATTTTTACTTATTATTTTAGGGTGTGCGACTGTAAAACCAACGATATCATACGAAGAAATTGCTATCAAGCTTTTAAATGAAAAGCTTTTATTAACGGCCTTGGAATTACACGCAGAACTATGCGAAGCTGGAAAAGAATTACCTATTTTAAGAGAATTTTTTTCAAACCCCAATCATTTTGAGAGTCAAAGTATTAAGCCAGAACCATATACTCCTATGCGTATGTATAAAATATATATTACAGGAGTTATTTATTTTTCTTATACAAATTTGTAAATAATCAAAATAAATAAGAAATTAATAGAAGCCAATACAAAAATTTAATATTAAAATAAATTTTTGTCATTGTATTTATATTGTAATAATTCTTCATTTTTATGTTACAAAAAGATTAATTAAAAATATAAAGAAAATTATGGTTAAATATTAAAGCTTGCTTATTTGTTCATATGTATCTATATTTGTGTGCATATTTCACTTTTTCAAGTAAATTGTGTATTTAATTTCGTAAAATATTGCAAGAGTAATACAATATCTGAATTTTAATTTATTAGCTAGGTCCTCTAGTCAGGCTACTTTAGACTCACTTGATATGACCAGATACTCAGAAGATGGTGCAGGTGTTGATGAGAGAGTAGCAATTCTAGAATTTGAATTAAGAAAGGCCAGGGAAAGTATTTCTGCTCTTCGTGCAAATCTCACTGTAGTAACAGGTTTCTTTCAGTTTGACTATTACAATTTCATAACATCAGTTATGACATAAAAACTGATATTTATTTTAATATTTTAGAGTCAGAAGGGACTACACCTGACAAATGCTCTGATAAGCATCTTGTTACTGGAACACCCATAAAACCTCATGAACAAAGAGCTATAAATTTTCTTGTTAATGAATACCTGTTAGCAAGTTCTTACAAATTAACATCAATTACATTTAGTGATGAAAATGGAAATCAAGATTTTGAAGATTGGCAAGATGTAGGGTTGAATATCCCAAAACCAGCAGAATTATTACAAATATATAGGGAATATATGAAGGCAAATGGATATGATAAATTACCTTCTGTAAGTGTTGGTGTGCAAACTGATTTCTGTGAATTAGAACCAGAAACAGAAGCAGAGAAGGATGAGTTCAAAGAAATGGTTTGTAGATCGTATTTATGAGAAACTTTACCTTCTGGTATGATGTGCTGTATGGATGATTTGTTAAAAAATAGCATCATTAACAGGTAAAAAAAGTAGAAGAACTTAAACAACAGACTGCATTATTAGAACAAGAAAGGTTGGACTTGCAACAATTCATTGCCACTTCAGAAAATCTATCTCAAAATCCAATTAAGGTATAAACTAAATTCGTGTACAAAAATATTAAAAAGATTTATTTTCTAGATTCCTATTATAGATGTATTTTCTATGTAGCAAGGTAGCAGCGGAACGATACAAACGATAAATTCGAATTCTACTACTCCAGATAAGTTTGAACTCCTCGAAACTCCAGCTCGTGATACGTCGACAGTGACTCAAGAAGCCGAGGAAGACGATAGCGTTTCTGTTGTTGTTAGTCTTGGTGAAACAGATCCTGGAGATAAAGAATGGACTAGAATTCAATTGCCTAGGGTGGATGTTACTGAAGGATCATCCATCCTTCCAAATCCGCCATCTAGGTATTGTATTTTTTCTCAATAACGTGCATATTTTTTTAATATATAGAAATATTTTATAAAAAATAAGTATTTTTCAGACATTTACCATTGAAATTTAAAATGGAAGTAATATCACATTGTTTAGTAAATGTTCCAAGTTCTGTAATATCGGCAGCAGAAGAAGTTTTCAAAAATGGAGTTACGCGCGATACTCTCGTTCATATTTTAGCACAAACGTTACCTCGCATCGTACCGAATGTTATCTTAAATAAACGCGAAGAGGTAATACCATTAATGTTAAGTGCAATTCGACTTCATAATGACTCTACAGAAAGGGAAAAATTATTACAAATGTTATTCAATCTAAAGAAAAGGCCACAAGAAGATGAAAGGCAATTAATTTTAGCTGGTTAGTTATTAATGCAAATTATCACTGATGATATAATCATTTTAAGTAGAAATGTCTTTTTATTTATTCCTTTTAATACTAGGTTTCGTTGCTATGGCTAAACTTGAAGATGAACCAATGGAAGGTGAAGAAATATTGACCATTTGTTGGGAACAAAGTCAGCATAAGTATCCTGAGAAAAGGTTGTTAGCTGTTGAGTGCTGTTCTGTATTAGCTCCATACATGTCAGTTGGGATAAGAAATTCTTTAATGCTCTCCATGCTTCAGCAAATGTTACTTGAAGATAAAGATCCAACAGTTAGAGCTAGTGTAGTGAGAAGTCTTGCACTGTTGATAGCTTTAATGGATGATCCTGATAAATATTTTCAGGTGCGATATAAAAAGAGAAGTTACTTAACGTTTAATAGAGATTTAAATGTATCATATCGATGATATTTATTTTTACAGTGTGAAGAATTAGCATTAACGGCACTTCATGACACGTCATCTATCGTCGTTGACGTTGCATCCTCTTTGCTTTTACCAATTTTAGCCCAGTGGGCACTCTGTCTTAAAAGATTACAAACACATTTATTACCACGTATAATATCTAAAGTAAAAAGTCATTTAAAGTCTGGGTATTCTCAACATTCGCCTAACAAAGATCATGTTGATGAAGGAAGAATAGTATCATCAATCGCGGTATTACAGTATTTACTTCCACATATGGTTATTTGCATTGCAGATACTGATTCTGTTAGATCTTATATTGAGCATGGAACACCATCCGATTTACGTGAGTATATCGTATATTTGCGTATAGAAAATATTTAAATAATTGTGACATTTAAAATTTTACATATGTTTTATTATGCAGCTGATGTGTTCCTGAATTTGTGTCATTCCAATATCGTTAATCCAAAGCTATTTTATAATGGAGATGTAGATATAGGATCTCTTCTAAATACGTTTTTTGCAAATACGTGGGAGAATGATTCATGGGGAGAATTAGAGTGGTTTACAAACTCACTGTACTTGATATTTTTCCTTTAAGTTCTCAATCGATACTTTCATATACTTACAATTGACACTTTCAGAGTATTGGACATTTTGGAAATGGTAAAATCTGTTGAAAGTACACAGGAGACCATTTTAAATGCTCTTTTAACATATATTCATTCTTTATGTTTGGGTTTTGGGCGATATATCACGCAAACGCGGGTAAATTTGATATTTTAATGAAGTTTGATTATTATATTATATCACGGACATAATTAACAACCTTCTATCTTTTAGATCCAACCGATAGTCGTATCCGAAGTAACTGAACTTGAGCAACAATTAACGACTCTTGCAACAGATAAAAAAAATATGAGTTTGACGTTAATCCCAACATATTTAATTATATTGTCCACTTTAAACGGTATAGATGTTTCTAAGTCTTTAAAACAGTTCCTTGTTGCTTTATCTATGAGTGGCACCAGTATTACTAGTTTACAGATCGGAATCATTATGTTATGTACTCAGGAACATATGCAAGAATACGTCCTTAGTGGTTTATGGGATGGTTAGTTTTATCAAATAGTTTTGATAGAATTTTGTTGTTTTTTTAATTAGAAATTTAGTAATCAAGTTTTGTCTTCCATACTTTTTTTTTTATAGGGGTAGTGCACCAAAGACCCATTGTAAGATGTGCAACCGCAACATTATTTGGTTGTGTAATAGCTCACGTTTCCGATCGGTTAGCAAGTGCTAAGGTAGTTCCTGCAATTGTTACGCTCGTTAATGATCCTGATATGTAAGATATCTTTGTAAATATTTCGTTTATTTCAAATTAACTATTTAATACTAAAATAATAATAATAAAACCATTTAATTAAATTAATTAAGTCAATTATCTATTTTGAAGCAATATGAACATTTGTCATAGTTAACATACTTCTAGAACTGTTCGATCTGCTGCAATTCCTTCTCTCGGTCGTTTAATAACGGAATGTAAAGTGAGAGAGATGCGTGATAAAGCACGTTTAACTTTAGAAACCATTGCTAAAGAACCTCAAGGTGTTCCGCCTACTTTAGCACTCCCACTGGTTTCAACATTAGCATTTATTGCCCCTAATTGTCCTCAAAATTATATAGAAGATGGTAAGTTTTTATAAAAATTTGCATTTTTAATATTTAACACGTGAAATTAAAGTCTTTAATTCTGTATAGTTATAGCTACCCAATTAATGGGGATAACTTCATCAGCGTTGCAACAAGGCCGCAAGATCGATCTCATTAGTGCTTTGGTCGAAGCATATTCTGTCTTGGTTTATTGTCCACTGAGTAATCAGTGCGTTTCTGGCGTGTTACTGCCGGGATTGAAATATCTTGAACAATTGGTTAATCAATATTTACCTCAACAGAAGGAAGCTGTTCGGTCACTTTTGCGAGAAGCCGAATCTCGGCAGGATCTTTCAAAACCAATGGAGAGGTAAATACACAATCTGTTTATTTTGAAAATAATTTTGCAGTGGATTGTTTATTGTCGTTTTCTCAGGTCCTTATCAATGAGTTCTGGCCTCTCATTATCAATGGCTACAGTAAATGTAGGACAAGGTGTAGAAGACATGAGACAAAGAGTGAGCAAAATATTTCAACAAAAGACTAGTTCACCAAGTATGTCAAGTATCTTTCGAAAGAAGTAAGATCTTTTTTTGTATTCATGTTTGTACACAAATATTACTTTTTATCATTTCAAAATTCTATATTCCCTTTTCATTGTTTTCAAATTTTATTTATTCATAATTTCTGTTGTACTTACCGCATGCATATGTATTATACGATTAACGGTACAAGCGATGCACAACATTTACACCAATCAGGATATAATATTATGTAAGTATTACTCATTATAATCGGAATACATATAAGTTCGAAGACAATTATTATTCAATATTGCTGTAATGATGTGTGTGCCTTTTAAAATGTAATTTTAAATCACGTAAATTACAAAATCTAAATGTTTGGAGATAGAAGAAAAGTCAATAGTATATTAATTTTGTTTTTTAACTGCACAACTAAGTATAACGTTAAATACTAAAATAGTTGCAATGTTTTATATCGTCATTTTTTTCAAGGCATCGTAATAAGTAGAATGTTGTTATAGTTTGTTATTTTATATTTTGTGACATTATAGTTTATTTATTAAAATGAATCTCACCACTTACTAACGCCGATAATTTATGAATCGTATAACGTTATCGTGCTCCTACTAAAAAAATTTTCAAATATGTTCTGCCATAACACGACTACGAATTTAAAAGTAAAGTTTTAAGAGTATTTGCTATATCTTAAATTATATAAAAAAATAATTATAGATAAATTAACTGTGCAAGAAATCGGTTGTGATCATTAAGCGTTGAATGTCGGAAGAGACAATTTCATTTTGTATTACTGTTTGATATTATAAAGCAAAATAGTCTTTATTCTTATCATGTTTAAGCATTTTGTGTGATATTATAGATCTATTACAATTAGAACATATGTATGTATATTTGTACTTAAATCGGTTATATAAATATAAATCGGGTAATATTATCTTCTTCACTGTAAACGAAAGAAAGAAAAAAATTAATCAAATTTATTTAAAATAGATCATATCTTGTAAGAATATTTTATTGTATCTATATATATATACAATTAAATTTCCCGTATATACATATATGTTGATACACATTACATGTATATAATCCATGTATACGTATATATGTATATATATGTGTATATACAATGATCAATAATTTACTTCGTATCTCACGATCAATGTATTATCGTTATTTTACATACATATATGTACATATATACATCCGTATACATGCATATGTATTTACGTTTATTAAATATTAAATACTGTAGCATATATCATTACCGTGCAAAGAATAAATTTTATAGTATATTTATTCTAAATGCATTGTCCTAAACATATTCGGTTTTCTTAGACATATTAGAAACTCTGGTTATGTTTGTATGAATCGATGACTCGCCAACTGTTGGCCACGTACGTTTTATTACGATATAACGCGCGAAACATTCAATAGCGTCCGAATTAATCGATACCCTGAGCAATCTAGATAATAGTTCTAAATCTAATTTTACTTTGCATGGACAATTTTCCCGCCGTGATTCGTAATTTTTACACGGGTTAGATTTGGGGAACTTGCTTACGTCTAAGAAACCTTCGGTGTAATACTATTTATGTACATGACTTTGAATTTTAACGTGACATTTTAATAAAAGGGAAGAAAGCTTTTCAGTAAGCTCTACGTGAATAACAACGATAAGTGTATATCTGTGAATGAAAATACATAGTAGTTCTCTTTTATTATGCCTTGTTATTCGAACGAAACAAAAAAACTATATCACAACTATCGTATGCGTATGAACTGCGCAATAAATTAAAAAAAAGTCAACCGTTGTCTCCCTCTTTTTCATATTTCTATAACTACGTGTTTTTTGCAATATGAATTCTTGTATTGAAAAAATGGTACGATACAAAAGTTTAAATTTTCATAAATTAAATCGCAGTAAAATAAAAAATCATTACAATGTTAAGTCATCATTACGAGTTAAATAATAAATACGTATCATTTTCCTTCCTTACTTTCTTTTTTACTCTGGATTTTAACGTTCCTTTCGAAAATTGACTTCATTCGTACGAGATAAGTTCTTCTTCTAGGATTTAAGGAAAAGAAAAAGAAAAAAGGAAGAAAATTCGTGCTATACAAACGCCAGACTCGTTTAACGCGACTTTTTAGTGATCGGTATATAATCTTCTCGTTCCGTACGTCGCTTGTTTAATTCTCACGAAGACGACACTTCTTGCTTCGTCAACGATAATAATACTAAATAAAAATGGCTATCTATTCGTTGAGAGGGTAGTAATATCAGCAAGAATTGAACAAATTTATACAGGGCTGGAGCATGCCTGATTGAGAAGCGGCCTGCCACAGACGCGGTGTGTTCTGTATCTTCGATGAGCATGGAACGAGTTGATGAAATACTCTCAAATAGTTTTTTTCCTCGTCTCGGGGTTACCAGCGAATATATGACAGTATTCTGCTCTTGCTGATAATGCTGCTAGTACGAATTCTATTCAAACATAATAGAGAACAAAGTAATTACTGTTATAAAGTCAAGATAACTTTCTATCTTAATATAGCAGCTTGGTTTAAGTAAAACATACCAAAATTTACTGTTGTGTCGGCAAAATCGATCTTTGCATTCTGAAAAATTTTATCAGATTCTTCCGTTGGCGTACTTAATGAGAGTTTTAAAGCCTTCCTTAATTCCATTTTATTGATACAAGATAATGACTTGGTACCACATACCTGTTGATTATGACGTAAATAATACGTATATGTAGCAGATAAATAATTTAGAAGATTATTTCTTATTGGTACTTACTTCGAACGCTGTTTCGATTTTGTCTAGCTCCGAGTTTGCGGTTGTTGTAGCTAACACCGTGAATAAATATTCTTCCAAATCTATTTTACCATTTCCATGCTGGAATAGTTATAGGATGAGTAAGTGATGTGTTGTGTATAACAAAAAGTGAAATATTGGTTATATTAGAATTACACAATGAACTATGTACCTATATATGATACACAATGAGAAACGTTTATAAAGAATGTTTGGAGAATTACAAACGGAGCATAGCTATTTTAACAATCGTATACAAAATTTAATTAAGAGAGGATATGACAAATGATACAGACCCTATCGTGTATCCGAAATAGTTGCTGAGTAACAGGCTCTTTTTCGTCTATTCTGAGGATTTGCGCAAATTCGTGCAAATTAACTTCTTCGTTAAATCTCTCTGTTTTCTTCTGAACTAACTCCTCTTCCGTTTTGGCCGATACCAAACTGTGGAAATATATTGCAAGATTAATCATATGATATATATTTGTATTTTTCTACACACATGTATTTGGTTCCAACGACATACCCGAGTTTGTTACGAAGTTTATGGGCTTCCACTATGATGGATGCTCGTGGTATGTTTAGCTGATGAGCTTTGCTAATAATTCGGCAATCGTCATACGTATAATCTGACACGGGAATCTGTAATGCCCTAAAAAATAAATAAAATTCCATTTTTAACAATGTACTTTAAAAAATACAGATTTCATTTTCATTTCTTTTTCCATTAAGTTTGAATTCATTAGATTATTTATAGATTTTAGATTAATTTTCCTATTAGAGTTTATCGTTGAACATGTTAGTAACTTATGAACATTCGACTTAAGTCAAACACGGACAAGTTAAATGACTTTTCAGAATTGAGAAACACTTGTTTGGAGTAACGAAATGTACTCACTCCGCCATAAGACGTCGCACGTTATTTGCATAAAGCTTGGGATCTGTTTTCTCCGCTTCGCTTGGTTTGTAAACAGGGAGGAACTCTATTTCACAACTGCTATTCAGTTGTGTCAATGTAAGCCACAGTAGCTTTAATCTGAAATAAAAATTTTTGTAATTTAACATTTTGATAAACAGAATGTCAGGAGGTCTTTCCGTTTAATTTCTAAAATATTCAATTTAGTAATCTTAATTACAAAAAGACATTTAGAATAAGACGCTTACGCCCCAGGACCTTCCCACGTCCATGTTACGGTGTCCAATTTGTTAGGATATCTGATGCAGACTGGCTGAACAGGAACACCAGGGTAAAATGCACCTGATTTGAAAGTAATAAGGCACGATCGATTTGTACAAGTACCTTCCGGGAATATCATCACCTGTAGAAGAAAATTGTTAATTTGATTTAAATATTTTCTAATAAGGGATCGAAGATGAGACTTTATTGCGCGAGATTCAAAAGATTGTACACATTTTCAAGCGAGGTATTTCTTAAGATGTTTCTAATTAACAAATAATAACACTAATGCCGATGCTAATTTTAATTTTTGTTGCAGATGAACGATTACCTTTGTAATTCGATTTAGAGCGCTATGTAATTTAAAAACAAAATTATACCTAAAAATTATATATAAAATTATAAAAAAAATATACGTTTAATTTAAAAATTATACGTTACGCTACTGTACTTGAAAAATTTATGCGGGTCATAATATCAAGAGTAATTTTTAGAAAATAAGCGACTGCAGCGAGTTCATAAGCTTATTTTTAATAAAGGTACTATTTTTATGAGGGCTACCTGTGGCCAATCCTCTTTTGAAGTAGCTCTTTCGATAATTTCCTTGATAGTATTTTGCCGTGAATTCGGATCTTCTCTCCAAACATAGACCGGTTGTGTATAGTTGATAAGCTCTGTGAGTACATCATAAAAAAGTGCATAATGTAACAAACGGAAACGTAGTACTCCTAAATCAATATTTGTTATGCAATTCATATGCTGTAGAGAAACTTACTTTCTATAAATTTTATTTATGTAGAAAGAAGAGTGAATAAAAACTGCGTATTTTATAATACTTTTTACTTTTTATCATATTTTCTGTGCTATGTTTTGAACCTGAATTTTTTTCTTTTTATTAAAAAAAAAAATTTTCATTTCTAGATAATATAGTGGCGAATGGGACAATCCATAAAGAAATTATTATTAAATTTATCTTTTTTGGAAATTTCTTCCAATTGATAAAGAATACACTTGAAGCGTTATTTGTACAAGTAACCATTAAATTACCAGTGATATTTGCATACAATAGGCGTTAAAACTTTCATTAAAGCTATCGATAAAACAGTTGAAAAGTTTTAACGTTTATGTTATCAAATCATTGTACTATTATGTCTTTTTATTACTACTATTACTTTTATTACTACTAGGTATCGGTAAAATATTTCTTATTGAAATGGTTGGGCATCCTTTTGATCAAAGTTCGAAGACTTTATGATTTTCCAATTAAACTAATAGAGGTTTTCAAGTGTGAATCGTATTCTTTTACAAGATAATGAGACGAAATACAGGCACCGAAAACTCAAAACATAAGTATTCGTATCGATTCTATTTATAAGTAAACGAGACTGTCGATATAGTTGACAGTAATACATAAATCAATTTTCATGATGAAAACAATCGAAAAACTGTAAAATATCAAAACTATGCGGTGTATTGAAAAAAGAAGAAAACTTTGAGAAAAAGGAATAAAGAGCGTTTTAATCGATGTGGGTTCTAATATTAATAGCTTCGGTGTAAAATATAATTTTATACAGTCTTGTAGAAATACTTAATGAGCTAAATTTGCACCACAACAACGTTAGTTAACGTAGTTAAGTTAGAACAATGAATGGGAAATGTGTACACCACGAGGTGAAAGAAAACTTCAAATGAATAGAAATTTCACGTCTACGAACGTTGTCTTCGAATTGCAGGTAAACGTATTATTACTGTAATCTTATATCTCCGTTATATTAACGACAATCTTTTATCATGATACGATACTTCTTCCTTTTTTAAGTTTTTTAAATTAATATGTAATATTTCCTTATCATTTCTTTAATTAATCTTTAACCCATTTTCAACAAACGTAAATTATTTACACATAAAAAATTAAATTTCCCTCTCGTAAAAGAATTAATTTCATCTTTCTTTCAATAACATAATCAAATATTTCTACTTTTCTCAATGAATTAAGTATCACGAAGCATTCGAGTCTCTAATTTTTCTCTTTAACGCTCTAACGTAACCCCTATCATCGTCTATATCAAATCGAATTTACGCAGAAAAACCTCTAATAGTTTGTGCGTTACAAGTTTTATGTTTCATCCTACAAACGGTTAGTTCAACTGTTTTCGTTAAAACCACCGATCTATCGAACAACCGCCATTACGGAAGTGTTGCGACAACCACGGTTAGTCTACCGTTAACGGAGAGGGTTAATCGTGGAAAGCGAGCGTGAAATCGTTTCAATAATTTGCACATACTTCCGATAAATGGGTTCAATCCTGATTCTCGTCTTACGATGATCGAAGGGAACCCGGTTATGTAGACGATCCCTCCGTCCATGAAGGTCGAATGGGGTGCAACCACTAAAATCGGCGCTTCCGCCCTCGTCGCCTGTCTTCCACGCACAATGATTCTCATTCCTCCTGCTTGGTATGTCAGCCGGCCCATAAAACACAGCCAGGGCACTATTTTGCTGCAGGTTTCAATCGAGCATGGTTAACGAATCCCAATTACATTAACGCGATTTCTTGCGTTCTATTTATTTCGTCTCGAGATTTCAGCCTCGAGAACACATCGTTTGGACGTTAGACGCTCTTAACGAGCTCAACGTTTATTTCTTATTTTTCCAAATTTTAATACAAGCTGAATATTTGTCATTGATCGCTTATCAATCGAACGTTTGAACGGAGTGGATTGTTTAAGAGATTATCGAAGAGCTCACTCGAAAAGTGATAATTTCATATCTTTCTCTTTTTGTTCGTTTTTGTTTTTTGTTTTTTTTTTTTTCATGCAACGTATTTTTATACAAAGGAATTTCGTTGGTGACAAAAAATTTAGAATTTAGTATGAGATTCGTTGATCTTGATTTGACTATTTGTATTTCATTGGCGCTACGGTGATATTGATATTGATAAGGCGAACATTGTTTCTTTTTCCCCGTTTTCACCGATAAAAACGCAAGAGAAAAGAAGGATACTATATAAATAAATTTATGAATATTTAAGATAATCCTTTTTGGTGTGAAACCCCGGTTTCAAACGGTTTTATTACAGAAGCATTCTGGAGGTGTTGATAGATCGTATCGTACAAAATTTAATATCGTAACAATTTTTGCAGTTTATTAGCCAAATAACGAAGAGTCGATAGCCAAAAGATCGAAAAAGACGATGCAGCTTTTTAGAATTTCGCGGCCTGGATTTTTACATGTAACGTTGCTCGAAGTTTCTGTGGGCCACGTTACTCTGCTCTTTTCTTCGAATCGACTTTCTAAGACAAGGTAACTGTGGAAATCTCGAGCAGCATTAGCGACGTTAAAAATCATCGTCTCGTTATATTAATGGGCTCGAAAGCATGCAGAAATTCATTGCGTATATGTATATATGTATATCCAAAATTGTCGCGTGCTCGTTCGCTCGAACTCTCAGTTGCATATTCTACGGAAGTGATTTACAGTTTCATCGGTACAAATATATAATTAGCGCCAATTAACGTCTTGAATATTGTACCAGCGTAAAGTTACCCACGACAAGAACTAACGATAAACGTAAATTGAAAGTTAGCTGGCGATAATTTTAGCATAAACAAAAGTTTTCTTTTTTGGCTAATATAAACTTTGCGATCATATCGCATTTTTCGATGGTACACGGTTCTTATAGCTCATTGCATCAAAGTAGACAGAGCTGAAAATATATCAAGCACTTTTTACCTCAAATAGTAGCTGTAGTGACCTATTATAGCAGAAAATTCCACGATCAGGTTTATTTGCACAACAGTGAAACTTTACGGCTCCGAGAGCCACGTGACACTGCAACGAGAAAGTTTACGCAGCCGTGAGTTCGTTACTCTACGAGTACCGACAATTTTCATTTGTTATATTATTACACCTAGGAAAATATACTTCGGAAAACTTTTTCCTTTTTTCCCAAGCAATTAACCCTTTCGGCCTCTATGTTGCGAAAATACGTAACATTGTACTTTGATAAGTTGTTGATTAATGAAACAATAAATGTAGTTATCTTTGAAGTTTGTAGTTAATGCATCGTATATTCCTTATAATTGTTCAGTATTGCCCTAATCATTAACCATCCAGTGCACGTGTTGCGTCGTGGCCGATTAGGTCGTGCCATTTTTTTTCTCATTTCTTTCCATTCGACTTTCTTGGAATTTACTTTTCACTCGTACATTGGAGGGTTAATAAAAAAAAAAAATAATTTTTTCGAAGATTCCAAAAGAATTCCCGAAAGGGTTAAAAAGAGAAGAATGAACTTTTATGTTGTTTTATACGCAACGATTAGGTACATCCAGTTTTGAGATTACTCTAACACTAGAATCACTGATTTGTAATTGGTGTCCAAAATAATGTTTCGAACGATAAGTATTAGTTATCGTGTTACTACAAAAATAACAATATAACGTTTATAAGTTATTGAACGAGGATTAAGACTTTCGTCAAAAATATCTGCATGTTCTTAATAATTGTCAAAATGAAGAATCTGAAATTTGTCGTTTTAATTTGCCGATTTGATTAATTCCAGTGTTAAAGTATAGACAGAAAGAAAGGAAAAGTTAAAAAATAGAATAATTAGAGAATAAAGGAATGAATAAATATACGAAGCGGCTGGTAGCGTCAAGCATTAAAAGTGTAACACTTTGAACCTCGCAATGGAAAATAACGTGTTCCAACTGTGTTCTAGAACGTTAAATAGTATCAGTTAATAGCATAGGTATGCCCATTATTCCATAGCTTGTTAGTGACGATGTAGATGTTCCCATTCACCACATATATATGTACATTTCTCTGTTAACCTAATTTAGATAACTCTGCTTTTTTCTGTTTTCACAACTGTGCATGTGTATACAAATATATAGTTTAGCAATTGATATGTCTACTATGATTAACATTACGCATTTCCAAAAATTTGAAGAGCAGTATGATTCTGTATAATTTTCAATACATGTAGGCAAGTAAAATCGTTTTAACGATATGATTGAAAACTGAATCAAACGAAATTTTTACGAATTGCTATTTAAAAATTCGTTTTTTTTTTTTTTTTTAGGACCTTTATTTTTTTAACTTTGAGCTAAATTCTTTGGTCGTCGGATACAAACTGCAAGAACTCTTGAATACTAATGAAACTTTTCAATTTACGAGCTTCTAGTTCAACATATTTCTTTGCCAAGTATCGATATAAAATAGCGAGTACGAAAGGATATGTTCGTATTCAAGTATTCAACTTATAAGAATAAGGTAGAGGATCTGTAGATTTGCATATGTATTATAAGACGCATAAAAGTCGTGTTCCACCATTTCATGTTTCTTAAAATGAGCCAAGCAAATGACGTACTTTCTTCTTTTATTTAAAATTGTATTTTGAAAATTCTCCAATCTGTTTCGCACAGTATCATTGTTGCGTCTTTCAAGAAAGGAAATAGAAAGCTATGACCCCTTATGTCCAGGCTATTATTAATGAAATTTTACAAGTCACAAGTTATTAACATAACAGCAACAGGCTGGAATATCAAACAAACGAAATTGCACATCTAAATTTTACAAATTGCCAATCGGTTGATTTAATGCAAAATTATAAATTTCCAAGAAAGACAGAAATCTATAACCTGTAACTTATGTCGATTCACTAATGTCATTATATGCTTGGTAAATTATCGTGTTGAAGGATTCTCGTTATTATTAATCTCTAATACCTATCACAGTTCTTAACATTTAGTTGTCAAGTAAAAAAAAAAAAAAGCAAAAAATGCAACAAATTCGTAAATGAACTGTAAAATTATAAAACAATAGTTCTTTAGCTTATTTCATTGTTTTAGATGCGAAATGTAAATTTTGACAGTGCTAAAGAAATACCACGAGATGGAACAACGACTCTGGTGGCTTGACAGAGCAAAAAGTAGGAGACCTACTTCCGAAAAAAGGAATGCGTCCGATCTCTGCCTTGGCGACGATGCTCGGTCCGCCGAGGTAAACAACCGGAAGTGCATCGAAGAAGCTTGAATGCGGAGCTAGGGCTAACACGGGGGCATCCTTTGTTTCCGCTTTACGACCTTTGACCTTCAGGTGATGAAATCCCCCGCAGATGAACAATGCTCGTATCATCCAGCAGATTATAATTCTCATATCTCTGTTTTTTCCATTTTTTTGTTTGTAGTAAATATATTTAAATAATATTATTTGGTATATATAATTCTACTAGTTGCTACATCGTGCAATCTATATTTCCCAATTTGCGATATTCAGAACGATCGTAAAATTCAGTAGAATTTCGTTTACAACATGCATTATTCGACAACGTCCTCTATTTATATCTTTTTTTTTTCTTTTCTATCAAATGAAATTTAGTAATGTAGAATAGTCGTGGATTAAAGATTTTTGTAGCTCTAGCGAAGAAACTGCATGATATGCATGTATAAATTTATTATTTTCCTTTTGGTAACCGAGATTCTACTGTGCTGATTAAAATAAATTTTTTATGAAATTATTTATAGCCAATAGTTAAACTGATGTAGAAATGAGGTTATGCATATTGTTTCGATTAAAATCGTTATTCGCTTGATTGGAGGAAGATATTCCAGTAAATGGCAAAATGAATTCATTTTGTACACGTAATATATTTTCGCACTTATTGTAACATGCAAAGCATTTTAACTACTCGATATATTGATATTACAAGACATGCATGGCCTTTCTCCAAATTATTTTGAAAATTTTTGCGATAAGAAAATAAAGATATAATAATTTTCCTTAAAAGAAAGACTTACTATGATAAACAAAATACACATTCGTTGGCATCTACGAAAGATAACAAGTGCATTTGCGAAACAAAAATGTTTATTGCGAAACAAAAATTGAACAAAGTTTTAGAATATTTATTGTATATACGTTTTATGACCAGTTGAGATTTCTCCTACAATATGTAGAGGACAATTGAACTACTTTCCTAAAGATTACATCGAATCTCAAGTCTATACTTTGTTACTAAATTCTTTATCAGGAACTAGGCACCGGCGATGTATGTTAGATCTAAGGTATCGTTTATATTGATTATTACATGAATAAAGAAAATCATCGCGTGTACTTTGGCTTCACCGACTACGAGTCAAGCTTACAGAAAAATGTTTACTCGATCTTTATTTCAAATATCCGATGAAATTATTTTATCAATCTACTTTATAACTGAATTTCTCTTTTTATCATAGACTTCAAATATATTTAAAAGACTCTGAGAATTTAGATTTTAATCGTTCGTAAAAAGCAATTAATAATACAAATTACAAGTTCGGAAGGAAATAGGTCTTTTCTTCGTTTGAACATATTTTTAGTACGAGCTATTCACATTCCTTTAAATGTCTATTATTTAATTAGAAAAGTAATGTCCGGATGATTAATTATCTCTGGAGGATTGATATTTACAAATATGTATTTCAGAGGATTAATAACCTACATGGTATGCTACACCTAAAAACGTATAAAACATAAAATCAATATTCTACTTCTACATCGTGCATGGAGGTTTGCATTTCCAGTTAATAATAAATGCCAGGTATGTATCTAATATTTGGCGTGCAAAGTAGAATAGCAGCTAGGATAATCATTGTTTTATGCAAAATGCGATTACATTTGCGTGTGAACAAATATTTGTCGATAATATTTTTCCTTTTCATGTATTCTTACGGAGGATTTTATTATTCTAAACAATGTCCACGTGTGAAAGTGTTAATGAAAGTTGCAATTCAGTTTGACACACTTTCTGCTATGGAAATCCAAACAATTATGCACACCCAAATAAATGCACCTAAATGATTACCATAGTAAAATGAAACAAATTTTTATGTTATAGCCTCGTCATTAATTAGAAATGATAGAATTATAACATAAAAAACTAAAATATTATCAATATAAACGTAAGTATCGCTTCCTTTTCATTGAACTAAATTCCAAATGTCATTACCATGTTACGAAAATTTAATTATTTAAAATTTTAATAAAAAATAACGAAACCTATAATTACAATAAATAATCGTGGGTATAATTTTCCATTGAATCGTATTCTACATTCTTTAAATTTTATCAAAAAAAAAATAATAACTAATGCTCTCATTTTTACTATAAAAATGATAGTATAATCAATAATACAAATTTCTAATCGCAATATAATAATATAGCAGTACCATTTATCTGAATGAAACTTCTCGAATTATTTTCAAAAATCTATTGTACATTCCCACGCGAAACTCGTTCGAAGTATCGTTCGAATTGTGAGCAAAGCGAAGTGCAACGTTACTTGCTACGATTAAATGTCGCAACAATCGAACAATCGAAATGATGACACACGATCGACGAAAACATCTCAGGCAAGCGTATTGTGAATTACTTCGATTCGAAGCTCATACCGAAACGGACGTGAACTACTTATCCGACGCATACTTTCTCCCGTTACTTATTCTTTTTATCGTATCCTCGCTCGTTTCTTCGCCGCGGTCATTCACGCTCTCTCCCCACTGGACATCTTCAATCATTTCAAGTGTATGACCATGAAATAAAATTCTTCAAGGGATTTCCGCAATTTATCCTCATCATTTCGTCTGGACGATAATACGCCTTCGCTAGGAACCATATGCTTATCTCTCTCTTTAATCATGAAAATTTTAACAGACATTCATTGCCTCAGTATTTCTTTCTATTTGGTCCAGGAAAATATAAATTATAATATTAGGATAAAAACTACATGAAAAAGCGTTAGATAAAGAATAAAAGAAAAGAATTGAAAATGAAATTTTCTGTTGAAAATGATCTTAGTTTGAGATTTAGAAACTTTGTGTAATTTCTAGAGGAACTTGCGGATTTATTAAACGTTTGATATGACCCACGTCATCTCGATTGCACATTGCTCATTTTTATAGTGATCTAAATTAACTTACGTATTATTTTTTCTTATAAACTACATCCGTTTGTCATAAATTCTAATTTTGTCTTTGTGACTCCGTATCGTTACGTCTCATCAAATTAAAATTTATCTAAAAATAACGTCTGACCGGATAATTCTTAAAGCTCGTGCTACATATAAATAAATAGTGAATATGCGTATTTTTTGTCTGACGGCATGATACTAACGTTTCGACCTAAATATAATTTGCTGTGCGAGTATGAAGTAAATGAAAGCTAAGGCTGACAACGAATGAAGAACGCATGGAGAAACATAGTAAGTTCATGTTTATTAATTGCATAATTTTAGTATCTTTCGGTAGTTGGAAGGTAGTATTTTCATGCAACATATTTGAAGAAAGAAACTCTGGCTCAAAAGTATAAGCCTCCTAAAAACCCACGATAAATCCATAAAATTTTACGAAGAAAGGTGGAAGCTATATAACAGTAATTATTATTACGATTAGCATAATTAACATTGTGATAGTCAATATCTTTAAAGTGTTCAAGGAAAAAAGAAACGATCTTGATAACACGAACTCGATTTACATAGTAAATTAAAAATAAATAAAAATTACTCAATTTTCTTCAGTGATTTTCAAATGCAATGTTATCATAGACATATAATCGGTACAAGTTCTGAAGACTAAAAGCGCGAATATATTTAACATCATCAAATAAATTAACATATACAAGCACACAATGTAATGGAAGCAAGCGGAAACTCATCATTTTACATGCATAAGAATAGAATAAACGAATATGGTCATTAAATGAAAATGAAGCAAAAGTTAAATAAAATGCTCGATGCTCGCGGATAGTTGTGACTACAAACTGAACATCAGAGAATGAGATGATGCGTAGATGATATATATGCATATATGCAAGGAAGAAAAACGTAACGGTAAGTTAATGTATCTTACCGTCTCCACCCTGTCAGAGGTGCGCGACGTAGATCTTCTTCGGACAATCCAAGAAGACCTAAACAAGCCAGGAGCCAGGCCATGATCACCAGAGCCGTAATTGCAGCCAGTCTGAATGGTAGTAGTGCTACCGTCAGGAATGCCGTCTGAAACATGAAGCATTTCCGCTTCAACAACCACTTTCAACGTATTACAGCGGTCGAGAGACGAAAAAACCGTCAAGTTCTACAACCCTCGGAGAAGGATTGTACGTCAAAGCGTCGATTTTATGCTCACTACCTGTTTATCGTTATACCGTTCGACTCTTTGTAGTCTAGCACCTGTTTATACGTTGTTGGTTAATTTTACGACAGGTGTATCGTTGATAAATTAACAATAAATTGTTCACAACTTGATAAAATTAAAGTTTTAGTTATTTGCGATTGGTTGAGATTTAAATATATTTAAATATATGGTTTTGATATTCGTGTTATATTACCCTGTGTTCTCTTAAATCGAATAAAACATATGAAACTTTAAGACTGTAAGACAGAATAACTGTAAAGATAAACTCTTTTCAGTTTGGTAAAATGTAGAGTTCGGTTAGGATTTGAATAATTTTTTGTTTTGATATTCATGTAGCTTTATATTATGTTTTTTCTAAATAGATTGTACAGCGTGTCACTCTATTTTTATAATACATTAATGATTATATAATTTTCAAATAAGTTTCAGATATTCGTATTTCAGTTGAGTTTTGGATATGATTTGTCTGAAAATTTGAATTGCATTATTTTGCGATTTTCTAGATAAACTACATAAAGTATGATTTTAATGCATTAAAATACATGCATGACTGCGATCCAATATATATAAGCAAAAATTTATTAAAACTACCTTTCAAAGGCTCAACAACATAGTAAGTTATAATAATTACGTGTTGAAGCTGATAACGTAAATCTTACTGAAAAAATTTCATACGAATTAGGAAGAAAATGTCCATTGAAAATCTGAATCTGTATTATAAGATTGTTCGTAGCATATATAGAATTGAATTACATCAAATACAATAATAATACGAACGTACAAAATTAATGAAAATGGCTATCGAAAGACACGACAGATATGGACTAGAAAACAATAATTTTATTGTAATAAATTAACGAGATTTCCAAGGAAAATAATAATTCTCAAATATTTTAACAATTTCCTAATGGTACGTTCCAGTTTACTTAAATTTTTCTAAATATCCTAATAATTACGAACTGGTGTGTAATATACTACTCCAGTTTATGTATATTTCAAAACGTCAAAACTGGTCGATAGTTTCAATTTGCGACAAACTCACGTAGCATAAAATATTCCAAAATTTTTCGAGCAAAATTCGACGTCGAAGCGAGCGAACTCAGGTCAGAAAGCGGCAGGTCATTTGCCAAATCGTTTCTCGAGGAAGAAAATGTTAGAGCAGGTCAAAAAGGAAAGGTTCGGGGTTCTTTATTTGGCGATTGCCTGAAGGTAGTGCTTTACGCCATTTTCAGTTGTAGTTGACGGTGACTTAAATTGGAGGATGGACAAGTATTTCGCTGATAAGGCTAACAAAACCTAGATCAGCACATTTTGTACATTCATCAGCGGACAATGAGTAACGCCACAAATATTCGATAGAGCTCATTTTGCGTGATAATCGATAAACTTTGATCGCCTACCTTCGACGACAAGGAGCGATGAAAAGGACGACGACCTTTTGTGCTGATTACTTATATAACATTTTTTTAACCTCCTTTCCATCTATTTGCAGACTTTTACTTCACACCAATTATCATCACGTCAGATTATCATTGGGTCTCATTTATTTCGTTGTAGTATTTTCAGAACTTCCTGCATTTTTTAACGTTTCCAAATTTCTTTCCAAGAGAAGATGCTTCTTGTCGTAAATAGATAATTTTACTTTTTGTAAACATACATTATTGATAAATAAATATACGATAAACATCTTTTCTTTTTTTAAGTTAATCGAGCTTACGCTTTTTGCAAGGTTGTTCGACGATTTAATAATCTAAGAATTTCGATAACTTTTTCGTACGACGCCCTGTATCTACAATTTCGTTTTAACATTTTTACACGTGAAATTTGCTCCAAAGAAGGTTCATGTGCAAAATGGATGGCCAATTAATCGATACCTAACGAACAAATAAATTTTGAATTAACCGAGTGAACTTTTCTTTCTCGACGAGAAGAACTACTTCTTCCTTCAGAGTGGGCCAAGGCTACGGTACTGTAGATGATTTAGGATGCTGTTTGGTTCGACCGATAAAGAGAGGAACGTAAAGGCGTAGAAAGACGGAAGGGAGAGCGAAGAGTAAAAAAGGAGAAAGAGTACCGTTCAGTCGTTCCGTTAGGCTCCATCTCACCTGTTAACTTCATTTCGTCCATGTATTACAGAGAGACGCACATGTATTTACATAACACGCACACAAGAAACTTTCAAGATCGAGGTTACGACCGAGTAATCCTTTCGACACTTTGAGCTTCCTAACAAATGAAATTCCTTTTCACGTTCTATTTCAAAACAAGAAAAAAGATTATGCATAGATTATTTTTTTACAATTCTTTTAGCAGATATCCTCTTTGTAAGTTGACTTTTAACGAATACAAAAGGTCTGAGTAATTTAAATTGTATTTCAAGTTTCACTTTTTCTTTATGACGTTGGCGGTAATTAAGTGCAGACTTTAATTGGCCAAATTGTTGCTATGCGACTGGTAATACTAGACGCGATAAATGTTTGAATACAATGTAGTCGATTAAATGGATAGTGTCTTTATCTTGTCCATATTTTTTGCAATTCGATATCTTGAAGAAGAGAGAGGAAGGTGGAGGAGGAAATTACAATTTTTAATTAAACTTTTATTTCTATCGTATAAAAAAAGTACTCGATATAAAGCTGAAGTTATTAATAAAAGTGGGATAATAAAGTTATTGATTGCATGTTTAAATTAGTGTTTTAGCAATTTGTTGTTCTAAAGCATGTTCCCATGACCATTTTTGACCTTAAAAAATTGTTTCATGTACATTTTTAGCAAGACAGGTATGCAATAGCCTCTATGAAAATATATTCTAAGTAGGACGCACACTGAATTTAGAAACCTTTGGATTTTGAAGTATGAAATCATGAGATTACTATATGTAGGCATACAATAGTGAATCGGTGTTCAATGCCCCCGGCTTCTTGTTTAATTTCTCATCTATTCATACATAATGTATGTATCATTCATCTGTGACTTTGAACACCAAGGCTATATCCAAATAACTTCTTTAACACTCTATCTTCCTCAGAAATCTGCACATTTAATCTCTTGTCTTCCCACTAGAAATATTTCTGCTCTATATACGTCAGATTATGGAAAAATGTGGATTCGTCTTATTGTTACAAAGAATTACCTTGATCATAACTACCTCGAGAAACTGATATTGTTTATATTCTCTACGATCTCGTATTTAGTGAAATAAATTTAATGAAATTATGAATTAAAAAAAAAACATTTTACAGTATTCTTTTTTGTATGACGAAATAATAATGTGTAATAGTAATGTATAACTTTAAGTAACACGAATTTTAATATACTTCGACATGATCATTTATCGTAAACTATCAATATAAGAACATGCACGTATAACTTCTTACAAACTTAATGTCTTAGAAATAAATTACGCGTGTATATTAAAATTATCTATGAAAATTTCGAAATCTAAATCGTGCATTTCGTCGAATAACTATTCTATGAAATCAGCGTTTTCAAAATGATTGTATTTAGGTCACTTGCAAGTGGCCTATAACTGCACCTTTTATATTCTGCTCTTCTTTGTTCGCGTTGCATATTACTCTCGAATATTATACAGACTAGTAGATCAATCGAAAAACTGAAAATGTGACGGTGAAAATTGATCTGACAGTTTCGTCGGTTATGTTCGATTTCTCGTTCCCCTTCTCGCTTAAAAACTTTTCAAAGAGAAAGATCGGTGAATGTTTACGAGGCAAAGATCATTAGTCTATTCGCTTTCAGCCGACTCGAAACTATCGTTTTTGCATTTTGCTTTTTGTCTTCTGTTCACGAAAACAATTTCCGTAAAGTTACGTTTACGAGAGAAAGTAAATAATAAACTTTTAGTGATATTGCAGACTGTGCAATTATAAATACAAACCATGCATTAAATCTTGTCGTTTTATCATTAGAAAATATTTATTTGCTTGTGACTACCTTACAACCAATTATTAGACATGTTACTAAGTTCCATAGAAGACGCTGATAGTGAAATTCGCCACTTATGTGCACCTTTGATCGTATAGTTTCTTCTCTTAAAATTTTCACGAGATACGTATCTCTAAATGATGGAAAATCTTAACCTAGATCTTGAGAGAAAATAAGGAAATAAGAATACTGATTTTTATCTCTTTAATTAGGTACTACAATAGTAGTAGGTGTTGAAAGACATTGAAATGTTCGATAGATCAACAATGCGATGACAAAAGAATTTTATAAATATATCTAAATGGATGAAAAATATTTAGAGTAATTTTTTAAATAAATCTATCGTTTGCATACTTGCTCGTCTTTGAGATAAACTGTTTTTGTTTTTGTAGTTGCTCGAAGGTTGCAAAGAACCGAGACCTCGTCCTATTTCCAAAATAAAGTTTAGTCTAGTATTGTCATGTTGATCATGGATGACTTAAATTGAAGACCGCATTAATGTTTTCAAAAGTTTGAAAGTTTTGCTTTTTCGCGATTTTTGGTTGGTTTTCAAATGTTTATATGCTTTAAAAATGGTTACTTAATTATTAGATCGGTATTTTTTCGACTTACGATAATGTTCCCGACGACGCATGGTGAAAAATTTTGACCATTTTCGATTATTAAAATAATTATACTTTTCTAAGCCGAGGCTGTCATGCCATCGTTTTCTTATACCAGGTCATACCTGGTAGTGTACGAATCCAAAGATCCAAATGTTATTCGGTAATTAATCATAAATTTTTTTATAATTTTTCATTTTTTCGAAATTCTTGTTTGAATTTTGCGTTGCTTAAAAAGATTAAGGTAAAATGTAGTAATAAAAACTATTGGATGATATTCTGGATACTTGGGAGAATATTCAAAAATCTTTTTGGATTTTTCAAACGACAAAAACCTAAAAAAGAATTGCGTGGGCTTAAACGACTTAGTATGCAGACGATGTTTGTAAAAATAAGACGTGGGGTTAATAAATAATGTTCATACATATATTTTATTTTACTAGAATTTCATTTACTATAATTTTATTACAGTAAAAATTTGCTAAAACCTTTCCATTTTGACCTGCATTTTTCATAAATATAACGAGAACAAATTCTTAGGGTACATTTCTTATAATGTTCTTATAATTTTCAAACAAAAATACTTTTCCTGAAAACGAACATTGGATGAGGCTGCGAGAACCATGATTTTATAAGTGTATTCATGGTCAAATATTAAGTACAGTCAAAGACGTAATAGATCGAATGAGGTCTTTGCTAAATTAACAATTAGTATTCGAAAAGAATGAGCGGCATCTACGTAAGACTTCGTTCAGAAACTTTCAATGAACTTCTCAATGTCGTGCAAGGTATTTGTACGAAATCTAGAAGGTTGTTCATTGAACATCGTCAATGATACGTGTTGTATATGCTGTAATGAGACGGAAAACACGTGAACGAAGCACGAAGCACGAATTTAATCTACCGTGTATAACATTACGTCGTGAATTAATGAACTCATAGCTATTTGGGTTGACGGTCAGAAATTGTGTCAAGGCTCTTCAGGACGACGAAGACGAGGAAAACAAGTGATTTAAATGTGAGAATTTTCAAACGTGTATCGACAAGGAGCTTTTCATGCCGTATGTGCCGAATCTGTATGTACATACGTGAAACATATCATAAAACATGAGAACTTTATGAGAGCGACTAATATTTTTGCGCAACCGATAAGATATTTCCAAAACATTTGATAGAAATATGTATATATGCTACAGACAATTTTTACCAACTCTATAATGATTTCCCTCGTACCTTTTAGTTATGTTATTTTTACAATCGGCGTTATTGAATCAGAAGAAACTATGTACATAGTTCTACGTATATATACGGTGTACATATAGATATGCGTATATTTAAATGTCACGTGTCGTGTGATCAAAAATATGATGAATTTTTAAATAAACCTCACGAGAGTCATTTAATTGCGATTAAAATAATATTAGGATTACCTAACGCTTTTTTATTAAACTTCCTGTATTCTATTAGCAATGACGATATTTCTCGGCATGACGTATTAAACTCTTAGATAATTAAATACTATGACTACATTTGCACAGAAATATTTCAATACTCATTTATAGGTGTTAATACTACATTTTTGTGTTTTTTCTTTTCTAAATAACCGGAAATGTAAAGATTACATGCATAATCCGGTGGTTCGATTATTACCGTCAAGCATAATTTTTCCCCGGTATAATTTTTATAAAAAAAGGGGAGAAAATTCTAGGACTGTTTTTCTGTCTCTCTTTTTTGCTCTTTGTAAAGAATACGTTCCACGGAGTAAGTTCTCTACGTACTTGTGACCCACATTTCGCGCAGGCGAAAGACTTGCTCTTCTACCAGCAAAAATTGACGAGAATTGTTTTTCCAGCCGTTTTACATCGCTCATTTTCTTCACGTCAGTATTTGGCGTGTTTTTGTGCAACCGATCAAAATTTGCCAAACAAGATATTTATCGATGATAAGATAGAGTATCCTTTCATTTTACTGAAGTCTTTTCATATCTTTTACCTTAAGAAAGATTAAACGACGTGAAAGTAAAACGTGAAACGCAACGATGAAATTGCGTTGAAAAGTCACCGGTAATATTTTTATTCGTCTTTTTCTGTATAAATTATCTTCGTACTTCTTATTTAGTATTTATTTTTAACAATTTTTAGCCTCGTTTAATGTGAAATCTAGTTTATTCTGTACTTAACTAGGTGAAAAAATTCACAAAGTATACATTGTAATGATTCTGTTGTAGACTATTAATACACATATATTTTTACTTGTAAATTTTTAATAATCTAAAAATTTACAAATAAAAATTAAAAATTAAAATCAACATATATTTTATATAATTTAAATTGTTATCGAAGGTGAATTAATTTATTAGATACTTGTTTTAATTACATGAAATTTGATAATTTGTTGCATCTCGATATATACTTATTGTGCCAATTTATATGGAAAAAAGTTACAACCGGTAAATACCGGAAGCATATCGTGAATCCGATAGAGTATACCATCGTCAGATTTTCTTGTCGTAGTTAAAGAGATTTTCTTCCCGACTGAAAGGATATTTAGAGGCTTCGGAATTCAATATCAATTACATATGCGTTACCTGAATATTTTCTGTTTACTATAATAGGATACCATTTTACAGGCTCTAAATAGCTGTGTCTTCTTTATATTTATAACATATACACGATGTGGTAAAATGTTAGTAAATATTAAAAATATCTTTCCTATTTTGCAACTAAAAATAATACAGCAACTTGTAACTGATCGTAATTAAGAGATTATTATATCGTATCATATATTATTTAAATATTATTATTAAAAAGTAAATTTTATCGTCTATTTTAACTGAATTTCAACCTTCACATTTCTTATTTCTTATTTCTTACATTACATGATTAATCGAAATCAGCCTTTGTTATCACTTCACATAAATTGTTAATTTTATTATAAAATCTTTGCACGCGTTGTAATATCAAATTATTTTAAAGAAAATAACATCTTTAATTTATCTTTGACATTTAGAAATACAAATAAATGTGAAACAAATACATCTTATCTATACGATGCAAAGAACAATTTTTGAGAAATACACTTTTTTCTTGTTATGAATACAAATGCCTTTTTCTTGTAATTTGAAATGACCAACGTTGTGTCAACTATAGAATCTCTTTGCAATATTCTATGGCAATATCTTTTCATACTATCGAGTTCCTGTTGCATAATATCTCTGCAATAAACGCACAAAGGCCAACGAAAAGCCTCTTGTACGGGAACACAACTTATTGAAATTCGCACTATTAAAGAAAAATAACTTTTATTATAATTCCTTTGTAATACTACGTTATTTCTATCTACGCTGGTTCCGGTATGTCCAGTTCAAACGGAGAAAGTTCGATTCGTGTGCACAGCCGTCATTTGTGCGAGAATTAAAATGGTGTCAAGAACGATGATATTACGTTAAAAATATTACATCCTAATTTATCACTTAAAGAAAGGAACAAATTTTAGAGAAGAAGTGTTGCAATAGGAATGGCAAGTGGAAGCTTTATTTTTTGCAAAATTCTATAATATGTTTTATGTTTGTGAATATAAATTAACAAAAATAAGAAATCAAACAACTTACACCTACAATATTATATATGTAAAATAACAATGTATCTGGTATATACTATTTATCGCCTATGATATATGTACTTATTATCGGATCTTCTTTTCTATATCTAGCTACCAGAGAATTTTTCTTTTTAACCATATGTTCATCGTCGCACCTCTTTTCTTATTAGATTATGACAAAGCAACGAAATGCTTCTGTCACGATATATGTGGTTATTCATCGAACCATCTGCGCGATGCAATTTCGCTTAATGTACGCATCAAATTTAACGGTACCTACCCTAGTGGATAAGACCGAATGATGCCGTTAAAATTGTTACAATATGTATCTGCATCATGCGTTTCTTATACTCCTAAGTATATAAGATAATATACAGATAATACGCGTAGCAATGTGACTAATTTGATAAATCTTTCTTTGGTAATGGTTTACCCATAAATTATAGAAAATTGTATTTCACACTGAATTTAAGAAAACTCATAATTTGGCACAGTAATTTATAAAATGTGGAAATGTATACATTTTATACTATAGCGGAAAGATATAAAGGAATATATCGTTAATTATAATTTTGGTTGACCTACATGTACTTCAATTTCCTTTTTACGATGTTTCCTCATTTTTATACTAACTACTTCTTTCCTATCGTAGATTTAAATGGCATATATTAATGATATTTTTGTATTAGTGCTTGTTATTAATATAGTTTTTTTGTTGTCCTAGCAAAGGGATAACGTTAAAAGACGTCAATATTATTAAGAATTATTAATGAAAATTATTTTATAGATAAATATCATATAAATTTTATGATCAATGTTAAGCCAAAAGATAAGGGTTATAATGATAAATAAAAAAAAAATGCTTTATCCTTTATGACACGATAAGAGACATTTTTTAAATAATTTATGTGATGTCAACTCTGTTGTTTGTCATGAAATGTGAAAATACATAATGTTTGATCTTGAAAAGATATGTGGAAACATAGTATTAATTATTATTTTAATTGGCATGAACAGATTAACGTGTGCCTATAATATAGCGTCATATTTAATGTTAACACAATTTTAACTTATGTGCCTAATATTAACGTTATGGCTATAGACAAAGTATAGCTCTACTAATAATATCTTTAAGAAATGAATGTTCGTCATTTCATCATATGATAGGATTCTATTTATAAATAAACTTACTTGTCTAATCAGTGCACTTTGTCTATGCTATAGTCGTCGAATAAGAAGATCATCTGTCAATTAGAATCCAAATTTAACCTATCTGTAACTTATCCGTATTTTCATCTGTTTCTCCGTTTTTTTACAAAGTATTTTTCACTACTACGATAGACCAACGATAGAGCAACTTTTTAAAACGATTAATTTTATTATTATCCGGTCATCTATTTCACATAAAAGGAAAAGACAGTAAAAGAGAAAAATTTCAAATGCAGACTTTGTACGTGGTACAAAACGGTTTTTAAACACGTAGTGAAATCCGGATGCTCGACAGGTTTAAAAAGCGAATAAGAAACGAAACTAAAAGAGTCGTGGAATAAAGAGAACGCGATCTTTTAACTTGTTTCATCTCTGACGATTGCGTGATATATACGGTCTACAATGTAGAGGCAGTGATGCCCGCATCAAATGCGATGCAGCACGCTTTCTGAGCCTCTTCTATTCAAAAAAGTGTATCTCATGGTGCGTTTAAGTTATGCGCCTGCACGGGTCGCTGTAAGATAGTGAACATGCGTGCTAATTACCACGTCAGACGAATTTTTGAGAATTTGTGGCCGGAAGCCATAAAATCTTTCGATTAAATAGCTGGTTTTTATACATTTACATATTTTTATACATAGAAATTCAAGAATACAGATAGTATGGAAAAATATATTTATATAATATCCATAGTATTCGTAACAATTATATTTATGACCACAATTAAAGAAATCAAAGTTAAACAGTATCTGTATTATTCGCTGAATATTAATTACAATAGGTATTCCACTTTAGATATTTTATAGATACATTTTTGGATATTATGCGCGTCATATTCATTTTTGCACTCTTAAATTTCCCATGAAATCATAAAAATCCGCGGTTTACTTATAATATTTATTAGATGAAATAATTTTCTATTTATGTTCGATATTTTTAATTATGTTCCTATAAACATAATTAATTCGTAGAAGAATATCTACGATTTACTTTTGGTATTCAAAAAAGATTTTTATTCTTAAAACAGAATGTAACACCTGGAAAGAATTGTAAGCATTTCATTGATAATGGATTGCTTAGGATTAAATTGCTCTTCGGTTTTTTTAAATAGGTTTTGATTAATTTAATTGAATTTAGTTATGATCTTCAATCATTATACGTATAACTCAATGGAAAAAATGGTACGTCAGTAATAAAATCTTCAAGCTATATTTTCATAGAAAAAGTTTTGTATGTTTAAAAATATTTAAACGTTGATGAAATGAGTGTTACTATCGTCATGAGAAATATTTGTATCGTTTCTTTCCTACGTAACTACAAATTTTATCTCATTTAATACACTTACATAGTTGAAAAGATGTATTTGTATTATTTTTCCAATCAGCCTTTCGATTACCAAAAATTGTATTAAGAAGGTAGATCAAGTTATAAAACGGTAGCGGAAAAAATAAGAAGAGCAATAATCTTTACATTAAATTCTATTTTAATTCATTGTTCGATTTTTCTCAATAGAAATCTGCCGAAAAATTAATTTCCTTTCGGCAAAGTGAAATCGCTCAATGGTTTTTGTTATTACTGATTATGATATTAAAATGCAACAGTTGAAAAAGATGGTATTTTGTAATATTTATCAATGTGTGTCAATGAAGAAACATTTCATTGTTACAGTAAATGTATATCGAGCGATCGTATAAACGATCGATGAAATCATTGATTTGTCATTAACGTTTGACGAATCGTACAATACGTTCATATAAAATTCACAGGTGTTTTTCACAATTTCTTGATATAGATTTTACGAGGAATTCACGTTTTAATCTACTTTTGCTTAGCTAAAATATTTGTGGTGAGGGAAGTTCAATAGCTCGTAAGCTGATTTACATGAATCGTAGTGTATTTGAGGCTGAAAAATTCGATCACATCCATAGCGAAGTTGTATCACTTCAAATGACAAGAACAGCTAGAAAATGTCGATAACTCGATAATGTCAAGGTGTCAAAACCGTGTGCACGTAAACGCGAAAAACTTTAAACAGCTTTTGCAGTTAGTCTTCGTTATCATAAAAGGAAACAATATCTTTGAATCTTATCTTTTATGACATTTACTTTTTCTAAAGCAAATCATGTATGTTATTATTTATATTCAGTCAATTAAAATTCTGATTTCTTCATTTAATGTCAATAATTCATCTACATTAAATTAATCAAAATCATCTATACATTTTATCTATATATATTTCCGAGTTCAAAACAAGATCTTTAAAAGATCGACTTTAATTCAGATAAGGTTTATAACACAACAGATAATACTATATATGTATAAAAGGAGTTCATGAAAACTTACGATTAATACGAAATACGAGCATTTCTGCCGAAAATGTTAAAAAATCGGATGTTCAATACCTACATTCGATGATGGCTCATTAACGATGTTAAAATATCATGAGAATACATTTTCGTTAACACAACGAGTAACGTTACGCGGTCCATGCGTAACCAGGTGATTCAATCGTCAAATTTCGCCCCTAATCGGAAACCGATCATTACGTCGCAACAACGATTCGAACTTTACGTAACTGTTTGCGACACGATGGCTCCCGAATAAGAAAAACACTTGAGATCGAACATTTGATGATGTATCCGTGACGTAGAGTTACGTCGCTTCAGAAAAAATTCGTTCTATTTTTACGAACCAGATGGTAGCCGTCTACCAAGTTCATCTATACACAGACCGGCATGTGTAACGTAGAAAGTATAGAGTGGTAGTCGAAAAGTGGCGGACGTAAACGTTGTTGGAACGATCGTAAAATTCCCCGCCCCGCCCTTGACAACCCCCTGAAATATTCGGGTCCAATGCGTGAACATCGATTCCATGGAGCATTTTCGCGTGCAGGAAGATTCAAAGAACTACTGACCTTGAGCTTGTCGTAGGTTGTGTCGAGCTCGAGACGGTGCACAAAGGGGTTCAGGATGTCAGCGCCGAGGGACGCAGTATCCACGTCCTCGTGCTTGCTCCGCATTTTTCCATTCGCCTCATCCATATTCTTTTTTCCGAGTGGTCACGAACAGAAAAAGAGAGAGAGAGAGGCAGAGGATAGGAAGGAGACAGAGGATCGAAGAAAGATATATACGGAGGGATAGCAAGACAATAAACGCGGCTTAGTAGCCTGACGTGTCACACACTGCAAGCCGCGAAACGTCGATATGTATCGGTAGGTGCGAAACTTTCCGGCGATATGATTGAGCTTTTTTACACTGTTTGTAATGAGGTACGAGCCGAGACAGACAGGTAAAAAAAAAATGACGAAGAAAAAAGAAGGGAGCTCTTAATCAGCCGTGGCGAGACATGATCGTACGCGAAGGGGTTGTCGGTCGACGATCTACTGTGCTCGCGGTCGACTCGACGGAACGAACCGGCCAAATGCTCTCCGACTATTACCGAACCCCACCGAATGCATGGGGGATACTGTCGGATGCGTGCGCATCTTGCCGCCTAGTCGAAAGTTCCTTCGGGTATCTCCGTCAGACTGCCCCTGTGAAAGCGAAGTGGCAGGAAGAAGCCGAGTCAGGGCCGCTATCTTCGTTCCTAGGTGCCCTTCCCTTTTCTACGTTTAGGTTTCTGAAGAGCTTACTTCACTTAAGATAAGTTTACTTTTAAAAAATTATCATCTTTTTTTTTTGAGGCGAATAATTTTATATTATTCTTTTTTCTAAATTGAAATTAAAAAGTAAAAATTAGGAATGTAGTGAATTTATATGCTGCATCATTTAATTTTGAACATTTTGTATAAAACTGTATGATATTTAATGCTTTTTTGTACTGTATAGTACTGTATACTACTACGTGAATGAGAAATCTCATAATAAAACGTCACTTTATTAATCGTAAGACATTTAAAGGAATCAACAGGGCCGGCGTGACTTTTTGCGGGGCCGGGTTTAAAAATTTTGCGGGGCCTGAATACACATTCAAATCCTACACTTAAATTTTACAACGAGGAATTATTTATTTACAAATGCTGTTACATATTATATATTTTTTATAAGCAGTTTTTTAAACAAATCCGAGTAATATTTTTTCACATCCATAATTCGCTTTCAAGGGGTAAAAAATTCAATGAAAGTACAAAATCTGTAATAATGTATGACTTTTGCAAAAAACTATTGATATAATTTAATTTCTCTGAAAAGTACATTTCAAGTACAGGATATGAGGACTTTCTGGAGTTACACTGAACTTTGATGATTTTTGTCACTCCTCTAAATTGAATTATCGCTACTAAGAAAATGTCTTGCACCTGTTAATGGTATCATCATTTTGTAAAAAGTTAATCAAAATTGGTATTTTTTAATTGAGTAATTTTCGTAAACCGGGGACAGAGCGGGAGAAGGTAGGACTCACTCTTGTAGGGTTCTGCGCCGAAGGGGGCGCTGCGCCACATTGGTGGTCATAGGGGTCGACACGTCAAGAAGGTTCTGGGATCTCCTCGGACTTGCACAACGGTCCAGGGGATGGCGTTGAGAGGGCTGGTCCCTCCCAATGCCCGAATTAACTTAGAAACGACTCCTCTAGAATGGGAGAAGACGCAGGAGTGTTCCGGTAGTAGTTCGAAAGAGGTCCCGGGGCACCTTTGTAGGCCCTCAGGCGGACCACTGTGAGATTTTAGTCAGTCCGACACTATTCCGCCGCTTCCTAGAAGAGCGGCGGGGTGTTCATGAAGATTTCCCCACGTATAAAGAAAGAAAAGGTTATGTTACGTACAGATAAATTAAAAAATGTAAGCGTATGTTAATGTCAAAATTTTTAATCAAACGTTTCGTTTAAAAATGTTAGAAGTATAATCTAGGAAGGGAAATAATCATGATAGAGAATAAATTTTAATACTTGTTCCTTTGAATTAAATAGTATATTTTTGAAACAAATAAATAGCCGTGTTAAATTAAATATATAAAAAATAATTAAATTAGGTAAGGGTCTAAAACTATTCGATGTTCATGGTTACGAGAAATTCACAGAATCAGGGAAGTAATTTTTGACGGAGTTAACGAGTGATTTCTGACCAATTCAGCTAGAAGAACTATTGGAAATTAACGTCTAATTAACTTACTTGGTATCTAGTACATGAAATATATGGACTATAATAATTGCCCAATAAAAGTAGCATTTTATGAAAAATTCTGGAACCTAATGGCAGCTATAATATTTTCGATATTAAAAACGATCGTATATATTTTTATAATTTTGTCAATGTTAATAAATTCTGCTTATAATGCTCTTATTTAGAATTAAAAAAAATATTTTTTTAAATTTTATATGTAGGTAATTTAATTTTTAATAACGGTGTTAAGTAAATAATTTTTAAGTGTGTCAATTGTTAAAATTTGTAATTACTTCTTGTGAAATGAAAATTACTGCCACTAAGATACTGTAGTAAACCCAATTGTAAGAATGATCAATAAAAGAACAAAGACGAAGGAAACAGATACGCTTTAAAGTGCAGTTTATAAATCGGAAGTTTTTCCATAGCTTCGTTCTCAAGGTATCGAAACTTTAAACATTAATGATATAGAACGTTCTATAGAACGAGGAAGTTATATTCTCATAATCGTGTAAATAAAAAATTTTGTTCCAGTTCAAGGCACAATGATAAACCAATCTTTCAAAGACTACTAACTTATTCTAAACTAAACTAGATTTCAAACTAATCTATATTTCATAGATACATTTATTATTATCAATGTAGTTAAGTAAATTATACATAGGTAAATAAAAGATAAATATAATAAATTAATTCTGTATTTATAAATATAATAAATTTTCTGTATTTATTTAACACTATTTTTATATTTTCTGTAATTTAATATCGATATTTTTGCATTTATATATGTATGTATATTTCAGATACAATGGTTGTGCTTCGCTCTATTCTAAGCACAATTAAACGGAAGAAAGGTTCTTGTTTCTCTCTGTTTCATGTAAGCTGTGCTTCTGTATGAATGAATGAGTTCACACAAGAGATCAGTTTTACGAACTTTGTGAAAGAGATCTCAAATCGTCAATGACAGTACTATCAATGCCGCAACTAACCAGTAATCAAGTGTTTTTTATCTAAATAATTATAATGATAATGTAATATATTATATCTACAGAAATAATTCGATTCATAAAATGAAGCAAACAATTGCATTAATTGCATAACTTATCCGTTAATCGTTTTCTATAGTAATTTTCTTCGCTAGAGTGTATTGATAGGTGCAACATCGTTTGCATATGAAGTAAGAAATTGTGTAAATCAGGATTTGTAGAAATATGATTACTTAAACAATATCTTTATATGTCCAATTATTATTTAATATAATGATAGCAAATTTTGGATTGATTTCATCTATCTGTGTTGCGAATTTTGTATTTATAACACATTGGATACATCAATACAAAATTTTCTTCGCGGTGATAACATTAATGTGAATCAGCGCTCTCTGTTTCTTTTACCAGAAGCTATTAGGACATGTCCAAAGTTGTTTAATAACCTATAGACGGCATGGCAAAGGAAGTACATAAATGTTTGATAAATTATTTCTCACAGTTAGAGAAAGTAGATTGCAAGTGGAATGAATTATCCGAGGAAGCTAAGCGACCTCTACACGCGTTGAGAAATCAATCAGAGCAACTCCGACTCGTCATAAGGTAACGTTAACTTTCTATTTTTTGTCACGAATTTTATCATTGCTTCAGACCTTATGCGCATACAGTAGCTAGAGTAGAAACTCGACACATAATTCCGAGCTACGTCGATATTTCAGAGAAGTAGAAATTTCATTGATCTACCATCAGATGTCGTTCTGTTACAGCAGCGAAGTTGATGATGCAGAACTCTGTAAAGTAGATGAGCTACGCGAAAGATTGATTTTTAAAATTCTTATGGGGATCGACAATGAACTGACATTGCTGTTCAACATTTTAACGCGATTCAATAACATTAATCAAGTAAATAAAATTTTCATCTCTACATTCATATCTTACTTGTTTGTTATACATATAACCTTAATTAATTCTTCTTCTCTTATTGATTACAAAGAATTAAAGGTAGTACACTGTCATTTATATAAAAAGATTAATTTTCCCAGAAACTGTTACATAATATCGCATATAAAAATATGTAGAGATAATTATGTCAAAGTAAAAAGTTAATTAATCGATGATGTGATAGAATTATTGAAAATGTTACTTTAGGACTTAAAAAATCGTTTAAACAATCTGGAAGATGCACGAAGCAAGGTTTCGCTAGACGAGGGAACAATGAAGGAATTAATCAATGGGACACCCTATAGACCACGATTAAATTTGCTCTTAGAATGGGCTATTGAGGCTTTCAATTACTACCATGAATTGTATCTTTTAATTGGAAATATTTCTCAGATTTCAACGTTACTGTATCTATGTGTAGATTTTTCTTAATTTATAAGATCTTTAGATATCTTCTGATCAATGGAAATGTGAAACAATTCAATTACAAAGATGAAGATACGATTGAAAATTTAACGAAGTCTTTTGTCGAGGACCGGTTTAAAAGGGCGCAGATCGAACGTAAGTGCCTGGCTTTAATTAGCATTTTAATTAATTAGCAATTTTGTCGTTAATTTGCATTATTTATTACAGGTATACTATATTTCACGCAATTCTTAATAAAAGAGTCTTTACGTTAGAAATTTTTTTTTATTGCGTATAACTACCACAAATCTTCATAAACAAATATTTTTAGAGCCTGCAATATTTTATATATAATTAGAATAAATAAAAATATCTCTATTTATATTATTTCTTCAATGACTTCATCTTCCTGAAATTCAAAAAGTTTCTGCGCACAGCAAACCATAAGTATACCGAGTGAATTCGCAAATATGTGTTTTTATATTTGTATACTTCACAAAATCAGTATATGAAAACTTAATTCATACAAAATAACGAAAACTAATTGCCTGCGGATTATGAAATCCATAGCGAAGTAGTATAACCTGTTATATAAGTTCACAGTCACAGACTGCACGGCGTGTTCTACTTGTCTGACTAAAAGCAAGTTTATCTACTGAAACGACGAATGTATGTATAAACTTCTTTTATCTGCAGGTGACAGCAATAAAAAGATACCACAACTTTTCTTGCGTGAACTAATGATTCACGATGTCTGATACGTTATTGAAGTGAAATTTCAATTAAAACTTCGCTAACTTTTTGTTCTGTTTACTATACCAATATGTATGTGAATTTAAATTCATTTGATAAAAAAGGAACTGACATGGAAGGTTTGATATTCCTTTTTGTATTAACAAACATTCTGACATGATACAAGCAAAATTTGATTGTTCCTTGTCCCAACTAGCAAATACAAAGCCGCTTCGCTGTCTATCGGAAGTAAAGCGTGCTGTTTAATCGAAATGAGCGTTAGCTTGAAACAATATTAACGATAATTTCATTACTGTCGCTGAGGTTTACCCTCTTCGCATTACTTATCCATAACACGAGCAACTGGTAATTGGAGAAAACAACCACTTAGCGAAACATAATTCCATCGCGAGATGAAGTAAAGTCCACAATAGAAAAAATAATAATTACGTAATTCATGACATTTTTCTGTTAGACATGTCACACTTGGACACTTTCTTCTACATACGTATATATAGAATAGTAGAATTCGTGTTACTTATTATCGATTCAGTTTTTGTAAAGGTCAAATGCTTTTATTTAATCTTTCACCGGAATTTCCAATGTAATTACCTATCCAGATAAAATCCTATGCATTCGATACACCTAATCTATAAAGTCTATTATGAACTACTCACCTGTCACCAACTTTTCCAACTTAATAAAATTATTATGCGTTTCTAAGTATTTGGAATCCTTTTTAAAAGTTTCTCTTTAAAAAATCCTCTTATTCGTTAATTTTTAACGACGAATTACCTAAAAGTATGGAAGATAATGCATTAATTGCAAAATGCATTTATCAAAGTCACATATATACATGTCTATACGTGTGGAATTTCATAAGAAAGAATTCCATTTTTCCGTAATATTTCAAACTAAACGATTGTAATATCAGGCATCGTCCCGTGTCGTGTTACGTTTGCGTTTTAGCCCTTTGATCAACGACAAAGTCGCGATGACATTGATTATTCGCCACATTCCTACGATCGGTTTGCCGATCATCGACCAATCTCCTGACAAAAGGAGCTCACGCATATTCCGGTCTGTAGGACACGGACGCATTGGGGCGCCGGCGCCTGCTATTGATTCTGTTGAATATCGTGATTTCAAAAGTTACCATCGTAGTAGAGGGTGCCACAGTAGCTCACTGCTCCTCGAACCATAAGGAGGCCCTCGCGCTTTTCTTTATTTCACCCCAACAGGTTAGTGACGAGCTTGCAATGTTATTTTCTGACTAAATGGCACAATTTTTTTTGCTAATAATTTTGTATGAAGTCGGTATAGATCGTATTACGTTGTTGTTACGTGAGATTATTTTGTGAAAACAACAGGGTCGAATCGTATTTATTTCATTTCTTTCTCTCCGGATTTTTGAATGAAAGCACATCAAATTACGTTCGTATGAATAAGTTTCGTTGAATGAATACAGTTCGAAATATTTGGAAGAGATTTCTCAAAGCCGTTTTCAATTGGGAATATTACGTAGGACGAAAAATGTCACTTGACTAGTACGCTCATGACGTCAATGGGAACGATAGTTATAGTGCATATCACTCGTGTAAAATTGCCGCCCAACGCGTTATCGAAAATATTTTTAAAAAATGATTAGATTTCACTTGATTTTTATTAAACAAAAGCGAAGGAAATTGTATGAAAATTATTCGTCTTAATGTCATTTTCTTTTCCGAGTAAATTTTTATTCATCAAATTAGCGCAAATCGTTCGGTTGGAAAACTGTAACGATATTCGATCGTTGATACATCACAATCGACATGGAAGTAAACATTTTCAACGGCAAGCGTTCTCGATGTAATCATACTTGCAGAATATTTAGTGACTCGTAATTGACTGTCAAGTTTCCTTGTATACGAGGTCAGGGCCGTGATAAAGTCGCAAGGCAAACATCTGTCCCTCCTAACTAACTGTCCTATCGATGAAAAAAACGACGTGTGCCAGGTTCTTTGAGTAGAATTATTAAGACATTTTCTATCAAGTGCTTTTCTCACAGCGTAGAGAGCGTTCAAATTAGTAAACGGGGAAATCGCGTGCGATCCTTTACACATCACTTGCTCTTCCTTATCTATTGTTTACTTTAAATCCTCACGACTATATTATAATTTACATGTGATATCTATGTTACATAATCATATGAATTTACTGAATATTGAGTAATTATTCTTGTTTATTATTTCAATTGTTGGAAAAAATAGACCTTTTTAAAAATGATTAATAAATCAATAAATATATAAAATCAATGAATATATTTAATGTTGAATATTCTAAGCCATATTTTGTTTTTCAACAATTATTTTATTGAAAACTATGATCAACGAACGAGTGAAATAACTAGAGGTTCCAAATGTAACGTGTCGAGTTTATGGAGCGTGTTCTTACAAATGGGACTGTAAAAGGCTGTACTAGTCGTAGTCCTTGCTTGTACTTGTTAACACCATAAAACGGAACCGAGAACTGTGAACGCGTGTGGAACGAAGAGTAATTCAATAATTCTTTCTGAAACGAGCCTAATTTTAATTCCAGAAATGTATTCATTTCCTTCCTTTATGATTTTTTCATAATTAATGTAAAATAAGATGCTGTAATAGAACCTTTCCGACGAATAATATTGGCATTTTATTTCGTTAGCACCGTTGAAACACAGGATATTGAATTTTATGGTATACAAAAATTTTTAAAGAACAAAAGAATTTAATATCTATTAGCTGTCAATTAATTATTAATTGAACTCAATATCAGCGTAATGAAATTAAGAACTACTAAATTAAATAAAAGCTGAATAATTATAGTTCGCATTTATATTTATCTATGTACTAAAATTTAATATCTCAAACACGAATACTATGTTTAATTTTTTCGCCGAAATTTGCATTTATTAAGTGACTAAAATTTACTACGTTTGTATCTACAAATTCATTCATGTTTATGAATACGTAGTAAAAGTTATACTTTTCTGATTTTCTCTCTCTTTTTCTTCCAACCTTCTATTGCTATTTAAATCTTCGAACCTTTACATCTTTCACACTTGCTGCTCTCTTTCCAAGATCGCAGACATTCCTCCATAGGTATAATAGTAATTAATATTTATATGATTATAAAATACAATAGACATTTTAATTCCAACAGGATGGAGTCCATAGGCGCGCGTGGTATTTTTGTTTGATCTTTCGAAGAAAAGAAAATCGTGGTCGCACAATAAACAGAAAGAATGGCGAACACGGCTCACCTCGTCCGGCGGCAAAGTTCGCGCGACTTGAAGCCCCAAAAAAGCGTCGACAAACTCGAAATGAAGGAAATGAGAGGAAGATTAGTGGTGGACAATAGAAAGACTAACACCACTGCCAATTACGGGGCCACGAACGCAGCCTTTGAGGACTCCAGTCCTAACACGAAGGTAATAACGTCAAGCAATAATAATTTGAAAAATATTATAAAAATAATAGGTCACGACAGAAGGAACAATTATAAAAAAAAATACAACTTGGAAGTTAAATAAGTAATATAAATTGCTTGTAAATTTAATTACTTGTATTTGTTAATTTATGACTAAAAATTGTTTGTTACGTGTGAATAAACGTACTGTAGAGAACATCTGTTATTAACTGAAATAAGTAATCTGGTTATTATTTGTGATTGCAGAACAACAAAACGGGGAATGAGGGCGGGGGTAGCAAGCTTGGAAGTAATGAAGGAAAACCGATTTTCCGACCAGAAGCGGGGGAAGATGAAAGAGAAAACTGGGATAGTAAGCTTACGTTTCTATTAGCAACCGTGGGATACGCAGTAGGGCTTGGGAACGTATGGAGATTTCCATATCTCGCGCAAAAAAATGGTGGAGGTGCGTTGATTGTTTTATAATGAAAAAAAAACGTATTTTTAAAAATTGGTAGGGCTCTGGAATGATTAATGAGTTATTTTATTATAGAAATTCTAAATATTTAAAATTCACTGTTTTCTCTTTGTTCGAACCATCCAAAACAGGTGCATTCTTAATCCCTTACTTTGTAATGCTGGCCATCGAGGGTATCCCTATATTTTATCTGGAATTGGCAATTGGCCAGAGATTACGAAAGGGTGCTATCGGTGTATGGAATCAGGTGATTGTTGAAAGATGTATAACTTGCATCCGTCAAAATAAACTTACGCTTACGATACATCATACTCTCTAACAGGTTTCTCCATATATGGCTGGTATCGGCGTAAGTAGTGCTGTAGTATCTTTCAACGTAGCTCTGTATTACAATACTATTATCGCCTGGTGCCTCTTTTACTTCGTTCAAGCAAGTATTCATTCATTTTTAAATAGTTGCTCGCTAAAAAATTGCTATAATCCTTGATACTTCTATAACGGTTGCCAAAAATTCCCAATCAAAGCATAATTTTATTATATCGTTGGGATAACATAAAACATTTGTAAAAAGAAGATTTTATTAATGCATAATTTAGACTAAAATAGAGTCACACTGTGGCCGAAAACTTCTGTCAGCTGTAGATATGTCAACTCGTATGCTAACTCTTTTAGTACTTATATCTAAATATAGCTAATAAATAAATTAACGAATAAATCATCTCCTCTCTAGAGTTTTCAATCACAGCTACCATGGGCAGAGTGTCCTAACGTATATTTTCAAAACGGATCATATGCGCCTGAACCAGAGTGTGTGGTACGATTGATCGAATTAATTAATGCCTCCGTGCTTAATCGGGATAATTGCGCTATAACCAGTGATTGCTTCTCAGGTTAGCAGTCCCACACAGTACTTCTGGTATCGAACGACATTGGCAATCTCCGAAGATATCAATACCCCAGAAATATTTAATTGGAAAATTGCTCTGGCATTGGTGATCGCTTGGATTCTCGTCTATATGTGCATGATCAAGGGAATCGCGTCTTCAGGGAAGGTATTCCTTTAAAGTATTCAATCTTTGACTGCATGATTTTATGTAATTATGTGTAGGATTATATGATCAATTTTTCAAACAATTTTATAAATCGAAATATCTTTTATAGGTCGTGTACGTGACCGCCACATTTCCATATATCGTTTTGATCATATTCTTCTTTCGTGGCGTCACTTTGACGGGGATGTCCGATGGTCTACGTCATCTTTTCACTCCAAAGGTACGATTTTTCAATTTTTATCAATAATAACATTATTAACATGAAAACCACAGGGGGAAATATGATAATGAGATACATTTTATAGCGAGATTTAACAAGATTTATACCTTCGGACTTAACAAATGGTTCTTTTTCCAATTGTGTCATATTAAAGTATTTCATTTTAGTCATCAGGTAACATAAAAATTAGAACATCGACAGATATAAATTTATCATGTTAATCTTCATTAGTTCCCATTTAATCTTCATATTATAATGTGTATTAGTATTATAGTAGATGAATATTAATTATTATTATTATTAATTTCAATAATAAAATAATTTGTTTAGTGGTGGAAATTAACAGACCCGGTTGTATGGCTAGAAGCGGGCACTCAGATATTCTTTTCCCTCGGTTTGGCATTTGGTGGTTTAATAGCGTTCTCTTCTTACAATCCCGTGAATAACAATTGCTATCGAGACGCTATCATGGTCAGTTTGACGAATTGTTTCACTTCGATGTTTGCCGGGATTGTTGTGTTTTCTATTATTGGTAATCATTTTTCTACTGATTTTTAAATAATAAATACGAAAGGGGATATATTAAATACATATGTATGTGTATTTGTTGAAATATAGGTTTCAAAGCGACTATGGTTTATGAACATTGCTTAGTGGAAAGGAACACGACGCTCATGAATATTTTTGGTCAGATAGATAAAATACCGGATGAAATACCAGTAACCGGTACACTTTTGAATATTACTACAGGGAATGGAACGCTGGATAATTTAATCATGCCAGAATTACCCGAATGTGATCTCGAGAAAGAGTTGGATAATGTAAGTTACAATAATGACGATCAGCCTAATTCTACTATTACAGAATTTATCTTCAATTGTTTTAGAAGCTTAATCTTTTTCTAATGATCATTTCAGTCAGCATCTGGCACAGGTTTAGCGTTTATCATCTTCACAGAAGCGATTAACCAATTTCCTGGAGCACAATTCTGGTCCATATTATTCTTCCTTATGTTATTCACATTGGGAATCGACTCTCAATTCGGCACTCTCGAGGGAGTCGTTACAAGTATCGTGGACATGAAATTGTTTCCAAATTTACGAAAAGAAATTCTCACAGGTCAGCGATTATTAAAAAATTAGCTATTCATTGAAATAGTTAAACGCGACTAAAGTTAATCATTTTCAATATAGGAGGTATTTGTTTGGTTTGCTGCACGATTTCAATGGCCTTTGCTCACGGTGCTGGTAGCTACGTGTTCGTATTATTCGATAATTTCAGTGGAAACTTTCCTCTGTTGATTATCGCCTTCTTTGAATGTATCGCGGTGTCATATGTATATGGTTTGAAAAGGTATATAATAATATAAGTGACGTCTTTCATCGATATTATATGTAAAATCATTTGGATTGTTGGCGTTATTTCGTTGATAGATTCGCCGATGATATCGAGCTAATGACTGGCAACCGTCCAGGCCTTTATTGGCTAATTTGTTGGAAATATCTCAGTCCGTTAGCTATGTTGAGCATTTTAGTTGCCTCGATCGTGGAAATCATTGTCGATGGAAGTGGTTATCCAGCCTGGGTTGCCAGCAAAGGTATTACGGAGAAACACGAGTGGCCGGTTTGGGCCTTGGTTCTCATCGGTATCCTCATTCTCGCTTCTGTTCTTTGGATTCCCACAGTTGCTATTTGCAGGTGATTTTTTCATATTTTTTCAATTTTTTTTTTATTATAAACCGCTAACTATAAACTTCGTATTTTTCTATTATTACAAACAAATTACTCGATGATTCTATTTATTAAATTGTGCGATAGAAATTAGTAGATTAATCTAATTATTTCCTTCAACGATACGCGTTTTTTTTTTTTTTGTTAAAGATTTTTACAGTTAGAGATATTTAGATCATGATAATGGAACAAAATTTCGATTATTCCGAATTTCGAAATTCGATAAGAACATGCGACCTATAGTCAAAGATTAATTTCACGTTTTAAATATTTCGTAATATCCGGAACCAGTTTATATATGTATTTTAATATTTCATATTCTCACAATTTTTTGTCATTCATTTCTCAATTTAGACTTTTCGGAATACTCATAATCGAGGATAACGAGAAGGCGTGGTTCCCCGCAGCCGATCTGAAAGAATTTCACGGAATCGTACCACACGAAGTTACACCTGCTGAAACTTTGTTATTCTGTATAAGAAGCGATGGCTCAGAGGGTCTTTGTTGCCCAACTGGTGGCCCCAGCGATGACGACGAGGATCTCACCTAGGAATGGTTATCCTCGTATATGTTGGATTAACACGTGTTTAAATGGTTCATAGACAGAGAAACAGCATTTTTTAACTTCATATCGAGGTTTGCATCGTTGGAAATTAATTTAAGCGTAACCAGGTGTTATGATTACCATTTTTCGTCTCAATTTAAATTTAACACTTGACATCATTTAATTTAATTTCGAGAATATGTAGAAGGGTACATCGTGTCAATTAATCTGGAAATGACGTTTATATAATTCGATTTACATTTACATTGCGGTGTTATGATGAACTTCTTTTAGAAGATATATTATAAAACACGTTTGAATAAGGGAGAAATTCGAAAGTACGAATTTAATATGACGATTAAAGCGCAATTAATTGCTCTTCGTTTTTAGACGTGTCTTTCCGCTGATTCTCGAGTCTCTGAATCATTTAGCGGTACGTGCGAATGTCAATATTAATTGAGAAGGTAAAGTAGAAGCGTTTAACATTTTCAATAAGTAATTTCCAATATGTGGAAGCGAATACAAAGCGGATAAGGATAAACATTAATAAGAAACTGCAAGTTCTGTTTTTAATATAAACTTACAGTTTCTCTGATGATGCAGATATACGATACATCTATCGATACGATATACTATCATTAGATCTATTAAATTCCATTATTTAATTCGATTATTATATTCGATATATCAAAAATTTGTAAGAGATAAAATTTTGTTTTTTACACATTGCGCGATAATGAAAAAAAAAAAGGGAAAAAGAAAATATATCTATTCATAGTATATACAGCGAATAAGAAATCGTTTTAAATTAAATATAACAAAGTATTTCAATCGTCTTCTAGAAAGAAAGAAAGAAAGAAAGAAAGATCGAACAGTTATCAAAATAGTAGGAATTCTATCGAATAAAATTTCATAAATTAAACCATATGTTTCGCGATAATTTAAGAGATATATCGTATATCCGGACTATTTAGCAATGTAACGCGTCATTTTAGCATTTACAATATACATTCTTAAAAGACAAGTTGAATCTCTGCGACAGGTTGCAGATTATAATATAACTAGGATAATATTAAAATTAGACTCGAGAGAACTTTTACCGCTTAGCAAATTTTAAATAATGTGAGACCTAAGATTAGAGTAGGAACCGTCCAATGGGCGTAAAAAAGGGGACGTTCCCGAATCGTATTGCTTTTATTCTCGTTTTTGGTGAAGGTATTAAACAGCGCTACTTCGCTGATTGATTCTCCGTTAAGCTCTTACCATTGCGTACTAATATTACATGAAAGTTATATTACGAAGGTAACATCTATATTTCATGGCAAAATTTACGACGAAAGTTCGAAAGAAAGAGAAAAAGCAATCAGATCAAGGATTATATCAAGAAAAAACCTTTCCCAAGGTGTGATCAAGTGTGCTGCATTCGAATAATTAATATTCCATCGTAGCCTTCTTAAACGAATATCAGTTACTTTAACGGTATCTCTACATACATATCTTACGTCTCGAATTTATAAACTTTGTTTCTAAGTATAGCCGAGAAAAGAGAACGAGAATTCGAAGGGCAAGTGAGAATTGATCAGCATGTTTGTTTGGTATATCGCGTTGAAAGTACCCCGATAGGAATAAAAAAGAGAAAAAAAGAGGATCGCATATCAAAACGACGTATCAGGCGAGAGAAAATTTCGTTGCGATTATAGCGTATGTTCGTCGATCTTGTCGGCGAACGTTCTAACGTATGACAATAAGAAAATCTTTTAAGACTTGATATTGACGAGGAATCGTACGACAATAATGAGATTCGATTAATCGGAACTTTTAATCGATTAAAAAATTCGATAATAAGATAAACGTATGCACTGCACTTCTTGCACATTCACCGAGGCCTATGAAATCGAGAGCTACTGCATCGGTCGAAGGAATAGAGAATTTCGTTTTCATATATTTTCTTAACGTACTATATACGATGTATTTTATATATGTTACGGTATCGTTTACGTTATTCCAATCGTCTTTGTAACATGCAAATGAGATAGCATACTTTTTAGATCAATTTTACACTTTAAAGGATCTCTTTAAGGCAAAAACTAAAAACGATGCAAATCTATCGTAAACATTAAAATCCAGAAATATTTCCGAAATTGGTATTTTACGAAAAAGATAAACGAATCCATTCCTTCGATAAGAAAATCGTTTATTAACAGAGACTAGAGCAGTAGCGAGATACGCTCTAATCGCGTCTATTTGTACTTCGAATCTCTCTATTTTGTATGCGCGCTTTTGGGTATGGTCTTAACTCTTTTTGACAAATTGTTGATCACGAACTGTCACATGTTTCACTATCATTCTAACGAAACAGCTTGAAACAGAAGAAATTCATTGTAGAAATCGCGCACAGTATCGGAAATAGGTTTGCCATCATCGGTAAAGAGAAGAAACTCGAACCTTTATATTCGATAAACTAATAACCACATATACTTTTGATTTCGAGTTATTAACATTCGCATAGGTCGTTTTTCTCTTGTTTCCTCAGAAAGGTGCTAAACTATGATAATATAAGAGAATTTAATACAAAATGATATATATAAACAAAATCGTTGATAATATTATATTATACTTGTTAAGGTCCTGTTATCGACTTAATAACAGTCCCGAGGATTAATTATGTTGCTCCTGAATCGATTAGTGATTTACTTGTATTCGTATATTATATTATTATTATTCGTATGGAATAGTTCGATTGTAAATAATTGTTGAAGTGTCTTTTAAACTCTAAATGGACAATAACTTGCGGGACAAGGAGCTGCCGCGTGAAACATGATGAATCGCCCCTGCAATGAATAGTACAAATGTTTCTTTCACTATCATGTGTTTCGTATGCATTGCCTCGAACTATGAAACATATAAATCTCAGACAATAATTCACACGAATTAATTTTATTTCTTCGTATCGTTATTCAAGATCTTGAGCCTGAAAGGGCTGCGTTGGTGTATGCAGTGCGCTAACATCGTTTAATTGTTAATCCGTAATTGTTAATATCTTCGCAAATTATTTGTAAATACGAAGTGTTACTACCTATCGATCTCGATAATAAAAGAAACTTAAGTAAATAACGCAAATACGAAATGCAGTAAGTATCATTTGCCTGAGCAAAACAATACGTAATTAGTAGACAATAATTAAAAGATAAGAATTTAAAGGAAGAAAAAATAAAATATAATTTATTTAGCGCACTTTGTACACTTATACGCCGATTTGAGTAGTTTAAAATCCATTTATGGCATTCAAGGATAAGTGAAGAACGTTGTTTCATGTCGATGTTCGTGGAGTGCACGAAAAGGGTCAATGAAATGTATCAATAATAATTATGAACTATTATGTGCTTAATCAAGGATAACAAAATGGATTATTAATCCTAATATCTTAATTTTAGATAATTTCGTTTGTCGTTCTCCTACATATCTCATTGTGTTTTCAAAGTGTATAACAAGGAAGTCGTGTCCATCCATACTTAAAATACAATTTAAGCGTGAAAGAAAGGTTGATATATCGGTCGAAGAGACACGAGCGTAAGCTGTGAAGTCAGATTTCGAGGATGATTCGTATTATATTAAAGTTTTAATGATACATCGTATCAAGTAACCAATGTCGATGTAGCTTGCGCAATAATAAATAAGATATAAAGATCAGGTACGGACGGTAGCTAATGTTATAATTATATATAAAGAATAATGAGTATATACACACTGATATTACGCATACATAAAACTGTACATATATATATTGTTGTCAGTTGAATGTTAAAATAAATACCGGGCGTAAATGTGGATTTCTTATTATATCGATTTTCTTAACTTTTTAAGAGATAAAATTTAGTTTTAAATTCAGAATAATATATTCATATTAATAATATTAATATATAATATTATTTTAATATTTACGTAAAATATCATTTAAAATAATATTCGCAAAGTATTATTTTATAATTGATATCAAGATCTTTTCATTTTGATCACTAAACTATAAAACGTTTCTTCAGTAAATAAAAGTATTCTTCAATCTACTATACAAACAAAATACAAAGGAATTCGTACAAAACGAAACCATATCGAAAAAAATTCGATGCTGTTGCAATTTCTTTATACATAAATATTTTTATGTAATTTCTTGGTTATATATCGAACATCTGCCAAAATTCAATCTTTGGAACACGAAATATGTTAAGAATATAGGAAATAGAAATTATTTAAATATACCGCTGACAATAGAATATTATACAGTAAATCATAAAAACTATCATAAAATGCAGAAAATATATATTTACGTACTTTTTATGTCGGTGATCAAATCGCTTCGATGAATCATAGTTTTCAGTTTCCTAAAAATTTTTCTTGGTTTCATTACACATAAAACAAGCGAAACGAGACGTAAATGCGCTTTAAAGAAATATACACATATATTCCGTTTTAAAGAAATGCGTTACCAGTAAACAAGATACGAAACAAATGAAAAGGTATTCTTGAGTTAGATATCTGCGAAGTTTAAGTAAATGACTATGATTGGTTGAAAATGTGCGCGAAAGTATGCCACCTGGTAGTGAAACAAAATAGTAAAAATACGAGCGAAAAAAATTAAAAATTTAACAGTTTGTATTAATTTTTATTATTTTATTACTTATTTCTCAAGTAGTATATTTCTAATTACAGTTTATAATATTTAATACACATTAGTATGTTCAAAAAATATCCACTTATAGTAGAAAAAATGCAGTAGCCATTTTAACACATTATATGTACTATTACAAGGAGAATATTAATGACCAATAATTACATAAATTAAAACTAATATTTTAGGAATTATCATATTAAATGATCTCTTACTCTACTATAGTAGAAAATAATTTCAGATACATACATATGTATTTATTCACATACATTTATCGACAGTTCATCAATAAATTCCATAAATTTGTAGAATACACGTGCTCTTATAGTTTGCAGTGTTTAAAATTAAAATTATAATTTTCTGCAATTATTGATTTCATTTTATTTTGTTCCATTTCATTATTTTTGATTTATGCATTAATTATAGCGCAATTATTATAAATTCAATCATTCAATATATGATAAATTTTAACCTTAGCTTTAATTTGTATCTTATATCTATAAATAAACTTGTTATTAATTACATGTTTGACATTGACCTTTCATAATGTTTTTTATTTCTCGTTTCCTAAATAAATAGTTGCTTTTGGTAATAAACTTCATATTTCTGTGAGTTTATCAGAAAAAGGTTATGCTAAAAGTTTGTTTCACTCAATTAATTCGTACACGAAATATGAGTATATTTATCCAATGCCTGAATCCTTTAATTGGGACTGTTAATTGGGAGGAAAAGGATGAAAATTATGATTATCATCAAGAAGTTGCTAGATCAGCATTTGCTGATATGTTACATGATCATGAAAGAGTTAGTGCTATATATTATATAGTTTTAAAATAAGTTTTTACTTGTGCTGTTTATAAAATATTTTTATAATTACAGAATCAGAAATATTACCTAGCTCTTAAAGCAGCGATTGAGAAAAAACATAAAGATGGAGAAGAAGCTAATGTACTTGATATAGGAACTGGAACTGGTTTATTGTCAATGATGGCTGCAAGATGTGGAGCTGATAGTATAACAGCTTGCGAAGTGAATATTTTCACAAAAATTATTATGAATTGCATTTATAAATTAAAAACCTTTTATGTCCTGGCGGTATTTTTTAGACTTTTACACCAATGGCTAAATGTGCTATAAAAATAATTCAAGAGAATGGTTTTGAAGACAAAATTAAATTAATACACAAGCGTTCCACAAGAATGACTATTGGAAAGGATGGTGATATGATAAAAAAAGCAAACATTTTAGTTACTGAAGTATTTGATACTGAACTTATTGGAGAAGGAGCACTTTCTACATTTCGTCATGCTCATGAAAATCTCCTTGAAGTATAATCTCATCTTTAGTTAATACAATTTTGAATAATATCATTTAATATATATGCATTTTTACTTTATTCAAGGAAAACAGTATTGTGATTCCACATAGTGCCACCATTTGGGTACAAGTAGTGGAGAGTCCTACTGTATGCTCATGGAATACAGTACATCCCATCCAAAATAAAAGTAAATATTTACTAAGTACCCCATGTTCTGTAAAATCTTGTTCTGGAGCAGCTGCAGTACATGATATACAGTTAACACAATTTCCTGATAATGCGTTCAAACCTTTATTACCTCCTCAGCCTATCTTTAGGTAAATATATGTTACATATGTATGTAAATTGTTCAAGATTGAAAAGACCTATTAAAAGATCAAAGTATAAAATGAATATTTTAGATTCGATTTATCTGGTAAATCAACTCTATTATATAGTGAAAAAAAGTGTTTGCATGTAAAACCAACTACAAGTGGTACTGCACATGCTATTTTTATGTGGTGGGATTTAGTTATGGATGTAAATAGTGAGGTATGTAATCATTATTTATTAAAAGATTTTAAATCTATCACTAAATAGTCTTTATGTAGGTTTTGTTAAGCAGTGCTCCAGTGTGGGAACATCCAGATACAAAAATTTTACAAAATAAAGGTTTCAGTTTGCAAGAAATAGCAGATATAATACCCTGGAGAGATCACTGGATGCAAGCTATTTACTATTTACCTGTTGAAACCTTAGTTACTGTCAACAAAGAAGTTAGCTTGATTGGATATCATGATGAATATTCATTATGGTTTCAATTAATAAATGAATCAATGTAAGCTGCTTTAACAATCTTATTATTTTGTTTTAGTTGTTTTACTTTTTCATAAGAATAAATACAAAGTCTTGTTTGCAGAAATGAAGCACCAGATTGTGAGAGACCTGTTTGCAGCTGTAATGTACACGTAGCTTATTGTAGAACTCGTATAGGACAATTAAATGATCATATACGAAATGAAAAATATATCAAAGCTCTAGAAAAAGAAGTTACACCTGACACAGTGTGTTTATGTCTTTCAGATGGCTCTCTATTGAGTCTTGCAGCTATTCAATTAGGTGCGAAAAAGATTTTCATCTTAGAGACAAATTTTTTGTCTCGAAAATGTATCGAAATGTTTGTTAAAACGAACGAGTTATCCGAGAGAGTAGAAATTGTTGAATCAGTAAACGATTTGCCTCCTGAAAGTGCAATTAATTTAATTTTTGGTGAACCATATTTTATCACTTCAATTGTACCTTGGGAAAATCTTTACTTTTGGTATCTAGTTTCAAGGTATTCGCCTCAAATACAAAGAATTCCAATCGCAGCAACAATAATGGGCGTTATAGTTGAATTTAAGGATTTGCATAAAATACGAGCACCTCTTGGAGTTTGTGAGGGTTTTGACTTATCTATTTTTGACAAACTTATACAAGTAAGTACAGCAACACAGATTATAAAATGATGAAAATTTAATTTTTATAATATTTAATTGTAATGTTAATTTTAATTATAATGTTTGTAGACATCAAGTGACAAAAGTGATAGTTCTGTAGAAGCTCAACCATTATGGGAATATCCTGCCAAAGCATTAAGTTTGCCTTTTGTTATTAAAAAATTTGATTTAACGCAAAATGTCAATGAATCTGAGAATATTAATATTTCAGAAAGTGTACCCATTTTAACGTAAGAGTTTGTGGTATTTTATGTTAATAGTTATTACAAAGTCGTGTTTACATTTTTTATATTTTTTGTTAATTTAGAAGTGGAATGTGTAATGGTGTAGCATTATGGGTTGATTGGCAATTGAATTCCGAAATCACAGTATCATCAGGACCTACTGTAGAAGTACAATTTGGGAAACGAATATCATGGGACCCATTTACAAGACAGGGTGTACACCTATTTAAGGACATAACACAGGTTACACAACAAAGTACTGTTTTATGGTCATTTAGTTTTGTACCACGATATGGAAATATTACATTTGATTTTCGCATCTTGTCAAAAAATATGAAATAATATGATGTAATATTTATAAAAATATACTTTTAAATTAAAAATTTTATTCGTTTGTCTTATTTACCTCTTTGTTTTGTTTATTTTTTAGATATGCTTATAAAAATTACATATTTATTATAAAATATCTTCTTACAAAAACTATTACATAAAAAATGTTATGTAGATTCTTCTGGCAGTATACGTAATTGCTTAGCTAGTCTTCGTCCTATTAGTTTTGGATAAGCTTTCTGTTTAATTAGAAATTCTTTACTTTGATGAGTTACAGCACCATTTTCTAGTTGAAACCTAAAATTTTCATAATTATATTCTCTTTCTATATAAGATGTAATCTTATATTACACGAATAGAAATCTTGCCTGCAGAGATAATGTAAAGGTCCAAGCATTTTATTTTTTAATTCTAGATCACCTTCTAAAATGGAAAGAGCAAATGCACCAGTTTCAAGTGTAGACAAACAACCTTCAGTTGGTTGCGTTCTAATAACATATTCACTTGTTGGAATACCAACTAATTTACATGTTCGTAAAACACACAGTGCTGGACTTGAATGATATATTGCCTGTCACAAACAGCTTCTCCTTTATTCATTTTAGTATATAAATTGGCTAAGTTACAAGATACACTACCTTCGCTTGTGGCCAAGTTCCATCCAATAAAATAAGATTATAAGGTTTCTGTTCATTAACTCCAACAGGATTTAATTTATCAAGTGCTATAGCACCCGGAGATGGGTATAATAATATAGTATCTTTGTCATTTAAAATTTCAGTTAAGCCTTCATGTTTTGAAAGTGGAAACTTTTTTCCTCTAAAATAAAAGAATACCATAGCGTTATACATAACTACAAATTTTAATATTATACACCAATATTTTAAATAAATCACCTATAAATTACACATTTTCCAGGTTCTAAACCAAGAGCAAGCATAGGCGCAGTTCGTAAGCAACGTTTTGCTTCAGCTGGATGTTGTAAAATTATTATTCTTGATGCAGGACATACAGGATGCTTTGGTAATCCCGGACACCAACATACTGGTACAGGCCTTCTGTATATAACCCATTAATCAATTTTAATGGAATCAAAATGATATGTGAAATACATACATATATATATAATTGCTTAAACATAACCTAATTTCATATTTATACGTACTTGCATTGCGAACACTTATCTCTTGTCTCTGGAGGATCAGCAAGTATTTCTGATAATTCTTGCCATACAGTTTCTTCATTCATTCTAGTTATGATCTATAAAGATAAAAGAAACGATCAAACAACTTAATAATTAATAGAAGTACATGCATAACGAAAGGCGAGATAGTATTGATAGTATAAAAAAATATATATATACATATATATATATATATATATTAACGTTATTGTTTATAATAACATAATAGTTTCCTTAATATTAAACATCAATAAAACAGCAAATTAAATATATTCTATAATTATATTTCTTTTTTCAACAAATAATTTCATATTTTTTTTCTATTGAATAATGAAAGTTTAAATTTCGCGTCTTTGTAGAATCGATAATCGATAGGATAACAAGTGATGCGAGAATCGCAAGCAGTTCAGCTTCCGGAAAAGTTTATTAAGTTTGAAAGTGTCGGTTAAGAGAGTTTTGCATTATTGCCGAAAAATTAAACAAAACGGTGAATAAAGCAGTGTAAGTATTTTGTATTCCATGTTTTTATTTCTTTTTAATGGAATTAGTTTCTGTTGCGTACAGTTTTTTGGGCTATAGTCATTAAAGCAATGATATAAGATGCTCTTTAAGAGATTTGATTTGTAAGCAAACTGTACTTTATTTCATAATATTTAATATTTTATTTTATAAATATTTGTGTTTTTTGCGATTATAATCATTCAGAAATATGAATTAACAAATTTTCTATAAATAACAAGCTAAATTTAATTAAAAAGTATATTCTATTCAGTTTAATATTTCATTATTTACATATATTCTAACAAGTACTTCCAAAATTTTTGTTTAGGCCTATCATTAGCCCAGAAAATCTTTACAATATCTAAACTGACGGTTTATTGCACTGTTTTGGGCGGAACGAGTCACTAGTTGTACCTTGAAACAGGAATCTTGCTGTTGAAAATTGTGGCGGTAATGGTAAGTATAATACTAATCATTTATACGTATCGACTACGTATTGTTTGTGCATGATTACTAGTTTTACTTAATCCTGTTGCGTTCTTTTAATTATTGTCCATCCAAGCGTATTTCTCTATCGTTAACAAATTCCTTAAACTTGAGGAAAATATGAAATAATTGTTACTGACATGCGTGATTTTTTATTTTAATTTTTTGATAGAAAATTTGTTAAAACTGTTTGTTAAAACAAGATTGAGATTTAGATATAAAAAATTTAGGACTGTAGCAGGGTTAATTAATATTTGTAGTTCAATATAGATAACTAAAAGTCCTAAAGGAAGTTCGACAAAATTTGAAATAAATTGCAAATACTTCGTAACTCTGTTATTAGCTTGAAAGACGTTATAAACTATATCAATGTCAATTACATGAAAGTGATTCTCTGTGATTGCTATCTTATTCTACGTTATGTCGATAACGTTGGTAACGACACTAAAATGGTGGAAGCATACGGTTATGGCTTGATTTCTCTCTTCAATTATTTTATTTTTTAATGATTTTTTGTAATAAAGTGTGACAGGAAAACTATCAAATAGAAAATGTTTAAATTCGGATTTTCGGAAAATAAACAGGATGAAGGTACTTTTATATATTTCACTTCCCTATAGCTAATTAAAATTCTCAGCATCGAGAATTATTTTTGAGGTTATACTTGCGTTATACTTCCGCATATATATAATTGTTGAAGGCGATCCAAGTTTTCGTTGAATAAGAAATGAATAGAGTTATTATTTTAGTGAGAGGTGAAGATACTAAAAAATCAACAATCAATTGGATACCTGCCTCAGAGGTGGAGGTATCAGAATCGGAATTGCAAATCGAGAACCGATATAAACCTAATGATTACAGAGAATGTCTGTTTTTTCCGGATTGCAAATTAAAATTAATTCGATTTGAAAGGGCGTTACACGATTTGCAAAAGAATAATTGTACAAATATTCTGGAGGCAGAATCGCAACATTCTGATCTTATTCCCGCTAAATACGAAGGTAGACTATATCTAATTTTCCTTAAAACAATATCATTTACTTTCTGAAAAAGTTTCGTCACCATTAACGGCAGTAAAAAAATTGTTGAATTGTTCGATTTCTTGTATAAAGGTGGCTTAAAAATCTGGGAATGCAGTTACGATTTAGGCCAATACTTATTAAAAAATATCGAATTTCAAGATAAATTTGTTTTGGACTTAGGATGCGGTACCGGTATTATTGGCCTTGTTGCTCTTCTTAAAAATTCCATCGTTCATTTTCAAGATTATGTTCGTATTTATCATGATATGTTCATGATGTGACTTATAAAGTTGATTTTACGATTAATTACCATTGCAGAATGTAGAGGTAATTAAAACTGTAACGATCCCGAACGTTTTATTGAATCTTGAGGATCGAGAGAGCATATTAAATAGGTGTCAATTTTTTTGCGGTGATTGGGAATCGTTCACAAAATTGCGTGATTCTAACAATGGGGATGAATTCGTAGAATACGATCTGATTTTCACAAGTGAAACAATTTATAACCCCGATAATCATAAAAAATTGTACGAAGTTTTCAAACGCAGGCTCAAAGCGAATGGCGTTGGGCAAGTACAATTATTATCTAATCTTGGTTTCGACTTTTATGAGAGCACAATATAACATTGGCTCACGTGGTGTTCTTAGGTTTATTGCCGGTAAAAGCTATTATTTCGGTGTCGGCGGAGGAATGAGGCAATTTCAGGACCTAATAGAGAAAGATGCTATTTTTGACGTTGAGATAGTGTGGACAAATAGAGAGGGTATTTTTCTAAACAAGCAACAATTATATATATATATAATTTATTTATATATATAGTTCATTTATATAGTTTAACGTATATGTAATTATATTTATATATTATGTATATATATACATTTTTAGGATTGCAAAGAGAAATTCTAAAAATTACAAGGAAACAACAATCTTAGGCTGATTCAGAACTTATTATTCTAGAAGCATTATTCTTTTTGTAATTTGTGAAACAAAAAATGTTATTTAATAAAAAAATATCCTTTCTTGTATTATCTACGGAGATAATCTTTCATAAACCCATCCGTCATCTCCCCGATGGAGTAATACGTTGTCGATTTTTTCGTTTGGCATAGGCCGTCTGAAACGAATTCTATCGTGTAAACGATCGCTTTGACCTTGCCAAAATTCTACGGAATGTGGAATAATGATATACCCTCCCCTAAAAATTAGATTAGATTATTATCGTACATGATGCGTTTTTAATAATTCATCGAATTACCAGCAGTCTGGCCTTTTAACTTGACCCTTTGGGAACTGTGCCAGTAATTCTCTTTCTCTCACAATAAGCGTCTCTCTACTCGCGATCACACTACTTTGTTTACTAGACATTGATCCTATTTGACACGAATATGGTCGGGTTTGGAAATAATGATCCGAGTCTTCTGGAGAAGTTTTTACTGCTCTGCCTTCCATACGCACCTAATAAAAAAATTCGTTCAACATTTTCATTAAACATAATTTCTTACTTCAATATTATAATAATATGCTAATAATTTGTAAACGTTAATTTAAGATAATATTTTATTTCTTTCTATAGCCAACGTATATCGGTATAACGTCTCTTACGCCTCGTCTCAAAGGTTGCCAATAGAAGTACGCTGCTACATTTGAGTTTTGAGCCTAAAAAAAATGGTTAAATATAGTACTTATACATATCGTTACAACCGTTGCAAATTGAAAATATAATGTACTTACTATATCGTGACCTTTTTTACTTTCGTAATTCGTATAAAATTTGAAACCATCGTTACCATAATGTTTTAGTAATACTGGTCGTATGGACGGAATTCCATTTCTGTAAAAAACGATATTGTAGGAAATATCTTATAGTAGGCAATGCCAAGCGATTTATTTAGTATTACTTAGTAGCCGTGGCAAGAAACATGGTGTTTGGCTCCATAATATTCGGGTTCTTGGAGGCTTCCTCGAACCATGCTTTAAATTGACCAATAGGCTCCTTGCTAACAAGTTGTTCCTCCGTAAAAGTTTCGTCTTTGCCTTTGTACCTAATTCGCATATCTACAAGAAGTAAGTAATTAGATATTTAGAAGTTTTCCTTCAACTTCGATTTCGATGATTTTTTAATGCGTTGTAAAACTCAACGTTTTGAATTTTTCCTTTTTCTTATATAACTGTAGATTAGCTTTAGTTTCGTTTAGAGATATTCACGAAAGTTATCAGCATTATTATAGCGAATTCTGCCTATAATTATACGTCTGTGGTAGCGTTCGCGTCAGTATTGGTTCTCGGTGGCCTTGTAGTGGAGGTATAATGATACAATCGAAACCGAACTTTTATGTTTTGTTCGAAGTATACGTAAACGAGAGTCGGGCGAGCATATACGAGACTGTAAGAAATGTCTACTATATTTTATAATTCAACTAAAAATGAATAACATTGATGTGTTGCGTTTGGGTTTAGGCTAATATTTTTAATCTGGTTGTCGCAAAGCGGCCGGCTACGCTTGTGTGAAATAATAAAAATTTATTCTTTTTGTGAAATAATAATATCAATGATAAAATAATATCAGATGTGCATGAGGTTTTTAAATTCGCCCGATCTTTGTTTGTAGACATAATTCGTAGAATTCACTATTGTGTCCGACAGATTTTTACCGAAAACTGTCAAAACTACTAAACTTCAAAATACTGATTTCTACAATATATTCAAAAATTATTGATATCGATGAGGAGGGCATTGTAAATAATTAACCAAAAAATGTTTGCTTTAGAATCGTGAAAGGCTTTCGCTTAAAAGTTACGTAAATGGTGATAAAAAGAAATTCTCTTTTATAATAATAGTAATTACAAAAAATAAAGTTGTACCTCCGATGTCAACACCGAACTTCGCATCTGCAGTAAGCTTTGAAGATGACATGGTGCTGATGCTACTTAGAGACACTTCACACGCCAAGTGTTGGAAAAATGTAAACTTAACAATAACAGATTATGAATAAGTATAACATCGAACAATCTTATCAAACCGTGGAAAATATACATATCAGAGAAGTAACAGAGCTCATATCCATCGTTCTTGTTCTTCCATAGTACAGCGCTGTCCCTAGCGGTCTACTACTGAAGGTCCTATTTATTGGGTTGGCAACTAAGTGATTGCGAATTTTGTCATTAGATGGTGTTGACAACCCAATAGTTTCACCAAAACGAGGTATAATCGCTATTGTTTCACGTTACAAAAACTTTATCATTACGGTTTTACAGAAATTTATACTTTTCTATCTGAGATAGACAAATATGAGAATAACATAATCGCGTTATGTTTTATCGTTTAATCATACAAAAGTTAAAAGTCTATCACAGTTGACCTTATCGTCTATGGTAAAAAGGTTTTCGATAATCAATATCGATGGTTTTTGTCCGTGATAGAAGAAGGTCTGTGTCGGTAACTGTACAATGGCAGTTCATAGAACTTGTGCACTTTTAGGATAGAGTACGCTGTATTATTCGGCCATTTACTTTATAGTACGACGAGTTTCTGTGTGTTGTATAGGTAGATACTGTATGCAACACTATAGAATTTTATTAGATGATATATAAAATCATTACTTGTAACAAATATCGTTATTAAAAACACATTTTGCGACTTTTCAAGAACGCTATCGTAGACATAATGTGAGGCAAATGCATACAAATGTACGAGAAGAGAAACATAATTAAATGATTATGTCACGATGAAAGTAAAACGACATCAAAATCTAGTTTCATATTTTAAGGATATAGTACATAGTATAGTATAGTATATAGCATATAGTGATTTGCCTTCTTTTGTGTTTTATCTCATAATAAAAATAAAAGATAAAATCAATAATTTGTTAATTACATATAATAATATATAAAAGTAATAATTTCCATTACATCTCATCACGTTTTTCGTACTACGGTTGTACAATGGGTGGATAAATCGGATATTCCAGGTAAATACCTATACTACTTAAAATCACGTTACTAATGATATTTCTATCGAGTATAATACATGATTTGTTGCATATTGGTATTTCTAAATTCTTCAATATATTTTAGGAAATTGATATTTATTATTAATTCATTGATCGTACCAATAACATATTATCCTCGTATGTTTCGTAAAATAGCTTGCGTTTTACGTTCTTGTAGTTAAAAAATGTTTCACCATTTTCTCTATAGACAAGCAGTAGGTTACTTAGAATATTTACTGAAACATTTCCTCATACATTTATTACTAAATTACCAAATTAGCAAAATATCATTGGGAACACCATACGATCCATAGTTTCATTTTTATATGACGCATAATTTAAATTTTTATATAAGTAGAATCCATAGAAAAGAAACTTTTACATTTCTAACAGGCCAGGATAAAGTATTTGCTCCAAGTTTTTATTAGCAGTCACGAGACACCGCAACGAGACTTAATTAACTTCTTGAAGGTAATAAACTGTTTGAAGCATTGGGATTGTCGACAATACAATTAAAGCATTCGTGGAAGCGGCACCAGTCGATAAATAACTGGGAAAGAGAGAGAGAGAGAACCCGGTAGGACACGCGAATAGTATCGGAAGGTGAGATCGTGCCGACGACGTCGCAAAAAGCGGATGACGCCGGTATTTTTAATGGAAAGCCGAAGGCAAGTTGAATAGAACAAGCTTTTGGGTAGGGAAGCGACACTCAGTTTCTTTGATCAATAATGAAAGTTCTCTCTGTCTCGGTTTCACGTTCTTCTTCGTTTCACTGTCTTCTTTGGCCCCGAGCTATTGGCCCTCTTTTTCTCTTTCTTCCACCACCGACGTTCTCTATCTTATCTTATACATTTTTAACCCTTATTCCGGCTTCCCCTCCCTCTTCGTGCGAAGGAGGAGGACGAAACGGTGCACGAAGGCTCAAAGCGAAAGCCAAGTTCTAACAAGCCTCGAGCCGAGCACCCAACGCTGCTGGCCCTCTCCCTTAAATAATCCACTCCCCGATCCATTCGTACGAAAGCCTTTTTGTAAAAGCCTGGATAGCCATCACTCAGCGGGGAGAGAGTCTTAAAAAATTTGGGACTTTCGTCGGTCTCTTCGCTCGACAGAATTAAGGATCACGTGCCTGCAGATGGTTGAAATTCGTCGGGAAATATTTCGACATCGGATTAGATGGTCGTCGAGCGTCTTAAGCTGCTTCTTTGATACATAAAATGACATTAGAATATTCATGGACTTCACCGAAGTCGCGGTATTTACTTACATCTTTTTGGGAAGAGAGAAGTTGAACGTGAAAAGTAAAACAGTAGTCGTAACGGTAGGTAGAGGAATTAAATTCAGATTGATTGGAAAATACTTCGACACGGATCAGATGTTCGTCGAAGGTTTCAAGTTGGTTTCTTGATATTTTTTGCCGTTAGAAGATGGTAGATATTTTACATTGTTTTAGAATCTATGTTTTTACATGCATGCTTGCATTCGTATTTATATTTTTTAGGGCAAAGGGAAGTTGTAATATGAACGTAAGATAAATGTGAGAAGAAAGACAGTAGTCGGCGGAATTAAGAATCATGTGGCTATAAATCGTTAAGATCGGTCGTAAAATATTTCGTTATTGGACTGGACACTCGGTGTAAGGACGAAAAGCCGAAGATCCAAAATCTAAGCCGATTCTTTGATAGTTCTTTCCTAGTAAATTGTGATTCAAGTGGATTTCTTAATAATCGTGGAACTGAATTCGTGACATTTACATCTTTTTTAATCGGAGAGAACAATTGTACGTAAAAATAGTGCGAAATGTAAGAGAAAGGACAGTGGATATGGAAATGGGTATCTAAATTTTGAGCTTTCAAAGAGGATGCGAAAGATGTTTCTATTTTATTTTATATTTCAAACTAAATAAATACCGAGAAAGAATATACAATATGAAAATGAATATAAACATGATTCAAGTTATTAAACTAATATTCAGATACATGTTCTTTCATTTACGACGTTTATTCAACCGGGGCGTATAAAAATCCTGGAGAACTTTTTAAACAGGACATCGAAACGTCAATCCTTTTCAACGTCGATTCAAAAACTTTAATTAGTATTTACGGATCGGTGCTCGTGGAATCGTCTGAATGTTTCCGGCGCCATGACTTCGGCCCTTGTAAATATTGTAACAAAAAGGACTTCCGTTTCTTCCGCGATGAACGAGCCCATTGTGGCTGGTTTCCTTTGACATTAGCGAAAAACGAGGGAAAGGACGGGTTTCTTGTCTTCTTCGACCTAATAAAAACCTCAAAAAGATCGGCGAGACTACCATCGTAGGCTTCTTGTCCTTTCTTTCGCGGCTTTCTTTCTTTCGTTTCTTTCCCTTGTTTGCCACTGTACCTCGGTCAAAAGCTTACGGAGAACAGAGGGGCTCGGGACACGGATTAGTGTCCTTGCGTAGGATCCGGGTACGCTAAGCAAGCGGTGCGCACGAGGAGGACGAAGAATACGAGAGGAGGGAGGACGAGAATTCGTACAAAGCGAAGGGCGAAGAGGAAAGGGGGTGGCAGGGCGCGGAATAATGCTTAACAAGCCGACTTGAAAGGACGGCCGCCATTTTGAGTCAATACTTGAAAGTCTTTGCTCATTAAGAATATTTTACGTCTCCCTCTTCCAACGGAATCACTACCCTCCTCTGGATCACCCACCCTCTTTACCCTCGGTTCGACTTTCTTTTTCCACGTTTTTTCATCCCCTATCCCTCTCTCCTTCTGTTCCGCGAGTCCATCCCCCCGATAGGAAGGGAGAAGAGGAGGGGGAGGGGGTGGGAAGGAGGAGGCAAGCGGGTGGTTGCACCCTCGAAGATGGAAGTTATTTACGCGGCACTCGGAGCACCCTCCACCATCGCAACCCCGTAACCATTCCCTTTCCTCGTCGCGTTTCTACGCCGGCCTCCCCCTTTTTCCTTCGGTAAGACGCAGCAATACTGCTACCCCCACCATTTTAACCCTCGCGCTTGCTCCACTCTTTTCTTTCACCCTCGTTCGTTCTAGTCGCAGTTCCACCATAGACTACCGATGGCCAGCGCAACCCCCTCAACGCGGGCTAAGGGAATTCCGACTTTGCCGCTGGGCCCACCTCTTCGTCCGACCCACCTCCTCGACCCTTTCAACCTTCACCGTCGCTCGCTCGCTCGCTCGTTCGTTCTCTCGTTCACCTCCGCCTTGCAACTTTCCTTCGTGTAATCATCGTCCCATTTCGTGGCGTTTTTCCTAATTCCTACCCAATTTCGCTTTTAGCATTTCAATTTATGGCCGCGAACCGATTTGTTAGACGTGCCGACCCTCTCGGATCGCTGGATTACGAGAGCAAGGGAACGACGAGAAATTTCGATGGATAAAATACACCCGCTCGGTGAAATGTTTCTTTTTTCCACCGCGTGTTCTTTCTCTTTCGTTTCGTTATTAAGGGCGAGGAGGAGGGGGGGGGCAGTAACGTTGACGAATTCGACTCGCGTATTCGATGGAAAAATTGAATTTAACAGAGAGAGATTTGTATGGAAAAGGAGAAGTTTGTCTTCGTTTATTTTTTAATCTAGAAGCTTAGGACTCGTTGATTGATTGATAGACTCCTTTTTTGGTGTTATCTTAAATTACATTTTTTGAATTAAACTTTATCGGTCGTGTGTCATTTTTGACGTGACATTGCAATTTTATTGGAAAAGCCGTGTGTCACGTAGGCAGCGACAAGATCGAATAAAAATTCGATTCAGTAAATTATATACAGTGTCATCCAAAAGTATTTGATTTTAACGAACGTTCCAGAAATATTATGAAACCATTTTAATACGCGTCCTTACAAATGATAGATATTTTGTTTCATATCAGATTAGCAAGTGTATTGCATTCAATAAAATCTCACGTGTTTATGTACAATTTTTAGATTTTAAGTGAACATTTGCAATAGACTCGAAAAATTATGTTACAATTAATTACGTTCTTCTATTTTTATTTTATACTAACATTTTAAAATGGAGCATCTACTCTCAATTCGATGAACATTTTATCTTGTACAATCGATATGGATGATCGATATATACAGTATAACACAATGGAAAGATGAATTAAAAAAGTAATTTTCTTTCTTGTAAAATCGAGGTAATCCAAACGTTCTTAATTTGCTTCTAAAAATAATAACGTCGTATTACCAAACATTTTGGATCTTTTAAGTTTTCAATATTTATAGGGTTTGCAATAAAACAGGAAGATATAAAGTATTCCTTTCAGGCAATTAAACCGTAACACCTTGTGCTCTTTCTATGCTAATTACGCGAACATCATTCGGATGCAAATGAGTAAATATAAAAACAATACAACAGAACCATTCCGTGGTCGTAAAAAACAGCACACTGGTACTATTTTGTATAGCCGTTCGGCCTTTTAATTTAGCAATTTATGGCGTCACATGCCATCTCGTGTCGGAGTGGTCTATAGGGGATGTTGTGTCAGTGCGTGGTCCGATGATTAATGGTTGCGTTCTGTACGGTGCCACTAAATTTCGAGTTACGACAACCGTGTATGGTACATACAATTATTCATTCAGATCTAGGTATATGCTATCGTCATTATTTGATAGAAAAGTATATGCTTGTTAAAAGTACAAGTTTTTTGTTTCTCTATGTTAATGGATTCTAGATTATTTATTTGCAGATCGTTCTATTACCAATAGAGTATTTAGCCAATGACAGACTGACAGTATCTAGATTTGCAACAAAATGGATCATTTTTGGATCATTTGTTGGATCTTTTATTTTCTGTCTTCTCTCTTTCTTTATTTACAAATTTTCAGTTTCCTTTGTCACGAATTGAACTTTTATAGAGCTGCGTGGCACGAATTAAAAATTAATTTTAATTTTAAATTTATACAGGAAATTTTTTAATTTTATTTTTTAAATTTTGAAGCAAAGAAAGAATATGTCGCTATATCTATGTCTTTTGCGTAATTCATTTCTCCAAAAATATGGCGATCGGTTGTATAACGAGAAAGTCCTCTACCGCATCATAGGAAACAGAGTTATGCGAAGTATATGTATCCGCGTTGTAGATTGTACAAGTAGGCGTAAATGGGGGTGCAGTGTACATGAAAAAACAGTATATTAAAATCGTGACCATTGGTTTTCGAAAACCATTAGCTTCCTCAAGGACATAGAGATAAATTGGAAACCAAACAGATATTAACACAGCTTACAACGCATAGTTGGGAGACATTTTTCTTCTACTTTGTTCGTTAAAGTTAGATTACAATTACGATTAGAAAGAACCGTCTTATGCTCTTACCTGAAAGAGCCCGCTTTGTGAATAAGCTCATAAACGTTCGCGAAACCTCTTTCTTTTTCAAACAAAAAGTTTCGCTATAAAAGTAAAACTATATTGGAATCTCCTTAGCTGATCGTACTATAAAAACTTTCGCAGTGCAACAGACTTTGACACAAGGAATATAATCATCAACTTGGTTCTTTATAACGGTAAGAAGAACGCAACAGTTCGATACGCAGCGGAACCAGTCCTCCTCTCTCTCCCTTTTCGCGACATTCGTTAGCCGTAACGAACTTTCCGAACAAAAAGGCTTGCGTGTCGAGTTTTTAAGTCATCGCGAAGGTATTTTCGCCTGCCAGGCGAACGGTGCATGAGAGAAAAGACAATGGGACCGATATAGCCGGGTGCTGGGCGAGGAACGGCGCGCGGGGGGGAGGGCTGACTGTAAAAATAAATCACGCGTGCAACGTCGTCGTTTCTCGCTCAATTGTATCAACTTTAACCCCTTTTATTGTATCGCTTTTTTTTCCATCGTTCTCTCTTCGCCGTTTGACCGGATTCGCATTCGACCCTCACGGTTTCTCTTTCTCCTGGTGGCCCGCGAGCGAACGAGCGAATCAGGTTCGAAGCTCGCCCGTGCGAACACAATCGACCGTGCACGAACGCCAGAAAGCGCATATAATAAGCCATGGAGAGAGAGACAGAGTGAAACAAAAACTGGTCTCGCTAGGTAAAACAATAGAGGGGGTTCTTCGGCCGGGGAAAGAACGACAGAGGAGAGTAGAGATGGTGAACGCGCGAGCGAGTGAAAGAGCGCGCGCGCGGTTACCCGGGTCGGCGAGAAACAAGAGGGTGAGAAAGAGAAAGTAGAACCGCCGCGGAGAGCAACCCCATCGAACCGCGGCACGACGTGTGTGAAATTCAAGAACCTGTAGCGTCAAGAAGAACAAAACGACGGTGCCAGCTGCACGGTGCATACGTTATTAGTGCGTCGTTTTGTCCTTCCGCTTCGAAATTTCAATATACCTGTATCGGCGCGCCGAAAAAAGATCATCATAACTCGTGAGACGGCAGGCTGGCTAAGGCGCGAGAGAAAGAATTCCTTCGTTCCTCTTAGCGAGCTTCGGATCGTTTCTTCTTTCTCTGTCTCTTTCGTCTCTTCTATCTCCGTTGCCGTACGCTCCCTCTTTGTCCGCGGCACCCGAGAAACAGGTTCCTCTTTATTCGTCCTGCTTATTATGCAAGTTATTGTTTTCGCTGAGACACGAGAGCTCCGGGAGTGGTACTGGTTCAAGCGAATGAAAAAAAGGAAACAAGTCCTCGAGTGATTCTCTCGTTCGTGCATCTCGTTCTCAAGGGTTGTGCGAAATAATTATCATAACTCTGTATCGGTAGTCTGGTTGAAGTACCCTCTCTAGCCTCTCTGCTGTTGCGAAAATCTCGCAGACGAGATTCTCGTGAGAAACGGGGAATAAATTCAAAAAAAAAAAAAAAAAAAAGAAAGGGAAAGAAAAAAGGAAAGGAAATATTCCTGGATGAGGAGGAAAAGCGCAGGGAATTAATGGAATGGTATAGGTATGGCAGGTACGTTAAAGTTCTTATATGATGATGGACAGTGGTCCATGGCGTAATACCCCTCGATATACGGTCGAATGCAATGGCGATCGATGGCAGATGTCCAGAGACGACTGGAAAGAGGATTTTTTTTTGCTATGGGCTCCCGCGGACCCGTCCAGGTGTCCATTGTGGGTCCGAGCCAGGATTCTCAACCCTTAATCCTTAACCCTTTGGCCGCACGCATCCGCTGCCAAGCACCCATTTACCGATTCTGAAACAATGCCGACCGGACCGCACCCCGGATGCGCACGTTTATTAAGTAATGTCCCCCTCTGGTTTTGCGTCCGACAGCTGCCTTGCCAAAAAAACCACTGTTGCTTTTGTCTATCGCATATTCTCATTGCATCGACGACGGTTCCGTAAGGATGAAGCGCAAAGATCGTTACATTGGGTCGTAAGATTTCGCCTCGTACGAGCTCTGGTCTGTTATTATTCTTTATAAGCATCTAACGATAAGTCGATATAGATCTAGATATGTTGGGTAACACCTTTTGTTAATATATTTTTTGCCAATGAAATTTAGCATAATATCAAATGATTAGTTTCATTGTCTCGCCGATCTGCACCGAGTTTAAATCTGTTTCATACTGGTATCAAGTTTGAGGAATTTTTTCGATGACCTATTTATTGTTTATGTATAGTTATTTAGTTGGGGACCAAATGATTACAATGATATTATAATCTTGTAGGGACGTTAAGTTTGAAAAATTGTATTTCCTTACATAAATCTGTATGGTTTTTTTCTATGCCGATTTATTCTATATCGATATATAGCGAATGGATAGAATTCACTTACTTAATTTTAATTTTAATGTTTTTCTGGTCGGATTCAAGTGACTTGTCTACCTGACGCTTTGGTCAACCTCTTTTCTTCGTGACTCTTTTACCTTCTTTTTACGTACTTTCTATATACAATGACGAACGTGTAAGTAGTTAGTCTTTCGTCGATTTAACTGATCGTGAAATTATTTTCTGTTCATCAATCGTCGGAGATATATTTTTGCCTAAAATACTATGTACATATTCCTCGAATACCCGTTGTAGTTTTATATTAATTTAAAGATAAATAGTACATATTTCACGCAAGTTATGAAAACAAAATTTTCATGGTACACAAAGATATAAAAATATAATGTAACGACACAGAAACCTAGTACATTTCACACGTTAACGGAAATATTTCTTAAAATATCACGCATGATATTACCTGTGCCTCCTTAACGAATACGACGAATAAAAAATAGCTCTCGAATAAAGAAACCAAGTATATTTGCTTTTCTAAAGTTACCTTCTCGGTAAGTAAGGTTATACATCTGAGCAAGGTCCAGTTCTCGTACCATGAACTGCCATAAGAGCGAATTCGTATGGAATCTTGAAAGGGTCATGTGAAACCTGACCGAGTCCATGAGCTCACCCCACCACGTGGTCGACGAAAGGGTGGTCTTTGCCATTGGAACCAGTCCTACGTTCATGCAAAATGCAAGAGGCCAGTTTCAAAACGACCGGCCATCATATCTCCACGTTATTACGTCTCTGAATTATCCCCGAAGAGATAGTAAAAATCGGGAAACGAGTCACGAGTTCATTGCATTCTTGAAAGTCGTAACGAGCAAGGTAAACGAGAGGGAAAGGGACAGGGGAAAGTAATTGCTAGAGACGGCTGTGGAACAATCAAGGGAAATTGATTTCCAATGTTTCATTTAACGACTTTAAAGTGTTCGCTTCATTTAGAAAGTCGCGTTGCTGTAACCTATACCGTGTTGTGTTGTATCGTGTCGATTTCTTAGAGGTGATTTCTAAGATTGCTCATTTTGCATTGTTATTCGAGTGTGATTATTGAGTGATTAAGCAAGCAATTATGTAATTAGTGAAGAAGAAAGATAAGTCTTCGCTTCGAAATTAATCGAATAGAAAATGAGTAACTCGTTAGCATACAATTTTGTGTAATTATATATCTTTTTAGGTTTTATAAAATCAGAGTAATTGAAATCAAAATTCTATGTAAAGTTGCTGAGTTGTTAAACTTGATTGGAAAATTTGTTGAACAGCGTAGAGTCTTTGATTGCTTCTCGATGGTGTAGAAAGTTCGAAAGGGTTCGTCTTTCTAAAATTATTGTTATTACATTTCTCATTGAATTTTTATTCTATTATTTGGTCGTTTGTTTTGTAAAAGAATACTTTGATCTTTTCGTATAGCTTAGAAACTTCCAGTGTTTAACAAGTTTAACAGTTTTTTCTTATTATAGTATTATTTATGTATCAGCATCAAAGAAACAACTCTGTGTAATTTCGCACCAGCTAATATAATTGCTTATTATTATTTCTTTCTTTAACATATTATACGTAACCGGTATTGTCGTATATTTACTGAATAAATAAGATTATAACATTGTAATAAAATTCGTGGAATATGTAAAAGCGAAATTGATCATTGGAGAAGGACAATCATTTTGAGACGATCGAAAAAGTTCTTTTCACAAGCAAAAAGAAAATAAATTTTTATTTAAAAATTTTTCTTCACATCTTCCATAATAATAAAAAATATTTTATATGTATTTTTCAAATATAAGTGTCTTTTTGATATATATTTACCAAAAGTAAAATTATTATTGAACTTCTTTGATTTGTAGTTTTTTAATTTTGTCTCTTAATACTAGAACGAGAATTTGATTTCGAGAGATTCTTTCAGTAACATTGCGCCAATTAATTTTAATTAGCTAAAAACTTTTCAGGTCGCCATTTCAAGACGATGACCTTAATCTCTACAGGATCAATTAGTCGCTGATTAATTTTCGCGAAGTATCCTCTCGGCCATTTCCTCTTCGATTGTCTGTGAAATTATCGCGCGTAATTCAGACCTCATAATGATCAGGTCGACTTTCTTCCCCTCGACTTCTATAAAGTTGCAGCCCATTCCAGTTCGCGCCTAATTACAGCTAATTAGGACGAGATTCGAAGGGTGACCCTCGGTTTAAGGTTACATATTTTTTTTAATAAAATTTGATACGGAAAAGTGAAGATAAAAAGGTATGGATGGTAAGTACACGAAATTAAAGTATAAAAAATTAGTGAAAAAATATTTTTGTAATTTTCAGATAAATAATAATCGCTTTCGATATACAAAACTTAATTAATAAATTTAATAACTTGAATTATATTGAAACTAATTATAATAGAAACTACCTATAGTAGAAGATTAAAAAATCTAAATCTAAAAACAATAATGAATTATAAATAATAAATTTCAATAAATTACAAATTATAGATTCTACTAAATTCTTCTATTAATTTCTATGATTATTTAATGTTTTGCCCACTTATTGTTCGAGGATCGCTCAAATTTATCACCTTTATCTTGATAATTTAATTCCTTTAAAACCATAGCTTGCTTTATCGAATATGAAGAGCGATGTCGAGCACGATCTAAAATATTCGTATTAATTATGAGATAATTCCACAATAAATCATGTTTTACTGCACTGCCACAAATAGATCGTTCCACTAATTAATCATAGCGGCTTCATTAACAGATCAGATTTCTTTTCTAACTATGAAAACTATGGCAAAGATCCAATTTATTATTTCAAAGCGTTTAAAAATTACGGTTAATAGATATTTCTTCAGAAATCGTTCAATTCCGTGCAGAAATATTTGAAAATTGTTCCAAGACGCGACCAAGATCTACGACAAAGAAGAGAATCCTGGCAAAAGAACCGAACGAACCAAGTCAATTATTCCGGGGGAATAATCTGAAAGAAGCGAATCTTAAAGGCAAACTGAAAACAGGGACAACAATTGCAAATGAGGGTGTGGTTGCTTAAAATGTCGGCCGCGAAATCGTCCGTTATCATTCTTTCTTTTGGTTCGCGGCTCCTGGGGGGTTGGGCGGGAGGATGGGGGAGGTAGATCCCACCCACCCTTTTGTACGTCGAAGGTATGGAGCCATTGATTTTGAATATGTAATCTGAGGCATTTTATTATTCCATCGTACTTGGAAGTTGGGGAAGGGGGTGGCGTTCCTCTGTAGGCAGGGGCGGTTCGACCTCCACCGCCATCGACCTTCGTCCCTGGTCACAGTCGAACACAGAAGGAGGGTGGGGTGAAGACGAGGGGGTTTCGAGGGTGATTCGATTCTCTGCCACTACTACTACCACCACACTCGCAAAACCAACACTACCACTACCACCACCACCACCACCACACCACCACCCTCGAGTTCTTAACGCGTGATTGAATATTTTTTCGCTGTGCGCGATTGGTTCGTCGTACCAGTGGCAGGCAGAACAAACGAGTCTGGAGGAGATGGAGGGTGCTGGGGGAGGGTGGTTGGCGGTGGCTGCAGCCACCTGTCAAGCAAAAGAATCGCCATGGTAACCAGGCCCCGTCGCCATCGGCTGAAGGGACTCGTTCGACGAGGGGGGTGGCGACCCGGTCTCGCAGGGGTGCCCGCGGGGCTTATATTGAATTTTAAGGAAGTTCCTGCCGGCGGAAAAGATACATGCAGCCGTGGGGGTGGCTTCTCGCGGAAAAATGTATCCACTGGTTATCCACGATTTCTATAATTTTTATTCTTCATGGTGTTCCTATATGATCTGACGAAGTTCTTTCGTTCTCTGTCAGTGATACCTAGTGGTCAAGAAAAATGTATGTTTTTATCCTTCCATCGAAGTCTATAACCTTTTATAATTTTTTGAACGATTATAAATTCAAGATGACGAAATCGATGGTGAAATTAAGACATTATTTCATTGGATTGATCGGATTATGAGAAAAAGATTGGATATATTTCGTTGTAGCTGCTGAATCATTTGAATCATGTGCCAAGTATACACAACAATATCATTGTGAAAATCGAGGAAGCTCATCTTCCTTCTTCTGTAATCAAAGTGCTGGTTGGTGATGTTAAATCACGCTTACGATTGCGAATGTTCTATATTTTCAGTACTCTTCATATTTCTCTTCGGTTCCACCTTTTGTTTTAAAAGGAACAATCTCCCGGAGGAGAGCGCTCGTAAACTTTGTACGCTTAGCTGCATGGACCTTCCAGTAGAATCAAACAAAGGGCGCGTACAGCTTTCCGCTATATTTTTCACTAAAAATAGAGAAAGAGGATAATGCTTGGTTTTAGGATGAATATAATTACTTTTAGTAAATTAAAATCTTTGCCACACTTCTACTTCGAAAATGTATCGGTCATCGTTATATCGCGAATTGTAATAATCACTTCGAACATTAAAAAGTAATTTAGTACGATAGATTTGATGAAGGTATAAATTATTACAACATTTCATATAGAAATAGTTAAAAGAAAACTTTAGTATATCATATGGTCAACCATGGATTTTCTATATTTTTCGATCTTTGATTTTACAACTTCTCTCTCTGCATTACTCCATACATGTGCATCTCATTTATTATCAGTGTACCTACACGCGTATATATTTCATTCAATTTACGTTTTTAAACTCAAATTGGATACAATGATTTCCATTATATTTCGGATACAACGTAGTTTCCAGAAGCAGCGTACGATACGAACAAGAAATATTTCGCAATCTCTGGAAAAATGATTCAACCTTTTTCCGTGATATTTTCAATAAGGCATTATCAAAAGAACTGCACGATACGTCGCGATTCATATATTTTCCTCATTCATATACAAAATATTTTATAAAGTTTGAAAAAATGTCCACATCTTCCCAAATGAAGGGCCATATATTCCAACTCATTACACATGCAACATTCGTACAAAAATTCGCCTCGTATGACGATACCGATACAAAATTCTCCTCGATTCAAGAGATTGAAACGCAATATTCGAACGATGCAACTCCGTTAAAAGGAAATCATCACCATTGAACCGGTTTAACCGTGAAGAAATCACGGTAAGACGCGGAAATTCACTGTCTGAATTCGCAGGCTCGGTCGCGGGTGTAGCAAGTGGAAAGAATTCACAGCCCCAAGGGTCGAAAGCGAGCGAGAGAAAGTGAGGACTAAAGAGGAGCTAGGGAGCGAAGGGTGGTGCTCGGTGGGAGTCGGAGTCGGAGGCCCCTGTAATGATCTTACGGCCGTGGTAACTTTTTTAATCAGCGCCCGGTTTAATTATACGGTCGATGAGGAAGGTGCTCGTCCTCCTCTTGCTCTCGCGTCCCCCTTCTACACCGCTTCGTCCGCTCCGTCACTGCCTCTTCGAGCTTTCCTCATCAATCCCTCGCGCAGACCCGGCCAGTCGTCCTAACTAGGCACCGACTCGCAAACAAGATTTGACTTATTGCGCCCGAGCGATTTCTCCTTCGTTCTCTTTGCCCTTCGCGGTGAACCCCGACAGAAAATTTTGAAATATTTTTCTGTAATTGAAATGCTGCTCTCGTGATCACGTCACAATCAAGGAATGTCGATCGTGATGATGGTGGATACTGTAAAGTTGTTCGTATGATATCGAGATGGTTTATTATCGATGGACGTGCAGGTAGAAAAGTTTGTTGCGCATGTTGGTTTTTAATCTTCAACCATTGCAACAGATAGAGAGATAATTGCAATGTGTAGGAAAGTAGCGTATGTTTTTATTTGCAAGGGATATTAATTGTTTTGCCGCTACTGACGCATAAGTTGCATCTTGCCAGATTTTTGGTAATGTTGTTGACACAACTATTACGATTTCGTATTTATTAAATACTTATCGATGTTGCATCTTCGTGGTTATGAGAAGAATATCGTGAAACACGCGAAGAATATTCTGATACGTTGATATTTCATGCGGTTACTCATTGATTTTTTAAAATTGGTTTGTTCGAATAAGGGTTGATAACAAAGCTGGATGCAAAGATACTTATGGGAAAAAGAGTACATTACTACGGGGGAGAGAAAATGAAATTTTAGTTGCAGCGACAGTGTTAAATATTTAATAGTATTTTACGTTATATATTTAGCACCCATTTTCTTAATAAATATTTACATATGAATACATTATGTTCTTATATTTTAAATATTATTAAGTACATAGTTAAATATTTAATAATATAAATTTTCATTCGAGTAAGAAAAGTTGAAAGTAAAAGGAATATCAGGAATTTGTATACGGGCCTTAATAGATCATTATATTAATGAGGTTTGTATTCGAGTAGCGGGAAATTGCGATATTCTTTTTAAGCCTTTTTGCAGCCTCACTTTCAGAACTAAAAAAAAAAAAAATTTTGATAACTGGAAAATTTTAATTTGTTATAAAATGTTATAATTATTGTCGGAGAAATTTTTTTAGAAATATCACGTCTTTAAAGAACAGTTCTTAGATTTGCTTTTAATTGTCGTTCCAAAAACAATCAAACATCTTTTCATTATTTTGATATCATATTCATTATACTATTTTATCATTATATCATTATTCTATTTCTCAGAAAATGGCAAACATCTGTTTTCAAAAATTCTATTTTACTTATTTTCCATTCATTTTATATTATACACCTATCATATATATTTGCATGTTTTTAAATTATTAGTTTCTACTTATATTCCGTTAAATATATTTCCATTGTAACATAAAACGTTTTCCAAATTTTATTCACCATTGTCAAAGATTTAATAATTAGAATACGAATAATTTTCCGAATAGAATATGGTGTTTGTATCGTCACAGAATAAACGAGGGTGGTTGGGGTGGGGGTTAGAGGGTGGTTCCTCGACCAACGATACAATTCAAGCTCCTCTTCTGTGCAATGGCGCCCGTTTCAGTTTTGTGTTCCTTAAATGCTCTCGTTAAATCTATTTAATTAACTCATTAATCGTGGTAAGGAGAAATTGGAAAACTCGTAAATACGTTTCAATAAAATAACGAAAACCCTACAAGAATCATAATGTTGTGACTCTATTTACAACTATGTCATTAAATATTCTACGAATTCTTACGGACACAGTGTATTATTTTATAATTACAAAATATTAAGAATATTTAGTAATTTAAAAGCAGTTACATTACAACGATTATCTCAAAATTCTCTAAAAATATAAATCTAGCATAAGATTGAATTAAATTAAAATTAAATGTTAGGAGAAAATTAAGTGATACGATAGCGAAACAAGTTATTTGTTTATATAAAAGTTACTACTTTATTTATAAAAATGACATCGTTAGAATTAAAAGCTAAAGGAAGTTCTTATCCTTGATTGAAATTCTTTATTGGAACGTGTCAAACATCAACTACTTTTGATCTTGTTGAAAAGGTAAAGGCTACCTCTCAATGATATTCGATGTGAACCTGCGGATGGTTTTACCTGGTCGCGTGCCACCTACCTGCTGCGCACCGAACAGGTACGATATCGATTCTATTGGGTATCGAATCAATGGTGCGAAAATAATAAAAGGTATTGATACCTGTTGCTGGAAGCCCGATTTGTTACCTGCCTCCCTTCCATGCACTGCCAGGCAATTTAACCATTTCCTTCTGTCGAACAGGATATATTTGTAAACAATATTCATCTATTACCCCTATTTTCTTCAATAATTTAACGCGTAAGATATAAATGTAAAAATCGTATATGAGATACATGATGAAGATGACGAGAAAGATTTTTTACTTTTCAAGTTTAGTTACTTTTGTGTAGCGTGAAAAAGTTTCAGGTTTAGTTTATGCGTCTATAAGAAGACATAAAAAATTCTGAAGTGGTATTAGTAAGATTAGTAGGTAACTTAGATGATGGAGAAGAATTTTTATTTGTCAATTTATTGAATTATAAATATCCGCTTTTATTTAAAAACAATTAAAAGCAAATAAAATAAAACGGTACAAGTAGTATTTTTCTAAAAATAAAAACGATGTAATATCGTAATAATAGTTTGCGATAAATATTTTCGATATCAATTAAATTTCAACGAGCTCGTCTGGCTCATATTCTGAAATTATCCATGCATCATTCTGTCGCTACTTTGCTCGAGAATATTGAAATATAACAGCTATTGAAAATATTTTCAATTTGTACCGCATAATTCTTTGTTTGTCTCGGTATTTGCTAAACGAGATTCGCTCTTACATCGAAGGGGCCTCAAACACTTCCCGTCTTCAGCCACGTTGTTAAAAGTACGAGCTATAAGCGAGCGTAAAATGAAGTTTTAATGGCGTCGCGTTCAATTCTACCGGTCCTCTCTCCCCCCATCGTCTTATTTTGTTTCCTCTTTTTTTTTCGGTGGGGGTCGATAATCGCCATCGTCACGTTTTATTCCGCGCCGGCTACGGTGGTTCGGGTTTACGAAGGATTTTCGAGGTAAGCGGTGTAAAATCGCTTCGTCGACATTCTACGACTTCCTCCCTGACGATGGTGACGACGAGAGTTAATTACGCTGTAATTAACGTATAAGGTAATCCAGGACTTACATTTCGTTCGAACAAGAGACCGGGATCGCAATTAATGCGCAGCCTTGTAAGATCTATCACTTTGTAGGGTTAGTTTCGGAGGGAACAACGTTTTAGAGTCGTAACGATTTCGATTCCTGTCGAAGTTTCTCGTCCAGGTCGTGTAAAAAAGTGTCTATGTATTTGTTAAGTATATTGAATTTATTTGTTACTTTTAAATTACGACATCGTTTCAAAATAACATTAAAGAATGGGATAAGTAAAATATTAGTGATTCTATACAAAATGATTTTGCATTTCTTTTATACGATTTTATAGAAAATATTATAGAAAATATAAAGAAATCTAATAATAGCGTTAGATATTCTTCTAAGAATTCTACTTATAAACATTACAATTTAAAATTATTTGCAAGTATAGATGTTTATTCGAGCTAATAAAAATGAAAATGAAATTTACGGTATTAAATGCAAAATAAACTATAATTACGGCTATAAATATTTTATTACACGATTGTATAAAGATTTTAATAAAAAATATTGAATTTTAGTTGTAAAATTTGTAAGTGACAAAGGATAGCTTCTCACTTTTCAATTGGAACTTCGGCCAATGTTATCGGCTGTAAAGCCACCCTTAATGTGTTTCAACTACCCTTCGCTAGAGGGTAGGCGCATCGAACACGTTTTCGGTCAAGGTAGAAATTTCCCTTATCTGTAGAGACCTTTGCGGTTATAGATTCTTGTTTTACCACACTCAGTGGTTCTCAAAATTGCATCCCATGTTAATTTTCACGTTTGAAGGTATCTCACGTATTAGACGCGTCGCATCGGCTCGCTTCTAAACGATTTATGTGCGTGATAAAACAGTCACTTACGCGTTGAAAGCAGGAAAATTGCTCGTATAAATTCGAATTTACCATCTTAATTGCTTTCGTTTATCTTCCAGCGAAAGTATTTCCACGCATTCAAACGATCGCTAATACGTAATTATGCTTTACGGAAATGCAATCGTGATAAAATTATGTACGCCATTAGGTATTAAAAAATCATATATTTAATTATTGAAAATCTTCCCACTTCTCCTCTTTTGTATTGTCTATCAATTATGGTATATATTCTAGCTTTAACAATAAAGTCTAATTCTTTCAAATAGGATCGTGATTGTCGAAATTCAGGATAAATCTATTTTAATGTGTCTAAACATATATTTAAAGACAACAGTCAAAGAGTTAAGTCATTTATTTTTTTGTTATAGAGTTAAGTGTAAATATAAATGGAGTGAATATCTTACAAAAGTGTAAAATATAAACAAAATAAATATCTTGTTGAAAATGACAATGCTCGCCATCCATATGCAGATGCGCTTGTTACAATAAATAGTAACTAGAATAGTTCTTTTGTTTTTATCCCTAGTCCATGTAAGAAAGTGCAATAAAAGCTTTCCGGCTCAGAACAGTGTGATAGATTTATCCGAAGAATAAAATAATAGCTATTGTGATCATAGCTCTGAATACAGAAATAATAACAAGTAATGGGCTCAGGTTCAATAATTAGTTATTATTTTTATTGAAAATATTATTAATAGTAATAATATGGAGGAGCGCAAAAGATAACCTAAAAACAAAAAAAAAGAGTGCATGATTGTTGATTCATTCATTTGTGGCAATAAAAACATTCGATATGTTTTACTTTATTAGCTTTAATAAATCCATTTTTAGAATGAAATCCGTTCTTTTGATAACTGTATTATCTCGTAAGCAATTATATATTCGATAAAGCGCCCTTATGATTGAATATCAATCATCATATGATTGAATATGATTGCTTCAGTCTCTTTATTTCTAACAACGCATGGTCTGAGTTCTCTCGGATAATCTATCATCCAGGAGGATCGCTCTTTTCCCCTATCCCTGATCTTTCGAGTCGCTCGCCCTGCATTTTACTTCGTCCACCGAAATTTTGTTCCATTGAACGACAGTTCTTGACTTTGATTTTATCCATCCTTTTCTGTTCCTTTTTTTTGTTCCACTATTATGTTTTTCGGAAAGGAAACCTTTTCGAGATCGATTTTCACCTGAAAACGCCTTCTCTTTCCTCTCTCCTGTCCTTCTCCTCCTTCTTTCGCCCAATAGTTCTTTTTCCTTTCCACTCTTCTTTCTACCTGGTTTCTCTCTCTCTCCTCCATTGATTTCATCGTCGCCACTATTATTGTGTTTTTATCCCCACCCTTATCATATGTGTTCTTTCTACTTCTGCGCCTATTTTCATTTTTTCCCTTATGAACTCCTTTACTGTCCCTTCATTGCTCCCTTCGTTTCAGTCTACTCCTTTGATTACTATGTTCCTTCTTCTTTTCTCTCTCTCTGCTCTGTCCTTCTCCTCCTCGATTCTTCTAATTCTGCCCAATAGTTCCTTCTTTTCCCTTTCCCACTCTTCTCTCTCTCTCTGGCTTTCTCTCTTCCTCACTTTTTTCCCTTTCCTCTTTCATTTCCCTCTTCATCTCCTCCACTTGTTTTTCGAATATCCCTTTTATTTCCTTTATCGAATCCTCTTTCCTTTTTCTTTATTTTTTCCATCATTACCTCCATTCCTATTTCCCTGGTTGGTGTCTCTTTTTCTGACGAGCTGTATTTATCCAATGTGTTTCTGAAATCTGCCTTATCTTCCGCTTTACGCGCGTTCCTTGGTCTTCCTCTGTTTGACGCCATCTGTCGTTTCCCTACCTTACTTTATTTGCCGCGCTTTTGACTTCCTAACCTCTTCTCCTCTAGTTTTTCTAATTTGTATCTCTCTCTCGTTCCTGACTTCTTTTCGCTTTTCTTTCACTTTCTCCTCGTTTCTTCTTTGTACTTCCTTCTCCTTTTTCCCTTCACACTTCACTTTTTCCACAGAGCTCTTCGTCCGCGTGTTACCCTCGCCCCGAACCAGACCGAAAGTCCCTATTCTCTCCTGTAAAAACAGTTATTATTTTTCCGACGATTGTTCGAGCAGGCAGATGTATACTGAAAGGTCGTTCGTTTCTTCTCTCTCTTTCACTCTTTCTTTTCTCTCTGTTGGACTTTCGTGTTCGACAAAATTTGCATACACGGGAACGAATCGCAGGATCCGGAAGGACGTCAGGTAGCGATGCGTCACAGCTCGCGCGTCGCTGTGTGCGTGCATACGGTGAAAATGAAGTGGCCCAGGGCATTAATAACTGTACAAAAGGGCCTTAAGACCGGGGTGGGAAACGTGGACCACGATGCATAAATTAAATCGAAACGAGTTCCGCGAGACAACAGATCGAAAAGGGTCGAAGCCTCCGTCATTTTCTGCTCGTCCAGAACACTCATAGTACGTTGCTGTTTTCATTGACGTTCGCTAGTAACGATTCAGATGGCAGTTTCCTGCTATTAACATATTAATGAGTTCTTTGAACGTAGTTCTTTTATGAATATTTATTGTATAATGGTTTTGAGAAGATACCAGGAAGTTTAGAATATGCGAACGATACGAAAATATTTCGACATTAGTAGATTAAATCTAATAGGAAATACTAAACGAACTAAGTAATTCCATGTTTAAAATAGACAAGAGCACAAAATATTCAGTACAATTGATCTCGTTGTATGTATCCCGATTTAATTTGGAAAAAATGAATTTCTCCATTTCTATATAATTAATACAGCTTATTAGAATAAATTACACTCAGAAAAATTGCGATCTAGTCCACTTTTACAACACAATGTAATCATTTAACTCATTTATGATTATTTAATAAAAAAAGAGAGATACTTTTGTTGTTAACAATTCCACATCGGCGCAACGATGAAATTATTATCGAAATAAATTAACTGATCGGTATCTACTCGAAAACTAATCAGAATATAATTTAATTACATCGGGGATCCGTGACAGTCTGGCCCTTGAACGCTGTGGATGAGAGTCATGTCGTGTTGTAACGACTTTTGGGCGGAGGATTAAGCGCGATGATCAGCATTGATAAAGACACAAATCCCCGAGGAGGGCAGGAAAGAGAAAGGAGCAAAAGTAGGGAGAGGAACGTGTCCACCGGTGCTGAAGAATGCGAGGACATTACGATGCTCTTATTTTTCGATCCCCTTCGGTTGTCGTAAACGAGACAGAGACACCATCATTCCTGATAATCCTTGTAAATTGGCACGATCGTTCCTCATCAAGTTTATTGAATTAATGCGCGATCTCTTTCACGATATTGCAGCTTCAGCACTCGATGATCTTCCTCAAACGTTTCAAGAATTCGTAAGATTTTTCGCCATAATTTTACCTTAGTTCGTTTGAAGTTTCAATTTTAATAATAATCCTCGATCTAATTCATTTTACAGTGAATGCATGTTCTGACGAACTATCATTTTGATGAATTTACCACAGACTCACGAAAGCATTCAAACATTTGTAGACACTTTTTATGAATATTTTATGTGTGTTGCACGAAACATTTTGAAATTTCATCGACATTGTTATGGGACCGACTATCATCGGAAGTTACAAGATATTAATTACGCTCGTATATTTCTTAGAGATCATAAAAATATTTAAACAGTGAACTATCCGCTATATTAACGAACCTCGATATTCAGCGGAACCATCTTCGAACCATCTAAGTATCTTATTACATACTTAACATGACAATTCTTGTCGTATACCATTTTTTTTGCTAAATAAATGTTTCGTAACATAACATTTCGTAACTTGGACCTACACGTTCAAATTGGATTCAAGTTTCATCGATATAATCATGGCAATCGAGTCTCATTACAGTGCAGTACCACTGAAGTTTCAGAATGTTTTATATAACATATACAATGTGGACATAAAAGTTTTCTATGTTAAATGCCCAATGTATGTAGATTCCCACAAGAACATGCCTTTCGATCTTCAGATGTTTCATCGATCCCAACGACGATTCGTCGAAACACGCATTTACCGTAACCTTAAACTTACAATCAAACGATAATTTAATTAACGGGTTTATACGATACTGGTCTAAATAAAAGGAAAAGATAGAAGAAGAAAGATGCTGCGTTTTTGCCGTCGTAGTAGACGAAAGCATCGGATGTCATCGGATCTTTAAGCTGTCGCTGTAACTCATCTTGCAACTTTCACCCTGGTTGCCTGTACACTACCCTAGACAGTTTTGTTCCTTTCTGTCAGGCGGAAAGCAATTGTTTCGACCTGGCAGTCTGCAAGAGAGAAAGAATAAAGTACGAAGAGTGGTCGGTAGGTGTGGAGGGGCGGGAACAGAGAAGAGGGGAGGTGTGGGGGACAGAAATTATAAATGCGCGACTGCCAGCGACACCCCATTACTCGGTTGGGGCCCTCTTCTTTTCGGCGCCATTGCATCGAAAATACTCGCACGACCGAAAACAAAAGACGAATACTGCAGCCTCCCTTTCGAGAGTTGTTTTTTCGCTCGTATTAATGCGGTACACGGTGCAGATACACGGTTAAAATATTAAAACGCGCCAGAATTACAAGTAAAACGAAGCGCGCCGCATGACGACGAATTTTGTCAGGCAAACTTTCTACCCTTCTCGCGGCCGGTGCCAAGAAAATCCGACCGGCGAAGATCACGAGCGTTTACGTGCCGGGGACAAAGGGGTTAAGCGTCAGGTCAATTCGCGACTTTAATTCGGAATGCGGTTGAACAAACAGTTTCGCAGAGAAGAATAATATGCTTGCTTTTGTTCGGAAAATTGGTTAGAAAAATTTATCGATACTCGTACAAATAATCTATGTTGGATAGTAAACGAGGTTTTGTTTTCGGCAGTTATAAATGCAAATATTTTTTAAATCCAAATAGTTTGTACTTATATGATAGTAATTTGTATTTATATGAAGTATTATATTTCAATATTTAATATTTATATCGAATCAGAATGATTCACCTACTGTTATACAAATATTTCAATTTCAATCTTTCACGCGAGGACTATATACGTGAGATGTATCCGTATGGAGCGTATACGTTATTCTTTATACTTTAATTATTCATAGGTATGTTCTTCAATTAAATATACATATATCTTTGCAATGTGTGTGCGTTCAAAATGCTCGCAATGTTAAACTGATTTATAATTTCGCGTTTCGTTCAGTATTCGTATATCGCAGGGCTTATACGATAAGGTCAGGAGACACGACTGTTCCCTTTTCTTCTCGTCTTCTTTTTTCCATTCGCTTCAACCTCGTAAATCCGCGTCTATGTTGGTCTGGGGTTGAGCGCGCACTCCGACGCGCATCGATCCGAGGCGTCGCGTCGCCTGCCTCTCTTTTTGGATCCTCGGCATGTGTTTCCCTTCGAACCTACCGACGAACACTATCTGCATCTCGTTCTTTTCCTATCTCTATCGATGGAAGTTGCAACTTGCAATCGACAAAATCTTAATCATTTTTATTCTTAGATTATTTTAGATTATTTTAGATGATATGCAGTCGATGCGGAGTATTTATTAATAATCAATCAAAATTAAATCAACTATAGATACTATAGCCTTTTTAAATAAATAATTGTAAGGATATTTTTTACTTTTTATTAATACTAAAGCTGTCAAACTTTGATGTACATCTGAATATTTATCATTTTGTCTTTAAATATTAGGTATTGTGATCAATGAAATATACTCGTTTGCTCATATATGTAATATAACTTTTTGAAAAATTGTACTCGAAAAATTTAAAATATTATTAAAAATTTTACCTGTACTTTATGTATACAAATATTCTATACGCTTATGGGGCTGAAATAAAATCTCGTATGAGATTTTAATCGTTTAATACGAAAAGAAATGATTACGATTATAATGTGATAAATGCGAATAAGTATATATAATCACGGTTTTAATTTAATAGAAGTTAACGTTAATTTCGCTAAAAGTGCCTGTATATAGCAATTGTAAAAAAGAAAACTGTGAAACCGAGCATTTTGACAAGTTTAGTAGTTCTATTATTAAATACATGTGATAGTTATTTTGTTATTTACTAAAACAATAATCTTAATACTCTTATTAAAAGTAAAATATATTATTCATAAGAAAACCTAGGAATAAGTATAGCAATCTTACTAAATAGAGAGACTTGTATTTTATTAATACTATCAATTCCAAAAAGATTTAAACTTGGTGATCGTTTAAATTTCTTTTTATAAATTCAAAAATATTTGGATTTGATGAAAGTTTCAACTTATATTTAAAAATTTTCATCTCTTCAAAGACTGTCCCTGGTATTTTTCAATTTCGTTTCGAACAAAAGCCGGCCCAACTGGTCCCGAGGAAGGTCTTAACTTCATTACCGTGTCGTAACTTCCTTGGTATTATGGTAAATGTTACCGCGATGCTTACTCGGTGATTTCCCGTCGTCGGATTAATTTAATACAGACACACGGATTTCAAACTAATTTCTTATCCAAGGAACCGAGATCTTTTCAAAGTTTCCGTTTGTTAGATCACTCTAAATTGAACGGAGTACGGAAGTCTCGAAGATCAAGTAAACCCATTTTATCGCTTTTTCATGTTACGGCTTACTGGCGTACTGCGAATTTGCAGGAACATTAATTCTAGCGTAGAATAGAAAGATCGAGTCTATTTCACGTCTCTGCGAACTATAAACCCGGAATTTCTTTATTAAACGACGAGTTATTTAAACGTCTGTACAAGTACGAAATTTTTGGTGACTAACGCTTTGATAATTGTTTCATGGTACCGTGAAATTTTTTAACACAGTATTTTATCTTGGAAAACCAATCTAGATAATCATATTTTATATAAATAGGTACAATAATGAATTAGCATTTAGTTATGAATAATGAATTAAAATGTAAAATTGAAAAATGGATGAAAAGATTGAAATTCATAATATGTAATAAAATTAGCGCGGTTTATAATTTCCCCAATAAAAATGAGCTTGAGAAATATATAAAATTCTGTGCAAATGGAAAGGGTGAGATCTATCAATTTTAAACAAAAGACTTTATCTACCCCATGAACTTAAACAGAGTTGCTGTCAATTCTGAGAATTACTATTAACATCATTGCATACCTACACGTCGATCATTAGTACTAGAATACTTGCTGTATCATATATTGCTTTCATCTATTAATTATTTTATTAAATCTATTATTTCACTCGCATCATATCTAATATAAAATACAAAATAAAATATTTATTAGAGTTTCCCAATAAATGCACAACCAACAGCTGTCCTAATGTTTCAGTCATTCATAAGTCATATTGGCCAATTGCATAAATCGAAAAGTTCAGAAAAGTGACAATATTACAAACGTTGTTTCTTAAATTTTCCTTAGAATTTCCCGTTATTCACGTCATCTTCCCGCGACGAACGAGCTTATGGAAGTATTTCTTTTGTGAAAATTGAATATCAATTGTGTATACTTATGCAACGAGACAAAGAAATTAATAAAAAGTGGAAAGTTAACCAGCTTGGCTTGTAAGTGATTCTTTTACATCAGACAATATACGTTGACCGCGTGCCAACAACGCGTCTCCAAACGATATCTTGCTCGGCAGCGATGAAATGGTGGAACGATGGTCGAATCGTGCGAAATACTTTCTATTCTCGAAGTCGTCCGCATGAATCAAGTATACGGTAATACCGGGTGGAACTCTGCTGGAATAACGTCACATTCTCTTCCTCTCACGTGAAGAACACGGGGAGGAAAGGAGTTTGCAGAAGCGGGGACCGGTTTCTCGTATTTCCTGCCTCTTTCTCGCATCCACCCGCGATCAATAGCGTGTATTCTTGACGCGCACACATTGTATCCGAAGAGAATGAGAGAGCAGGCGCCCAACCGCTCCTACAACGAAGACAGAGCGACGCGAACACGCGCGCACACTCGCGTCCCGAGCTCGTGGTACATGCGTGTGCGTTCGCGAGGGAAGCGCACACGTGTGACGGAGAGAACGCGGAGAGGAGCAGACGGAATATGCGAGCACAGAGACGACTCGCGTAAGCTTCAATCTTCGCCTTCCATCGCGAGAGAGGCGAAGAGGGTGAAGGAGAGAAGGACAGGGTGAGACAGGTAGGGGCCAGGGTGGAACGAGAAAGGGAGCGAGAAGAAAGACGAAGGAGAGCTCGACCAGGCCGAGGGGGTGGCGGCAAGGAGAAATAGAAGAACTTTTATCCGACCGGCACCGAACCGAAAAGCTTTTTCCAGCTTTCGAGCTTTTACACACTCGCGCTTTCCCGAGCGACGAAAGGTCGCCCCAGATGGAAATCGCTTCAACTTCTTCTCTATCTCTTCGTGCACGCGTGTAGTATGCGCGAGTGCTATACGTGATTCTACGTTTTTTTCTATTACGTGGCTTTTTTTTGGCAATCTGGATCGGGGTTAATGTTCGTTCGATAGTGCATTTCGGGCATGTTAGGTATATTCCTTTCTCACCATGTACAGTGTGTACACTATCGGGGACGTCTGGTGCAACTCGATTAAAAGATTGAGACGAGATAAACTACTCCGCTAAATGTAAACTGAAAGAAAAAGTAAATCTGCTTTGGTCTATTTCCGTGCTTGTCTATAAGAAATACATAATTGACGTTTGATAGAATCTATATAATCTTTTATAATATTACTAAGAACATATATTTCAATCGCTTCTAATATCGTACAGACTTAGTCTATTACTTAACTCAGATATTAGGTAGGTCATATTTTTTATATTGCATATTGCGCTATTTTTGTTTCCTATTGACCTTATTCTCTTTACACTTTACGCTTCAAATTTATTTTATAAGCAACGATGATACTTTGTAAAAGAGTTTTCACGAACAAATTCGACGCACGAAGTCGAAATAACGATCGGTGCAGGTGGTGCACAGGCGAACTCCCTTGGTATTCCATAAGACATTGTTTCGGTGTTTTCTCCGGTGATTTATTGATAATCGGCATAACGGGCACGATGCCGGAGACGCTATAACGATGCCACTCCATCTTGGTTCGCCCTGGCGACGCTATTCGTTGCTCTTTTCTCTTCCTCCTTCGAGTTTTTGCCTCCTTCCGTTCGCGCCCTCGGATGTCGGTGATGAATGGATCCTGGCGAACCTCCAGGACAGGGAGAAGGGAAAAAAGATATCCCGGCCTATGCGGGAATTATTCGAAGACGAAGACGTCGTTGTCGGGGGTGTGAAAGAAGAAACGACAACACGGGCCTCGAGCTGCCTGAGACGGACAGGGAATGGGGAAGAAGGTCTGCCGACGACGTCGGGCTTTCGTATGATTGATCGAAGCCACTATAGTTTACTATAGCGGATGATCGTTAATGATATCCATCGACGGAGAACCTGATCCATTATTAACGTTGTCATCAATATCTTTTCGCGAGCATTTTGCTTCGCTGTATTTCCAACCACGTTCCATGCAATGGATCTCGTTTATAATTCTCCATCGCGACAGCCGATTTTTACCCGACCTTTGTCAACAATTTTCCGTGAAACATCGTTGTCTATCGTTAGTAAATTTTTAAATTATAGATTTGGTTAATCACGTTCGTGAGTTGAAAATTACCGAAACGAAGGGAGACTTTGTTCAAAATTGCAACACCACTTGTACATTCTGCGCTGAATATTATTCAAGCGAAGAAATTATTTGTTTGAAATTATTATATCATATGACTCTGTTCGTTTCAAAAAGCGGGGTTTAATTCATTTCATTGGGCAACGTTCGCTTGAAAATTTCGTAGCATATCTCTCTCATCAAATAAAATTAAAGTATTTTAAATTGGGATGAAACCACACTTTCAGAAGTAATACGATTAAAAATGGAATAAAAGATACTAACAGAAATTCATGAAATTTACATTCAAGTATTTTTATTCCATGATAAAACATTTTCCATTACACGTTTAATTCTGTACGAGTAAAAAACGAACATATAACCGAAATTCATAATATTTGGGAATAAAAGAAACTATTTAAAATTCTCTTAAATAATTTTAACATATGTCGGTGATCTGAATATCAGGCTCATTAGCATCTTTTTCTAGTGGAATATCAATTGCTACCGATACGTGTCATCTTCTTTCTTTTCCGCGTCACTACGCACCTGCCCCGTTCAGGGCGCAGGTAAAACACACGTTGAATGTTTAAATTAAACGTGGGAAAGGGATGGTGTGGCCGTTTTGACGCTCTTCTCACTGAGAAGCTCGCATAAATCAGCATACATATGTTCGTTGAAGAAAGAACTTGAACGTACTACGTTCGAAGACGAAGGGTATGTTTTCCTTCACAGGAGTTTCGAGGGCCTTTCCATGGCTGGGAGGGGGGGGGCAGGGAGAGAAGGTAAACGCCAACTGAAGGGCTGGAAAAGAGCGAGAAAAATTCATCGCTTGAATTTTCCATTTCCAAGAGCGTGAACCCCTTCGTGCGTTTTCGAATAATAGTCAATAGTGTTCTGAGGGGCGAGGCAAGTGGGTATCAAATGTCATGTCCCATCGACATGATTTCACTTGTTTAGCTTTCGAATGCGTACTACTGCTGTCGAGATTTGATTAAAAAAATAATTCATTTTTTGGCATCTGTGGAATCATATTAACGTTATTTTATAGGTGAGATGAAATTTGTAAAATTCTATTTTGGAAAGCGGTGAAATCATATAATTCTATTTTGTGTATGAGAAGTGAAATTATACAATTTTATTTCAGGATTACATGAAATATTATTTTATTTCATTTGACGAAAAAAGACAATAATGTGATATTTTCTAATAGCATTTTTAACGCTAGAATACTTGAATATCAGATTATAGTTTTTTAAGTAATTTTATCGTTAATTCAACGTTTGTCGTTGTACGAAGTATGATATTGCACTGATAATACGACTGAGTACTTTTTAATAATAAAAATAGTGTCCGAAGGCACGTGACAATCGTCACTAATAAATCAAAATCGTGTACATTGTAAAGTGGTGTGACAAAGGATTCGATAGATCGTATATCCTGGGACCGCAAGCTCCGTGGTTTACAATAGCGCTGCGGTACAATAGTGACGATACAAATATACCTTAAACGTCAATTAATCAATCCTGGGCGAGGTCGAAGGTCGAGAGCGATTCGACAAACTGAAGTGCAGTTAGGAAACGCAGCCATCCTGTTGCACAAAAGAACTACTTACAGTTTGTCAAAGCTGCATCATTTATTTCAATCTGTTATAAATTTGATTCTTTTTTTTTTGATATATCACATATCATATTCGTAACTGATAAATGAATAAACGATGGATGTTTATGCTAATTGATATTTCAATAAATATAATCAAAGAAATAGAACCAAGGCAAAGATTTGTTTCATTCATCAAATATTATAACGATCACTGGTTTGGATATTTTGTACGATTTCACATATTCTGTGCATTTTTGAGTCTTTAAATTTTCCGTAAATGCATGAACATCCACAGTCGACGAATAAAAAACGTAACATTATCAACTTCGTTTTAAATTTGAAGGAAAACAATTCAGATTATTCGACAAGACGGATAAACGAGGGTTCGTGTTTCTCCACTTTAAAAACAATTATTTGCAGAAAAGGAACAAAGTGAAAGGAAACGGGTCAAAAGGTATCGGAGGATGCTTAGTTAAAAATCGATTGAAATCGGCATTTCACGGTGCGCCTGTACAATGGTGTTTTCATTTCTCCGATCCTTAATGATGCATTCTTTTATGCCAAGCTTCAGTTCTCTTATTTTTTCTTTTCGTCTCCGTTCCTCCGACTCCGTTCCACCTTTTTCTTCCCTCTTTCTCAATTAAGGAAGCTGAAGATCGCGCGCCGACGCGCTCGTTTAACCTTCCATTTTTCCAGGGACTCGTCCTCTATTTATTTTCTTAGTAAATTACTTGAGGACGGTCCGGGACACGGCGAAAAGGGGTGGCCGGTCGGGGTGAATTGTCGGAGGGGGTGGCGGGGTTTGGCCACGAAAGAGAGAGCGAGAGTGAACGGTGAGGAGAGGGAAAGAGAGACGGACAGAGTTTAAAGACGTCTACACCCACCTGTTGAGACGCTCTCATAATTAATTCCATTTCATACCGCCACGCGCTTACTTTCTTCGGACCACGGTGGTAAGAGCAAGAAACCGAGTAGGAAAAGGATAACCAGAACGATAGACTGCTTATCGCACAGTTTAAGCAAGTCTATTCTGCACGTGTTCGTTTCTAATTCTCAAATTGCCTTAGGGTAATTTCTGTTAATAGGAAAGTTTCATCCTTTTCTTTGTTACGACTACTCGATAGCCTAACTACGCATTTTCCGATTATTAGTCAAGGCAAAGGAATTAAACTATTTTATCATTAATTTACAACAATTACGTCATGAATTTTATTTTATTCGCTTTGACTGATAGAAATAAAAAATTTAAGAATAATAAAGAAATGGTAGTAATTAAACATTCTTCGGAGAGTATGGTATTCCCGAAAAAATTATACGATACGTTTATTCGTGTCTCGGATCAAAGTATTTAAATATTTTAAAACCGAGATATTAAAATATGATGTTACGTAAAAACGAAAAATAAAATATCTTTCACTCGTTAAGCGAGAAAGACGAGTTAACTCCTCACTCGGATAATAATTCCTTTTATTTAGAAATTTCCTATCTTCTTACATGTAGTTTCATTTTTGTTATAAATAAATTATACTTACATTTCCAAGGACTGAATCTGACCTAATTGAAATTAGTTTGCCCTTATTGAAATTTTCGAATTCAAGGATGCCTCGATTAATATGTTAAGGAATGTAATATTTATTGCCGGCAAAATTTCGCGATATATTTATTTTCTTTATAATAAGAGACAGGCTAGAGAACGCGAAGTCGTCGTTAAGAATGAATATCATTATACAAAAGTTATAATTCAACAGTTACATTCAGATTTTCCGGTTAGTTTTCAGTTATAGAAAGAATCACTCGAGACTCGACGGAGAAACCGGGCGCACACGTACACAGAGAGATCGGTTTTAGTTTAGACGGAGTATAGTTCGGCGGCAAAACTTTCTTTCGCATCCATTCGGTCGCGTTTTAATCTTTCTCCGGGTTTGGAAAGCCGCGGGGCCGTCTGCTCCTTCGGGTAGTTTCATTTCAATTTCATCCCCCGTCTCGTATTCCAGCCATCTCCAAACCTCGAAGCTAACGGAAGAGGCAAGGAATAGATATCTACATTATGCTGATACGAACCAACTACGTTTCATCCGCCTCCTACCCACGATCCACCCTCGTATCTTTCTGGCCAACCCCCTTTTTCCCCTTTCTTCCCCCGTGTTTCTTCCATCCTTTGGTTTAATCTTGCCAACTGCGATATGTAAGATTCTTCTACGAATTTACATGATATATAAGGAAGAGTGTATCATATAGTTTACGACGAAAATAGTCCCCTTTCGTTAACTATAAAGTTCTTTTAAAAATAATAGATTCTATGTAAATATGAAGCATTGGTTTTTTAAATACATATATATGTAATTTGTTTCAAGTTAAATTATTTTCCATCACATTTTTTGATATCGGTTATTTAGATAGCATATATCTTGTACTTTTTATGCTTTTTAATTAATCCAGGAATTTATCATCGAAGCTCATTTATGTTAATGCCCAGAGACGAATAAGAATTCGTTTTTATACAAATAGATGGTTAATTTTTATTGTTTAATAACTAGGTACGTTTAATATATCTTAATAAACTGCTCATAAACATAACTTTTAATAATCCTACTACTTTTTATTGATTATTATATTATATACTTTATTACAGCACTACATATAGTAAGTGACGTATCAACTTTATGCCTGATTGATGCAATAGACTGTAATAGCGATCCTCTAATTGTTTTAAGTAGCAAATATTATACAAAACTAATCCTTCATCATACCTCAACTCTGTTCCATACATTTACTTGCCATTAAAGCCTCGCTTTGAGCCAAAAAAATTTACGCTAATGCTATTAACAAACACTATTACGTCAGATACGCCAGAAGAAAGCGCGAGAATTTATCGTTAGAATTCAGTGCGCGTATCGGAGTTTAGATTCCCGTGACTCTGTGGGGTGGCGTTAAGAGAAAAACAGGATACGTAAGAAAGTAGCCATCGTTCGGCTAAAAGCGGAAAAGGAAATCGTTCCCCGCCCCCGTTGACGCTGGGGGGTGACCTTCTTCCTTCCTTTTTTTTCCAAGTGAACTCATGCGAAATATCGATTCGCTATGGCAGCATGGAGCATATAAATAAGAAGAGTTTTCCTGCGTGCACACGCGTCACTGGCCACGCCACGTTCTCGCAGCCCCTCCAGCCCATTTCTCTGGCATTTACGTCACGGCACTGGGGGGGTTTTACACCGGAGATGGGTGGAGGGCTGCGCTCATGGAACAGAGGATGAGCGAGCTTCACCGTCGAGAGGGGGTGAGAGGGATGCGAAAGAGACGGGCCAGAGGGACGGAGATTATGCTGCAGGACTTCTGGGTGGGGGGAAACCTACTGCCTACGAACGAAACATCTCCCTCAAAAACCACCCTCGCACCCTCTCCCGTGTCCCTTCTGGCCTGTCTCGTTCTCTCCATCGGTCGACCCTGTACATCTACCTCTGGTATCGATTCACTCGCGATCTTGCCACTGACGACGAGATACCTTCGCCCTGACAAAAAAAAAAAAAAAAAGACAAAAAAGGAAAGGAAAGGAAGAAAGAGAGAAAAGGGAGGACCGATGATAGCGCGATAGGTGAAAGTGAACGGCAGCTGTACGTCCTTTTTACAAAGTCGGGTTCATCGATCTGGTCAAGGATTACAAATATTTGGACTTCTCAGAATTTAGAAATTGAGACAACGTTTAGAGAACGAGAAAGATCGAGAAATTCTTCTTGCTACGATATTCGAGAATGAAAGTGACACACTCCGTTCGAAGAGGTTAATCAAATATCATATGTTACAACCGGACAAACCGACTCTCTTTATCCCAAAGCATTTCGCGTAGTTTGCAATTACCTCGAATTTGTCGCGGAATGCAATAACGCCGGGTCTCTACGATCGCGATTGCGTAGGATTACCGTCGTGGGCGACATTAGAATCCTCGTTTCAAAGTGTCGAGCAATCGCGCGGCATATTGTTAAGCGACCCTTTCGATGCCGATGTTCGAGGAAAAGTTGGTCCTCGGGTAATAGAGGAAGAGACAGAGAGAGGGAGAGAGAGAGAGAGAGAAATAAAAGAAAAAAAATAGGGACACGATCCGCGACTCCGGAATTATTCGATCTGTGCTTCGAGATTCGAGTGGAGAGAGGGTCTGGCACAAGGGTCAGAGGTTGAGGATGTTTTGGGTGACTTGGAAGGGCGGGGTGGCGTTCGCGTGGCTGCTTGGAAGTTTGCCGGGTGGAGCATAATGTCTCTAATGAATCCTCAAACTCAAATTAAAAGTTCGAAATTGTCGGCAGTCAGCGAATGCGACACTCGATTCCGTAACAATGCAAAGTTCGCTGTTCCTCGTGTACCTCCGGCTCTGTGCTGCGAACAAGAGAAGAGGCCCAAAACAAATTATCGGCTGTCTCGTTCACAATACGCCTTCGAGGGGTTTCCGTGCATACCCGGACTATAGGAAAGAATTTCTCTTTCTTACTTGACATCTTGTTTTCCTCGCGCAAAAGAAGAAAGTACTCGTCTGATCGGCCACGCTCTGTCGTGCTTCTTAATCCAGAACAAATTAACTGAACGGTTCAGACGACGATTCCACTAACACTTCTTTGCTCTGTCCTCGTTCCGCGAAAAGCGTTTCGTTGGAACTTAACATGTGTAAAGTTGTTGCTCTTTTTATTGTGAAATAAGGGTACACGGTTTTCTTTGCTGTAAAATGATTTTATTCGGTAAAGAGATAATCGTTAATGTAAAATTTATATACATCAGTGTATACAGATTATCAGAAGAGATTGTTAATTATGATAAAATTTTACGTTCAGGGACATCGAGCTTAATAAGGAAATTGTTTGTTCGAATTAGTTTAGATGTTGATGAATTAAGAAATTGTAAGTAAGAAGTAATACCGTTAAAACAGATTACTATTTAATTCGCATAACAAACTTCCTCTTCGTGTTAAATTATTGGCCTTATCCGTTGGGCAAATAATCTTCAATTACTTAACTTTCGAGTAGGAAAATCGAGGAGTTCAACTCAAATGTTATTCTTTGCAAAGTACTTCAGCGTTAAAATTGTTTGCAGAGAGCGTTTAAACCTCTCATTATGTACATATTTTTAATAATTTGCTCCCATCTTTATACCTTGGAAGTTAGCACAGCGTTAATTTTTATATTTTACATATTTCAATTATTCTAAGAAAGTTATAAAAAAATTAATTTCTTGTATAATTAATTGTAGTAATAACATTTTATACGATAAATAATAAAACTAGCGGTACAAATAGTAACGTAAAAATTACTACAATACTGAAACTCTATTCAAATTCGTTCAAAACACTCTCAAAGGATGTAAACCGCCAACAGTAGATCGCAATTAGACCTGTCGCAATTTCTCAATAACCGTACATCCACAGTGCTCTAAGGACAAAGAAAAATCGCTAGTCCCAGCCACCAGATACAAACTATCAAACGACCATGATTTCTTTCATGTCCCGCTAACAATAACTCACGACCAACAAATGCTTGGTCTGAAAAAAGCCCCGCCAGTTGAATCTCGATGCCTTACTTGTCCGCTCGTGGCCCCGCGTCGCTAATAATTCAATAAATCGCGTCGACATTGTTGCAGCGTCGGCTCGCCGCGGCTATGCGTATGTTTGCCAGCGCGTTCCAAAAAGAAAATGATTACCTTTTGCCCGTGACTCCGCGGCCAACAGCGTGGGTAATTTTCCGCAGGAAATTTACCGCGGTACATCATTACCTGCTGCAGTCGCCTCCCCCCTCCTCTTTCGTGTCTATGTTCACAAAGAAACGAAGCGTGCGAGCAGGAGCAAGTAAGAAAGAAAGAAAGAAAGAGGAGGAACGAGGTTTGTACCACCTCTTTCTCTCTTTTTTCCCCTTTTCTCTTTTCCTTTCTTCCTTTTTCTACGCGTTTCCCCCAATCATTCCTCTCGCTCTATAGTTTCTTCTCGCTCTTTTCTCCGCGAAAAGCGAAAGAACGTCGTTAGCTCGCGTACCGTACCGGCTTGCCTTCCACACCATCGTTCCCCTCTCCGTATAGACGTCGCAAAAGCTAACGGGTAGAGGGGAGGAGGGTGGCTAGTGGTGGGCGTTGGTTGCCGAGGGTCGTCGTCGACCTCCACCCTCTCTCACCCGGTTCCCCTCGAACCGCCTTCCATGCACAGGTCCCGTCTCTCTCTTTCTCTCTTTTCCGCTCTTTCTCTCTCTCGTCTTCTCTCTTTCCCCTCCACCCTTCCGGCCTGAGCCGCGTTCAGCGAAGAGAGGGTGGCCTGGGGTGGGATTGTGTATTCGAGATAAACCACCCTCCCCGTCGACGGGGCGCTGCTGCCACGTGTGCGCCGACCATTTTGCTGAAACATAATGTAACTCGGAACGATGTTAAAATATGGCGCGGCCTCGGAATTACACGCACCCCCGCGTGTATTAGAGAGCCACCAACCACTTTCATCCCTTCCTCCTTCACCCGCTCTTATCGGGAATGGATTCTGGCAGGTTCGCTTCGCGCGATTGAATATCAAGCAAAATGGAAAGAAAATGAAAAATGTTTCCAAAGCATGGATGATGCTTGTTCAGCGCCTAGAGACAGTCGTCTCAGCGAAATGCAGTATCTACTCTCTCTTCCCTAGTCTGTTTGCTTCGATGTACAGGTATATCTCGTGGCCGATGTTTGTCTTTAGTTCAAATAATACTTACAATATTTCATTGTTAAGTTTACGTTGTTTACGCGTAACAATTTCGAAACTTCATCGATCGAAATAGACCTTCAATAATCACATGGGCGGTGGTACGTTGCACGAGTTGATCGATTAAAATCTGTCGATAAGTTTCTCTTCAACTACGCACGTAGTTGTAAATCTGTCTCGTATACGTAGTTTAAAGCTTCGCTCGAAATTCATTCGCGTTGTCTTAAAGGAGAGAGGCGCTTGTTCGAGGGCGAAGTTTCGAGATGAAAAGCCAGTAATGCAACGGGAAAGACATTGATAACAAGCTCGGTTGCGTTTCGAGAATAATATCGCGCGACGTAGTTATTTCGTGCATGAACGACGAGAGCGGGCTGGTTCGAGCCGGCGGACGGCTCGTTAATTTTCTATAATTTCAACGAAAACGCGGTCCTTTTGCGCCACGGCGCGCGTTTAATTTATAATTCTAGCACATGCTCGGCGAATTAAGCTTATCGTCCGTCCCGGTCTCACGTGACGGCTGCGTTGCTCGAGAGAGAAAAATGTCACGGTTATGATTGAATATTTATAACGAGACCGTGTTACGTTTTCGCATCGAATCTCGCCCAGGAAACTCGTCCTGCAGAAACTCTATTACAACGTCGCCGTTTATTTATGTACCATTAAAACTTATAACGGAACTTTTCCTTCCGTGCCTGCGACCATGTAAGAACTGTCAGAACTTCGTCTTGTGACATTATGAAATTACTTGTCCGTTCTCGTCGAAAAGCGTGCCGGATCCCGCATAGAATAAACTTAGACCGTGTAGATGTGATTAAAAACTTTATCGCACGACGACAGTTCGTACTTTTTTTCTCTCCTCTATCCACCTCAACTTTTCGTTACATCATGATTTTATGATTGAATTTGTAAACCACACTTTTTTCCTCTCTTGTACACGCGGCGACACTAACGATTGCAAAACGTATATATATTTATATCTTTTTTCCTTTTTTTTTTTTTCTTTTTGAAAATCGATAGAACAGCTGTCGAGGATTTTTCTACGGAAACGGAATCGGTTATGTCGCTAGACACAATCACGTGTCACACGTTCAGAATCGTTCGTAGAAATGTTGGAGAAAAATATGTAGGTTCGATATATGTCACTCGCGCGAGGTACATCGAAAAGTGCCGAGGGGATGCACCGAGCGGTCAGTCGTTTTGCGAGCTACTGACCACTCGCAGTTGCATCCGCTGCACGAGATGCATTCACACACACATGCGATCATCTCGTCACATACTGCACCAACGAGAACGAGGGAATCTGCATGATGGGGCAAACACTTGGCCGTAATTCGATCTCTGGGATTAATTGTGTTACGTGCTTGGACATCCGTGCACCTTGGTTCCCGGTTTTATTTTCACCTGGCTCTGCGTATTTCGAAAATTCACCGGGCGATCAACTTTTAACGAAGTTGACGTACGAAAATTACACTAATTTAATAATTAATACATTAATTGAAGAATTAAACTTGCAGACGATCGATAGTAATCGATAAATTATTTCTAGTATGAAAAAAATGTTAAAATATTGAAAATAATCGTATATAAATTTTTCAAAATATTAAATTTACGTATCACGTTGAAAGAAGATTTTCCTGGTGTATACTTTCGATTACAACGGTTAATTATCTAATTATTTTAATGAGTGCACGATTTAATTTTAATTAATTATTTTGAAAAAACTCGGATACAACAGCACACTCTCGTCTACAAAATATACACGTAGCAGTATCGAGCCGCGTGCAACTATTTTTTCGACCGAAACGTCGCATAGTCCCGTAACGACTAGTGGACCTCACCCCTTTGCCGCGTCTTTGAATAATTTTTTTCTCTCTTTCCCTCTCGCTGCTCGCTCCACCCTCCTCCCCATGAGTCTCCGGGTACGAACAAAGGCCTCGAATAAATACAAATAGCACTTTCGAACAACGGCCAACGAGGTCTCCGCCTATGGCGTTGTCTATCACGCGGCCCCGTCCTCTCTCGTTCTTCCTCCTTTTTTTCTTTCATTTGCTATTCATTTTCTCACCGATGCGTCGCCCGTGTGCGACCCTCTATGCGTTTCACGGAGACGTTTTTCGAGAGAACGACCTATAGGTCGAACGAGACGGATCCCCATACTATAATTGGCTTTCTCCGGCGTATCGATATTGCATTATGCCTGCTGATTAGCATACTCACCTCTCTGAAGATCTCTTTCGTCACGCGCATAATCGTCAGGTACGGGAGAGCAAAGGGTCCTCGGGCTCTTTGCCACGGATGAATGAATTGTCTCGTCTGAAAGCTGTGAATCGTCGTAGAATGTTCCTAAGTTCGTAAAAATGAATTTTAGTTTATCAGTTATAGGTTTACCGTAACTAAGACGAAGCATTATTTATCTGAGCTGCGTTTGTTGGATTTTAAGTTTGGTGACGATGAATTCTATTTTATTTCAGTATACTTATCGTAGTTAAAATGTAGTACTATTTATTCAAATTGTACCTGTTGGAACGAAAATTTATTTTATAATCTAGTTTACCGAATTTTAGATGAACTTATATTGTGTCAACTATTTTTAAATATTAGTATAACTATTGTGAATGATCGCGATAGATTATGACTGATGAAAAGATTGCTAAGTACTGGAATAGACACACGTTGTGTTCGAAATTAATTTTCTGAACACAAATTCTTAGCATTCTCGATGAGAAATTATGGAACGAATTGCTATCGTATGAATTATCCTATTATCTGTAATTTATAAAAACTTTTATTTTATACATATATATATATAGAAATATATAAATTGTTAAATAAGCGATCGTATTTGATAGATCGTGATTTGTTCGTAACAGTTTTTGATGTTTTAAGCGTTCGATCGGTGTTCTTTATTGTACGCTTTTGTTTTCTCGTCTGTTGCTTTTTTGCGTTTCTGTTTTATGCAAATCAAATACGGGATTACGGTGCCAGGGACGGCTGTACTTTTGCCAGCCAGACCTGGTTTTGAATAATTCCCCTAGAACCCAATGTCACGGTGTCACCTGGGTGAATGAAATCCGAATAGCCATGAGAGAGAATGAGACGCTTAAAATTACGTTCAGACCGTGACGCAAAACAATTCTTTCTGTTAGATTTGCTAAACAATACTATTTTTATAGCTTCTGATAACATTCTTTCCAATGGGTAAATACTGTTTTTATTATTTGAGAAATATTTATATCATTATATTTATGTATAACAAAAATTTATTGGTTCGATGTTTTATATTTTCTTCGTTATCTATTGAACACTTTTGAAATTGCTATTTACAATTACACAAGCGTCGCAAATTTTATTAATCACGAAGGATAAAATATCACAAGGACGATAGACCGAAGCTTTTTCTTTTTAATAACTTAAATTGCTGTTTTTTGGAGGATATTAAAAATCATATTTCGTTCCTTTTAAGTGCCATATGTAATATGCAATACCGAAACATGTACCGAACAAATATCGATATTTCAACAGCGAGAAAAATAATCAAAGTACTTGATGAAATTACGTTATATTTCCAAAAGACATTAGAAATTCTGCTAATAGTTTAAACCAAGCGTAAGACCGATACTAGGTTACTCACGCAAGAACGTGCACCTTGTGGAAATTCCTTTCTTAACTGAGCACAGTTGGTGCAGTTTAATGAATATTAATGCACGTATTACTTGAGCGAATGGTTACACCGTCGTCCCGAGGGTCTCGTGAGCTCACTGTTGTTATAGACGAGCAGCGAGAACCTCCCGGTGGCAGAAGTTAATTTTGCACGGATAAGGAACCATAGAAGAAAGAGAACGACTGTATTCGTCAATGAATTTGCGAAAAGCTACGGTTCGTAGTGGTCGTAAAGTTTTCAACGGGTCGAAGGTCGAGCCCGTTTTTAATTCGAGGTCAATGGTACTCGAGGGAGATTTAAAACTCGGCCGAACGATGGGTCTGTTGACCCCTAAGATTTTTTACTCAGGGTGGTTGAAATCGGACCACCCTGTCATTAGCATACAAAGGCTTGGTTCTCCGGCCGAGAGTCCCGCACCGTGGTTAACGACAGTCATTACGTGAGCCTGGCAGCTCGTAAACTTTCCTTGCGGTTCTTTAAAATTCGTCCCTTCTCTGCAACCACACTTCCGCATTCACCTTGTTCATTTAACGTTTATTCGCGCGTTATCGCTCGTTTCCTCTGTGCTGACCCTAAACGCGGAATTGTACGATCACTTTAACCATTGAATGACTCATTTCGGCTATGCTACCATGAATAACTAACGAATTGATGCTTAGACGTTAATTTGAATCGGGTAATATTTCTTTTTGTATAGGCGTTAGAATGTTTATTCCTTTAGAATCTTATTAAGAATCCTTTTAGTTTAAATTCTAATTTTTTAAATCGAAGAACTTAGGAAAAGAATTGATTCTTTGCGAAAAAATTGGTATACTAATATTAGAAATAATTTTGATTTTTCGCAATATACTCCGAGTAATTTTATTTTTACTTTTCTCAAATTACTTAGATACAAGCTACTGGTAAAATATTTTAAAGTCTACAATCGAAACTTCTAAAAATGTATAAACTATTCAAAGTGTTTGCACGAACTTTCAACCATTTATTAATGCAGTAAATGAAAATGTATAAAAAATGTAACTATCTTGAATGAACTATAATATGTAACTATAATAAACATCTGGAATATTTCATTTAAAAAGAAGTACCTATATTTTATTTCCCATCATATCGTCGAGGATATTAAACAATTTTCTTATAAATAATCAATTCAAGATAAAGAATTATTTTGTGCAATGTCCGCGGTGTTTCCTGAACAAAGACCTCCATACCCATTGTACTCTAGAAATTCAATACCTAAAATGATGTATAAGTATAATACACTACGTGCACGCACATTCAGTACACAATCTGAATGCGTACGAAGGCCATGTTGAGAGATATTTCACCAGGAAACGCCAACATCTTGGAAGAAGGAAGACGTTTTTTTCTGTATTCCTTGGTCTTTTTGCCCCCGCTGACTGAAAAGGGTTGTAAGTAAAAGAGAAACGGAAACGAGGGAAGGTTTTCGAAAGAGAAGGAAGAAACGATCGCTGTTAAGACGTGTGGGAAACTAGCCTACGGTATGCAAATGTGCGGCCGAAGGGACGAGAGAGGGGCACAGGGGTACTCGGTGCAGAAAAACGCTAACCTTCAGGTTGGCATTGTGTTCGCTTCTTATAATGGGCCAGTGGCACCGATCTTATGTAAATCGTCGCTGTGATCAAAGACGTGCCAGTTTCCTTCTCCCTCCTCGCCTTCTGATCTTCTGATGTATTCCATCGATTCGATGCAACGTTGCTGGACTCCTCGACTTAGTTTTCTTTGCCCAATGAAAAAAGTGTAATTGGTCTTTACGAGCGTTTCATTTGGTTCTCACTCGAGAACTCGTTGTCTTAGTAACGACCCGCTGCTCGAACCGGTAGATTTTATTTTTACTATGGACCGCGGAATGGCTGACAGAAGATACGATTAACGGAGGGGTGAATATATTTTGTAAAAACGTTTATTGTATTGAAATGAACATTATTCGATTAACATTTATATCTTGGAAAGGAAAGGGTGGTTATGTTATGTTTAAAAAGATTGCTCCTCTTCTTGATAAGCCAATTGGATGTCGATATCTCCTAAACATTCACGAAGTTCTTCGAGCACTGCCATCTGAATTTGATCGACGTCCTCTGACGGACAATATTCGTCTTCGCTGGATCTGTGAACAAGAGCAGATATTCTTCACTTCGTGTGCTTTCTCATCAAACTGTTCCGTTGACTAATATATCGGCAGTTCTATAAATGTTTAATATATAATTGTTATAAATATCTATTATATAAATAAATATATATATTGAAGTTCTTTAGAGAAAGTAAAATAAAAGATGGTAGCTTGCAAATAATTCTACACTACGTATAATAGAACACTATGACTTGATTTAAATTGATTTTTACAATTGACGATTCCAATTGTAAAATCTTGTAGAACTATTTTGTTACTTGACAAGTTCCTTATTTTCCGATTCTTTAATTTCTGAATTAGATAGAAAATGACGTTCATAAAGAAACTTGATACTGATACAGATGATACAGAGGCAGATACAAATATCGATATATAAACAATGAATGTATGTAGTAGACATATCTCCTGTACATTTTAACAGCTAACTTAAATTTATAGTCTGCTGGTCCCATGAAAAATGATTATAAGTAAGTTATTGATTTGTTATTAATTTTGGTCAAAATCAAACATCGTTGCTATAAATCAAGCGAAATGTGTAAATAATTATGAACGATAAAGTACGTAGATATCGTAAAATCGACCGAATAATGAAGAAATTGCGATGGATAGTGGAAATAAAAATAATCAAAGATTTGGTGAAATATAAACATCACAGGATAAAATGTACATTTAACGATAGTAAATAGTCTCTTTTCGGTCTCGTAAACTCGCTCTCTCTTCTTGTTTCTGTTTAATCGCCGTCTGGCAAACTGAAAGAGAACCTCGGTGCCGTCCAGAGGCGACATCCGGCGGCGTTTCCGCGTCTTTCCCGGAAGCTAGGAGTGCTGGGGGTGGAGACCAAGGGGTCGTCGAGGGCTGCAAGTGGGCCGAGTGGGATGAAATCGATTTTTTTTCTGCCACCGCCGGAAGTCCGAATGCTATTTCCTTAATTTTATCACGAGATGGCGCCAAATCAACCATTTACAGATTATTCCATTATTTTTACCCACGTTTCCATTGCATAATTTGGTTTATTAGATATTTCTACGAGATGAATAAGTATAGGTAATATAATTTTAAATACTCTATCTTCCTTTTCACACGATGAATGCTATGAAATATATTTCAGACTGTAGCATAAATGGTATTAGAAGAAGAATTATTGTAATAAGTAATATACATTAATATAACACACTTAGGTGTACTTTTCTTAGTTTTGAGTATATAATGACATTCGCGTTTTATTTTCTTATGTGAAACGGTTCAACGGTTCAAATTAATAAAATTTATTGACCTAAATAATCGCATAGGTGGATGATTTAGAATGACTATATTTCCTAATCTAATTAGACTAATCAGTTAAACTGGCTTCAAATAACAATGAAATAAAAGAAACCTCAATTTAAAAATTATTACATACGAACATCCTGTGTTAGTTTTACACAGCAAAATCTAATCGTAATGATAAATCTAATGGTAATTAATATCTGTAAATAGACAATACCATCAATAATGCGCAGTGGAACTAAATAAAGCTATAACATAAAGCTATGAACTTAATCGCGTTTTGCCAGAAGAAATCGTAGAATTCGACTCTAGACGAGCTTCAGAGTCCGTGGAAAGATCTCCTCTCTGGCGATGATCTCATTAGTATCGTCGCGTCTCGTATGTTTCATAAATCACAATTTCCCGTGGCGTGGCGCGTTTATTACGAGAGCCGGCAAAATTGAGAAACGGATTACCGTGTCTCGCCTTAATCATCCGGCCAACTAGACCGTAGAACAGAGATAAAAAGGAATAATTAGCATCTGTCGCGGGACATCGAAGACAGAGACATCTGACAACGAGTGCCGAAAGGTCGGGGATTTGATTTTGTACACCCCTTACAAGGCCACCCCTTGCCCACATGGGAGGTGGGGCTTCATGGTAGCCGAACGTCCATGAACCCACCCTTCGCCCAACCCAACCATACCTCCCCTACGATCCTCCCTTTTTCTCTATTTCCAGCCCTCCCAGCATCTTCTTCCACGCCATCTGCGACCCTGCCGTTCTCTACCTTCGATAGAGACGGGCAGCCTTGGAATTCAATTTCACGCGTTTCAAAAACATTCCGCGGCGCGATTATTATCGATGGCTATTTTTGTTACCATCCTCCTTTTAGCGATGGACAGTTTCGTTTATTTTGGGGAAATGTTTGATGAAGATTACTTTGTTAAGTTTGCTGGAGGCTATGTTAACCACTTAGCTGTCTTTAACGACTATACTCGTCATGAAGAAATGGCAATACTTTGTGTTATGACGAGCCCTGTCAGTAATAAAATTAGAAAATGAAACAGTCATTTTAGGCACACACTTTTCAAAGTTTTCAAAGAGGTCGCTACAGTTAACTGGTTAATTGATCGAATGTATTATTCAATTGGGTCACTATGATAAATAGGATTACATAGCCTGGCGTGGGAATTTTAGAAAATAATGTTAAAAAAATCCATAGGTAAAGGAAAACATTTATCGCGTATGAAAGAAAAACAAATTTGTTGGGAAATCGGTTTAAAGTAAGAAATTCTGAAGTAGAAAATTTTCTTTCATAAAGTAGCTAATAGTTTTGTAGTTGTAGGAGTTTTTAATAAAATATTATTTATACGCGCTGTTTATTATCAGCTTGAAACAGCTCATTTGAATTTTTACGTTATTAAATACATAATACGATTATAGCAGAAAAAGGCATGAATTTTCATTATAATTTAGAATGTAAAAATTCGATGTATAAGAATGTACTATCCCTTCATACCTTGCAATTGTTACGATCGTAGGAGGAGTCGGCAGAGCAGTCAAAAAGGATCTGAATGTTACGCTGATTAATCGATTGAGGTCATTAGGCGCAGTAACATGGTCTGGCAAATCAGTATCATCTCTAGTGCAACCTGCATTGTGTATTATTTTCCAATCAATTTCCGATTGTTTGTAAACGCTGGTCAGTTCACGATAAATCAATTCCACTGCCTCATATCTGAAACACAAAACAGGTTAAGGTTATAATATTTAATCGTACGTAGTAGTTAATTGAACCGTTTGCTTAGTATGAAATACACAATTAGATCTCCAATTATTTTCTAGATATTTCGCTTAAATTTCATTGCAGCATCTTGCCTGATTATAAATTGATCGGTCGAACTTAATTCATATTTAAAGTTTGTATACATATAACGTGGTCATTGTTTTTCAGTAGAGAGGAAAAATACATTTTGAAAATATTATATAAATGTTAAATAAGCGACGAAAACTAATACATATTAAATAGCGTCGTTCACTATATTTCTTCACTTTATACAGGAAGAGTCTTATTAACTAACCTGTTACATCATTTTTATTATTACAACGATACTATGAAAATATTATCTTTTCAAATATTGTAGATAATTGAAAAAAGAACGTATTGCATTTAACGGTATCCAAAATATAACCTTACAGTATGATAACTACAAAGTAACGAATATCTAACGAGGAATATTGGTCAATGTTTTGGGAAAATATGTTTACGAGGAAAGTATAACGAAGACTCTACGAGTTCGACCGAGTCACAAAATTCTAGAAAACAGTGCAAGGGCAAGCCGTAAATTTCGTTAACGCGTCGTAAATAATGAAAGCAAACAAGGAAAGGGAAGAAGGAAAGGGAGAGGGAAAGGCCGAGCAATGGAAAGTTTATAATGCCCGGACGATAACACGTGGCTGCAAAAGTTGAAGCATTTCCCGAAGGCACGCGACGAAAGTTAACACGGCCACGAGACCAGTTCCGGGTGGTCGTAATTTGTACTCCGCTTTCCTCCGACCCCTCATCCGCTATCTCTTTTTCTCTAACTCTTTTATACCGGTCTCTTGCCTCCCGCTCTCGCCCTTATCTGATCATAAGTTTTCCTCGTTTTCTGCAGCTGCAATTCGTCCTGCGGCTCGGTCTACACGCTTTCGTTATCAAGGCTACTGAGATTTCACCGGAAGATTGCCGATATCTATGTTAGTAGATTACGATTTATTCGTGAAACCGTGCCTCATGATCGTTCTGGCTTGACATACTTTTTTTAGTTATCGTTATACAAATTTCCGCCATGAAAATGGGGAACTTTAACATGAATCGCTATTTCGAGAAATATATCCACTTAGTTGTTACACGAGGCTGTTACCTTTTCTATTTCAAGGCGAATAAAAGAAAGTTTAAACCTAGTACCTGTACACTGTGCATACCGTATTCAACTATTCAGGAACTTCATCCTTTCGGATAGAAATTCGAATGTTCCAGGAGTACGGTAGGAATCCAAGAAGTCCGATAAAATCAGTCCCACGAAATTTCCGGCCAGGTACCGACCAACAGATCAAAAGCGAAACAATTACGGTGTAAGGACGATCGACAAGACGAACATAATTGGGCCTGGAAGTCTTTCTTGGGAGGACCAGCTGCGTGTCTAGAAGCGATGTGCCCGTTTGCTAACGCGCTAACTGTTCATAAGAGAAGACTATCGCCGGCTCTCGCCCACTTTTTCCTCGCTGAATATTAATTATTCTCTCGAAAGGTACACCTGCCCTCACCCCTTGGACCGGACATAACCTATACATGGCTGTATACGTGTATCACGGCTCATGATTCTCGCCGCAGATTATCCTAACAGTTGTGTAACGAAGTCGGTAACAATCGGTCTCTCTAGGTTACAAAACCGGTCCCCTATGTCCTGCGACCTGTTATTCCTAAAAATGACTGAAATTCTTTAGAATACCCCATTTCCTATAGAATGCCTATATTTTTAGCATTATGAAGTTTTCTGTAGGTTTGAATCTTTTTGCATGTTATATCGATCACTTGACAGCTAAGTTAAGAGAGTGATTTTTAGAACGATCATTGAGAAACTTATCACGGATTTATGAGATTTCGTGGTTATGTTAGGGCCATTCGTTTTAAGGTGACGTGCAGGCTTAAACGATACAATAATGAAATTTTATGATGAATTCAGCAAAATTTTTAGTATTCTTGGTTCCTGTGTTTCGAACTATTAATTAGAGAGCTTAATTTTCGTGGATTGTTTAATGGGAAGTTTGTATATAATAATTTTATATATAACAGGAAGAACGTTTTATTTCTTTTTTTTTCTTAATTATTTGTTACAAAGCGGAGAAAGTATGAGTATAATATCTACTTCTTTCTGGCAAAGAAATCTTAATTTAGAGATATAGAAAATTGAGTTGGTCTATTCGGTAAAATAAGGCATATAAAAAGGTTAACAGAATGATTAAATAATGAAAAAAAGAACAAAAATGATTCACGATAACAAGTACTTAATTGCAAAGCATAGAATTATGATTTTCAATTTTGAAGCTTCCTCCGCAACAAAGCTCTACACTTGCGTCATAGAAGATCAAATTAGATAATTCAATTATCACACAGACAATTAACCTACGGTACTATTTAAAAGCGAAGCCAATTATTATTATAAATGCAACGATCCTTGTTACAGGATCATTCTCACGCGTCCCACACGACGGCTGCGCAATCCAACAAAACCTTTATCAGCGATCATTTTTTTTCTTATGTCTATCTCGAAAAGCAGATGCCACAGTATAGAATCCCATCCACGTTTTCACGCTTCTAGCTTTATCTCTATGATTCATATTTTTCGACGCGTAACCGGTTCTGTTATTCTCTGTCGTTATTTTTTCTATTTTTTTTTTCTTAACGCGGGTTCCCAGCCTGGAAGGTCGCGGTTCGGTTCAAACACGACAGGAACACACCGAGTGGAGCCAGTGAAATACAGAGAGCGAGGCGAAACATTTTAAATGAGACAGAGACAGGGACAGAGAGAGAAAGAAAGAAAGAAAGAGAGAGAGAGAGAGAGAGAGAGAGAGAGAATGGAGACGATAGAAAGATGAAGTGGATAACGAGGAAGGAAGGGAGATACGAAGCTGGTCCACGGTGCCACGTCGAATGAGTTAACGGACAATGGCGGTCCACGTTAAAAAAATAAAGAATGGTGGTGTGGAGGGGCGAAGGGTGGGGCCCTCATTACGAAGGGCGCCCCCGGTGTATTTGTCGATAAGGGGGCCTATATGCAAATGGTCGTCCCTCGCCAGGCGACGGAAAGAAAAAGTTTCCTTCTCTGTTTCGCCCGTTTACTCTGTTTCCCTCGGTGCACGAATAATGCCCTCTCTGACGGTGTACCAAAGTAGAAAAAGGGGGGTATAATGTATCGTAATCAGATGATCAATTATTAAGAGCGCGGCAAAAAAACAACGAGGGTTGACATACGACTGACAGGAGTGGAGCGTATCCGGATGCGAAGGGGGTCTTCGTCCTTTTTTCTTCCTCCTTTTCTCTTTTTCTCTTTTATTGCCGGCTCGGCAAACGACCGCCTCTCGTATGTAATCGATACTCTAAATTTTAGAACGTGCATCGCGAATTTCATTTTCGAAAGTCGACCATTCGTAGATGTTGGCTTTTCCAAGAATGCGAGCAACTGTGTTAATCGAGTTTATCAGCGAGAATAATGGTTATAGAAGAGGATCAAACGTTGTTTTTATATTTTTTAAAATTTTTGTTATAAACGTTTATCACTATAATCCCGTATCTTATTAATGTGCCGTTACGCAGACACAACCCAGGTTATTTCTATGCAATAATTAAAAATCTCTAATTATACGTTTAAGAATATATTAATAAACTGTGTCCAATTACAATCTTTTTCTCTCATAAGGAAATAAAGTTCTGGTTATAGGAGATTAAAGAATTCGTTCATCGTAATCGTTGTTATACTTCCCACAAATCCAGGATTAATTATTATTATTCGTTTTTTTTTCTAAATGGATAGAGTAAAAAATTCATTTAAAATGGTGTTCGTATAATGTTGTACGGAGTAGCACGATATTGCAATATTAATGTTGCGTTTAAAGAAACGATACGTTATTTGAACACAGACATGAACAGAGCATGTTAGATGAAAGATAAAATAACAAACTTCCTGATAATAGAAAATAATTGTAATATGTAAAACATCGTTCGTTCAACAACATAAATTATAAATTACGCTAAAAATACGTCATCATATGAAAGAAAATGTATCTTTCAACTCGTTTCTAATGTTATATTTCCTTATTATTTTAAGATTCCTTATATCTAAAATTATTTGAAATTATACTTTTTATGCCATTATAAAATTATTTGAGATATTATTTTATTACACAATTTTAATAATTAAATCATCAAAATAAACTGTTCTCCAAGTGATCAAAATCTCTACGCAAAAATACTATCTTAATTTTAGATATTACGTTATAGAAGAACAGCTACTGTTCTACAGATTGAATTATACAAATAACATTTACATGAGAACGTACACAGAGATACGTTACAACGTAGGCAGAGTTTTCATCTTCCGGCTCGGAAGATTCAACGCGATATGAAATCGTGCGCATGAACAAACATGGTTCAAGGAGAAACCGTCCAGGACATTGTTTAGATATGCATAATAAATGTATCGCTTTCTTCCCGGATCTCCTGCAATGCATAACTTGAGCAAACTTTTCTAGGCATGTGCGTCGGTACGTTACGGACAATACTCCGATATCGAGTTACCAATTTTTAATGGATGTGGATCTGGTAGCGATCATGCGTGTGATCAGAGGTAAAAGCTCATCGAGGCTGTTTAAAACACGTGCCTGTTATATGCAACGCTTTGCTTTGTAATTATAATATGCTCCTTTAACCGTACACTGTTGAAAGTGTGTAGAATGCGTGAGAAATTTGGTAAAAATCAATCTGTAATAATGTAGATGAAAATTCTATGTAATTTTTAATTAAATCATTGTTGAATATAAAAAATTTTGTTTCCGCAAAATGGGTTGTAGTATTGTGGGTAAAAAATTTATAATTTCAATCTTCGCTATATTTATAATTTAATTTTAATTTGTGAAAATTTTAGTTTAGTACAGTTTTGATGTACAAAAATTTTAAAATGTAATATCATTTTGTTTAAAATATCTGTATATTATAATACTTATGTTTTATATCTTAGTTATTGATAACTTTAAAAGGGTTAAATTTTTAAAGCGATGTTGATAACATATAGATACGAACGTGTGCACGTAGAATCCTTCGTATTATTACTTACGTTTTTGATCAGTGACACGATCTTTAATATACAATCATTTCGAGTTAATCCCCAGGTTGTAGTTTTCTTCCTAAATTTAATGAGATATCTGAGTAAGTTAATCCCATAGCAATTTCCTACCATCTTCTTTATTACACTAATCACAGTGATTCTGGTAGAATATAAGGTAATTATCGTCATTTTAAACGCGAGGAACCATGACATTCCCCCGAGATCGCGGTGAATAATAAATCACTCTATAACAATTTAGAAATACAACTTTTCTAGTTTCATATCAATTATTTAAATATTTTCAACATTTCAGATTACCATCAACCTATTTTATTTAATACTTTAGTATTTTAAAATAACTACTAAATAAAATACTAAATAAAATACTAAAAGTATTTTAATACTTTTGAGACACAGTTTTCTAATTTTTTATTCTATTTATACACCGGATATTTAGTACAATTTAACTAAAGTTTGCTTCGTATACAACACGATAGAAATTTGTATTCCAATTATTTTTCATATGTATATATTATTTTAATCTAATTATTAGGTGAAATCTAATTATTAATCTTACTTTATAAACAGTAATTTCTTTTACCAGATCCTTATAATCTTGGAGTATCGAAATATCTTTTATTTATTGAGTTCTGTGAGTATTTTTTTTCAAGCTAATATACAGTGATTATCGGCATCGACTGTTAAAACTAAAAAGGACAACGATGCGTGCCCGATACCATGGATGTACCTGACTCGTGGCACGTGGCTCTGAAAACAAGGACAATTTGCTGCATACTCATAATTGCTGAGGCTATATTTGGGGTTGCGGCAGGTATACGCCTATCAGGCGATTGGGGGTGGCTTTGCCAATCAATGAATATTCATCCCCATCGAACCATCGACACCATTGTCGATACGTGCATTCGGCTGCAGTGTGGGACGCAAGGTTGCACTTTACGATGTACCGTACACCGGAAGTTAAGCAGATCATCCACAGATCGATCGACACAGGTTCTTATATTTTCCAATTACTTTTTTTTCTAACTTAAGTATGTTATCAAACTACTAGAAAATGTGATAGTCCGCTAATGCTATTGTGCTACTTGCGCTAGTTATTTTTCATACGAATCTCTCCAAATTTCTACGTTATAAAGATCTAAAATTACTCGGAAACGACGAATGTCCAATTATTCTAAAAAGTTATTACGTAATAATAACAGTTTCACATGGAATAATACTCGTTAAATGTAATGAAAGGGGAACGAGAGAAGGAAAGGGAAAGATCATTGTCATATGTTTTTATTCTGCTAAACCAAAGACTAATTGGCCAAAATTTGCTTCCTTATGGCACTGCCATTGAACATTTCAATCTGGCAACGGAACTCCCTTAGGCCCCTCGGCACGAAATTAATTAATTAACGGTCGATTCGACATTGACGACGACTGAGAATACGTGTCGTGCAAAATCGTCGTACGAACGTTTTCCCTGCATTGGTACGCGGAACGAGAGAAAGAGGGTGAAAGAGGAAGAAACAGGGCGAACGCAGTGAAGGGAGGCTGGTTTTAACCTCTGCGTGTCCCGCTGAGCGAAAATTTGCATACACGTTCAGGACTTAATTAGGTTACGCCTAGAAAACGGGTTGAAGTTCACACACTTCATTAGAAATTCCAAAGGGCCGTTTCGTTTTGACGTATGCGCCTCTCTGCTTGTTTTTCTCCCCGTTCGCCATTGCCCCTTGGTTCCTTCGCATCCTTGCCACGATAATTGAATGCAGAGCCTTGTGACGGTATTAAAGATTTATTTTCATCATTGCTGATGTTTCTTTTCATCCTCGATATAGACCGTAACTAGCAGTTTATTTGCATAAATTTTGCTCGAGGGAAACGAAGCAACCCTTCTTCTTCGAACGTTTCTTGATAATTCCACAACCGAGATAGACGTTAATACGCCGTTCCGAAAACAAAGATAAAAGAAGCTCAATCATTAATGGTACTTGGCGATGGTATAATTAAAGAATTTTGCGGAAAAATTTCCGTGAAACGACTTCTAGATCGATAAATAAGACGAGATATCGGTGATGCGAAATTTTCGCCGGCTAATGTCCCCGTGAAATTTCATGGCTGCCAGGCGAGAATATTTAACGAGACGAGAAACACGAGTAACATGATACGATGTGAACCGCATCCGTGGCGCACGTCGTCGCTATTATTGCATTTGCATTTGCATAAAACCGGCCCCTACTAATTATAAATTTCATGCGGTGTAACCGTGTAAGGGTGCCTATCTTCCGGATGGACGAGACACGAACAACGCGATTCTGATGCGCCTTAAATCAGAGCCTTATGCAAATGATATCCTGCGTGCCCAAGCATCAGCTGTCTTAACCTATTCCTAGACACGATCTCGTAAGAAATAAAAATGGATCGACCATCATCCGTTCGTAGAAGGGTCATAGGGCAAAGGGTCTCACGAGAAAGGTATACCAAGTTGGCAGGAACTCGATCTCGTTTCGAATCGACGCGGGAGCAAGAACTCTCAACAGAACGGTGTCTTAATTGCCGAGCGCGATCGACAATTTGTACGGGAACGGCTTAACGAACTTTTCCTTTGTCCGCTCGTCCTATCGATCGCGGTTGAATACCGTCGGGGAGTCGGTGGTAATAATTTTTTAAGAACTCTTCACTTCCTGGCTCCGTCTCCACCCCACCTGCATCTCTGCGGTCGCGATTCGTACAAATTGCAATTTAACAGTGGCAAGAAGGAACTAAAGAGCCAAAGAACCGAAGAAAGAAAGAAAGAAAACGGTGGCCGGTTCTTTGCTTTCCCCGAGGAATTTTATCGAGAGACGTAATCCCGAGGAAGCAGGAGGCGCGGGGTCGTTTAATAACGTAATTAGCCCAAAGGATCTGGAATTTCTGCGGCGGATCGGGAATAAATTAATGCAATTATCCTTGATCGGGGGCGACCGTGAGTGGACGAAAGGGGTGGAGTAGTTCAACTTGCTCCTTTCCATCCCCCTTTTTTTTTCTCTTCTCCCTTGGTCGCGACACAAGTCTACCAATGATTTCGCCTTCCTCGTAACTCATTGTCGCCATTCTATTCTTTCTGAGAGAGTTCCCCGGAGTTTTAAACCGACGAAAAGCGAGCCCGGTTTTGGTCTACGTTGCCAGACGGAACGCTTATTAACATCATCGATTCGACTCGGCCAATTAACTTACTTTTTGTGCCGCCGCTCGAAAGCTGCATCCCCTCGAACTCGTTTTAAATGAATACTCCACGGAACCAAGCCGCCCGCTAGTGGTTTCTTTAATATGCTAAATATCCCGCCGTACCGCCTGGGGAAAAACGTAAGTTCTAAGAGCGCCTGACCATCGGTTAACAGTCGCGTTCTTTACGTTCTTTTTCTTTTTGCGAATTTTTTTTTATTTCTATTCTCTTCCTTTTGGAGGGTTTAGCTTCCGTGGCCGAAGCGCGTAGTTACGGTCAATTATTAGAAGTTAACGACACACGTCGACGTAACGTGTTCCTGAATTGCTTCACCTGTACGAGACTTTCATCGTAAATATTCCGCTTTGTAAGTCTGATATTATGCAAAACGATTCTCTCCTTTTTGCGCTTGCTATGCCGCTCGATAGACAGATACACTTTGTGAATATAATTTTTTATGAATTAATAGTGCTGGGTTAAAAAGCTTCTCCTTGGTTTGTGATCAACGTGTTTCCTATGAATCTGTAATAATCTTCTTTACGGTGACTAATAATTAATTAGGTGAATAATTATTAATGTATTAAGTTTTTGTTTCTCGATTATTTACTAATTTTTCCTCATTGTTAGTAATAACTTTCGTGCAGAGGAAAAATGTTTCCAAAAATTCAACATGTCTGATTGGTTTTAGTGGTTTAATAGGATTTATCAAGGCATGCGACATGCAATATTCACGAACTTGTGACCTCCTACAAAATGAAACCATTATTTTTGCACATCGTTTAATTCGTCACACCAAGTGTTTCAAGATAACGCTCTCCTTGAAGAATTAATGGATTTTTTAAATCTTTGTCACTGCTCTATTTACGGAAAATATCTTATAAATTTTCAATAATGATATCAAATTTGTTTGATATCAAGCAAATTTTTATAAGAATATATTTTCGATACCTTACTTTACTAACTGTACTTTAACTACACTATGCGATATCCTATTGTTCAATTCAGAGAGACACAACCTATATGTTAACATTTAAAAAATTTTTCCTCCAGAATAATTGTTTCATAAATTAAATATTTCTTTCATGCAATATATAGGATTTCCCATAAAGTTTCTCTATAAATAAAATCCACATAATCATGTATGTGCGCGCGCAAATGATATCGTATCATTCGTTCTTTTTAAAATAATCTATAAAGATAGAAATAAAGAATTGTTCGAAATTCATACCTTATACATGAAACGAGTATGAGAAAGCATACAACAGGGGGTGCTCAAGATATTCCATAGCGTGTATAATCCGCAAACTTCCCGCCCTCGTCTTTGGACACTGATCTGATATATGTATAGAACTCTAGAAACGATTCTCTTGAGCGGTAGATCATCGGTTAGCGACGTGATCTCGCACGAATTAACGGGCCCGCATAAGAAAAACGATGCTCACATGCACGACCGTGTGAGTCATGGAAAAAAAGAAGAAAAATAACGAGAAAGTGGGAGAAGGGGAACTAGTATAATTCGTACGAAGGGGCACGTCTTCCGTTCTTCTTTCGTGGATGGGACTAGATTCTCAGGCACGGGCATGTGCAGCTATGCAAATGTACATAATGTTCAGGAACGTAGTCTATTTTAGTCACACTCTATAGCACCAATTTAATTTGTGGAGCGATGTCTTGATGCTTGATGATTTATTAATTCGTATGAAGTGTATATAAAGTAGCATTGAAATTTGAAGTTAAGGAAAAGGAGATATTTATATGTTCTTACGTGCCTATAGGTTTCAGTTTTAATTTATAACAAATTAAGATGCATATATTGAGATATGCGTTAATAGTTATTACATTTAGTAGAAAGTATCAGATTGTTTAAATAACTGTATTTTTCTTTCTTACAGATCGTTAGCTTCTTCCTTAACAAATTTTTTTATCCCACTCATCATACTTCAGGAAATGAGTGGTTTAAAGAATCATTATCTATCACACCTTTCTTTATTCTCCGCACCTTTCTTTATTCTCGATTCCAAGTGTCTTTCTTGAAGTATTCGTACCAATATCAATTACCATTTTACTGTTGAACACACGTGTGGCACGATTTGTAACTTCCATAACATTAACCAATTCGTTTATAATCCCAATCCATTTCACCGAACAACGTTTTCTGTTCCTACCCCTCTCCATCTCAAATATCAAAAATCAAGCAAGGAGAAACTTAACAGAAACTGCTGATTTAGATCAATGTATCTTATTTCGATGAATTTCGTCGAGTGTCGTGGTATCGAGAACGCGGCGCAGAAATTGGAGGAATCGACGCGACAGATGCGCCTCTAAATCACGTCCCTGGGAAAGAAAGAGCCCTCAAGGTGGCCGTGCAAAGGGCCCATTACGCGAACCGGCCCGGAACAAGAAAAAACGACACATTGTGATGCGATGTATGCGCAAAGGGTCGCGCCGTGGGACTAGAACAAAGCACCGCGATAAAAACTGGGCATAAATCCGAGGGTCCGACCATCCAAGGATGAGGAGGAGGAGGAGGGGACGGCCAGGGGGGCCAGTGGGGGCCCTTAACGCTTTCAAACCTGGTCCAATACTTTCAGTCATCCGCGCGTATTCGAGCTGCGTTTCCGCTCGTTTCTTCGCTTCTCTCTTTTGTCTCTACCGCTACGTTTGCACACGCGATCCGCGCGATCCTCCAGCGCGATAACGATTCGCTGCGATCGTTACTCGTCGTAGCTTTTGTTGCCTTGGTGTGCCTCCTTTTACGCTGCCTTTCAATCCGCGAATCGCGAACGGAATTGTTCGACGAGGTTTTGTGAGAATTAATTGCAAAAAAGAAAAAATGAAATAAGTGAGAAGGATCGAAAAATTATTGTGGCGTTTGGAAAATGGAGACTACTGAGAACAGTGGGAGAAATTGAGGATGACGTATATTATCGAATGTAGTAGTTGAAGTATTGGTTTGAGAATTCTTCGGAACTTCGCTGTTGTTTAAATAAAGTGGTGTAAAGATAAAAGTGCAAAGAAGAAAAGGTTATAGATTACGGGTATGAATGAAGTGTATAGGGTTTTTTCGTCAAGTCCTAAGATCCAGTATTCATAAAAGACTTTTTGCGCACCTTGAAGGTTCCACGTGGTCCAGGCAGGTCTACAAGGACATGGACCGGAAAGGAATCAAGATTCGTGGGATCTCGAGAATCGAAAACCGGAATGATCTTATCCCCTCTTGTTAGATTTGCACGCGTCTGGTCCAATCGTGGTTCCACCTTGGGCCTGAAGCGACCAGTTTTCGAGCAACTCGCGTTCGGTAAACCTGTTCTCTGATAATCGTCGCGAAAACAAAGAATAATATTTTTCGTTATGGTGTGGTACATTTTTACAACATCAAATAATTCGGGACGATTTTACGACGTTTAACGTGTGACGTAAAGAAGGTGCGATAAAACTGATACATAAAATAACGTGTTATTTACGTTGGTGTTATAATACAGAGGTATTCAACATGTTTGTCGTTGGGGGTGTTTCGCAAAGATGGCCGCTGGTACGTCGATGGCCATGCTACGGGGATCTGGAGCATTGGGGCAGTTCGAGATCTCCACCCCTGTTCGTAGGGCGCAAAACTGCGAAGGGTGGTCAGACGTTTCAAGAAGTTTGTGTCCTTAAGTACGGAACGTTTTAACACGCTGTTTCGAAACATGTGCCATAAAAATACTACAGATATTAAAATATTCGAAGGGCATCTTCCGCGACATATATTATCATCGCTGCTACTTTAATAATCCGTAATACCAATGATTTATAATAATTTATAAATACATCACTAGGATAAAGTACTTGCAACTTTCTTCAGCAACATCGCTGCTTCGCCGTGAACGATCTTTCGTTTTTATTAGCGATAAAAGAAGTGATGCTCGAATTGCCCGACTAATATCTTCGTTATTTGTTGCATGGATGGCAAATATTTCCTGGAACGCGTAAAAACAACGTCGATATTAAATACGCGAGTTACGCGTGGAGATAGCGAGTCTACCTGGTTAGCCGGGGCTTTCATCCCTCGCGATATAGGGAGCACGTCTCGAGAGAAAGAAGGGGAAAAATAGTACGAGAGGGAGGAAGATAGAGAGAAAGAGAGAAAGCATAGCCGCGTATGGATTTGCTTGGGACCGTTTCAAGGGTGAGGTTAGACCAGGGCGGTTTGAAAATGATGAAAAAGCTTCTTGCGTCACTGTCAGCCTCTGTCACCCATCCCTTTCGCCCTCTCCTTCCCTCGTCACCTACAGAAGAACCTGCACCCTCGCCCCTATCCATCTTAATATTATTATTTCATTCCGCGAGCCCGTTTTTTAGAGCCTTCTCTCTTGCCCTTCTTTCTCTCTTCTTCTCTTCTTCCCTTTCCTCTCCTCTCTCTTTTTCCCGATTTAATCGTACGAGTACGAGTTCGACCTCCGTTCCCTTCACCGTGAAAACCACCTACCGCCCTTACCCAGCCCTGGAACCAATCCACCCCCGTCAGGGGACACCCTCCACCTTCCGGAGCACCATCACTTACGGATCAATAGGGTATGGAAGATAAACGCACCTAGAGGGGAACCAGAGGGGCTGTCGGTCGAAAGGAGGAGTAAAAAAGAGGAAACGCAAATGGTATCCACGCTGACTCTCTATCTCTTGTCAACAAGCTGTGGGAATTGTCTTGTTGCTGATGCTGTCGCTGTGGCTTGCAGTTTCCGTGTTAGTCGCTTTCGTGTTTGATGTAGCTATTATAGGACTAATGGAATCGTTGATCAATGGGTATAGTATAGTACTTACTAGGAACAAATCATTTCTCTTTTTCTATGTCTAGTTAGTCTTACGTTTCCTTTTTTTCTTGTTTTATGTAGAACAAAATATGAGAATAAAAACAAAAAAAGGTTGTTGTGGATGTCGACTTAATGTAGTTTCTTCGCACATTGTTTTCATGTTTGATGAAGTTGTTGTGAAATTGATGGAATTATCGATTAAGAGAATCATTGAACAGCTAATACGACATCGTTGTAGGAGAGAATCTTCTTTCATTTCTATGGTTACTTTTTACGCTTTCCTTATTTAAGTATTTTATACAGGATAAAATTGTTTTGTTTGCTGACATTCTCGACGTGGCTTACGCTTTCTGTGCTTTTCGCTTTCGTGTTTGATGTAGATATTCCGATACAGATGGAACTATTGATCAATGAATATAAAATATTAAAAAAAGGAAATCTTTTTCCTTTTCTACAGTTGTTTTTTAATTTTCTTCTTTGAACGTTCTATATCGTATAAGATGTGAAACTTGTTTTGTGATGCTGATGTACTCGCTGTAGTTCGTAATTTCTGTGCTTGTCGCTTTCAAGATCAATCGAGTCAGTCAATACAGCACGATAACACGAAGAAGTTTCTTCTCGTTCCTATAGTTATTTTTTACTTCTTATATATAAGATGTTTTAATAATATTCTAAATATCGAGTTCGCAAATTGGCAGATGACTCGATTATTTGATCCTACATTTTCCTCGCTATCTTGCTGATGAATATTCACGAGGTTGCAGCAGGTTTTTAGATTCTCGTTAAAAAGTATCGATGTTCCCCGGCTGTGGTGGAAGAGGACCAATCTCCGTATCAAGACGAGCCCCCGAAAATATATATTTAGGGCGAATCCCGTGACGTTATCGCGAGTATCTCGCATAGAAACGAATAGGAAAGGGGGAGGGAACCTTATTCAACGTCATTTCTTTTATCGATGAACCAGATGAAGCCCGAGTTCTCTCCTCGAAGAAGGAAATCGTTAGGAGAGCGACATGCAAATTCGTTCGAAAGTTTCGCCCACCTCTGGCTCTCTAGCACCCTCTGGGCAAGAAAAGCGGGACAAGGGTAGGCAGAACCCTCGAAGAAGACGAAAGAGTACGCCGGCGACGAAGAAGAGGAAGATAAAGAAGAGAAGGTGGTCGCGAATGTTTTCTGTTTCTGGCTGCTGGCGATTTATGCGCTCGAAATCGTATCGCCCCTGGAAATGAAACGACGAGTAGGAAGGGCAACGACGCTTCCACGCAAGAACTGCGGATGATCTACGTGAGATGTTTTGTCTTGAGAAAAATTAGAGATTAAGAAAAAAGTAGAGAGGCTAAAATATTCTTAAGAGAAGCTCTTGAAGATCTTGAGTATCGTTTTTTTTTTGCTTATCTTCTGGTTTAGAAGCGACTACTACGACGAATGTGATACACATTTTTAGATAGTGGTAATTACGCGAGTGTATAGGTTTGCGAAACTTCGAAGAGAGTTTTGTGCGAAAAATATTAATTTTTCCAGTTGATTAACACGATGAAAAACGATGTTTAAATTGTTTGCTTTGATTTCGTAGACGTGAAGTATTTTCGTATTATCCTGTGATATATATCGAAGAGTATAGGATACGATTGGAATCTCAAAGTCGGTTCAAAGCTTACTTGGTCGAACGTTCCGTTAGCATCGCAGCGAAGATCAAAGAAACAAGTTCTCTTTGTCTTCTGTCGAGGGTTACTTCGAAGAGTAGCGAATATTAAAATCTGGGAAATGAAATTTTGAACACGCCTTCAAATGTTCATCTGCAAATTACTATCCCTATATATTTCATCTATACTCGCTTCTTTGTCAAACAAGAGATACGCTATTCTTTTCGTTGTTTATTCATTAATCGATCGTATGATATTCAACCAGATACCGAATAAATCTTCCAATCATAGCACCGTATGAATTCGCACAAATTCGTTTCTTTTTTTGCCGATTTCGAGACTGAAAATGCGAGAATCTGAGAATCAATTGGACTCGTCGTAAAAATAAATTTCACGACGGAAAAATGATGCTCCTATCAGGTGGAGGTGGGAGGAGGGGGGGAAGTTGGTGGGACTCCGAAGCATTCAAGGGCTGTTTATAGATAACAAATTCTCGCGGTATCCAATTATTTTGATATTCCACCCTTCGCATAAATCTCGTAAAATGCGAGATAACGCAGTTTCGGTCTGCGGGCACAAACGCGAAATCGGGCGCGAGCCTCGTTTTTCAAGCTTCGTGAATTTTTATCGCGCCGCGGCACTGCGTCCGGTGGCGTGTGCCATATTTCCCCGGTCACCCGATAGATTTTAGGCCAAGCAAAAATATTGTCAAGCAAGATAAAGTACACGGGAAAAAGTGGAGGACAAAACAAAAAAAAAGAAAAAATAAAAAAAGGAGGAATAAAAGGACAGAAAAAAGAGAGACAAAAAGGATGAAGGAAACAATGACCGGTCGGTTTCGGATCACCGCAGCCGCCTACCAACTTCTACCTCCTCCTCTTCCTCTTCTTCTTTCCTCGTCTCTTCCTCTAGCTCCCCTTCTCGTTTTCGTCTTTCTTTTAATCGGCCGCGTGCCGTCGGCACAGGGGCGGATGGCAATATTCGAAGCGAACCGAGCCAAGCCAGTTTAATATCAGCAGATCGAGGCACAAATGAATATTCATTAAACACATTTTTCCGATTTTAATTACATCCCCTAAGCGGATCTGGCCTGGGCTTACGCAGCGGTTCCCTTGGCTTCTCTCTGCCTTTCCTTCTCCCATCCGTCTCTTTTCGCGCTTTTTTTCCTCCGCTACTTTCTCTTTCGACTCTGCTCCCGTCCTTTCTTCGCCTCTGTCCATCTCTACTCTACCGTTCCCGACCTTATCATTCGTCCTTTCATTCGCTGTCCCATTCTCGCCGGTTTCCTCGGTCTCTTTGTAACCTATACGTATTTTAATGAAATCCACCGCGGTGCAAGAGCAGCGAATGCCATTATTAATATCACCAGCCTTATCTTTCAGCAGTAACGAAAAATTACTTTGTTATTAATTCCAATGTTCGACTCTACCCGGTCCATTGTTCGAGTTTCGCTCGTCGAATGAAATTGACGTGATCAGAGTATCGAATTGAAACGCTCATAGTTGGAGAATTTTCTTTCGAGTCGCAATTTAATTTAAGGAAGAAGAACAAGATAACGAGAAATGTCGAAGTGTTGAAGTATAATTGTCTCTTCGTTCGGTGTCGTCGATTTTGTGCCTCGGTAGTCTAAGCAAATTTTCTCCGTTGCTTAATGCGAGCCAAGTGTACAATTTCACGCTGTTTGGCTTCTACTTGGTCTTCTAATTTATCAATTTCGATAATTTTGATTACTAGTCGTTGAATTCTATCGTTGCATTTCTTCTTCAATCGAAGTTTATATTATATTAAAATGCAATGTGTATTATCAATACCTTTTCGAAGCTAATAGTCGCAAGGTTCTATCATTTTTAAAGTCGCAATATAAGTCACATTCGAAAGAATTGAAAAGTTACAGATATTTTCATTCAACAGAAAGCTAGAAAGTTGTAGATCGTTTCATTCGATAATTAAAAGTGGCCTTTCGTTCCAATTCCATTCGACCATCGTTTGTCACATAAAATTTAAACTTTCAATACGTGTATCTCGTGCATCCGGCAGAAATCTACGTTCATCGCAGAGCACGTAAAAACCTAACACCAGATTATCTAAACGATCCATTATTTCGGTCGCTCACGAAACATTCTCGCTCGCTTCGAGGATGCGCATGCATTCAGGCGACGTCGTAACGTCTGAGGAAACGCGACGCGTTCATCCTAAAGGGGCTCGTTAAACAATCGTTCCGGCTGTTTTCAATCCTTCTTCTCTTCTCCAGACACCCCCAAATTTTTCTTTGTGCCATACCTCTCCCCCATTTCTCGGCTCACCCCCTTATTCGCCGTCGCACACAGGATCGCGCACATATGACGCGATGGCGAATGGTGAATCGAGCACGCATGCGCCCGACATCGCGTTTTTTTCTCCTCTTCTTTTTCGTACCCCACCCCAATGGCCAGTTGCAAGACGAGGGGTGGTTTGGTGGTTGGGGGTGCGGGTCGGCGAAGTAAGGGTGTTGCCACGGGCAACGCTAACGAGCTCCATGAGCGACGTTAGATAGAGCAACACACCCCCATGGTACCCTCGGAATTCCCCTCCTTTCCTGCTGCTGCTGCTGCTGTTGCTGCTACGACAAACCCCGTAGAAAGTTGGTTATGTATAAATACTCCCTCTTACGTGTGCTACCGTCTATGCAATACGCGGCGGAGGATGAGAGTATGGCAAAAAGAAAGAAGAAGACGGAGCTCGTGGTTCGCCTGCACGTCTATTCAGACTACTTCTTCTTCTTCGTCTTCGTCTTCTTCTTCTGCTTTTTCTTCTTGCGCTGCTGTTGGCGTTTTTTCTTTTACTTTACAAGCCGTACAGACGTAATTTAACCACTTTCGCGTGCTCTTCGTTTTTCTTGTCGTTACAGCCTGCAGCTTTGTTTCCCGCTGCTTTATGTCACGCCTCCGGTTTTCTCCGTTCCGTTGTTCTTACCGACACGCGAAATTGATCGCGCGTTACCGTGTGAAATTCAAAGCACTCGTTCTCTCGTTGGTGTTCGAACTGGTTAAGTCGTTTCCCGGCGAGGCGAACGGATTTCACGCTGGATTTTGAGGGAATTGTTTTTACGCAATCGTCCTCCGTCTCGTTTCCTTAATGATGCATTTTTACATATAATGTACGTTGTTTTGTCTGTATATGAGATCCATTTCTCATTATATATACTTTGGAATTAAACTATTGGAATACGGAAACATCATATTTATAGTTTTTTTATAATTAATCGTCGGACGATTATTGTATCATAATTGCATCACAGTGTACAGAGTTCTTCGTTTTTGCTCCAGAATGATGAGATAGAAATACGTCTATTGATTTCTATTATTTTTCTGTGACGAACGCACGTAAATATGTTGTTAAATCACATTTTCTATGTTAATGTTCGTCTACTTTGACAGAGTATTATAAAATTGCTTCACAGTATTATTCTTCCACTTTAACCGTTTTATAACAGTTTGTAAGTAATTTTATGCTACCCTTGCTCTACCGCAACAGTTTTAAAATAACTTTGAAATAGCTTTATACCATTGTTTATTCACTTTATAGCTTCGTAACAATTTTTAAACAGTTTTATACAACTCTATTTTATAACAGTTCTATAATATTTTTAAAATATTTTTCTTCCGCCTGTACAAACATGTTTCATCATTTTACGTCACTTTTTTCATTTTCCGTTTTCTTCTCTGTGATGATTAGGTGATCTTCGTTCATAGGATAGACGATGCACGTTAATAGATACTTAAGAATTCGCGGCCGAAGGAATTAATTCGAGTTAAAAGGGTTCTTTTCTTCAGGAAGATGTTCAGGGTGAGGATCACGCTGCTAGGGGTGAATCAGCGGGGGGTTTACCGGCCGCGATGGGCTGTGGGAGGGTGATTGTCGGAGCGGGAAGGCAATTACGTAATCAAGTAATTAGTCCCTGACCTCGGTTAACAGGTTTCACCGTGCCATTCAACCGTCCTGATTTCCTACAGAATCTCGGTTTCCTTCCTTTTTCGCTCCTTCGTGAACGATCCTCGCTTTAATGCGCGTAGCAATAAATTTCCACGATCCGAAATTTTTCTCTTTTCTCGATTAGTTTCTCTGATACATACATTTTTCGCGTGGTTATAATTTATTAATCGAAAACCACACGAAAAAAATATGCTGAATCTATTCCTGTTGATTTTCTGATTTTCGTGTTGAAAGGAAGTTCTTTGATAGGAAATAATTAATAAAAAAAAAAGAGAAATAATCTGTTATCTAAGACATAGAGTCTTTTAGAAATACTTTATATATTCACCAAGTTTTACGACAAAAATGAATACAACCAATGTTGTAATAATCAATAGTTCGAAATGTTTAAGAGTGTGCTAAAAATATATATTTAATTTCATTGCATTGAGTCTTAAAACTGTCCTTTGTAACAGACAGAAAATGTGATTTACATATATCGTGTCTTTTTCCTGTGACCTTCGTTTAAATATTGTCCAAATATGAACGTTTTTAAAGAATAATTTAACTTTTTTTTCTTTTTTCATTTTTCTCAGATCGACTTCTTAGTCATTCGGAATAAAATTGATATTGTTTTGGTTTAGTATACATAGACCAGAATCTTCGAGTAATTCGATTATGTTTTCCTGTGGTCCTTGGATATTAGTTACTATTATTACATATTAGTTGGTGTTAGTGCTGTGTCTAGAATTTTTATATGAAATAATAAATAAAAGAGAAAAACAGTTTTCTATTTAATTAACACATCATTAACTCATTAGTGACTTTACATTGTAAAATTATTTCGACGACTTAATCGTTCTTTCTCGTTTTACCGAAAATGGAAGAAACACGCGAGGTCAGTGCAATAAAACTAGGAAATGAACGAGCCAGGGTTTGCGCAAATTAAAAGATTCCTTATAGAACCATTCACGTTTCGTTTGATAACCAAGAGCGGACGAATCATAATGCGACGGAACGAACCATCATAAAATAGTTGCGTGTCTACCATGACAAAGTAACGCGATTTTTTTCGTGCGAGGAGTGGAATTCATGTAGAAATATTTATTGGAGCGAGAAATGTGTAGACCGCTTTTTTTCTCCTTTCCCCCTCCGATACGAAAGTTTTGAGCAAATTTTTAAAAGCACGATAAAAAGACTAGATGAGGTAACGAGAGGACGGGCAAACGAGATTCGCGCAAATTGGAGAGTTCCTTTTCGCAAATACAGTTATGAGAAAATCGTTACATTTGAACTGCGTATATTATACATACGCGATAAAGAGAGGAAAAAAAATGGAAAAGGAGAAGAAAAATTATGTTCTCACTCTTTGTGGAAACGCGTACGGTTTTTCCTAATGAGATATTTTTGTGCTTTAGAGGGGAAAAGGAGCCATTTATAACGTGAATTATGATTTTTGAAATATCGAAGAGAGTCATGTCGCTGTATCAAAAGTATCGATGACCATATATGTACAGATATATATGTATAGATATATTCATCTGTCTTCTTTGCGTGGAACAAATGATTGTTCAGACTGAATAAAGAAATATTGATAATTCAGGTAATTATTATATGATAAGATTTGTAATATATGACTTATGGCATAAAATATTTGTGTGTGATGATTGAAAAAAACGTTCATACGATAATCAATTTTAAATCATTGATCAAGATATATACAGGAATTTTTATCATCCCATTATTCTGTTAGAAAAGGCACTGTTTGTTTGAAATTACACATATTTTATAACCACGTTCCTCGTGTGTATTAATAATAAATAAACGAGTGAGATATATATCTATATATATATATCTATGTATATAATATTCGTGAAACATAGCAGTTTCGTATATCAAAGACTGTACGAGGAGAGTTGCCAGAGAATTTAGAATATTTCATATCTTCTTTGTTCTACGAGGAACATTATGAGCGTCCCGTCTTCATCCCAAGAAATGAAAAAAAATCCCGCGAGCACACGGGACAAGAGGGTGGCTGCAGAGGGGTGGGGCTTGACATCGAAGGCAAGAGAACAGACGGAGGGAACCTTACTTATTGCTATGTTTTAATATAACGATGCTATAACGATGCTTCGTCTGCTGTTACGTTTATTCTGATGTTGCTTCCCCCCTTCTCTCTTCCCATCGTTCTCTTCTTCCTGGTTTCGCTTCAATAATCCATTCGTGATACTTGTTTTCCGTGTGTTGGTAAATCCGCGACGTCATCGTTGCCCGACATACTCCTGCTATTCTTGATTTTTCGCTGCAGTATCGTTCGATCCAGTCGCGTGACGATTGCTCGAGCTTCCCATTATATTTCCAGAGATCAACCCTATGTATGCAGCAAATATTTCACAGTTTGAACGAATACGCTATAAAGTATCGATGGACCAATGAAAATATCGCGTAAGTTGCATTGTTCGATTGAGTATTCTCGAGCTTTCATAATATAGTGAAAAATTAGGAAAACCAGATGAAATTTTCTGTTTCATAGGTAATAAGTATCCTTCTAAAATGTAAGATTTATTCTATCTATTGTTTTTACAATTTTTATTCATGATATAGAAACTTTCGTCATTTAATAGAAGAATTACAGAAAAATAACGAAATTTTTCTACAGGCAAAAGGATTTTACATATTTTTAATACAATTCTTATCAAGAGAATAGATACTCAGTTGTATAAAATTTTGTCATATGTAAAAGTTCACAATTATTTTTTTCAAATTCTAATTCCCATTAGTCATAAAATCTTGTTTTGTCCGACATACTATGGTAATATTATATCTTCGTAAAAATATTAGATGATAGAAAGTCGTGAAACGTTAACGATGGCACTCAATGACGATCGCACTTCATGGCACTCGAGTTTTCAAATATTTTGCCAGAGAATAAATTATTTCTTCATTCGACGGTTGTCTAGCGAGAGCCGTATGTCTCCGATGAGTTGCAACTGTGAGGGTGCAGGATTGGAAGGACGAAGATAACCCGGCAGCGAAGAAGAAATGATCAACGAGGAGGAAGAGTCACAGGCGGCGGAGTGTTCTCTCTCGATTATTGTGCATAGCACAAAGCACGGTTCTTTCTCCGTTTCTTTCTCTTCTCTTTCCTACCGTCAACCTCCCTCCTCTGACTATCCTTCTGTATCAGTTTCTCCACTCGGCGTCCTCATCTTGCTGGATAATACCGGCTTGGATATAATAATACTCCCGCGCAAAACACAATGCGATATTTTCTCTTGGTAAATTATCTCTGTGTTGCTTTCTCAAGCTTCTGCTCCTTTCCACCTACTATGCCTTCCGTCGTCTCCCTTTTGACGATTACTTACTCGCCCTTTGCCCACCTTTCTTGATCCTGCGATTTGTCTCTTGGCAATACGTCCTCTACCGAATGCACCGTAGATTTTGTTTAGTAATGAATTGCCAAGTTATTTCACTAGAAATACTGCCAATTGTTTGATAGACAATTGTGAAAAGAGCGTTATAGAATGATCTATGTATATGTAAGCATGAACGAAGGGATTGGTCAATGAATAATAGTCGAAACGCGGAGAAAAATGTGAATTGAATTAAACAAAAGTTCCATTCTAAGGATTTTTAATTGGAGCATTTTGACGTTTATAGTTTAGGTGTTTACAATTTTTATAGACAAAGAGTACCTATCTATAGAAGTATAGAAAGATACACACAGAAAAGTAAGATTATCAACGGCGGAATTACGAAATCTTTACTACTTTTGCAATTATTAAAATTATTCCACGTGCTCTTGATAGAATTAATATTGCCTTTCATGGAAACGTGATTACGTGTATATACTTTTGTTCTTTGATTATACCACTTCCACTAGAATAATTTCTGTATGATACGAATAGTAATAATTTACGTACATGCCACGAATTGATAGCTCTAGTCCTCCGTTGAATGCTGATTATACATTTTTAAATAATCAAACATGTCCAATCGTCGAAATAAAATCGCGAGTTATTTTTCTGCAGAAAAAATGTCAACAATACAGCAACAAAATAGAAAATCTACGGAAAGCAATTGTATCTTTATCCATCGAACGATCTTTGAATTTTCACCTCTTCAGTTTTCATGCATCAACGTACGTCGATAGTAATGCACATATAGAATTGTACATACATACGTAGATATATTCTATGCGCTCCGAATTCTTTTATTTTTACAGTCTACGCTGCACGGCGTGAAAGCAATCCGCGCGAAAGCGGAAAGCACAAACAATCTGGCGCGTTCGCGGATGACAAATGTTTTCGTTCCGCGGTGCCATCGAAGTGTAGCACTTTTAAATCCAATTCCTATAATGCCCGCCTCCCCCGTACACCCCTCATCGACCATCCCTGCGTCTTTTGCTCGGTCTCTAGCCAAGTGGAGGCGGCGAAAAAGGGGGGTTGCGAGCATGGCCGCAAGCGCGTCCAAACAAACCTAGACCGATGGATTTCAAGCGCTTCGGCTTTCCAGGGATTTGAGGAAACGGGCTTGTATACCCCAACCGGTCGCCCGTTTTCCGCAGCGTGGAATCCTCGCTCCGGAAAGAAACGCGATGATTGTATGATAATGCAAAACCGAGCTTCCCCTAAGATACATTTTGGCGGATTGAAACTGTCTAGATCCTCTAAGACGGCGCTTCCCAACCTTTTTTTCAATTGCAATTTCTTTTTGCGATAGCCGAATAATCTCTGATTTCTCTATATATTATGTTTCTATTTTTTCATTTATTAAAGATTAGTGTCATCGTTGGTGGAATATAGCAATGTGGCTGTATCAACACTAGAACTATTTCCTAAATGTGTTATACAGGGTGGTTGGTAACTGGTGGTACAAGCGGAAAGGGGGTGATTCTATGCGAAAAGAGAAGTCGAAAATATAGAATAAAAATTTTTTTAAATTTTTTTTTTTAATTTTTCTATCGAGACAACGATCTACAGTGAGATCCGTTACAATGTACCACACGCGTACCGAGCGAAAATTCAAAGTCGATTTTCTTGAAAACAAAGCCTCAAACGAACAATTTTTATTCTATATTTTCGACTTCTTTTTTCGCGTAGAATCACCCCCTTTCCGCTTGTATCACCAGTTACCAACCACCCTGTATATAATAAAATTATAAAAATACGACGAAAGGAGTTTTTATTTTTGTGATTATTCAAAAATAACGCGATTATCCATTAACCACTGTATAACTTAACGATTGCTAGTATAAGCGTCCAGAATTACGTGTTTAAGTAACTATATCAATTGCGGATTAAAATAAACGTTAAAAATGTGCAACTAAAAATAACCACGATAACCAGGAAAAGGGTCACGACTCACAAGTTGATAACCACGGTTCTAAGACGTACGAACGAGAAACTCGACCAAATTCGTAGCTCTGATTTCTTTTTTCAAATGATATCCAAGATTGTAGAGCAACATTTCATTCCGGGGACAGGAGAAGGAATATATAAATTTTCGGGGCTGGGAATTTCAGCTGACAAAGCGAGTAATTTCATCGTCGGACGCTCGGTTCCTTTGAAACGGACATGGTTACGCGCGAAATTACGAAACCGTCGGAGTAAAACGTTCTTCGCCGACTGTAGAATATTTCGTGCGCATTTTTCCGACATACTCCACGACAATGTTTCGTCTGTGTTCGGTGAATGTCTTTTGCATATAAAAGAAAATCGGGAACAAATACAGAAAACGATATACGTGTATCTGTCTATTATTTTTGGCGTTAGTTGAACTATAAATTCTCGTAAAACGAGAGATGTGATGGTTAGAACACGTCGAATACAGTAGAACAATTAAACATCAGTCTCCAAGAAACCAAACTCGGCTTTCTATGCAGTTATCGATTTCGCTATTATCTAGATACGTAATTCATATACAATATCTCAAAACAAAAATCTTATTTTTATAAATTTATTTATCATAATAGGATAGCAAGAATGATCGCAAATGTCGAGATATATTTTTTTAAATTTCATCTGTAATCGTCAATTTTTCATCCGTTCCATTTCATGGAATTAAACAACATGGCTTCTGAACGACCTATATATACATTCTTGTGAGTGCAGTTACACAGCACGCATTTCGATCTTCAGGTATTCGATTCGTCAGAAGGACAGTTCTTCAGAAAGTGCATCCATTGTGACAACAATCTTAAGCAAAGGATCGGCCGGAAATTAGTAATTCCGTTGGTCTTCTTCGCGATGTTACGGAGTCGGTCGCGTGCAAATCCACGAGGAGGAAGAGTCACACACAGTTGCTGTCGCAAAATAATCCCCTATACCGGCTTATTGATCAGATCACAAGTCGTTGGAGCACGCCACCCCATTTCGTCTACCCCTCTCTGCCCCGGTCTTCCCACCTCCCCCTCCCCTCAGCGCTCAGAAACCGGGCATTTTTATTCGTGCAGTTTCACCCCCCTCGTCCTTCCTTCCTTCCTTCCATCTCGCCTCACCTCCCCCACAGCCGCCCTCTCAACGACACTGGGGTGGCAAAGTCGTGAGAGCGCCATTTTTTATTTCACCTACGTCGAGGAACGGCCGCATGGAGATTCATTAATAACAAGCTGCGGCGATTCCTACGAGGATTAGAGAGAGAAGAAGCGAATCCTCGATTGAGGGGTGTAGGGGTGGAGGGAGCGGCCGGAGGGAGGCGGGCTCGTTTGTTAGGTGGGATCAATCCTCGAACGAATATCGGGGGAAAAGGAAAATTGCACGAGTCGAAATATTCGATGGATTAGAGGACACGTGCCAGCTCACCACGACTTGCCGGCGAGTCTGAAGGAAATTGCTAAGAAATTTTAATAAAGGTTCCCGTGGCTCGGTCGCGGCTGTAATTCAGGGGGGTTGCTTTATCGCTCCGTGCACGGCTCCGTTTGATTCCGTGCGTGATTATCGACGAGTGTAATGCTCCTCTATGTATGCGAATAAAAAAAGTTTCTAAAAGTAGTTCGTCTGGGATGAAACCGTAAGTTTTAAAATGGCACGCTGTCGCGTATCGGGAATTCCAGACATCTGTAATTCAAATACGAGAGAAGTCGACGCGACCGCGCAGAGTCGGATAAGGTGTTTTATTATGCGTCAACATATTACTCTTCTCCTTCTTTTCTTTTTTTTTCTGGTCGGCCGTTTACTTCTCCCGCTCCGCCGACACTTTTATTTGGTCGATCCTAAGGGTTGGTCTCTCCGTCGAGAGAAGTGCCTTAGGGTGGGCCGTCGCTGTTGCAACGAAGAAAGAGGATTTTTGGTATTTTTCGCGAGAGCAGGGAAACAGAACGGCCGGGCGGAAAAGGACAGATTATAGCTGGTGGGGGTCGGTTAAATAAGGAACAGAAATAAATAGGAAGGGAAGAAAAGAGCTCGTTAGGGGGTCTCCGTGAGTTTCTGAGTACCCAACTACCCGGCCAAACCCTCCCTCTTCTTTCCCTTCGTTCCTCCTTTCCTTCCTGTTCTTCTTCTTGTTCTGCCTTCGTCTCTTCCTCTCGCTTTCTCTCCCTCCCTCTCTATCTCTCTTTCTCCTTCTCTGTCACTCTATTCCTCTACGTTTCACAGGCATTCCGTGTCATTCCTTTTGCGTCCTTCAATGATATTTTTGATGCTGCTGTTTATTCTTTTTATGATTGTCACGCCGAGACAAGCTTATCAAAAGATTTGTACGGGAGACTAATTTGTTCAGGGTAAAAATGGCTAAAGAAGATGCTAACACACTACTTCACTCAGATATGTAAACTAGTATTGTTTCATAGGATACAGCTAACGATTGTATATCCAAATTAAATTAACTAAACTAAATACAAAGTAATGATTGATAGCGTATTTTTATACATTTAGGAAAAATGTTTAAATGTAGAAATATACAGAATGCACATAGTATACAAAGATGTATGAAAGATTCAAAACATGATACTTGTTACAATTCCTAACAAGCGGATCAAATCTTTTCTTTAGTTGTGTCACGAAAATACGAATTCGGAAAATCGAGAAGCTGAGTGAATTATTAAAGACAAACCGTCGTACCACCGATCCGGAAGTCAGAAGAACTTTTTAAGAACTCGTTTAACAGGCTATTAATCGTTTCTGGGGGCTTGAAATTTTAACGGGTTAATTTTTCCCACTATACATAGGGTGGTCGGGACGCGAGAGGGCGATGCGGAGGATGCAACCCTTTCGTCACGGAAAGGAAGGAAGGAAGGAAGGAAGATCGTCGCCCTGGCAAAGGGTCGGCCAGGTTTTGTCGGGGGCTTTCGTCGGTGAGTTTAACGGGGTTTTGCTGGTCGCTGGATCGAGGGTTTAGCCTAGGTGGAAAGAGGTGGTTTAGCGAGTTACGAGCAATTGCCCACCGCCATTCTGCGCCATTGCTTCGTTCTTTAACCGACCAGCCACTTTCTCACCCCCTAAGACCGGTCTCCTATCCCCCTTGCGTGAGAGGGTAAGCGCTTGATAGGAACCGGTGAAAATTGCGTGATTAACCGAAACCATTTCCCTACCCGGTTCATCAGTACGCTCCTGCGACCACAAGGATTGGGATGCCTTCGGGTTATTTGGCCACGGACAATCCTGAAGGACCACGACGTCATCCTGTTCCAACCGTGTTTAGAGGATTGATCCACTGGTGAAGGAAGAGGGTCGTACTTACTTGGTTGGAACGAATGGAAGATCGTCCAATGTCCAATGAAGTTGTCGTTCGTTTCGAACGATCTGTTTTGCGGTTTTATTGTCGTCGATACCAGCGATCGATGGACGAAAAGTTATCGCAGGGTCAAAGGGGACGAACCCTTGAGATTACGTTATAAGTCGCCATGATAGTAGGGATGTATTGGGTGTGAGTGGAGTAGCGTTTGTGTGTAATGGAAGGTAGTGATGTGATGTGATGTGATGTATATAGATGTTTGGAGGAAACGATGAAATGACATTAACATTTTGTTACATTATATTACTCGTTACATGGTGTTATTATTACGAGAATAACATTACGTTCAGCGAAGTTTGATGTAATTTTATACGTAAGAATAAGAGGAATGATTTTACGCTATAGTTTTCTCTTTCTCTCTTCTTACGTTGGTTATTTTATGTTCATTATAATTGTATTTATAGCAGGTTAGAGAATATTTTGGTATATCTGTTACGTGCAATTATTAAATATCCTTATTTTAAATTACATATATATGATATTTATAGTTTTTTATTCTAAAGTAGCTGCTGATATGAAAATATTTGCCAACGATGTCTTTCTTACATTATGAAAATAAAAATGACAATGAGAATACCAAGGTTAGTGTTCTCTCGCTTCATTTTCCTTTCCTTTCTACTTAAATTTGCCGCAGATCGAATTATCCGGCAGTCGCGAAATTACGCGAGCAGAATCAGCGCGAGGAACGAAACGAAGCGCAAAGCTTAATGTGGATAATCCGCGGTTGATTGGTTCAATTAAAGGTGTCCAGACGGGTATAGACGATTCAACAGTACACACTTTGATTTTTGTCTCCTTATACAGCGGCGAGATATTTGTTCACAAACTGTACATGAATTTACACAGATCTTTTTCTACAACTTAATTTTGGTTAACCATCTCCTTTTTAAATAAAATAAAAATATATTCCTAAGACACTTTGCACTAAGATAATCCTGCTTTGCAATAATAATACTATATAAATAATATTTAATTATTACGTATTAAAAAGTACCTATACCTATGTATATTTTTATTATAAATCCTAGGTTCTTCATCGAAACGATGATAATTATTCTTTTGTACCCATCTATATTAGATAAAGCTGTATTTGTTCTACATCTAAATTATGCGAACAATATCTATCGGTTTTTGAAATCATATATAATAAAAATTTATGTATAGATATACATCACAGATACATTGATGTATAATATTTACGTTAATATCGTTAAGGGATAAAAATTCTCACGTTATTACAAAATATCAGTTTACAGCAATATAAATTTTTATAAATTGCACACACCGTATATTCAAACCCTATTCTCAAAAAACCAGGAAATAAAAATAATATTCAGCTAATAAAAATCGAGCGCTGACCAGGAATACAGTAGACGACAGTCGGAAAAACAGTTCACGCGATCAATAGCAAAAATAAAAAAATGTTAACGAGCCTTCTACCGGATGTTAGTGTATTTAAGGTAAAGAGCATCGTCGTCCACGTTTTCCTTGGTGTTTCTCGATCGGTCTCATTCCACTGTCTCCTCTCGAGACATAGCTTAATAGTCCTGTCGCTATCTTGTATTGTAATCAGAGGGTGATAGCATGGCTTCCTGCTGCTGCTGCTGGTGACCCAACACATTCGCACGGCATTAATATTTGATCATGGCTGGCGGGGGTATGTGTATGTTCGCTCACGCAGAGAGGGCGGGGCGAAAGCACACGAAGAAATGTTACCAGGCATGAGGACTATGGACATTCCTTTCCGTTCGAATTTTCGTAATTTTCGTTCCTCGGGAAAATTCGATTTTATAGATGTCGTTTTAAAGATTAGGAAAAATTCTGTACAATCTGGAATTTTATAATTGTCGCGGAAATTTGTTATATTGATATCTCCCTACTAAACCGATGTTTACAGATTTTTTTAAGTAACAAAATATATAGTAGTATTGATGCTCTAGTTTTAAATTCGATTAATTTTTATTTATATTTAAAAACGAAGTATATTATATCTTAAGGCCTTGTTAAATATGAACTAATACAGTTGTACGTAAGTTGCAATATAATAGTTTAAAGCACATTTTATTCGAGTCAGAATATTTTTCTAAGCGAGAAATCTGTAGCTATCCGTTGAGGCACGTAAATCTCTGACTTTTAATTTATTATTTTCATTTCTGTAAAAATCTAATTTAGTCGATTATAAAAATTGATTTAGAATTCTCTTAGTAATTATCCCTTCAAATAAAAAGTATAGCCAAATAATTCGATGTAATCAAAAATGTACTGTTTATTATAGGTAATTAAAGCAACTTGCACATCATATGCTTTCATTTCCGCTAAAACACTTGCACCAGAATAATTTCTTCAAATTGTACAATTACTATTATCATACATTTCCTCCAAAATGAAGTCCAAGAAATTACATACCGACAACGATTATTGCTGTTATTTTCCTTAATATTTATGAGATTCTTGCGTTGAAGACGACGATGTAATGTGAGGATAATCGAAGGCAATATTCATGGGCTGTAACACGTGGCGCGTCTATGATCTGATTTCAGCCCGTTCCCTTCACGGTAGCGACGGTATAATGTAATCGGAGTCGCGCAAGCACATTAGCTCGAAGCCACGGCCTGGATATCCTACCGTGTTATGGACCGTTCTAATTGTCCCTTAGGAGGCGATGTTTGCACAGGCGAAACTTTTTCTCCCGTTTCTTCTCGTGTACACAAAATTATTTCTCGATCCGTCAACGAGAGGCGAGTGTAAATATCGAGTTTCGTCGTGAGAGGGAAAGAGTTTAGCGTGGAATTACCAGGTGGAGACAATGATTGAAAACGTACACGAGAGAAAAAGCAGCAGAAAGAAGGAAGCATAAACCTTATGATTCTCATCCTTTGTCAACATGTATAATCAATAACGCTTTTAATATCGTGAATTTTTCTATTAGATATAATGTACTAGCGCTCGCTAATTAAAGTTTTTCCACACTCTTGACCAACAGATATCGTTTTTCTGTGAGAAGAGAGATTTCGATTCGCTGGTTGATCGAAACGCAAATATTTTCTCTATATCGATCGTTGATATAACGGAACACGCGGTTTACACGGTTAAAAAGTAAGAAAAATATTTGGCGAACCTGACGAGATTATTCGTGCGGACATATAGATACGATACTGTATCCTGTTACTGAAATACAATTATAAGGGATGTTAGACGCGTTTTAGAATATTGGCAGTAAAATCCACGAGAAAATAATTCCATACAGAAAGCTAAAGGCTATAAAATATCTTTTCGAAGGAACGTATAAGTACGTCTATAGTCTGAGAATTGCTAGAACATACTACTTGCATTAGTACTTCTCGGCATGATACCGAGCATATACTGTATGTGATAAACATCGTTGTTCTTGAAATTTATTTTTACGAAACTTATTTCTTTCATAAGTTCTTTCATAAGACAGAGATCAAGCGAATCCAATATTTATAATTAAGGACAATGTTTTTCGTTTAATACAAAAATTATTTAGAAAGTTTCTGTATCATTGTGACATTCTATGTTTGTCCCGTAATAAAAATATGAAATTAAATCAATTAATTTTTGTATGTAAAAATAGTTCTTTTTCTATTATTATCTTGTCAGCGGTATCCTCTATCATATTATATTCGGTTTTTATAAAATGGAATCATAGATAAAATCATGTATCCTAGAATATATTTTTAGTTTCATCCTAAATCATCCCGCGTTAATTTTATACTTTATTTCGATAATTGGGTATAACTCGGCTTGTTTACGTTCACAGGAGCGAATCGTTCGTTCTCCTCAGGATGACGTTAATTAGGCTGTCCCTGGTCCCTACTCGAGGGTCGTTTAGGTATCACCCCACGATTATATCGCATCTCCAGAAAGACAACGTTTAGCAAGCCTACCCGCTGTGACTTTTCTTGCCTATAATTGAGGTCGGCCGTACCCATTTGTCTCTACATTAAAACGAGACGATCGTCCGGTCTCTTCCGCCTTTGTTCTATTTACCTGCCTCATAAAGATCCTAATACACTTTGTTCTACTATAATCAAGATTGAAAAATATCCTTTACTTGTTTGTGTAGAATATTAGGATATTAAAACGCAAAACATTGTTTGATATTATTGGAAATGAATGGCAGGATAGCTATAAGAATATTGTACTGACTGCCTGAACATTATTTCTGTTTCTAATTATGGTTAAAAAGTAATAGATATATTGTAAATCGTTGGAGCAATTTTTATATTTTTTGATCGCCGATTTTTTACATTTTTAACGAATTAATTAGTAGATATGTAACAATTTTTATATCATTAACCAATATTTTTAGAAATTTATATATTATACTATCGTATAGTCTGTATTAACTTTATTATATGGGCTATGCTGCGTTTTAAAGATCATTAATTACATTATGTGCTATGTACTGTTAGAAATATTATTAATATTCAACAAATAATTCAGTTTTTAAAACTATCCACTTCTAAACTCCAGTCACAAACAAGTACTTCCGTCAGAAATTCCACTCTACCAAAAAAGAAAATGAAAAGAATCTCCGCCATATCATAAATTCGGCACCATAAAGGACTCATAATATATTCCTTGAACCTAATCATTGAAGGGGAAATTTTCGACTTTTTGGTCGGCGTGAAGCTTGATCGACCGGTCAAAGGAAATCTGCGACTTCCAGTCATGGAAGCGTGCAACAAAGTCGTTGTCAGTTAGTATATAAAGAAACGACAGAGGTGGCGAGGATGGGAAGCCTGGCAGACGGAGCATAACCGAGTCTTCTGGCGTGAGGTGAACCATGAACGAGGCTCAATCTGCTGGAATCCTGAAGAACGGACATTGATCCACTTCAGGACCGGCTCGGCAGCAAATCGTCTGGAAGATCGTCTTCTAAAAGGACCAGACACAGAGACCGTGGCCTGCCACGCGTATACACACACACACACGCACACACACATATATGCATATATATTTGCTGAGCTGAGTATATAGTTCCGGCCAGAATTTCTGTGCACACATAAACACGAGAGTACGTCGATCGAGCGTGAGAACGTCCTTTGCCAGCCCCCGATTCTTCAAGCTTAATTGGTCCGCGAGTCAATTTGAGAACCGAAAAAGGAAGAACAGGTACACCGCATAGACGTGGCTTCTTCCGCTCGTGGAGATCTCCTGTAATTTAGCGTTAGACGATGGAACGTTCGACCCGAGTCAAGGTCGGTTCAGAACAGAATAGAGCAGAGTGATCAAAATGATACGAGCCGAAGATTGGAAGAAGTCTATTATCGGGAAGATCGATCGTTGGAAATCGATTGGATGGTACTTTTCATCCAGAGTTAAAAATTTAATGGATGCCTGAAAAGCACGTAAGACTTATTTTAATATTGAGTGAATTTTGATGTAAAAAAATATACCTTCCGTTGCACGAAGAAAGCTATTGCCACTCTCATTGCTTGATCGCAAATTCCTGTGTCCCGAAATTAATAAATATTAAAGTAATAAGATATACGAATATTAAGATAAGTCTTTGTTCAGTTTATACATGTTTATCGCATGAAAATTTATTCAGAAAATTCTAGTTTTTGAAGTAACGACTGCCTCTATCTATGATCTTAATCGATGCCTCTCTATTAGTCGCCCAATTTTCTTGAGAGACAAATGACGTTAGTCGATTATGTGTGAATCAAGTGGACAGTACATTCTTCATAAAACGATTGCTTGGATGTTATAATACTTCACTGACGATGGAATTTACTGGGTTTTTACAGAATCCCATTATAAATAGGCATACGACAATACATATTTTTTAAATCTAACCGACTGATAGTTATTCTACGACTTTATTATTAGAAAAAAGATCTGTCTCCGAAAAACCTATGTTTGGTATTTAGTTAATTTCTATATGAATATCTCCTGTTGCACGAAAGAAACTACTATCACGAGACAAATGGAAGAACGATCTTTGATCACAGATTTCTCTTTTACCTACCAAATGAATCGTTCAAAAACGCCTTCGTCGAACTTATCCGCCTATTATTCTCTTCCTGGATCAGCAAATCGACGTTTCGCCGCGCAGATTCCGGGGAAGTCATCTAATACAATTTTCCAGGAGCGTTGGAAATTCAAAGGATCGGAAAGAAGTCGTCGAGTCCGCGTCTCTTTCAGACGAAAGATTAATTGATACGTCTTCGGTGATCCCTGATGGAGTTTGACAGTAATCGGTTCGCAGAGGCGCGCCACTTTGTGAGTCGGTTTTTGCCGGCTCATCTTGTTCGGGAAAACCTAGGGGCAGGGAATAAAAAGTGGTGTAATCTAACAGACGATTGGTTGAGAATGGGCCCGGTGTCGGTTGAACGATTTTGCCTGCGGGCGACATGTGGACAGGCAGCAGCAGGTGATTCCGATGTAACATGAAAGTGTGAGCGCTCGTCTGCGTATATACCTGGCTTGCGTGCATTTGCACGCGACCACACTGCACCCACGTGTCGTTCTTCAAACCTCGTGCATCGCGTTGGAACGATAGCGGGCCATTAAGCGCAACGAATTGCGCTGGACAGTGTCCAGCTCGGGAGCGCCGACGAGAGCCGGTCTTTCTGTCGAGATAGCCATCTTCGTATGGAAATTTATTTTTACGGCTCCATATAAGTAGTCACGTATGTTGAAAAAAGAAGGAGACGAAGAAAAACCACGTGCACGTGAGCGAGGCAAAGGTGCTTCGTTAAGATAGATTTATGTGGAACGAAAAGCTTTTGGATGCTCGAGTATTTCGTTAGTATATATATCTTGTTTATCTATTTATTTGCTTATTTTACGTAGTGGCTGTGAAAACTATATTTGCGCATCATTGTATTTATTACGTAGCATTTCGATACTAATTAATTAGATCCAAGCGTATTAAATTTCATAATAATGGAACGTATTAGATTTCAAAATTAAATATAAAAGCGCTCCACTGAAAAATAAAAGTATGAATTGAATTTAATTATAAACAGTAGGAGATACATATTATTTAAGAAAAAGGGAGGAGATAAAATTCAATTAACGCGGTCCAGACACGTACAAGCTACTTGATTTAAGAATCCTTCAAAATGGATAGATAATTTTGTACGAAAGGTGACGAAAAATGTAACAATGATACAAAATCTCATAAAAATTAATTTTTACGATTCAACAAATTTTTATCCGTATCTTCGCGATATTTTCTCTTAGTTCTAACTATTAAGAAACGCTATGCGCGTTTCCTAGCCGTCTGATAGGCTCTAATGGCAAGCCTAAAATTTGAGTCAATAAACGACTCGATCGATTTTCGATTAATCAGCATACGTGGAGTCACACGAGCGCGAATCAGCCTTCTCACCCTCCGTGGTCCCCTTTTCGCTCTCTGGTTCCTCTTTGTTGTCTCGCGACAAGTCCAGTACACAATCAAGACGAGCGGATACTGTTTACGAAGCGTCGCATCAACGACGACAGGCTAATGGCTTCAAGACATTAAGTTAATTGCTCGGCACATCGTACCTATGTACTCGCATTTGCGTGTGCGACGAGCCCATCTTTCTTTCCCTATCTGCCTTCCGCATTCCCTTCCCACCTTTCTTCTGTCGTCACGTAATGTTCTCCGTAATGGAAGCATCGTAAAGGACATAAGTGCTTCCAGCGTGGACTTTTCGCGGAAAAGAGCCTCATCTTCCTCGTCAATATTCGATCCATTAAAGTGGAAGTTTTCAGACAGGTCGTCGTACTCGCGGCCGTTCATTTGAATCTAACCCAGCGCGACTTGCTTCGAGTTACAGAAAATATTTTTCCGTCCCGTTCACACGGAGGGATGATTTTGTCGTTAACTGCGGAACTCTTGTAATTTCGCATATTCTTAACGCTGTCACAATGTATAAATTTTACGAACGATAATAATAATAATAACAACAATAATTATTATCATGACTTTAATACGCGAAAATATTGTACAAGATGAGAGTAAAATTTAATAACATGTAAAAAATACTGTGTTAAAGGCAATATACAAACTTGATAAATTAGTTAATCGATAATATATTCAAATTGTGCAAGCACGTTAATAATAAAAAAAAAGAAGAAAAAAAATTATAAAAAATAAAATTGTAAAAGATTTGACAATGTATCAATAATAGAACCAGAAACAAAGGACACGACAATGTAATTAACGAATTATGTCGAATAACGAACGAATTAAGGTATAAATTGAAAGTAATGATTACGAGAGCAGAGAACATGGATGAAATGACGAGATAAATTTATGATATCGTTAGTATACTTGTAAATTGAAAATATCATTCGACGAGACATAACATTCTCCTTCTTATACTCGATTTGCTTTTCTTTTTTATTTCTGTCTGCGATCGTGAATCGAGACGGAGCGAAATTATAACTCCCGTACATGGGGCGTACCGTTTAATGGATACTTCAATTAAAATTGGTCCAATCGGGGACGGGTTAATTAAAACAGTATTTACAAGAGACATGAAATTTAATAGAAAATTCTTCCGTTCATCCGGCCTGTTGAAAGTCATAATGCCGATTATGTAACCGAGAAGCAAGAAAGCAGCAACGTGGCATTCATTAATTCGGCGATGGGACGAAGACCGCGACGGAGCGGGTTAATCGTTATAGAAGAAACTGCTGACGAATTCACGAGCGAGCCTTATAAATATGGATGCTTTCGAAGAGCTGGCAAGGCCCGCTGCTATAACTTAACCTAGAATAATTGTAGAATTATTTCCCACGGAGCCGATCCAGAGCTACCCGGAGATTTCCTACTTTCGAACAATTTTCTTAACGACGCGACGCCGAGAAAATGCTGTTGAATCGAGTCACTCGTAATGCATATTAAATGAGAAATTTTTCGTCGTCCACGTCTCGTTAAGGAAAATATGCACGCGATCGACGATATTTTGATCGTAACTTGTTTTTCTTTATTTCTTATTCTTGGCTATTGTATGTTTTATTAAATATTCAAGATATTCGAATAGAGTTAAAATATAATTTTTATTGTATTATATTATTTCATATCTACGAACGAAAATATATATATAATAGTTTAGAATTTCACAACGTAGATATATAAATATGTAAAATTTTTTAACGATTTCATCAACAATATTTTCACTGTAGAAAGAAAAACAGATTAGACGATAGAAAGGTTAATTTATACTTCTTATATAAAATAAAAGGCAATTAAATTTTAGGCGAAGGAAACGATCAAGGAATAAATGGGTATAATATAAATATGAAATAAATCATACGATTCGTGAACTATAATATAGTACGATTTATGCAACCTATAAAATCTACATTTTACTTATATTACAACATAACGGTATATAAATATTTTAACTCGCCCGAATGTTAATGTAACTTTATACTTCATCCTCGCCAAAAAATATAACTCAAGAGTGGAAACAGGGGATGACAGTTTCGTCGCTGATTTTTCCTGCTCGTCGAACCGTCTACGTGTATTTACATAAAAGGGCGAGTCGTTGGAATTTTTAAATCAAATTCCTTATCGGACAAGCACGAGGTCGTGCAAAGGAGAAATTGTGGGGGTGTAACTGGTACAGGATGTAGGGATGATGGCACGGGAAAGGTGAGTCTCTATCCACGAACAGGAAGAGGTAACGAGCTCGTTCCTCCACCACCAATTCCCCTGAAATACTCGCGACCCCCTTCTCAAGTGTCATCTTGCTCCCTCTTCACCACTCTTTCTCCTTTTTCCCTCTTGTTGTTTCGTTCCTTTTTTTAATTTTGTTTCTCAAAAAATTCTTCTCACGTTTCTCCAAGCGACATTCTTGTGGAAAACGAGAAAACGATAGGAAAATGTAAGCTTTATAAAGAGACATTATTGTTAGCACGATGACAAGCCATAGTGATTTGATAAAATATAGTTGGCATAACATCTTTAACGTAGTTTCTTGAAGCAATTATATATTTAATATTTTTAAGATTTGTTTCGGTACTTTTTATTCTTTTTGTTCCCATTTTTAATAAAAAAAGAAAAAAATATTAAATCCTATTGTAACTAAAAATATTGTTTTCCTATATTTGTCAAATTGTAGCTAGTAGTGTTTGCTTTCCAATTTTTGCTTATTTCTGGCAATTTCCATTAGGTATATTGAAATATGTATTAAGGGTAAGCATGTAATTATAGTGCAATATCTTAGGTATAAGGAAACGGTAAGAGTATATGAGATTGAAAAGGGAGGGACAAAAAGGCAAAAGGAGGGGTTACCGAGGACATAAATCTTCGAAGCTTCCTTATCAAAGGTGCTCCGTTGGGAAATGGCGGCAATCTCGGACCTTTTCGTTCTTGAAATGAAGAAAAGCCGATCTCAAAGCCGATATGCCTATTACGTAGCTACATCTCATTCGACGAAATATAGATGATTGCATCAGAATTTCACGAATCTCTCACTCGTTTATTTTATATATTACCAGCCCAACATGTTTTACAATCTATTACTTTCTACAAGAATGATATACCAATAGACATTCTCATCCACATTTACCTATTTAAATATCTAGTAAACTATATTCATTTTATTCGATTCGTCACCACATTGCAGATTGATATACATTAACTTTAGAAGCTTATATAGTAGTATATATTATATATTATATTGGCTTTAGAATCTTATTGGGTACAATAAATGAATATTTAATAATTTATTCACAAAAATTCTCTTTTATTCCTCCGGAATATTTGTCTAATATTCTCTACTTAGTTAATATAATCAAGTATGATTTACCACACAATTGAAGTGTGCAATAACAAAATAATAGACAAATGGATAAAAAGACAAATTTAGAATATAGCTATAAACATCGATGAAAATCAAAATTAAAATTTCCAAATACTCATTTTCTATCTTTAGTGGCTACTTGTAGGAACGAAGATCTCAAATCTCCGTCGTTTTCATCAATTTCATAATTCCAATATCAAAAGACATGTTCTTCAACGCGACACAACTCTATACAAGTGCTTATCTTCGCTCAAACACAAGTTACATCACGTTTCATAATAATCGTCGAACAATGCATTTCTAAAACAAACTAATCCTATGTTGTTCTAAATAACATTTTACGATTTCTAATTTTCAAACAGCAATGACCAAGATACTGCTCCGCTATCCACGTTCTGGAGCGGCTGACGCGAGCGTCGTTAAACTGGCATTGAAAGTACTCATCGATAGAACGATCATATTTTTTTTTCTTCTCTACTTCTTCTTCCTCTTTCCAGTCGTCCGTACGACGACACGAACTTTTCAGTAGGCGTAACAGTCGCCGTTATATAATGTATTCGCATGCATATAGTGACTGGTCGTTATCGTGGTAGTCGGTCGTTCCTTGAAGGGCTGTCAGGTGAGAGAGGGCCCTCGAGCGTAGGGAAATAGGAGTGCTATCGGGGTGAGAAAGGCGGGACGAGCGGGTGGACGAACGGGAGCGGGTGGCTGAGGGAAGAAGTGAGAAAACACAGAGGGCGAAAGAGAGAGAGAGAGAGAGAGAGAGTAAGGGAGGCTGCTGGCAGAGAAAGAGGAGAGAAAGAGGAGAGAGCTCTCGGCTTTCGCGAGTATTATCTTGTCAGCGTGGATAACGACACCTCGGCGTCGTTCTACAGCCCTCATCAATTATAAATCCCGGCTACCTCTTACTACCAATCGCGATATCCCTATCTCGGGTCCCGCAATCGCAGATCGAGACGTCTCATTATCTCGCTAGTCGGCCATTGCGGTTTCGTCATACGCCTCCGCCCCCCACTCATGACGGAATGGATTGATAGAAAATATGACAACGTGTATCGGCGCGGATATTGATACTTTGTGACGTTCAATGTGAAATACTTATCAGAGGCTACTTTGATCAACTTTGATGAATAAATTGAAAAGCATGGAAAAGTGATATTACAAACGCTATTTCTACCGTTTTCTATCATTACGTATGCCATTCTCTTGAGAATTGAATATTAATCGTGTACTTACGTAATGGAATTAGAAATTTCATAAGAAGCGGATGAAAATGATTGGGGTTGCACGTTGTTAAAATATAAAGCAGTATTTTAGTAAAAACGGTGGATGTAAGAAACAAAAGAGAAATAGCAGAATTATAAAAATTACTATTATTGCTGGAAATATTAGATTCACGCATGAATTAATTCATTGTTTTTAGATTCGTCCGTTCTCTCATAATTACTTAAAATTGAAATATTTTTCCAGCAGTTGTGTTATAGTAGTTTTGACAGAGTGCTTATTGTATTTACGTATTCTAATATCACTCATCCATCGGTCATTTTCTCAATATTTTTAGGTTGCTTTCCTAATATCAAAATTCTACGTATATTTTGATGTTTATCCTAAATTATTATATGATATTTTGGAAGAAAGTGCAACAGCATTGCACAAATTTATTTTCTAACTATTTATTAACTAATAATTTAAAAATACTAATTAATGCAATAGAACTCCATTTTTATAATGATGTTAAATATCTACAATAACATAGATGATATCGTCTTTAAAATAATATATATATATATAATTTCATAAACAGAAATAACAGATAACTACAAATTCATTGTTTCAGTTTTATAGCAGAACAAAAACACTTAATTTTATTTATAATTAATTAAACTGTTGTCCCTAAGTTTTAGAACATCTTCTAATATTTAACACGAACTACATACTATTTATTGCTTTTATTTTGTATTTATTATATCGTAATTGTACAATGTAAACTACTAAATATAGTAATAATATTCGATAGCGTTTTTCAATAAATGTTACGAGTGGATGTCCTAATATCTGTGATCGGCAATGTATATGGCAATACTTTTACATGAAATAAAAGACTCAACTTTTGTAGTATATTTTTCCATCACAGTGAGACGCATTCGTGCAAAGACTTCGGTTTTATTCGCAATGTTTAATTCGCAAACAGATAAACGCTTGTACCCGCTAATAGTTATTAGCAGCGGGCATGTTCTTTACGAGGAACGGTAGTCAGATTATTTGGTAGCCGCTTATAGCGGTCCTTGTTGATTCAAGTTGTTGTATAAACGCGCACAAACAACACCATAAGTAAGCAGTGGACAAAATTGAAATGCCAACGTGCTCGTTAAACGGCATCGTAATGTCCTCGATGTTCAGCCGACATGTGTAACTAATTACGAGCCGTGTTTATAGAATTCAGTGTACGTGCGGTTTACCGATGAAACGTGGAATTCATACAGAAATGTCTGGCTATCGTTCGTTCAATTTATCGTTGTTTGTTAACGTATACAGAGTCGTAATAATAGCTTGTCATGACTTTGTAATACAGTAATACAGTATTAAGTATTTCATTTGAAAGAGAAAGATATTACGTTGCCAGAAGTTGCTCGGTCCTCGCTACATGTTACTTCAATCTGTCAAAACGGCTGATTTCGGATCTTTCTGTTTTACAATTACTACAAGTATGAAAATATTATTGGCAAAATTAATATTCATTTTTATGGAAACGAAATATGATTATATGTAGCTTATTTATTTATTCTACATTATTTTAATTGACACCTTACAGGTTAGTCGTGTACGTCTTCTTATATTGTATTATACTTACGTAAAATTGAAAACAGTCGTTTGACAACTGTCAACGAAATTAAAAGTATCGGAAAAAGTACAGAGGAAAAAGGATTACAATTACGAGTAAAGACCAACCACTACACATTAGTTGCAGTTAAACATTGCAATTAAGTTCCTCCATAAAATAAAAATGTTCTTCGCTAGAAATACGAATTACAATATCGACGAAGGTAAAGCTTGGTGCGTCTGTAAATTCAGTAAATCGCCAGCTATGAGTTGCGTAATCCTTTCAAACAGTTTTTTTTTACAAAATTCCGAGCACTGAAAATCGTCAAAAACGTCGAGTTGCTCCGTGTCAGGGTGGCTGTTGACGAAGCGGCGAAAGTCGTGGAATCGTTGGAGAATGTACAGCTTTTGGTTATTAGGATACACTAACGATCCCCTCATTAAGAAAGTCCAAATGAATGGACTTTGTCGGTGTGTTTGAAACGTAGAACGATTTTCATTGGTCGTCGCGAAGAATTCTTCGGCCCTTTTGGCCATTTTCCGTTGGAGAACGAACGAAGGTGTAGCAGGTCCACTCCCGATGGACAAAAGGTGTTCCACGTAATGAAGGGTTCTAGTCCGCCTAATAAAAAGTCTCTGCCACTGCACCCGCCTTGTCCTCGTCTATTCGACTGATGGATACGATAAATACGCTTTCTTGTCGCAGGAAATGATCTTTCTCCCCGGATGTTGTCATAGTTATCAAGCAGATACTTGTGGTTAATGACGCGAACGATGACACTTTCAAAACTTTGAGAAGTTTTCGTTTCAGACAGTCATTGCGTCGAACGACGATTCGCAACACTTTGAGATCAGTTGTACTGATTTCTGGGGTTCCGTGAAATTGCGAATTTCATGGCGCGGAGTCGAGTGTGCTTTTGCGGATATAAGAAATATTCTACACTTCCTACCTCCGAGGATGCAATTTCCGGACCACTTATGCGAAAGTGCGCGCTGGTTATGGGGTGGGAAATGAAAAATCTGAATACGAACAAATTCGAAAGTTGTTAGATTTTCGAAATTTTAAAACCTGTATAATTTCATATTTATTTTAACACCTTCGAAAGTGAATTTATTAGAGCTGAAGCAGGATAACGATTTTGTATCCTTAGGAGAAAAGTAATAGATAAACATATATATTACACGTAACGATTGGATATCAAGGTATACTGTTTATGGGAAAATTTCATCTAGAAACATTTATTTACGATAATTGTTTATTAAAGTCATGGGACTGATAATTTTGCTATGAATATTCATATTGATATAGGAGAATTGTAGCAAGTTCGGAACCAACGTAACGGCTTAGACATTAGATTTAACAATAATATTAATTGTATATTTTGGAAGTATATGCTTCAATAAAAAGAAGCTAAACGTACATATCAGCATTTATTAAAGGATTATGACGAAGGGCATGTTTATCGTAAAGAAATACAAATCTAATTACTTGATAATTTTCCGGATGGGTAGATTTGAATAATTAGACGTTTAGTGAAAGCGAAATGCCATCATGTTACGACACCGTTGTGACATAGTTGTCTGTTAGGTTGCCTAACCCTAGGAGCAAGCATTATGTATATTAGGGTCGGTTAACCCTTTAACGGATACCCTGAGCTTGGCATTCATCAGAGAACGTCTGGTTGCTCAATTTTAGGTGCAAATGGGATGTGGTATTCTGTCTTCATTATTCCTAAACATTTTACACGTTATCTTAAGTTTAACTTGATACTTCATACGTTCCTATAACACATAAATAATTTAACGAGAAATGAAAACCGAAAATGTTCTGTGTAATTATATCAATTACTTACCATACAATGGAAATAAAAAAATTACTTAAAAAATAAATAACAAAAATTGTTTAAACGTTAAAAGTACAAATACTCTATGCGTGATTATCATTTTAACTTTCCTTTCTTTTTTATCGTTCTATCTTCCTAAATGTTAGTAGGGTTGAAATCTAGAGGGTTGATACCTCGCGAATAGTACCATGCGGGACCGAGTGAGTCGCTGGCTGTAAAAAAAAGTTACCCCTTAAGAAAGAATTCTACCGCATCGATGCGATAGAGGGTCGAAAAGGGTGAGCTGTTTTATCGACCCCTAAGCTCGTTCACGAGCTAGTGTCATTTATGAATTCACCACTAGATCGTTCTGACGTGTCAAGAGTTTTCAAAATCACGTTTCAAGGGTTTATTAAATTATCTCGCTTTTATTTTACGATCTTTAATCGGAGGGACATAATTTTAAACCGATTAAAAGATAATTATCTGATTTCGTTTATTACGAAGTTTTAGATGTAGAGAAGCTTTTTGTAGGAATGATTAATTAAACCTCAGCGGAGGTCATCAAGTTCCTCCCCATTGTTTGCTGAGGTAAGTTTAAGGACGTTACGCGATTGAATTTTAATAGACCATTTGAATAGACCCTTTTTAAGGGCACAACGTAACCAATGTATTATGATTTTACGGAAGTGAGGACATTATTCACATTTCTATCGAAAACTTTATTAGTAAAATCTATTAGGTTTAGATGTTGTATTAAAATCATTTTTTAAAACATTCGTACATTGCAATTAATATGTTTTGTAATTTGTTATTATTAATTTTCTAATTTGTCATTTGTCGTATTAATCTGCCATATGTACCATATTATTTATGCCGTATGGGTAATTGGGAAACAAAGTGAGAAACAATTTAAGAAACTTTCAAAAACAGACATATAGCTTTATAGAATCAGTTTTGATAAATAAATTTCAATTAACGTTATATGTCTACAAATCCTGTCTCTAAATTGAAATTTAGAGATCCATATATTTAATATATGACAATTTTGTGCTTCATACTTTACAGCAAAGAGGAAATATTTTAAATGCTTATAGTTAGGAAATCGAATCTTACAGTGAAAAAAAGACCAAAAATTGCGACATAATTAGGAAATTTCTCCCTTGAATCTTTCCTAGAAATTCCTTCTACGAATCATGAACTAAATCTTCGTTTAATCCGTAAAATCTCAAATTGAAATTGAAATAAATTTCCTTGGAAAATCAGCGCACTGCGCAGCATACATAAAATCATTCAAAGGAAGAAAAATTGATGTCAAAATCACGATTTTAATTTGAATCAGCCAAACGTGTGAACGTGGCCTGCGAATCTGTTCTTCGAACGTACCGTGCGGACGTAGTCCGCGAATTTTGACTTTTGTCTCAGATCCTCGTTCAAACGCTGCACTATACAACGTGTTTAAACGACACTTGGAACTTTCACCGCGGATCGAACGATGAAGCGAATTTTAGTATTCGCGATTTAAATGGCGACCGTTCCTCGGAATGCAATATCACAGGGATAATAACTCTTGTTTTATTCGCTGGCACATGGTGCTCTCCTGTTTACGACTATTATAAAATACATATAGATATGTACATGTACACGTGTATCAGGAGGCTGTTCGTGTCCGTTTCGCGGCGGATGTATCGCGGCGGGGGCAGAAATATCTCGAGCGTGTAATAAAGCACCGAGAAAAATGTCGAAACTCGAAACCGAGACGAAGCGCGAGCTGCATAATGTACGAGTATCATACGTCACAATCAACTGCACGCGGCGCCAAACGCTTATTTCTCGCGATGGCGCTGCCACGCTATGAAATTACACCAACTTGACTTACGTTCGGGAACGACACCCTGACGCAGTCTAAAACTCTGCTGGCCTAGCCGGGTAAAAATAATTTTCTCGTATATTTAATGCCGTATTTACGTCCATCGCAGCCCCCGGCTGGATCTGTGTTTGCCTGGTAATGAGGATTTCCCAAGGGGTTAACGAGAAACAACAAGGGGTGGTAAGCGTGTTCTTGATGAACGACTGAAAAATTTGTATTATCGCTTCGTTTGGATTATTGATTCTATTTTAAATAATAAATAAACGATATATAATAAACGACGAATTACGCACGAAGATCACAGATGTAATATTTAAGTTGTATTTCAAATCTTTTATAAAAGTAATGTTTTAAAGTTCAATATATCGTCAGCCACATAGGAACTATCTTTCCATCTGAGTTTCTTTATGTATTTTTGTCATTCTGTTGGGCGTTTGACAAATATTAAGAACATGGTTTACGCAAAGTAACATTTGTATCGATATCAACTGATATTTATATTAATATAGAAACCAAAGATGGAGTATACGTTCGAATTTATTTCCTTCTTCGATAATTTTATATCAGAATATTCATCTTACAGTCATCGAGCGATATAAAGATCAGGAAATTAACAAAAATGAACTTATCATATTTTTTCTATGTGCTCTTCATATATTTCTTCCTTGGATTAGGCGATGAAGTATTTAAAATGAAATGGGTAATGTGTTTATTTTATGTAAGAATTTTCTGATCAAATTAAACCAGCGATATACACAGACTTATGGATTGATCTAATACTACCATGAATCCTAAGACTCGAGTGAGCGAGAGTTTGTAAAAGTTTCTTGAAACTCAAGTAAGAGGAATGTTAGTAAGTTTCCATGTGTAGCAAAGCACAAGTGACATCCATACAATCGTTTAACGTCGATAATTTCTTCATAGTTAAATCTTGCTAAATACCATAAAAGACAAGATAAATATTTTTCTTACAAACATGAAAATAATTATTAAGTTTGCGATAAATCGTTCATTAAATGACATTGCTTACCTGCATAACAAAAATCCTACAATCTATCGTTAATAAAATAAAAATCTCATTAATTGGTTAAGTGAACACCCAGAAGATGTTCTTAAAAAATCGACTTACGTAGCCTAAAAATCCAAACATTTCGATCGAAATTCTCAAACAATCCTTAAAATATGTACTCGACTATTCTGTCTCAGAATCAGATCTCGCGTGTTAAAACGCGAAACAATGTATCCGCTACTAAAGCGTTCGATAATCGCCAGACAAGCCCTATCTACCGAATTCATCGAAAATATGATACCATATGCTAATAACTCACGCATGGCTCGTCGTGGAAAAAAGGACGCATAGGAGAAACGAGGTAAGAAATTAGGGTAGCAGCGGTTAGGCTTACCGCACGGGTCGAGCGCATTATGCCGCGAGGACGAGTATAAAGGTACTGGGATTTCGCATTGTGGTCGCGTTTTCACGACGTTGGAGGAACAGGGAGCACACATAGTAGATATCGCGTAAGGTCAGGCAGAGGCTTTTAAACGATCGTGGAACGAGACAGAAGCCAGATAGGGTTGCCTCACCGGATGAGCGCGAGAAGGGCACCACAAACGCGATATGTACCTGCGATGTTGCTGTCCGATCGAATCAGCAGCCGGCTCGTTTCATCGGATATTCGACGTACAAAAGCAAACTCCGCGACTAGGGAAGCTCGAACAACGAGCCACGAGCCGCAAAGTCGTGGCCTGGTCCGGGATCGGTTTTCTTGTTTACCTTGGCATCTGTGCGCGGTGGGCACGTTAAGCCGCGCCAACATCTATGGAATTTGTTCGAAGGAGAAAATGTTCTAAGCGATGTATTTCTTTAACTCGCAAATGCCTTTGATTCCTCTATTTTTTCCATAACTTTATTTTTTTGATAGAGTTAGATATATTGGTCAAGCATATTGCATAACGTGATAGTGGAAAATGATAGATAGGGACCAATGATGACGCTGCCTTTCTTAATTGAAATATTCTATTGGGTTGGCAACTAAGTGATTGCGGATTTTGTCAATACCACTTAATGACAAAATCCGCAAACACTTAGTTGCCAACCCAATAGATATGTCGCGTGTTTTTCATTTTTTAAGATACGTAGAAATATTTGAAGTTTCTGGCGTTTTCCTTACTTTTCAAGTAAAGTTATATTCTACAGGATGTTACGGAGTAACAAAATAACAAAGAAAATAATAAAATACGAGTTTCTTCTCAGTGTCGAAATTGTAGATGGAATATTTTGCTTAAGAAGGGCGAGGTTGCGTTGTGGAGAAATTTCAATGTATTGTTTTCGATAATAAATTCGTTGCTCAAATATTATTCGAAATTGGAGAATGCATGGTTAATAACATACAATAATAATAATGCAACTTGTATTACTAATTTTAGGAATGGAATTTATGGACATCTATTCTTACAAGTAAGATGTCAACACGTATATATTGAGATATGCAAGGGTTTTTTTAGGGTAGAATAAAATTACATTTTACATATGTGAATTTCACTTGTTCATAATATTAGTTTATATTATTATGTATTTAATAATTTTGTTATATGAAATCTCTGTAAACGTTAAAATTCATAAAAACCGTAACAAACTACACATTACTTTATATGTAACAAACATTTCAAAGGGAAACAGTTAGAACAACGGTAAAAAGATTTCTTTATTTGTGACAAATGGCACTACCAACATGTACGCTTTATTTGGCAATTTTTTAAGATGCTTTTAACTTCGAACAGAGAGCTCCGTTACTTCGTAAAAAAAGCACGGCTAAAAGTGAAAACGACAGAAGCTTCGATCTTTCGAAAACACATATTTCATACCTACCGTGAAAGCAGTATTTTCACGACAATTGCGTGCACAGGATGAAAAAAACTCGATTCGTCGGTAAAACAAGCGACGAGCAAACAGGGTCAGTGGAATAGGAATAGCCATTGGCTTTGAGCTACGAGTTTGTCGATTGATCGACATCGGCTCCAAACCCATCAATTGGTCGAATTCGTCCCCCTTCTGGCGGACGGGGTGGACGCATTTCGATTTCCACCCCCTGCGTGCGAGGGTGCGTTTGTCATCAAACGGCTCGGCCATGCTTGAAATTTCGTGCGATACAGCCGTGGAATATCGATATTCCCTGCCAGCGTTCCCGGATTCCTCAAGGACGACATCAAAGAACGTTATTCGCGACGGATTACATTCACCGGTGGAACATACACGCGTTACTTCCTATCTTTCTGATAAAACTCGATGCTCTACGATCTTACCATTCGTAGAATCTAAACCGAACGGTAGACTGCAGAGTCTGCCGGTTGTCCGATTCCGTTTCAATCGACCACTGTTTCGTTGAAACGAGAACAACTGCCCGGTAGAAAAGTCGTTGACATATTTCATGATTATGCCATTTTCGTTCGATTAAATGCAACATTTATCGTATATACATACAGTGGCTTACGAAAGTACTTGCACACTTACCATGGAAAACTTTTACGTACATGTTTTACGTGCTATGTAAATCATTTTGAAATTTCATTGCCGCTGTAATGCTATCAGATTATCATGGTTGTATTCGCAAAATTTAAAACCAGTCTAAAAATGTATGCTAAAATATCATGGACAGCCATCTTAAACATATAATAAGCGTTAGATAAGGTGCCACTGAATATCACCGAGTACTAATTGACATCCGATATTTTGAAATTAGACCCATAAAGAGCATAGCGGGAAACTATTGTATTTCATTCTGAATAACATTCTGCCAATTTCGCCATTCACGATCTCCATTCGATTTATCATTCGCCGTAAAGACAGTGAAAGAAACGAACGACTTCCAATCCCTGCTCCATGAACAAGATCGACTCAGCCAATTTCGATCTTTCAAATAGAAAAAGACTTAAGAGTTTGAAACCAACAGCGCACACTGTTCTTCCGTCACGTGGTGGGAAAAGAGACTTCCGTGAAATTGGCCTCGATGTCACCGAGAGAAGATAATACCGAAGCTCGACCGCTCTCTCTCCTCACTACGATGGCGAGCTCTTCTGCTCGCGCGAGAATCTATGCTGGCATAGCGCATCGTGATTCTGGTTTCGAGAGAATCCCAGTCTCTTACCCTCTCTGTCCCACCCCCGAAGAAATAAATCTTCGGCCCGGGGCTCTACATCACCGGTTGGCAAGCAATTTGGGCCCCGACGATAACTCATACATGCATCGATAGTACCTGTTCCCCTCTTTTCCTCGCGTATCTACGCCGTCGCGTCTGTGTGCGCGTTCCCGCGCCTGTATACGCATAATATATTATGTATGTACGTATATAAGCCGAGGAAACCGACGGAGAAGATGCACGATGATTCGGTGGCCGTGGCACGATCTTTCGAACGGGCGGAAACGAGACGAGAGCATCGAGATACGGCCAGGATCGACGAAGAAACGAGACGTCACGGTAACAGGGAGGAACGAGCCGATGGAGAGAAAGATCACTGCCAATTTTTACGCGGATCTCGATTTTGAATCGCGTCCAATCGATTAGCGGCAAACGACGATAAGTTTTTGGCTTCTGAAAGCGAGTGTGCGTTGCGGTCTGCGATCGTAATTATTTTTTGACTACTTTATGGGTAAGCTTTACGTACGTGGTTCTTCTTCCAATTAGCACTGTACGTGTTGCTGCGCGAATGTTTATTGGGAGTTTATGTCGTTTTGTAGGTATGAATAGAATTTTCATTGATTGTTAGTATGTTTGCTTTGGATAGGATTGATATTTGATTTGTATGAAGTAGGAGTAGGAATGAGTAGGAAGTTTAATTAAGCGATTGATGTGCTTAATTGGATTTTGTTATTAGAGATATATTGCTGGTAATATTAATCTGTAATATGGAACACGATTATTCAAATAAGTTAATCTTTATAAAATATTAAATAGACAATTGATTAATGTCCTGATATATTAGCCTTACGTGACACCTTATCTACTAATCACCTTTTTCAAGACTTAATTTAAAAAAAAAAAATTTCGATCTTCACAATCTCAAGACTTACATCGTCCCATTTCCTATATAACAAATAATTAATACTGAAAGGATTCGGACAGATTATTTTGAAATTAAAGAATTGGTAAAAGTTATTATTTTCACTAAGAAATAGAATTTATCTATAAACACTTAACTTAAAAAAAAACACGAGTATTTCTTTTATATATATATATTTTTTTTAATAAAAGCAGACTATGCTAAAGATGTAGAAAAAATATACTATCTCTTATTAGTAATACCAGAAAGAGGAAACTCCAGCATTTCTAGTGTTAAATTAATCTTACATAAAATCGTAGATACGTAAAATCTCGTTTCCATAGCGAGCGAACCAAAGAATATCGGAGTCGTCTTTCGTTCAATACGCTCTCAACATCCGCAAGCGCATTTCCGGATATGGTTTGTACGTTACGTAAGCGTATCGCTCGGTTTCTTACGTAAGCTCTGACGGTACATAGGTAGTTTCGTACGTCTTTGCATATAATTAGAAGAGCATTGAATCGCCCCCCATCGGACGTCTTTTCACCATGAAAAAGCAGGATGGGACCACGGGGGTAGGTCTGCCTCGCATCCGAGTCACGGGGTCGTCGATTCTCGCTCTCTTCTTTTTTTTTTTTTAGCCTTCACAAAAAAGAGGTCTCCTTCGTTCGATGAAAAAAAAGGGTTGAACGTTCCTTTCCTAACCGGCAGGTACATGCCTGTGACGTATTCTAGAGCATATGCATATTACCTGACAATGGACCATCCGGAAGAGGGTAACTGAATTAGGCCAGTGCCGTACGCAACCGTCACCCTGTCTGATCGTGGAAATAAAATAATCAAGGACACTATATTTTTATTATCAATTACGTTGCATGAAATTTCCGTAATACTGTTTGGTTATTTAAGTAATCCGAGTTAACGGAAGTATTTGAACTCGTTGTATGCAGAGACATATTTTCCTCCACTTTTTACGCATACTGGATCGTTTAGATCCAATACTAACTTTTTTTTGTTACCGTAATCGTTCGAAACATCTGAAATAATTCTGAAATATTTATAAATATCCTCGTTACATCGTACGATCGTTTTTTAAGTGAAATGTTTGAAACTTTTTGCAATGAAAATAAAAAATCCGCAGGATACAGATAGAAGGATGAAATTTCGCACGAATCCTCGATGATTTAATTCGCCCGTAGTGGGCGAATATATTAAATCACATAATCAGAGATTAAAAATAAAATCCAAAGAACCATACGTATTATCAAATTAAAGCTTAGCGAGGTTATAACTAGGTATTTGATTATCTGAGTGGTAAAATTATACAAACTGTTCTTACATTTCTTAAAAGAAAATCTTATTTGCCCATATCTGGCGGCCTATATCCCAAGAAAGAGACGAGGGAAATCGAAGTTACGGTCCTGACGGAGCAACCCTTTCCTTTTTAGGTTCCGTCTGCTTCCTTGAAAATCATCGGCATAAATTATGCATGCAGGTAGCTGGTATTGTGCGACCGGTTACCTCAGCGGGGCCCGATGATAAATTATTGCACATTGAGAATTTCGGGACTAACGAGGGTACGAAATTTGAATATCGTTTCTCGCGCTTTTCATTCTCACGTAGCTCTCTCCTTTTCTCTCTCTTTCTTTCATTTTTTTTCTCAGCCCTCCGCGCGTCTTTGCGTTCCTCTCTTGCTTGCTACGCGCAGTCATCCCGCTGGCCTACCTGAGATCACGTCGGCACAATGACTTCCTGATTTGATTTATCGAACGATTTCTCTTCTATGCGAGAACTTGCATTTATCAAGCGACTTTCTTTCTGCCCCTGGAAGCTTGTATCCAACGTGATGAGACTTTTCCGCGTCGAAAGTGGGACAAATTGACGAAACTTCAGGGCCACGTTTGTTTTGTGTTAAACTACATACGCTACAGACAAAAATGTTTAAACTGACTTAAAAGTTCCTGGGTTCTATAGAAGACGATTGGTAACGATTTGAAGTTTCTGCGCGGCGTGACACAAATTATTATATAGACCATTTATCTATGAAATGATCTGTTATTATTATTCGGTATTCAAACTCTCATGAGTAAATCTTTTCTTAAAATTATAACAGAACTTTAACAGCCAGCATTCGTATTATTCGTAATCGATCTTATTAAATAGACTGAAATACAAAAATGCAACATATATGATATATGATAACAAAGAAATGAACTCTCTCATAGTTTTTATATCATATAAAATTCTTAATTTCGTTTCCTTTATAATTACATGCGTTGAAATTCTCTATATGCTTCCAAAATACTGTACTTAATATAAAAATCACCAAAATACCATGCGTAACTCAAATCCAATGTTTTCTAATTTTATGAAACGATATTTCAACTAGCGATACAGTTCGAATAATTAATATTCATCACGAATGTAGTTCCTATTTCGACCATATTATAAAACAAAGGATTAAAAGAAACAAGAAAGAACTATTATCGTATAATGTTATCTATACGATTTCCAGCCAAACATCCACAAGTCAGCAAAATAAGCCGCTAAAAATTCCATGGTCAGGATGTGGTATTTGCAAACAGAAAGCTTCAAAGGGCCGCCGAACCGAACCGCCCATCGGTGGAAAACTACACCCTTATAAACAATCGAGGGCCGGCTCGTTGGAGGGGTGGATAGGCATTATGGCCGCCAATTCGGACCCAGTGCCCCTATCACGAGTGAAAAAAATAACGAGCTTCCTACTTTGACCCCACCATTGGAAATTTTAGCCGCTATGGAGCACCGTACGCGCGAATCGGTTGGAAAGAGAAGTTTGAAGGCAAAATAGAGACCAGGAACGAGGCTATAGGGTTAAAGAAAAAAAGAGACGATTTATTAGAGAGAAGAGAAAGAAAAGAGAGCGGAAGAGGAAGAACCCCATGCGAGTGATTTGCATACACGGCCAGCCGGCTGCACGATATGAGTCAGTTTTATCGACGAGGGGTTAAGTCGAGTCGTCTCTCTGCTTTAATGAAGTGGCGTTTCAACGACGAACTTTTCCTTTTTTTTTTTTGCTGTACTCTTTTTTTCACTGCATGGGCTTTGTAGAAAAAAAACCCTTTGTGGTGAACACAAGGGATGTTCCACAGTTGGGATAGTGCGAGTTTGAAGTTGTTGTGTCATGTCGGTGATCGGTGATGTTGTACACGATGTAACCATATTACACGATGAAAACATGAAATTTATTTGCACCTGGGGAAGAGTAACCCGTTTAAGAAGGTAACTGTACATGGTGTTTTGAAATTATTCCAAATCGAGTCGGTTAGAGATTAGAAAATGACAAGGAAGAGAGAGAAGGCTACGAGTACAAATATCAGCAATTAACGAGAGCGCAATTGTTTTCGTTAATTTCGTTTCCTTGCTCCTGGTTATCTTTCGTACGTGCACGAAGGATATTCATTTAACCCTCATGCTAAGAACTTTTATTGTAATGAAATAATTACGCACACATACAGCTTCGTAATAACTCCGTAAATCAGTCTACTTAATATGTTTTTTGTTTTTCAAGTTAACAATCGGATTAGTATTTATTAAATTTATGTTTCTACGTTTTACAAAATTAGCAATTAGATTTTGAAAAGACAACACTTGCGTTCGAAATATACGAAAATTATATTATACAGCAATAAACATTCAAATATAAACGCTCGTGCTCTTAACAACAACGATTAGTCGATCCGTGATCTTCCATTCACCAGTTCCTACTTTGGTCACAAAATTGGGTCACCATCTTTCAAGAACGAGCGTACATTTATTCCTCGCAAATTATTGATCGTCGAAAACAAGCATTCTGTCTCACAAATATGTCGAAGAAACTGGGCCACGAATATTCCTTGTTTTTCTCTACGATTAAACTCAATCTCGTCTACTTGACATATACTACGGTCAGTCTTCGAATAATTATAAAATTTTTCGTAAATAATTATGCAAGAAGATTTATTATCGAATCAACCACTTCACCGTTTGTACGAATCGTGTCTCAAGATACGTCACGAATGCTACTACAATACGACGACACTTGGGACGTTTTTCTTCCGTTCGAGAATTCTCGACGCGAGATCGCGAGTGGCACGAAAGCACTTAGCGGCGTTTTATTAATTACTGGTACGAGTTAAACGAAGGAGAATCTAGGCTGGATGGAGGCGAGAAGCAGCAGCCATCTTGACGCCTGCGTGGAGAGGCGCCGCGACGCTCTCTTGGGGCGTCGTGTCACGGGGGCGGAAAGGGGATGTGCTCTGCGCGGAGAGGCCAATTCTCGGAAAAAGTATTGACTAGAAAAAAAGTGACGAATGTGGCCACGATTTTGATTCCCGAATTTTGAAACAAATTTCACTTGCGTATTTCATTGAGCGTTTTTAACCTCCAGTCGTATGTTTAAAATAAAATTATAAAATCTCTAACGATATTTCTATACAAGTTTTTAAATTTGCTTTCAACAAAAATATAACGTAAATAAACCTATATTATATATTTCATTATATTTTAAAACAGCAATTTCTGAAATTTTCAAGAGTTCTGAATTTAAATACAATACACGTACCATGATTGCTTCGAAGAAAGATTAAGTTTTCTCTAAGAAATTGTGAAAAGTTAAATATCACGTATAATAATAGCAATTTTCTAGTAATTTTATCGATAAATTTCTTGAAACACGTATTTCATTTTGCTATGATACTACGGCAATCGCTAAATACAGGAACAAAACAGGAAGCGCTCGAGGTTTGTGTATCTCGATAACAGTGGAACGATGGAATCGCGAAAACAAGAATATCTTTCCGTAGAATTTGATTGGAGCGTCGAAAGGCTTCCACATTTTCCCGAATATATTTGCGCGCACATGTAAATATTATATTATACAAGCTATGCATGTACGCGTGTATATTCGTCTACGGTAGATATATCGTATATATAGGCAGATGGGACGCAGACGCCGGCGTCGCGACGTTCGACGGTACAGTTCCCGTCGGACGGTCCTTCGAGATGGTAGGATTCGGTCCCGGATCCACTCTCAGTCCTTTCTACGCCTTCGTCCTGACACATCGTCCTTCCCCCTTATTCTTTTCTTGCCAAACTCGAGGCGAGCGGCACATGAGATTGTGAACGATATTCAGTGCCTGTTTATACGCGAATATAAAATGATTTATTCCGTCTCAAATGAAATCCTACGAAATTAAAACTTCCAACGCTCACGATATTCGATTTATATTTATTAGAAAAATCTGATAGTGAAGTGATTTTTCTTTTCCTTTTACAAATAACTTCTGACCTTATAGATTAACTTCCTCGTAATTCGTAAAATATTCGTTTCGTTCGATTTTACTTTCATTTTATCGTAGAATCCCTTGACTTCGACATTGAAAATAAGACACGATGTTTTCCATTTTCGCGTATCGTTTACCTACAGCGAGACGACTGGTGATACGCAAACGGTTGCGCGTAAATATTATGTTACAGATCGAACAAAGAACGTTGTTGTCGGCCAAACGATGTTTTTATTTTTTGCCCGTGTTCCGTTACCGAGTGTTTCCGAGGGAAGGCAACAGCTGATTGTTTCCCTCTCACGGTACGTCGAGCATCCCTCGCCTCGAATTAATTACGTCACCGCTGCCACCTCCCCGCGAGCAACCCTCCCAGCGCTCTTAATCATCCTCCCTTCCTTTCACCGTCGCTCATTCATTTTCACTTTCTCTTTCAGTTGCGTCGTACTCCGCCCGCATTGCACATTCGCCGCCGTTATTTACCTATTTCTGTCCGCGTTCCGACGGTGTTTCGAAAATTGACACGACCACGCGTTCGTTTCCACGATAGAATCGACGTGTTCGCGACACGACGTTGCTGACTCGACGCGATGATCCACGAGAAAACGAAGATCGACAGGTAATTCCTCACGGCGACTGTCAACGGTAAGTGTTCTAGAATTTCTCTTTTCTATATTACTCGTATATATTTGGTATTTGTTATTGAATTATGGTATCTAAAATAAAAGAAAAAAAAAAGAAAGAAATAAGACACGAAAATTAGATCGTCTAAGAGTCTATATAAATAGTCACGATCTAAACAAGATTGCGCGAAAACGATGTTAAAATCGATGTTAGTAGATGTCGATCTTCCCTACTCCAGCCGACTATTGGAATATTTACGATGTTTATGAGACGCAGGCTAAACGGTTATACTTTTGCGCGAGTAATAAATACGATTTCCTTGACTGGGGGCGGAGCGAAGAACCGGGCACAGAAATTGATAAACGCATTATGGCTGAGTTGAAGCGGAAACGGAATCTTTAATTTAGAAACTGGAATATTCCGGAGGGAATATCACGAGGACGCTGAACGGTTGTGATCTAAAGTAGATCATTCACTTTGCTAGTCACTTTCTTAGTTTCGTTTTATCTGATTTTTAACCACTGACTCTACGGAATTTCTCTTATATCGAATATTCCAATTAACGAGCATCTTCAAGGGAATTTTAATAACTATATACAGAGCGAAGGACATTTAAAAATATCGAACTCGTAACAATTTAGATTTCTCAATAACAGCCACTTACTTCCAATCGATCTGAGTGATATGATCGATTAGTTGAAATTAGTAAAGTCCAATTATTTTTAACTGTTTGCAATCTATACTCACGAATAGAACAACGATTATTCACAAAAGAAAAATTCTACCTTCCCTTTTGCTTATTTTCGTGATTGCGTACGAAAGTTAGTCAATTCTCTATTACCTCTCACTTTCGATATCACTTTCGGTCCCTCTGCATCGAGATTTCGTGTTAAACTGACACGTTTCCGATGACAGGAATCCGTGAGGCCGTTTTGTCGACTGTCGGGTCGACAGAGGGTGGGGAGGAAGACACCGGTTGCACTCATCAAACCCCCTCTCTCGCTACCCTCTTTAACCCTTTAACCCCCTCTACCTTTCCATTGTACTTTCTGCATGTGTAATTGCGATCCCATGCAAGCGACGATAGGGAAGCAGACCATGTACCATGTTGTTGATACGATAGGCTCAGGATTCTTCGCTTCTACGTTTCTTTTTTCGTTTCTCCAATATATGTCGAGTCTCTAAACTTTTATCGTGGTTTTTACAGATTTTGCAAAGCACTTCTAAACATTTGAATCATTAGCATATATTAATATATATAAAATGAAGTCCAATTTTATTAATTTTAAAAGGTTTTTAATTAAGTGTAATTAAAGGTTTAAATTAAGAGTAATTTGATGTTGCCAGTTTTACGTTTGTCTCCGAATATTCGTGCGGTTCGAAGGGTTAACATCAAGCTCTATATATATACAATATACAATATACATATATCACTATATACAAAGATTAACTTTAATGTTACTGATTAAAGGAGATTGATTTCCTAATCGAACATAAAGTAATTTAATTTAAAAAGAGATTACGTTTCCTCAGTATGTTCGTGAAGTAGCCCTCGAACAAGAATTAAGACGAAACTCTAAGAGATTCTATTTTTGAATGTTTATTGTAATTTTCATAGATTTGTTTAAATATTTCCAAACTTTTGTTACCATTATACGTAAAAGCTAAATTTTATTATTTTCTAAAGATTTTTAATCGAAAGCAGGCTAACTTAGCCTTATGAGGACACGTCTGTCCCCTCGAATATTCGCACGGTAGCTTCGAAGAAGGATTAAGATGAAATATAGTTCCTTCGTTTCAAATCACGGCATACTTTTTTCTTCCACGGTGTTAGGTATACACGGTTCGCCTATCCACTCTCAACCCTTTTTTCTTCGCAGAAGGCGGGCGGGATTCACCCTGCGGGGCACCCCGTTGTCGCACCCTTTGTATACCCGCTCGAATAATGAATTATATTTTTCTTTTCCATCGAAGCATAGATTATAATATTTTTTACTATCTATAAAAAGCAAACGGGAGAGAAAGAGCCGTTGGTTGTTCGGCTCTGTTCCCTCCCTGTGCTTCGTGTCTCACCCTGTGTCACGAGCGAGCCTGTCGATGGGAAAAAGGGTTAAAAGGGGGAGGTATGGCACATAAATAATCAGAGCGACTCTTCCTCTACCTGGCCGGGCTTTGCATACGCGCTAACTAACTAACCAGCCTGCCGGTTAACAGACAGCCAGCCAGGCAGCCAGAAGAGACACGCGAGCCCACGACATATGCAGTGGGTTGACCCTATCTGTGTTTAATGACCCGCTGATATGCCGCTCTTTCACTGGCGCTTTCTCGGCTCTGTTTTTTTCACTCTTCTTCGACCTTTGTGCTTCCCTTTGTCCACGGTGTTTTACGCGTGTTATGGAGAACACTGTGCCTATAAACTGTGGAGTTTACTATTTATTTGAGGCATCTCGTGTTGTATTTTGACAATGAACTTTTAGCCGCTGTTTCTTTCTTATAAAATAGTTGTTTATATTGTAGTTTAGATTTTTCGAACTTTAATTGCTTTTTTCGATCGGGAAAATTATAATTATATCTTAAGGAGTATGGAAGAATTAGGAAATATAGAATTATGAGCAAAATAATCTAGGATAGTAATTTGTAAGTTCCACGGTCGGAATTTATTTGACATATTAATTATGATTCTTAAACAAGATATTTGATCGTCCGGTAAATAAGGCATTCTAATCGACAGCTAAATTTAAAATAATAGAACTCTTTTTCGTGAAAGAGGAATAGAGGAAAATTAACAGGTAGGTTTATTTGCAAGCTTAATTATTTGCATGGAACTACTTATGAACTAACCAAATATTATATTGTTATACATTTCTCAAATATATACATACGTATTGGGAATATCCCAATATTAAATTGAAATGTTAATAAGTGCTTCAGTTATCAATAAACACTCCAATTACCCAAATAATCTATAAAAATTCATAGCCACAATATATAATAGTAAAACCTTTCGTAGAATATCTACATATATATTTCTTTTTTCACTGCAAATAAATAAATATTCAAATAACGTGACTCAGCTCGAATAATCGTCACTTTGTCCAGTTCGTATAGCAATTCCCAACGAATCGAACGATCTGATCGTGACCAAACCTAAGCGTAGCTTGGTATTAGAGGTAAAAGGAGGATAAAAGGTGAAATCTTTTTGGTAAACGGCATTCTGGCTTGTATCCCGTTTCACACATGGTGCCGCGAACCCCTTTTGCCTGTATTCTCCGTCTGTGGCAGGTCGGAGCAATGTTTTAGATCTTATCCCCGAAATTATACGTCTGTCTGGCTGTCTGCTCCTACTCCAACCCTCAGGACGTTGGCACGCGGTATCAAACGCTAATCGCATGCCACGGCCCACCTCCTCTTCCTTCTCCTCCTTTACCTTCTACCCTCTGCCCTCCTTTCTCTTTATTCTTTCTTCCTTTTCTTCCTGTCTGGCCTGCTTTACGTCCTTCTGCCTTCCGTTCTCTATCCCGCAGGATAACAGAACGACACCGCCTGCCCCGCGTCTTTCGCGCCTCAGAGAAAACCTGGACGTGAAGCCTCGCCTCTTCGAGGGATTTCGAACATCAGGAATTCGTTCTCGCGTTCCTTCTTCGCGCACTGCCGAGCAAATATCTCGATGTGCATGGTTCTGCTTGCATTGATACGTACTTTCTTTATATGTTCTATATATATTCTGGATAAATTTTACCGTTTAGAAAAGACTTAGAAAAGTAGATTATTTCTTAGAAGATGATCTATGTACTTTTGAATAGAAATTTAGATTGACAAGTATAAATTTGTAAATTATGTAATTATCTTTTAAAAAGAAATGTTTCATGTCGAGTTATTTTTCTAATATTCGCATTATTAATCTATGTAGAATACTTAGATACACTATACATAGGACAATAGCACACGATGGAAATGATTAATTGTTGCTGTTTTTCGATTTTTGTTAAAGATACTTTTATAGTTCTAATAATTACGAAAACAAAAAGTCCAAAGTTTATTGGATTAGAAGACTAGTAATACCAATTACTCGTATTACAGTGAGACAAGTGGATTAATGAAATTAAATATAATGTACTTAAATTAAGTTAAATAATTGAAACTGAGTAGTGTACAAAAAATAATTGAAGTTGATGACAGTTTTATTTTGCATTTACTAGAATATCTATTGTCTCATCTGTATTAGTTAGAATTAGAATTATGTTCAAATAGAGTTATGTCTGTATCAATGTAACGTCTGTGTTAGTTACTTTAGCTACACTTTCTATGGACCACCATTTAGATCTGGTGGTTCTATTTGTTATTCTGAACTTACTTCCCCGAGAAGTAGGGTAGCTAAGTTTTAACAGCGCATTACGCTAAACGTATTAAAGTCACAGTTGCGCCGCGTTAGTTGCACTTTCATTCAGTAATTCTACGCTAACTCGTAACAGCAGAGTGCTATGCAGATTAGTTAAGAGGAAAGACGGAGCGCAAGCGCGGCCATCGCGCAGGACTAAACTCACCCCTAACTTCTCGTCCTGCGTTATTATGCAACAAGTTGCTTTACTCATCCTCTTTCTCTGTCTCTTTCTGGTTTCCAGTTACCCACAGTTATTAAGGGCGTCGTTTTCATTGGGCAACATTCCAACGAAACGTGCGGATATTTTATGCCGTCCTTAAAGACGATGGTTGATTGTTCCTGTTAATCTTTCGTAAATCACGTCCTTTCTGACTGGATTTCTTGCATAGAAGAAAATTAAATCATTTCAATTATTTTGATTTTCTGCGCTAGGGACGATAAGAACTTTCATTGCTCTTCTTTTCAAAAACAGAATTAACTTTTTGATCATTTTATTAGCGAATTTTACGCCTTATTTAGAATTGTAGTCTCTTACTTTTTCTCATTTATTCTTTTTTTCCTTTCATATGTTGCAATTTGCGTATAAACATTGTAGCGTTGAAAGTGATATCTACTTCTTCGTTTCAGAAATAAAACGATCTTTGATAAGAAATGAACAGTAAATACCTACAGTGTGAACATTAAAAATTTTATACAGTTACAACGATGAACTCTTGTAAGATATATCTATTTTGTTATTGTTGCCATTTTAATTTCTTTGCAATATGTTTCTCGGTTTAGTCATTGATAATTCTACCATAAAGATCTTTTCTCATCTTCTCGTTCCTGTTATTTACCAAAAACGATCTATCCCAGTCTGATCTAAACCAAGTAATCAAAGCGCTATTACGCAACATTCCACGTTGTTATAGAAAGACATTCCGGGATGGTTTCAAGATTACACGTACGATATTTTCATATTGTGAGAAATGTCTAAAGAAAACCTGGAACAGGGAGAGGAAAGGAAGAGAGAAGAATAAGGATAGGAAGGTTCCAGAAGTAACGTATTCGAGTCGCAATAACGAGGACGCCCATTTGAATATCCCGCCTTCCTTGCATTTTATTCTTCCTCTCCACGGCTTTTTTTGCCTGCCTCTTTCGTACATTTCGTCGTTTGCTTCCGATACCCACGCAACGCGGCTGCTAACGCGCGCTTGTTCATGCGTGACAGCGATACGCACGTGCACGGAATTGTTAGCATGGAAGCAGTAAAATTAGAGATCGTAAATTCCTTTCGGACGTTCAGACGTCGCGGAATTACGGTTTACGAGGCATTTTCGTTAGTAACGTCTAAACTATGTTACTAGTAAATCTGTGAGGTAATTAAGATCTTTAAAATGTCTAAAAAGATTCGTCGTAGTTTCTTGAATAGCAGATTTGTTACATATTGTTTATTTGTAAATTTTATCGTCCTTCTTGCGAAAGTCAATAGTCTTCTGATATTTGATTCGTTTTCCAGAATTAAAGGTCTCGTAAGTTGCTAAAATAACTAACTACGATAATGTATATGTCGAAATTAATATAGAAATATGGAAATCAGAAATATTATATCTAGAAATATTTATAATATCATTGTAACAGAATGTTATTGTTGATAGCTTGTTGATGGATGAAAAATGTTACCAATAAGTTTCATTTATACTGGCAACTATTTTTCATAACGTTATGATATTATTATTATAATTATATAGTGTTAATTCTAACGATGTCACCGTTCGTTTTATAGTAAAATATTTGAACCAATATACAGTGTTCAAAATATCAAATTCGTGTATTTAGAGATACTAAAACTGTCACTTGAGCACGACAATTCCTCGACATATTGTTGTAAAGAATGCTGTTACTCGAAACCATTTTTCCCCGAAGCACGGCCATTCTCGCACAACTCAAAATCGTACGGTCGATTAAAAAGACAGAAAAGGGTGTTTGCTGATTTATGGGAGGACTCCCTTTCTAATATGTAACCCTTTCGACAAAGGTCAGGGTGGATACTCGAAGAACGGAGGGTTAATCGTATGCATTTTACGGGATTCTTTTTTCTATCGCGGGCCTCCTTTTCGTGTTCGATATTGCGTTACTTCAGCATGCCTGAGCAGAGCGTGACGCGCGTCTAACTTCGCAATAAATCGCGATTATCAATGTCCTTTTCGACTCTTTTATTCGATTTCACCGCGTCCATATGCAGATACTGTCGAGTTATATGGACCGTGAAAGCGGGAAAAGGCACGGCTGCGTTGGTAACGAAATAAAAAAAAATCAGAATAAAAAGAGAGAGAAACAAGAAGAGAAAAAACGTATTCGTGTAAAGTCACATTTTCGAGGCTGCAGCGCGCTTTCACAGCGTAGCGGATCTCGCGCTCGAAAAACGTTGGGGTTACCGCGATGTGTGGTAGCTACCTGGTTGCTGAAGTGGTGCAAATATTTGCGTCCTTTTTATAACTCATACAATGCACACGGACATTGTGTGTTTGTTTAAGCGCAACGACTGTGTCAATTTGAAGCATCGTGTATCAGGTTACCATTTTATTCCGACCCAATTCCGACCTTGTGGTTTTAACATCGACTCTATACAGGCTCTAGCCTTCTCGAGAGCTTGAAATAACTACCTTACTTAAAACTGCTTGCACTATCCTCGTCGAATATCCTTATCGAATATCACCTTCGAATATCCCCGTTGAATATTTTCATAAATTAAACGCGTAATTTATCGATCGGCTGCACAGTAACCAAAAGAACATTTTTTCGGCCACAGGCAACAATTTTCACGTTAATGCGTACCGCTATCTCTCGATCAGGCAGTGGATCATTACTGGTCTTTACACGCAAGGAAAATGAGCGTGCACAGATTATTCGCGGTGCCGTTAATGATCGCCACCGCGCACTTTGCCTCGCAGCCAAGCCGATGTAGCCTGGAATGCTTACGTCGCGACGCGTTTATGTAGCCAGATACATGGAACCCGGTTCTTCGCGTCTTCTTACACGCGTAAGCCTTCTACGAACGTATATATTACATACGTTGTTCAATTTCACGACGTCTCGCTTCAATTCAGCCGACGGATTTTCCACCATTACTCCAGCGTATTTCTCCTCTTCCTGCTGTTTCCCCGCCCCCTATACCACCCTCCTCCTCCCCTTTTAGTTCTCTCTCCTCTTTTTACCTCCGTCTTTCCCTTGGTTCCTTCCATATCTTTTGGAGTGAAGCTGTGTCAGCTTCAGGGACGGCGCACCACTTTGTGCACGAAGACAAATTGGAAATATCTTGCCGCGAAATATAGCCGCGGTACCGGCTTCGACTCACCGGAATATATGGGGCGACAACGGTATATCCGGTCGTACCGGCTCGTTATTAAATATCCGCCCTCTTCGTACACCGACACGCCCGGCACCCGCCGATCCTGTACACCTACGAGCCCTCCGAACCGGTTACCAAATGGCTCGTGGTGATGCTTCTGTTGCGCGATAACGAACCTCGAAATTGCCCTACCACTTTCCGCGATGAATTGATTTTGCTCCCGCACGTTCTGCTGCGGATGAATTTACTTCCTTTCGCGTGTTCACTTTTTGTATCTTCTATTTTCTTTGTTTGTTTGTAGGTCTCGCTTTTTATTTTTGCTAGATCGATGCGAGGAATTGGTTTGTTAAGTGGATTATGAAATAGGAATTTAACTAGGAATGTAGAACACCGATGTGTGTTTGTTGGTGTAAAGTGTAAGGATGTTTCCAGGTTAGAAGAGGTAAGATTCCCTCAGTAATTTTTAGGAATAGGATGGATACGTAGATCGATCTCGACGTGGATGTAAACAGAGACTAATACGAATTATAATGTTGTGAAATCGTAATTATGTTTTGTGAAAGAGGCTATAGTCGTCAGTAGAGAATAAAATTGTACGTTCTCATCGAGTTTAAATATCTAGAAAGCAATCTAAAATATCAACAAGTACCTGAGAATATTTCTTATTTTTCTGAATCCGAGACAGAAACGCGAATAAAGAATTTCCTTTACCCTAACTACAAGTTAATAGCCGCATAAAATCTTTTCAGCTTATCTTTCATTTCCAACCTCCATTTCGGAAACCAATATCCCTAAACATTAAGTTAAACAAATCACAACGATTTATCTCAATTTTTAACAAATAACATTGCATTTAGAAGCTGTGAAATGCGAAAATATAGTTCTTCCTGACACGTACAAAGTGATAGCCATCAAGAGAATCATTACAGAATAATAAAGGAAAGGCTTAGCGATCGCTTAGGCACCGATTCGGCAGATTAAGGAGGAATAGCCGGATAGTTGCCGATCGTTTCAAGGGAATAGGGTGGAAACTACGACGCTGGCATAACCATTAATATCGTCGTCCAATATAATGCCGCATTAGAGAACAGTGGCTGTGTAAAAGGTCCCGAGGGGTTGCGTGGAAATCACCGTAGAGATGTTTGTGCTCGCAACGGCGGCAGGTAGTCGGGTCGTGGGTCAACGTGTGTTCACACACAACAAGAAGGGTGCTTTTTCTCTCATCCACAACACCGAATCTTTGGAAGAAAAATCAGGGTAGCCCGATTAAAGAGCGATTTCCGGAAACGAGTCAGGTGTTACAGTTACACAAAGTCGGCTCGTTTCGTGTGATTCGTTTCCCTAACAAGAAGGAAAACACTGTTTTTCATCCTTTTGTCGTTACTCAAGCGCGATGCACGAGATGTTGACAGACTCCTTTCACCGGTAGCTTCGATGTATTTTATTTTAACAAGGGTGGCTCGAGCCAGACTGCAAACGTTGCGTAAATCTTCGCGACATACAGTGTATAGTAGGAAGAAGTCGATTGATCGAAGATACATTACGAAGATACATAAGTATTTGGACAGCTAGTCCAATTTCATCGAAAGATTTGTATTTTTCTTAGATTTTCAAAGTTGTAATAGAAGCTCTCTAATGTTAATTCCTTGCCTCTTTTTAACCGGCAAACTGTGACATCAAATTCTCTGCTAAACTTAAACTAAAACAGAGAATGTGGCTATATCACTTTAACTCCATATTTGTTTGTAACGAACGATTTACGAAATCTATCAACAATATTTAATACAACTTCGGTTTAGGCAAGGCACCCATATGTTAAAATGTACAACTAACGTGGTAGTTTATTTTCTATGTCTTATGTTCCACAAGTTTCATGAAAAAAATACAACAACGGTCGTTATAATCAATATTTATCCCTCTTATAAAGAAGATGTATCACCATACAAAATGGTTCGATAGGTTTCGGGAGAAATATTAATCTCGAAGATCAAAGCCACGTTCCTTCTGAAAATTTTAAGTAGTAGACATGGACAAAATTCGTGGTCCGTTAAATGAAACAGAAAAATCACTATCTGCAATGTTCAGCATCGTAAAATCAACCGTTCGTTGATATTTAAAACGTGCAGCAATGGAATCAAAACTGAAAGAGTTTAAATAATAGAAAAACGAACGACGTGAACTTACTTAGGATAACCTAATATTTATGAATGTTAATGTACGTTGAAGACCATATTCTAGCAATGTGAAACCATATAAGAGGAAGATTCACGTTTGTGGCGAGTTGGAGTTATTTTAAATGTCGGGATCGCAGGTATTCGCGGGCTCCATATGCCCAGGTAGACAAGCGGACGTGCCACCCTATTGGAAATGGTTACGCAACCCTCCTAGACAAGCACGATCAAGCGGGTGAATAAGAGAGACGAGTAGAACGTGTAGAGTAGGTAGGTAGTCCCGATGAGAAGAGGATGAGAAAGCTACCTACCTACTGAACTGTCGGCACAATGACACCAAATAGGCGGTTGATTGCACAATACGCCGATGTTTATCGACCCATCATCGATACGTGCCTCTTGTGTGCGCGCACCTAGATGCACGCCTGGGACAATCCGCGCGAGCGCGCGCGCGCACACCGAGTCAACAACCGAATGTTACACCCAATTTAAGACGGCCAATGCGGACGCGTTTGATGCGCATTAGAAAGCGAGAGAGCAGAATTGCCCTTTCGAGGATTTCATTCGAACGTCAGCGGACGCCGGTCCTGATCGGTCGATGACATTTCGATCGGAGAAAATCGCGCGTAAAGAGGAATTCGGATGAACGAGATGGTTTAAATGTAACTGGTGCGATGGTAGAAATTATTTGCATATTTTTTACAGTCGAGTGGTATCGATATTTTTTACGATAATTGTCATAGGATTTGTTCGTTTTCTTTCTCACGTAATAAATTAAGATCATCCTTTCATAGTTTCAGTTTTTATAAGTCTGAAAGAATTGAGATATTCGTAAGCAATTTCTTTACGATTCAGTGTTTATAGTTGTTGGACAATTTTCTTTCCTCTTTTCCTATTGTTACGAAATTAGAACCATCTTTTAATAATTCAGTTCTTTAAAATCAATCTGAGTTATTGTAATTATAATTGTCATGGGGTTTTTTTTCTGCGTTTCTTAACAAATTAAAACTAACTTGTAATGGATTGGTTTATCGAAATTGAATTCGTTAAAATTTGTTTCTCTTAGGCGTCAAGATATTGCATGTCTATCGTATAGTGATATTACTTTCTTTTTAACTTTTTCGAAGTATCGTAAACAAGTAGTTGAACGTTATAATTTTTTAAATAAGGCTTGTTCTGCTACTGCAAAAATGAATTAAAGTCGTACGAAGAAACGTAAAGAACACATATTTTCCCAACTGTTTCACGTATTCAACGTGTAACATTCTTAAACATTTAAACTATACATCGAAGCACTGTAGATTCGCAAAGTATCAGCATCTCATAAGCCAAAAATTTGTTATAAACTTTGAGAAAAAGAAAGTGGTAATCTCGAATGTTAAGCCTCTTGATGCCAGCGATATCCAACAATTTAAGCCTTCGAGTGGACGGTCATATTACAGTATTCCATTACGTGTATTAAAATGTCCGACGTAAAATTCAAAAAGTTAAGCCTGCTGAGTTAAATCTCTTCACGGTAAGCTTGAAAACGGACGACGACTACGAGGATGAGGAAGGAACAAAGTGCATGGTGTATGAAGCGAGTGGTCGTCGAGTTAAAAACTTTCTTACGTCGTTGGCATGCTCCTTTTCTTCATCCTACACACGACGTCGCATCGTGTAAATCTCGCTCGAGTGAATTAAATCCACTTGAAGGAAATCTTGAAATCTTGCTATCGGATCGACAACTTTTCAAAATAAAAGAAGGAAATTCTTGCTACGTAACCAAGCAGCTCGCAGTACTCTAACTCATTGAAGATCGAAGTTACATTAACGCAATATTTCGTTTGTCATTCTTTTAATTAATTTATATCACTGAATTCTATTCAACTCACATTGAAATTTTGAAAAAGAATTAAAAAAATTTTACCGATATCTGTTTCCTTATTCATCTAGATCCTACAATTTTATGAAAATCGAAGAAGTAGAATCGAAGTGTTATTATAACATTCTGATAAACTCTCTTAGAATCGTAGAAATTTCCTTTGTATCTCCAACTTCTATAATGCACTTGTCTGATGTATTCTAATATGTCTATTGTTTTAATATATATTTTGCAATTTGGCAAAACTTACTTTATCACTTTTTCTAATAACGTTTCGTTTACGCAAGTTTCACGTTTCGTGTCACTGTTTAGTCTTCAATGGGTCAAAAGATATGTAGAGCGAGAAGGAAAAGACAAACTACGATACGTGTTCTCTTAACGATAAATCAAACATGCGCAGCGTTAGTCTCGGTAACTCTTTCCGCATCTTACAGATGGAAGGTTGCAAAATCAGCAAAAATAAAAATGCAAGAAGAAAGAAAGGGAGAAAGGAACAAGAGAAATGACCGAAAGATCGTCGTTAACGTGCACGGATTCGGAAAACGGTCGATCACAATAGCCCGGAATTAAAATCAGCGTGCAAGTTGTCGAGCAATGAGCCATGCTCGGCGAACGCCGTGCCGGATAACCGAGAAAGAAAGAGTGCGCCATGAGGAGAAGGAGGGTGAGCTCACAAGGGGGTTTTGGGGTTGGTCGAGGGTGGTGTGAGTATGTGGGGGTTGAAAGGCGTTGCCTGGCAACCACCCCCGGCTCTGCGTAATGGCCGCCACACACGTCACACACATACTCCCCCTTCTTCTTTTCTCCAACCAACGTTCTCTTTCCTTCTTTCAGCCACGTTGCTCGTTCCTTTTTCTTCCCTCTCGTCTTCTACTCGGCCAAGACACCGTTTTTCCCCGCATAATACATATCCCGCGCGGCCAACTTGTAGGGTGTAGGGTGTAGGGTGCGCGGGGGTAAATTCTGAAATTTTGCCCGAATTGAAAATTTCCATATCTTATACTCGTGGCGCGAGACTGGCTGCCTGCTGGCTGCAACCAGCAGTCGTTCTCGTCTTCTCCGTCTCGTAGTCGTCTTTGGCACAAGTCGCGCGACAGCTGCAATCGAATCGAAAAATTTCCCAAAGCTACCGTCCGTCTTATCCACCGACTCGCCTATTGTCGGAATGTTGGTAATCGGCGGAGAAGTGTCGCGACGATTTTCTGGTTTTCCAGGGAATGCTGCCGCGGCGCCCCTAAATGCAAGATCATCCAAGGAAATGTGGAGCAGTATGGTTGTTACTCTTGAACGATGTTGAGTTGAAATATTATTATAGGCATGACGGCGCGGCGTTTAAATTGTTCTTGGAATTTTTAGTAACTGTATCTCTGTATATGTATCGAATGGCTGAATCGTCCAACGGAGAAGCTATGTATTTCATAAGTCATATTCTACTTATCTTCTTATGAAAAAATTTATGATTGTCTAACGATGAACAAAGGTAGCTGTAGAATGACGAAGGTGAAAGTTCACTTGAGACGATGAAATAACTTTTTATTGTAGTACACTCGAATAAATAAAATTCTACCAACAACACGTGCCGTTTGAAATCAAGCAATTATTGTCCTACGATTTTCTATTTATACGTTGAAATATTTATACCGCCATGCTTTCATCAATATCATTCGAACAAATCATTCCAAAGTTTTTATTAAATTTCACACTGGAATCCTACACGTGTAACTTAGAATCTGTCGCGTATAACAGATATAAGTAAAGAAGTAGGTATTTTGAAAGAAGTCAAAGCAAGGCAACGATAACATCAAAACGTTGAAACGAGTTCATACGATTCCGGGCAATCCAAGCTAAATGGATCACGATGAAGATGATCTCTCCGTGACGGTCGGAAAGCAGAGGCGAAACGGGAAGCACAACACCCGGAAGCAGGAAGCAGAGGGTCGCGAGTCCTTTAATCGGATGTCGGGGCACGTGTTTCGCGGTGGCAGTACTCGCAGCTGCCAGGACATTTATGCAAATCGCGCCTCGAGCCGGCTGAGCTTTCGGCTTTATGCACTCCGTTTTAGTTGGCGAATTTGCATCCGTTGAATCGACTCGCCTTTTCTCTCTCGCTTTCCCTCATACTCTCTCTCTCTCTCTCTTTCTCTCTCTCTTCTATCTTTCTCTCGTCCTCCAGTCATACGCCCTTTCTATTTTTACCTTTTACTCGCGACATATACCTGCGAGTACGCGTACGAGCCGCCACGTAACGCACGACAATATCGGCCAATTTGCATACGAGACGCGTCGCTACAGGCTCTTTCAAAGTTCCCTTTTCCTCCACACACCAATCAGCCGCTATCGGGACGAGCTCGTTCCCTCTCTCGTTGGCCTTGTCTAACCGTTGAAGTTGCAGGGGGTGAAACAGAAGAGGTAGCGTGCGGTTCAACGAAATCGATTGTTTGCGCAAAAGTAACTGGAACGCTTGGAATAAAGTTTGTGTACAATTTGGGTTAAACTATCTGGAAAATATGGTACGAAGTTCTGGTTTCGAGAACAATGAATTGAAGATTTGTAAAAGTAGGATGTGATTAAACTTTATGGGAAATTATGATTTCTGGGTATTAAGATTGGGGTTTGAAGGATCGAATCCAATCGAATAATCTTGACCGTTCTCGTCTCAAATGTTTGTTTAATAAGATTCATATACAGAAATGATAGGTAAATTGTTGCAGTAATTTCAGTTGTACTATGGTTCCGTTAATTCGTCAAATTTCAATGATAAAATCTATCAAGTTGAAAGCCAGTTACTTGAAAAAAAGGTTGAGTAGAACAAAAATTATATACATTTATTATGTACTTTACGTTGTATATGTATAAAATATTTAAAAATTGAAGGAAATAAGGATTAAATTATAAAAAAGTAGATGACCGAAAGAAACAACAGATATAACTCGACTTACGATCATTGGATACACAGTGTACCGTCTACTCTAATAGAGTTACAGAAATAAGTCTGGCGTATCGTAAAATACATTCAAATTTATTCTAAATTCTTTTTGCTATCTTAACATATCTCAGCCAAGCAACATGTCTGCTACAAAAAAATTTTGAAATTTCCCTGGACCTCGCTAATATAGTCAACGCAAACCAAATATTCCACCGAAACCACTCTCGTAAAGTCGATCGAATCCGTGGTCGTAGGATAACTCTCGTGGAGCATCCTGTAGCCGGCGAAAAAAGAGTAACCAATCCGCGTATGCTTGGAGTGGAATAATATTGTCATGCAAATACAGCTAGTCCGCGTACGTATGTTATTACGTACGCGCACACGCAAATCTTCTAACGTGCGTGACACACGTGGCTACACGATACGCGCGAGGACGGCTGCTGTGCAGTGATTTGCATACACCTATGGAGAGTATGGGGTATGGAACAGAGAGAGAGACCACGAAGAGAAAAGAGGACAAGAAAGACGAAAAAAAGAGAACTTTCGCTCAACATCTACCTGATTATTCGTTTCGGAGACCTGGAGGGTTCACCGATGGCAAGAGGGTGCGACAGCGACAGAGTAGTAGAGAGAAAAAGAGTGAGAAGAGAACGGATCAAGGACACGGGGATCATAGATCGCCGGGGATACGTACATATTTGCAAATATATTTATCCTGGTTCGACAGGGCCGGAAAGTTAAAAGGGCAAACGATGTACGCTCGATATTCCGTCCGAACTCGTTGAGCCACGGCCAATTTAATGATTTCGTCCTACTCTTCGTCGTGTTCCCGCGAAGAAGGCTAAGGGGCGTGCCACCGGAGAATCTAATCTTATGCCACGCCGTGCAAGGAGATTATCCTATTACTAACATTTTTTATTGGTTTTGCTTTAGAGCAATGAAGCGAAGTAAAAATTTTAGTGCTAACTATATCTTTCGTCCTAGATGTGTGAATCTCAAATAGGTTTACAGGCTAGTAAGGGTAGCATGAACATTGAAAGTGTATATAAATTTTGTTACACGCTATGGGAAATAATCGTGCTATTACTCATTTAAATTTGTACAGTTTTGTTTTTAGACAATAAGGTGAAATGAGAATGTTTGAAAAATTCAATAGCGTTAGTGTGTTGAACATATAATTCGATTTTTCTTAAATGTTATACGATAATTTTGAGTTGAACTGTGGAAGAGGAAAATAGGTATGTGAACACATAGCTGATACAGGATTTGAAAGATTCCTATCCTAGTCTCGAGCCCTATTATTCGAAATCCGGGGACAGCCAATCAGGTGACGCAGGTACGCGCGTTTCTAGAACGAAAGAAGGGGTTGATCCTCGAGGTCGCAGGGTACATGATGGGTTCAAGAGTTAGTTTCTTCTGGGACATCATACGTACATCACGGTACATGGAACATAGGTATATCCAGTAGTGCGATATAACATATTGGTATTCCATATTCCTCCCTCGCATCGACTAATATTTCGACAACAATCAGTGTTTCAGTGTTTGCATTTATCGAGTACATAAATTTCTTGAAGTTACAAAACACCATAAAAGATTTGAAAGTATATTTCGTGTAGACACTAGACAATCTCGAAACATCTGCGTTAGGAAAAAAATTAATCAGACAATATCGAGGAGTTGAAATTGTAATCGACGTAAGTGCCACAAGTAAAAAAGGATATTTCCAATAAGGATGTTAAAACGCATTTTTTTATTAATTATGACACATCAAATATCACTTGAACTCTATGGACTTCCAGTGTTTATCAGTTTTGCACATACGGACAAGTGATAAAAGTCTATTGTATCAGTTAAATTTATTTATCTATACTTTTTCAATCATATTCTGTAGTTGTCGTTTACATTCGTAGTTCTGTTTTGCGATAGTCGCAAAACAGATTATTTTTAGTACTTTCTTCATCGCATGCCCCATCGAATATACTTCTCTTTTCATTAAAAGAATCATTTCTTTATTTCTTTCTTTCTTTTTTTTTCTTTACCTATTATACTACCTCCTCGATTTCCGCAAATACGCCGCTAAGGAAAACGTAGGATTTATTCAAAATTTCCCAGTAGAAATTCACGGGGGTCTACAGGTGAAATAAATTTGATTCGCGACACAATCGGATACGCGGGGATCCGCGAGGCGTTTCCAAAGAAGGGGCGGTGGGAAGCGGGTCTCCTTGTTCGTACGTATTCGAGACAGCTCATTCCCTATCTGGCGGTGAAATCAAATCTCCGAGGGCGAAGGAAAAGTGACAGGCTCTCGTTCGCGATCGAAGGAGGCGGCGGAATGCGTGGAATTTCTGGTAACCCGTCAGCCCGGCGATTTCCAGCCAGTCACGTACTTACAGACCAGCTCCGCAACTTCTGACAGATACAAATCTTCCCGAGCCGTTATTTGCAGTGGCGTGGCGTTAACCCCGGCGCTCGTGTGCACTCGACAAATCTCGATATGGAAAATCCACGAAACGTATAAATGTAGCTGTCAGTCGCAGCTTGCACCCCTAACACCTTTATCCTTCGGCCTGGTTGCCTCTTGCCGATGGCGTGGGGTGTGCTGCTGCCTTCCGAGTGTCTGCCGTGTACACGCACGCGTGTCGACAAAGTACAGTCTGCCGTTTCGTTTACGATAATACAGACTCGTGAATTTAACATTTACGAGTTAAATAGATACCGTACGAGTTCGCTTTTCTTTTTCTAATTTCAATTTATCGTGTTACGTTCTGTTTAAGTTATTGAATAGGGAGGATTGTTGATATAGGTGAAGAAATTTTTGTTGATCGGAGATGGCTTGACAGGTTTTTGTGTATGAAGAACGGCGTTTATTAGCGTTACTTCTTTATGCTGTGATCTTTCATTCGTATATTAAAATGAAAGGGGAATTATTGTGGGGTTGTATCGAATTAATTTTGTCTTTGAGAAGTTATTGAGAGATTTGTGATTTTCGATCTTCAGCGAATTTCGAATTTAGAAAATAAAATGGAGATATCGTCTTTCAATCGGAGATCTTTCAATTTTATGCAATATGTTAAGACACGTATATATTTATCGTATTAATAAATATATACACTTTCTAGAAAGCATATATTTTTGGAACAGGCGCAAAATAAAGCTAACTAATATGATTTTAGAATACTTTTACTACCAATATTTATTTATACGTACTTATTAAAATTTATAATTTTTTACCGGAATATGTACGGTATATCGTCGGTTTGCTAAAAGCGCCACAAATAAGGCAAATAAATTTACCACGAAATCTGGCAAAAATAAAAAATATTCAACGATTTAGCGATAGAAACAATTTTTATTTCCATAATTTACTTACTAGCCTTTGAATTTCGAGAGTCTTTCGTAAAATATTATTCTCGTGTATTGTTCATTACCAAATAAAGAGGTAGGCAACCCTCTGAAAATTGTTCTAGTCCAATAGTACAGTTATATGGAATAAAATTAAAAAGACAAATCTGGTACGTCCGTTAGTACCAAACGCAAACTACAATTAAACAAATGATACTGTCGCAAAATAATTTTTCTTCGTTCTGAGTACGTTCAAATTCCTACGTAACATTTGGTTTCCTATACGAGACGCAGAAAGCTTTGATTTCACGTGGCGTGTCATGCATCGCGTGTCTATTCTGTGGCGTCTACAGAAGAATTTTCCAGAAAAAGCTCGCAACTTTCCAAGAGTGGCATCGAGATATGAAAATTCCTGACATCCTATATTCGGGCCTTGGTTGGTCGGTCGTTCTTTCCTTTTTTTCCATGAGCCCCCCTGGGGCCTCGATTCTGATAGGGTTGCCACTGGCTTTTCCATATCCGCATACATCGACGCACACCAACAACACGTAAGTACACGTACACGTTACCATCACCACTCGCACGCAGATACTCCAGCCACCCTTATCACATATTTTTGCATATCATGCCACTGTTCTCGGAACCACACCTTTCCGCGGAAGGTCGTAAGATAGAGACAAAATCGTTGGAGAACTAGAGAATGAACAGGATCGGAGGATGACGCGAAGACTCTGTTTCCCTTGTAAAATATAACCGTGCATTCTAATGGAAAAAAGTATTTGCTTGCGTTTTTGCGATATAAATACGTTTCTGGTTGTGGTTCTTGATGATGGAATGTTTTTTAGTCGTTTGTGTTTGTGCATTCAACTTTGATTACCAGTCTAACATTATCGATTTGTTCTTTGAGAATTCGAGAACGTTGTGTAAATTCAGTAATTTTTACAGAGATTGATTTTTTAAGTGTACAGAAAGTTTTGGATATTGCGTGTATGAAAATATGAAATAGTCTCGATTTCTAGTTACAAACATATCTAGTATTAACAACTATTTTCTGTCTGAAATAATGCTACTATAACGTTGTTAGGTATACATTCTATTTTTCACTTTTAGTTTAACAAACATACATTACTGAGCATACTAGACGAGGTAGTTTACGTATCAAAATCGATTTAATTTAGTTTGTAATTTTCATTTGTGTTTTGAATCTTATAATAAATCTTGAATCTTATAGGTTCAGTGATTATATGAACATTCTTGTTACGTTTTAAATTGCGTTGTAAGAAAATTACCTTTTTTTTGAAAATTCTCAGCTTCTTGGCTGCTAGTCTTACGATATTAGGTGTAAAATTTCATAATTATGCACTTTGTATTACAATTCGTATTTTTCGTATCGACAATTTATAGATATTTATCTCAATTCAAAACATATATGTAACAGATAAGAAAATTGCTGGGGCATACGTCGAACATTCATCGCATAAAAGCGCTCTAAAGAACGTAAACCCAGTTATACATGCCTACTTTCCAACTGTGTCTACGCTTTAGAAAAGAAATCTGCATCAGCCATGGACCGACGAAGTTTCTTTATGCCTTTAAATATTCACAGACGAGAGTTCTTTGTCGACGGTATGAAAGTTTTCGTGGCCAAGCAAGCTTCTTGCTTCGACATCCACTCACTTATAATCGCACACGCGTTCGTTTTCTTTCGAATGGAAAGGGAAACACCCGCGGAAAAATTATTCTGAATCTTGTAAGCGTAACGTCCGTGCCTAAGGAAACATTGCGTTTAACTTTTCATCTGCGAGCTCGAATTTCGAGATCGAGCAACCTCTTGAAAAGCTGCGAGATAGCGGCTAGCACGAGAAGGCGCGAGGTGGAATTGTCAATTTCATAGTCGAACGAAGAACTCGTATCCAGCTCGAAAAGCGTATTGCCTACGGTGCCAAGATACCTTGGCCAAGCCATATTTATATTATTATTAAACATTGCAATGTGCTGTGTATGTGTGTGCACGGCTCATGCATACGTTCTCATATTCCAAACCGAGCTTCCGCCCCCGAAGCTTCTTTCTTCCGCGAGATATTCCATTTGCGCGCCATTCTTTTTATTTCATCCACCTCTTTCACGGCTATAAAAAATATTGTTTCCTGCTGAAACGAAACTGTTCGATCAACATTATGACGTATCGTTATAATACTTTCGTATATGAGATTTATGCTTTATTGGTATTAATTCACATACGCTCGAACATCCTTTGTGTTGTTTTTCAAAATAGTATCAGTTTCATTGACTCGTGGTATGAATTGAATATATCAACTATGTTTTTGTATTGTTGTCAATTGATTTTCAAAAAATGGCTATCCGTTACAAAGAACACTAGCTAACGTGAATAACGCGAGAGAAATTGAAAAATATAATGAAATTATCTTCAAATTCTGTCCTCTCTACTATTTACAATTCTTCGTCGAAATAATAAGACTTGATCTTTAAACAATTACATTCACTCGACTACTACCTACGGTTTAATCGGCTACTCGATACTCGAAAAGATGTATCTCTTGCCCTACCACACGTGGACACAAATTAGATCATACGACAAGATGCTAAGTGGCTGATACATTGAATTATCAGTTTCCCATATATTAAACGACCCAAATTTCACGTTAGGTTTGGCAGTTTCAGAAATTTCCTCAAATCCTAATCCTACACGTTGCACGCAGAATCCTCCCCATTTATATAGCGAATACCTGCGAACTGTATATGTATACCGCATGCATACATACACATATAAAGGCAGAGCATTGATATTTTTATTAAAAATTCAGCGAATACGAGCGCGCAGTCTATATGTACGAGGCGGTATTCACGAGTGGCAGCCGGTCTACGGCAGTGCGCTATTCACTTGAGACATTTCGCGGCGTTGGGTTTTCTCCTCGTGTTCCAGGCCGTCGAGAAGGACGAAAAAAGGGCGGAGAGAGAAAAGGTTTGGGCCGCGGAAGGGATAAGGGGTAGCGAACTGGGTGGCAGCGGTGGTTTCCGGAATCCGAGCGGGGCGGGGGTGGTTTTTTCTGTTCGTTTCTGGCGGCGAAATAGGAGGGCCGGAGGGCGAGAGCGAGAGCGAGAGCGAGAGAAGAGTGTCTTATACCGCGGGTGCACCGGCCTCTTATATGAAATACTTATACCGGGGGATATTCAGCAAGCTTATATTCGACTCGCATGCAAATCTCCTCCATACTTGATTTCTCGTGGATGCGACGCTCCGGGGGATGATGGCTCGTTTTACGCGGCAACCACTTTTCCTTCTCTCTGCTGCCTCCTTTTTCCCGTCGTTAAGTTCGACCAACGCTGGTATCGTGGCTTCTTTAAAAAGGATGCGCTCTCTGCCGCGTGTCTCGTGAAAACGCTTGCGCAGCTTCGAGGAGCAACGTCATTTTATCCGTCACACGATTTCGATATTTGTTCCTATGATTTGAAACGAATTAACCTTGGAATTGTGGTTGCGATCTTCTTCAATGTTTTATTATGCGATAGTTGTTTGATATTCTTAGCATGCAACTCTTTAGAATATACGTTTAATCTTTTGAGTTCAAATGCTGCAGCATGAATTTTTCTGAAGTCGAACGAAATACAATTTCATTTCTGCGATTTGTTACAAAATTATTGCATAAATTTTGTATGTGTAGATCTCTTTTATAAATATTTCAAATTATTATGTTTTATGATAACAAATCAAAATTCGTTTAGGAATAAGCAGTTCGTTCTTGCAAAAGCAACTACAAAATCTCAAGTAACTTAAAATTATATTGTTTTTACAAATACGATCAATTGCTTCTGTAGAAAATACTCTGATATAATAACATCGGTACGATTTCAATCAACTCCGATGATATTCAATTTATAGTCCATCAATACTCGGAATTCTCTAAAATCCAGCAAAACCACTGTACGATTCAATTGTATAACCACGGAATAAAAAAGGATGCAGAAGAATTCGATCAAATGGTAACGAGGTAAGCACGACATCCTGTTTCTGGTGGGCCGGTACGTCACAGCCATGATTTCTCGACTATTATGGCGAGGCACATGCATCGTGGGTGGTACAATTTTTGCTGGGAAAATATGGCGACCCTCTCGACCTTAGGAATAATATAATCTCGCTATTTTACTTCAACTACTGTGTGTACCACGGCCAGGAAGAATATAGGCGGGTGGAGCAAATAGGATGAGGATGTGTGGGGGATGAAAACAGAAAAAGAGAGGGGGGACGTGATGTAACGTAGTACCCGGAGGGTGCGCGGAGCAAGGGTGGCAGGAATACTGTCGGATGGGGCGCGATGGTCTAGCTTAAAGTACCAAGACACACTGTCTAGCTACGAAATTGTTTGGCGAAATACGCTGGGACTTTGTCACTTCTTTCCGGCTACATTTTCCTGTGCGCACGGCAACGCATATTCCATTTCGAATAACTTCCGAGTGGAAAAACGATGGTTTCACTCACTCTCCGTGGGAAATGGTTCTCGAACTATGTACTTAATTCCTTGATAAATATATAGTTTCTAGGTTTTTGTAGGTTTTATTCGAATCATAGTGGAATGTAACATTTGTAGTAGAATTTTGACTGTTTTTCTTCTATCGAAGAATAGAAGTATAGAATATAGAATAGAAGTATACAATAGAAGTGAAAATAATAGTGTTTGGTGTGAAAGAGACTAGTGTTAGTGTGAGTATATAGCGATATTATATCTTTATTGTATTTTTTATTATATTTATATTTTACTATATTTTTGTTATCTCGTTATTTCTTCATTTTACTGTTGTAGAAATATAAAGAAACGTATAATTATAGATTGAATGTTTTAAATTATCGATTGATGGATTTGTTATTATCGGTTTTACCATTAATATAACGAACGTCAAGTGGATCTTTATTACATAGACAAGAAATTATATCCTTTTTAAACGTTGAAGCAAAATACGCAGATATAAAGATAAAATTATTACGAACTTATATATTTTACGAATATATTATGTATCATTTTCTATCACCACAGAGAGGGAATGCAAAAATAAAGATATTTTACCTACATGTATAAAATGTTGAATGCCATATTCTTTGCTTTAGGTTTCTTCAGAAAATCATTTTCTTTTTATGAAAGAAAAATTACATTTTCTTTATCTTTCGTTCTCTCGAATCGAAAATCGTAATTTTTCTTTCATCCTGTCAAGCAGCGCAGGATTTTCGCTGAAAATTCAACTATCGCGATCGAAGTTGTCGAAGACAGAGAGGTGAAGGGTGCGGGACGACGTACGGATCCTTCGTCATGACGTTCGTCTCTCTAACCCCTCTGCTAGTGTATGCGCGTGTGTTGCAAAAGAGGGCTGGGTCTTAGGAGGATAGAATCCCGTGGGAGGCGTCTTGAAAGATAGGCTAGATAGTGGCTGCGAAATATGTATGCCTTCAGGATTCTGTACCTTGAACCAGCGAGTCTCGAAGAAGCTGCAGGAAGTCACTTCGCGTATCGCGAAATACTTTGCACCAGGCTTCCTTTTTATGCCTTTTCTTCTTGATACGCGAGGCAATAATGTTCCAAAAAATTTCACGTTGGCGAATATGCAAGGGAAAACTTCGTTGAAATATCATTAGAGTAAAATTATTTTTAGTAAAATAATTTATAAGGAGAACGCAATGGCGAAAAAGTTATCGTGTATGGCCAGTTGAAACATTCGTTTGTCTGCTGAGATTTATAAATATTTGCAAATATTTTAACATTCTTTTAATAGAATTCTTAATAGAATATTTCAATATAATTTGGTGCATTTTTATTAGAATTCTTAATGTTACATTCTTTTGATTGTCTATTAGTGATTTTAAGCAATTGTTTGAATTATCGAATAATATGAACACAAGTGAAACTATTTGTATTCTAATAGCCGAATTATTCACGATACGGAATACTAAGGGGCGATAAATTACCGTGACTTACCCTCGTTTACTTAACACACGACGCATCTATCCACTCGTGTTCATTTCTCGAACGTCCCTCTGAAATAACATCGCGCAGAGGAAAGTCCTGACCCACCTTAAGAAGTTCCGCAAAGTACTTCGCAGTAACTTTCACTCTCGTCGAATGAACTTACCCCGAGTTAACGGTCGAAGTAACGAGGAACACTTTTCCTCTCTTGCACCAGCCGTACAGTGGTGTACAATAAATCTTACGCGTTACGACAACCAACAGAAATCGTTGAATAATATTTGAGCATAAAAAACGAAATTATGCACTTAAACAATAATATTCGCAATTTCATTTCTAGATAAATACAGGATCCACATACTTTCTAAATATTGTAAAATAAAATAAGGTAAATAAGATATGGAACTCGATATCTATATTTATACTAAAATAATAGGAAAAGAAATTTTCTTCCTTATTCTTTTTTAACAATTAACAATTTAAAGTAAAATTTACTGTATATTCGTGAAATATTCCATTGAAATTGATTTTTTTAGTTTAATTTAAAAATCATTGCTACCTAACGTAAGAGTCGTATTCAGGAGATCCCAAGTATCGCGACTATCGATTTTGCGTTTCCAGTAATTTTACGTTTCCAAGGAGAGAGACCAGGCCGAGGAAGACGGGCGAACGTGCGTACATATATACACATATGTGTATTTATATGTACGTATGTATGGTACACGCGTATGTATGTCGCCTTATGTGCCACGTACGCCCCCCGTACGTACGAATACGTGTGTTGTATGGGGTAAAAAGGGGGTGACGCCGCGACGCCATGACAGATGCGTATATCTGTCGAAGAAAAAGATGGAGTCTGAAATGCTTCGCGTGTACAAAAAATACTCGAATATTATCGCGAGGAAAAATATCCGTAATGTGCTATTTTAAACCGTGCAAAATATTTCAAAAAGTTAGCCGTAAGATTTTTACGTAAATCGGTGATTCGTCAAATTTAATGTAAAATATAAGTTTTATTGTTAAATAGCATTGCAATGTTTTGCAGATTGTAGATATAGTGGATCAAAAAGGGGTTATTATCGTTAACTAAATATTTAAATTAAATACCAAAGCTAAAAATTTATATTTACTTGAACCTAAAACTTCAAATTAAGATATACTCCACCGAATATTTTTTTAAGGAAATGTACTTATAGTTTTCTTTTTTTATTAAATACGTATTTTTTTAAGCAAATTCCAAATCTAACAGTAGGTAAACTAATTATCAGTTATCGAATATCCTGAACAATTAATATTCAGTAGAATAGATATTTCTCAGGTTCTATACGTAATACGACCGTTATGATGCGACATCTTAAAAAGTGTTCCCTCACGTGTGACAGAATTTTCATTTTTAACTTCGTAGAGTTACATGCCATAACAGCGATCCGTGGTAATACAGTAGAATGTCGACGTTGAACCGTCATGGTGATACTTAAGAAACGGGTACAGGATATATAAGGGATGAGCGATGATGCTTGATATTAGGCAGGCACAGGACACGTCACCCCGCGAAACTTAAGTGTAACACAGAGTTGCGAGAGCGGGAGAAGAGCGAAAGAAGAAGGTGGAAAAGGAGATAGGTGAAGGAGCAGGGCGGGCGGGTTGGTTGGTAAGGATATAAGATAAGGATATACGTGTGCATCGTATCCAGGATCCTTGATCCTTTATCCCAAGAGAGCTCACGCTGGAGATGGAGCTTTTCGAGTCCTCCTTTCAACCGAGACTACGTGTACAGGTCGTTCCAACTCTAAGGAGAATATGACACCAATAATCAGACACCAGTAGCCAACGAATAAAACTATTAAAATTCCACGAAACTCGCTAAATATACAGAAGTTAGAATCATTGACCTTCAATTAAGTACAACATTTTGTAATACAATACAGCAACAGTGATGTTTAAAATTTAGATGATTATAACCATAATCATCCACTGTTCGAAAAGCCAGAATGAGCAAAAGATGTAAAGCGAATGGAAGTAATTCAGCGAACGATATGATAGAGGCAACTGAAACAGCCTGTAGAATCAGCCATAGAGGTTAACACGGCAACGTGATGCGAGATAGACCGTAAAAGATTACTGCGACATACAGTGTGCTGCTTTCTCCTCCATCTCTTTACGTCTCTAGCATCGCCTCGCGATACCACCCTCTCGCGCTCTTAACCCACCCTATCGTCGAGTTCTCCTTTCTGGCGCATCCCGATCTCCCATATCATATTATTCACGGTGAATCCCTTTTCACATTCGCCTCCTCTTGCCTCATCGTCTTCTCCTTCCTCCTCGTTTTCTTCTCTTTTGGTATCAAGCTGGCCATTATGCACGTATTATCGATACTTTATGGACATCGATGCCAATGAAACATTGAAATTTCGCGGCCGCACACATCCCCTCTGCTCTCCTTCTCCTAGCCTGTCCAAGACACGCAGTTTGAATGGCAGCCGAGTATTAACGACGTGTCGTGCAAGCTTCTGGCCTGAATTTATGGTCCCATATCCCAAGGAGAAAATTGGAACTGTGGTTTTCAATGTCGGCCGCAACCAATGACGAGCTTTATGACGCGAAATATAAGGATTACTTGTGTTTCGTTATTCGCTCTTATCTTATGGAGTGGTGAATTGTCGCAGGGAGATGTCAGTAGAAATTTAAAGCAAAGGCTTCTACCGTTAACACTCTGTGATTCTGTTTTTAAGAGGATGAATTTTGTCTTTAAGAATTTAGATTTTAAGAGGAGAAATTGGTTGCAAGAGAAAGCAATTGAGAGACTCAAATGGTAAAAGATAGAAGCGTAAATAACGAAGATTTTTAATACAAATTTTCGGTAGAATATTTCTATCTTGCAGTAGTCCTAAGAGCTAAAAGAAATCATTCTAGCCCTTCTATTTTGTCGTATTCTGCGCACAAACACCCTCAAAAGGGTCTCATATCTCACAAAGACAATTTCTTTGTCATTTAAGATAGTATATGGAGTATAATGGACTACAAATTCTCATTCTGAAAATTGTACTATTATATGATACAAAATTAATGAAACTATTTTGCCCGAGTTCCACCGAGAAATTCTACCGTTTTTCCTAACCCCAATCTTTCGTTTAATATTTTATATCCTTATTTATCCTTTAGCCTATAGACTTAAAAATTTGCAAATATGATCAAATTAAAAATACGTTGCAAATCCAACATTGATCAAATTTTCTGTCGTCGTAACGATAAAAATCTTCAAAATCCATATTCCTCTTTCGTAACAACTGGAGAAAAAAAGAAGACAGAAATAGTGGAGCATAGTCCCAAGTTTCGATTACGCTCGCATCGTTAACAATTGCGATGTAAGGCATCGGTAGCGAGCGAGCGACCGTCTGGCAAGTCTCTCAGGGAAACATTTTAATACGTCGATCCTAATGGCTCTACAGAGTTTCACAACCGTTTCCATCGTTACGAATGCTTTTCCTGTACACACATGACCGTCCCACGAAACGTCGTCTCCTCGAGCACGTAAGAACACTAAGGACCTTGTCGGTATAGTTTTCTCAAGGGTCGTTCGTTCCTCTGAAATTCAAGTCGAAGAGTACCGGCTCTCCCTCTTCCGTACCCTGTCCTTTTCTAGCTCGTTCGAACCACCGTCGCCTTCCTTTCCTGTTTCCTGCTGGATTCAGAAACGAGGGCAGATACGGAGCGTCCAAATAGGATTTTGCGTATTCCGGCAGACGTCAGGACCATTACCAGGCCAAGAAACAGAGGACAAGGAAAACCCGAGCGCGCTTTGCTCGAAGGCAGACTGGAAGACATAGAAAAAATACAGAATAAGGGAATGACGCGAACGAGGAAACGGGGAACGATAGACGAAACGGCGAGATTGTTATTTTTAGTATTGCCATTTCGGCTATTGGTATTTGAATTTGCTTTCTTGTTATCGGCTCATCGTTCTAATTTCTTATAATTTAAACTACTGTCGTTTACGGATTTTATAACTTTTTGGTTATTATGGATTATATACAAATACCAAAATTAAATGATACGTAAGCAATGAGGAAGTTGAAGGATAGTTTGACATTTTTAAGGACGAAGGACTTTTTAATGCTGTTGTTGTTACCTATACTATATATATGATAAACTTTGGCTCATCGTAAATGCTACAGGGATAATATCTACATTTGGATAGGAGACTCGTTCATGATAGATAATTAACAAGTATTGAGCAATCTTGTAAAAAACGAACACGAAGAAGACTGAAATTCTCTGACTACCCTAATTTTCCATCCATTTTTATACATTTATCTCTCGATTTTTATGCATCTATGAGAAAATTGAAAACTATTTAAAAGAAATAAGATGTAACACTTGTTGCAACATTTAATAAGTAAAACGAATCGCTACTTAGGTCTATTTTCTTCAGTTATATTCACAAAAATATGAATTTCCAGAATATCCGCAGTCTAAATCTAACGAATTCTATCCTCGAACCAAATCATCCAATTTCATTCCTAAAACCAACGTTAATGGTAACACAAATGGTAGCCACCAAACAGAAACCTCAGGCAGCCACGAAAGAAGAATAGAAGATGAAGCAAACGAGGGTAGTTGAAGAGAAGCCATCGTACTTTCAGAATAGTATTGTATCATCGTCAGAAACATATGTGGCGAGCAATAAGAAAAGAAGGTGAATTCTTAGTAAGAGATAGGCGGATCTCTACGTAGAAACTCGCTGACTGAATCCTGCTGACTGATGGTAAAACTTGAAAGACGTTTAGAATTGGGTCGCCGACTGGGTGAGGGTGATAGTGGTAGCTCCAAGAGGGATGGTTAACATCAATGAAAACGAGGAAACTGATAGATGCAGAGGAAAAGGGGAAAGAAAAATTCTCTGTCTACGATCAGACCAATATAATATACGAGTTGAAAGCCACGCTTGGAAATGTATACACAGTAACCTGGATAGGGTGATCGGTTCGATTCCAACGAAGCGTAAGCTGGTTCTCCCGAGAATACCAAACTCTCTTGTATGTCGCGCACGTAGATGTTCGAGACTCTGACGACGTCCTTCGGCCTGATTGGCAAGCCGAAGGTTCGTTATTTGACGACCGTAGATTCCTCGTTTGAAAAGGATGGTCAGTCTGGTCAGAGAAACGAACGAACAAAATCGTGAATCTTTTTTAAACTTCCAGGGACCAAGGGATGAAACGTTTTATTGAAGATGAAGCGTACACGAGGGATGCCACTCCGAGTCAAAGAATTATCTCGAGAAGTTTAAGGCCGAGCGAACGATCAAAAGGGCTCCCGCTCGAGGGTGGAATTATTTGCTTTCGAAATTGAATAATGGAACCCTTACGTTTGCAATATTTGCTCTTTTCTCCTTTCAGATCCGACGTAGAAGTTCTCTGTTGAATAGGTTTCAGTTTCGCGAAAGTAACACGCAACTCGATTTTTAATAATTAGAGAATCTTGGAAAGGATTAGAATATTAGAAAAATTAGTTCCTCTTATCGATAATCTCTTTAAGAATATTTTTGTTATACGTTAAAAATAAATACCGCAGAATTGTCTACTATGTAACTATATTTGATAATGAAGATAAAAATTCTCATTAATTCTGAATCAAGACCATTTAACCGATGTCGATGTTGATAATAATTTTTCTTCTAAAATGTGTATTCACAGTCCACCGAACGAATTTCCAAGGTTTTATTCATAATACAATAAATGAAGGATATTTCGCTAAAAGATTTCGCACATCGTCATTGTAATATAATTGAAATTTTGAGTCAAAATTCAGAAAATATCTTGACGCCAATTTAACGAAAATTCAATTCTCCACTTCGTCGAGCGAAATTCGAATAGGGCAACATTTTTCGAAAATCGAATAGAATTTCGTAACGCGAACGTTGACTAGGAATTTTTGCAAGAGTTCCCTCTCGTAGTCGAGCTGCATTTCAAAGGTCGCGGTGGGATTTAATTGGCATGAATAATGAATTCCGGTGTGCGGCTTTTGCTGGTACAGAGATGTACGTTGCCTGCTGGCTGGCCGGGGTTAGTTGAGGGTGGAAGTGGGGGCGAGAAGCGCAACAGGTTCCACTTAATTATTGAACACTATAACCGGCTGGCACAGCTGCCACCTCCGTTTTTGCACCCCTCACAGCGGCCCGTAATCAACCACCTGTCCGCGATTACGCGAAGGTTAAGGTCGATCGTTGCCCTCAAATCAATGCAAAATTTCTCCCGATTGCTATACTTTTATTATATTTACGATTACGTTTTACGATGGAATCTTCACAAAGGAGAACATTTTACAAAGAATTATCAAAATGAGAATAGTCTTATGTTTTATTTGTTTGATATACAACGCTGAAATAATTCATTCTACAAAATTTAACGTTGAATATTTTAGTTTTAGATTTATGGAAACTTTATAACGAATCTTCATACGAAACTAAGTCTTATGTATCTTCTATTCAGCTTAGATATAATGCACAAATGATTTATTTTAGAAATGTAACGGTGAATATTCCGGTTGATTCGTAGAAGTCTACGTTATTTTTCATCTGTCAAGGAATAGAAATCGGATTCGTCGAGCTTCGTAACCGAAGAAAAGAAATATTTCGTATTGGAGAACGTCTCGTTTCACGTTGGCAGCAGTGCACGCGGCAGTACGGGAAATGGGTTCAGAGACGCTGAGACGGTATTGATTTTCTATCCGACGTATGAGAGATGCGTGTTTCGGATGTTCTCCTTGCTCTTTGTTTTCTCCGTTCTCGTCTACTTACCATCGCAGCGCGTTGCATTCTTCAGAATGCACTTTGATAAAATATCTTATTTACGAGTTTAGAAAATACGACGTCGGCCGGAAGCGAAGAGGTAGATCTTCCGGCGCTACGCTATATACTTTTCAGAGTATTTCGCAGACTTTGATGCCAACTGAATTCCCATGCATCTTGATAACATAAAAACGTACATAAAATTCTTCCTTGATTCTTGAAAAATTAGTTTTTAAAAATATCATTCTAACAAATCATCTTAAAAAATAACAAATATATTGTAATGGATATAAGAAAATTATTTGCTTTTGAATTGCTATACACCCGTTACTATCTCTTTTCTGGCATATACTCCATATTATTTTTCATCTCTCCATTCAGAATAATTCGACAGTTCGAAAGAATAAGTTATCGTACGTCAGTTGGCGTACAGGCACGCGAAAAATGGCGTCCCCGTGAAGAATGGATTTCTTCTTCTTCTTACGAGGGTTTTTGCTCCCCGTAGAGAGGGTGGGTGGCTCGTGAGACCGGCTGACGTTGACGAAACGCTATTTGGAAACAACAACTATCGAGAAACTCGCGATATGGGTAAATACAGTGGCTGCTGCAGGCGGCGTCTCTCGAGTTTTCCTCCATAGACTTGCGTACACACGCGAGATCCGTCGGTGTATGTAAATTCGCGAATACGCGGAAGTGCAATGACACACATGCTGTGTATAGAAGGACCGCTTCCGGCGCCCCAAGGGGGAGCACGAACGCGAAAGAAAGAAAACGCAGTTCACCCGCTGGCTGAACTTGACAGATTCGAGAAAAGTTGAAAGAATGTCGTCGGTCTGCTCGCGAATCGTTTCAGTAATAGAGCGCTGAGAGAGAGGAAAAAATCCCCGCAGAAATTCGCACGACGGAGATGTTGATGCATAAACGGTACCTAACAAATGAAAATGTTGGCCCGAGCTGAGAAATATTTTTCTGTTTGCGAAAATAAACTAGGGAAACGCGGTTTCTTGAAATGAAATCAAATAACATTTAAGAGCAGTAGGAAAACAGGAGAAAGAATTTTAGCTGTTTTGCGAAACTTCTACACTTTTTGGTACTTGTGAAATAGTTTTGAGAAATTAGGAGTGATATTATATGCAGAAGCTAATATGGTATTGTCAATTCCATTCCTTTTCGATTTGAGTTTTTCAACGTCGCGTTGATTATAGAAATGAAATGTATATGCGTATATCTTTAATGTTACACTGTAGACACAAAATTGCAAGTGTTTGAAATTTCTAAATGTTCTAGCATTTTTAAAACACCGCTGCTTTTCGATTTACCAATTCTTTTGTCCTAATAATCTGATTTAACATATGTACCATATTCGTATAATCTAACTTAAAAGTTGAAACTGTATTTTACCAGAATTAAAACATCAAACGCTTTGACTCAGCAGATTTAACGTTTCGGTAACAATCAAATAAAAATAAAATGACATAACAAAATATCCAAAGACGACGTAAATCTCGCTTAATATCATGTGCAAGATTTATTCAACAGTTATATCCCCAGATTTCGCAAAAAGATCAAGCACGACATAAATCTTTAAACACGTGTCATATCTTCCACGCTTGTTATCTAAACAATTTATCAACAAACGACACTTTAACCTCTAAATTTTCAACGTTTCTCGTAGTAAGATCTTCCGAGTTTTCTGCGATCGTGTAACGCGAGAACGCAGCGTTGGTAAGCAGCCGCAATTTTGCATGTTTTATCGTGGCGCGAGAGACACGCAGTGGAGTGTCGAGAAGGAGAGGAAACGATGAAAGGTCATGGGATGCGTTTTGCCTTGGCGAGAGGAGCCCGCGGAATTAGCGAGATTTACACGCGACATAAACGCCGCTGAGGGCGTCGTAAAAGTTTTCAGATGCTGTGCTCGGTTGTTGTGCGTGTGAGCGTCCGACACTTGGCTCCACGTATGGCGTCGGGAAAACGTGTCCTACGTGAGACGTTCGACGTCGCTGCCTCCGATCCCTGGGAGCGCATAGGTCGGTATCACTGCCGGAACGGTAACGGCCCCATAAAAATTCGGAATCGCGCTGCAACGGCCAAACTTTCGACGTCCCTTACGAGCGCTGGGATAAGAGACCGTCGTAGACCAACGGTTGGAGAACACGCGATGTTTTCATTGATCGATGCGCCATTAATTTCGGATCGTAGTGTACCAATAAATTTGAATTCAAGGTGGATTTCTCGGGAACTCGGTAGTTGGAACGAGTTTTACGAGTGATAACGGTGTATTAAATTTTTTTATGTGAGATGTAATCTTGTGACCGTAGTTTTAAATGTAATTGGGTGTCGTTTTTGGTTGAATGGTAGTTGTTAGCACAGGAACATGGATAACATTTCGCTTAAAATTATAGAATTTCTATGGAAAATAATCTTTTATCGCTTTACAAAAATATTATTTTATATACTTGTAGGATATGAAGTATTTGCCTATATACATGCAAAAATTTATAATATACGATCTGTCATATAAAAACGAGCAGAATAAGATCATAGATTATTCAAAGCTGTAACAAATATGCGACAATTGAAAAAGATTCAGAAACAGTATTATCGTTTTAGCTGCTATATGAGCGTTTAATATGTCTGACTATGTGTGATCTGTTCTACTAGCATCGTGCAAAATGGACTGCAGCAAGTACAGTGCTACTTCTTTAAAATGTTCTTATACTTTATTATTTTCTTTGCATATAAAAAGATCAACTTTTTTATTTATACATAAGATAATATAGCTGGTATTAAATGATTTCTATAATATTAATATTTATTATATAGTAGAGACGTGAATCAACGCTATACTAGAAGCGAAGAATTAAAAAGAAGAAACGATAAATCTCGTTTAATACTAGCGGAAGCTTTTTCGAAAAATGTTCGCCTACGTTTATGGGACACCGTAGATGTCGAGGGGTTTGGCACAGAATGTCTCCGCTATAGCGAGCCATTTGTTCCTGCCCTATCTACATCCACAACGTGCTCAGCGTTGCTCGATGAAACATGGCCGCTTCGTTCCCGAAATGGCACTTTGTGAAAACGAATTTTCTGGTTTCCGCAATCTTCGATCGCGCCTATATGCTCGTATGGATGAACATGTGGGTCGATCTCGGCATAAAAAGAAGAAGAATAAAAGACACAGAATTAAACAGTAATTTTCCGTATCTGTAACTTAATGGGTTAATTCTATTCTAAAATAACGAAACATCAAAACATAAATATATCAAAGGAATATAATATCCGCAAATATGTAATAATTTACTTAATTGTTCTCTACACTTATGTTTGTATCTTTCAAGGAAAAATTTTCTTAAAATCCAATAAAAATCATCAACCTCTCGGAAATTATATTACGAAAGTACTTAACATTCTTAAAGTCGTATTGCAAAAGTACTTAACGCCTTTGAAATCACGTTAGAAAAATTACATTGTAGAGCTTGCTCACTGCAAACATTACTTCATCACGATATCAGACCTCTATCATCTGCACCTTCGGTTTAGCCAGCAGATAAACCCCTTTACCTTAATCGTCGATTATTTTCGTCATTTACAGCGTCGTCTTATCTTTGGTCGGCCAGGTCGAACCTAAAGATCGACGTCATCGGAAAAGGGATACGATAGAAGAAGCGGGAGCAAAGAAAGAGGGAGGATACTATGGGTGGGTGTTTCTCGCGTCACGAAGATTATCAATATCCAAACTGCTATCTCTCGAAGGCGCGTGTACACATCCCGTCTACATGCTAAAGAGGCGGTATTTACGAGGGTGTAAACCCCTTGGTAGGCGCATAAACAGCCCTGTAGATTACACGACCATTGGGCCTGGAGCTTCTCCAGCTCGTCAGCGCCCGACAGCCGCCTTCATCTCGTGTAAAATCGTTTCGTGGTCGAATTCAAACGCGTGTCGTCGTACACGAGAATCCATTAGCGTGCACTCGACGAGTCGGTCGATTCCCCCGATTCATCACTCGCCATCGTTGCACCTCTACGAGGAGATGAAATAAAATTGCAGCCAGTTATTGAACCGGCGATCAATCTTCTTCTTTCTCGCGATGCACGCACTGTGTCGACGTTTGTTTAGGCGAGAGCTCGACGCTATTCGAATCGAAGCATGACGCCGCGTATCGCCACGGATTTGCCTTCTAACCTATAAAATTAAATAAAGTAGGGAAATAGCGGTTTATTTTTCGTAATGGTACCGCTGCACTGTAGAAACTGGGCTTCCCAGCGGGATTTGAGATAAAGAGTAGAGGTTTTGTCAATTCTATTATGCGAGGGGTTCCCTGAACACTGGGGAAACTGCATAGATATTTGGTAGGAATTCGCGATACGGAGTGGAGATTTCATTAATCCTATCATCGTCAGATTATCAGATTATCATCATACTACACGTCAGAGACATTGAATAAATATTTCCTGACACATGACTATATTGAATGTAAAACAAAGTACTTATGAAAATATCTTCGTATATAACAATTGTTAATTGTTAGTAAATATAATGGTAATATAAAAGAGAATATAACTGTAGGCATAGTAGAATATTTAAAAAAATATAGAGCCTTTGAACATTGATATCAGACATTTTATGAACGAAATCTGTAAATTAATAAAACCTAACTACAAAATAATGATAAGATATCCAAATTGATAAAAGAAGTTTACGAATCTCCATCCTCAAAAAAGTAATTAAATGCTTCCCAAAGATACATTTCTCCTTAATAAATCTGTCTAAAATTTCTCACTTTCGATGACATCGGACACGACAGCACCCTAATCAGTTCCATATACTAAATCAAAGTTCGAGGATTCCGAAATCTATCGCACCGATGGAAATTATCATGGAGACCAAACTCGGCACTTCTTCACGATCTAACGTGTCCGTGCGCATTGAATGATTTCACCATCGTTTCCCATTGGCCACGAGTGCGATAAGGGCAAGTAAGAGGACTGCTTTCAACGTTTCGAGCTGGCAGTGGCTGTAGGTGGTGTAGTCGTAGGGGGTTGAAGACGGCTGCGGATGCGAGATGGTCGCTCGAAGACAGCTACCGATAATAAATCATACGATGATACATTCTATCGTTCCATTGGCGAACGCACGCCTCATCTCTGTCCTCCGTGAAAAGGAAGATCCTGGAGAGAAAGCTCGAGCTTTCTCGAGAGAGATCACCTCTGCTGCCGGGAGAGAGCTTGCCTCGTCCTCGCGAGCAGGCAATCTATCACTCTTGGAACCTACTACCTAGCATCCCTCGCCAGCTCAACCACAGAGACCCTCCCACGCGTCTACTCGCGCCTCTGAACACCATCCACCTTCCTTATCCTCGTTCTTTACCTTCCTCGGGCTCTAGACACACTGACGATCTCTCTCGCGTGCTAAACTTTATTCCTACGTGGCATTTTCTCTTCGATGCTTCTTTTCGAGAACGTTTTGATTCGAGCAATTGATACTTTGCAGTGATTGAAGAATAAGTTCTTGATTAATTAAAAGATATTTGGCTGAGGTTTGGTAGTTGATTGTGCGCTATTTTTTAGGATAGCTTTCAGTGGTGGTATGTATGTACCGAGGTTACGTAAGTCGTCGAAGGGCTATGTTCCTTTTCTTGTACTTTTAGATAGTACAAGATTGTTATAATTACGTTACGGATGTTAATGCATTTATGGGAAGTTTAGATGTCTAAAAATGTACAGAATGTATACAATATGTAGAAGTGAACAAGATATCAAAAATAAAGTATTAATGTAAATAATATTTAAATTTTAGATTATTATAAAATTAATATTAAATATTGAATACTTGGGACCTGAATTTTAAATAGTTTCACAATTGTAAATAAATGCTGGATTAATAAAATAGAATTTATAAAATAAAATATAACATAAAGGATAGTAACTAAACACTTTACCGACATGAATTAAGTCGTTTTATTCTACGTTGTAGAATAAAAATTGTTGTAGAATTCTAAAAGGTCTCTCACACGCTAGAATCAGAACAATTGTACCTCTTAAAATATTATCTTTTAGTGATAAAATTAATTTTAGGGATACTTCCACATAACTCTGATCTTCCCAAAATAATCTCCCTTATAATTTCTTATAGTGAATAATATATTTAATACCGCGTAACTAAATATCGAACTGAAAATAACAAACTTGTAATTCTTTCTTGAATTTTCAAAGCACAGTCGCTATTTTTATAAAACGATATCACAACGAAAGGATGGAGAAAACATTTCGTGTAACGAGTACAAAAATGCACGTAGAATATCGAAGGTTTCACGATAAGAGACATCATGTAAGTTCACTTGTTACAACGATAAGAGGATCTTTAACAGGGAGAAGAGCCAGGGAGAATCTTTCGTAACGCCATCGTAACGAACGATTATGCAACAAAAGTTCCAGGTAATTGGGGATTTGCAGGGGCTTTACACTTGAGCAACTTACGCTCTGAGTAAGCATGCGAGACACGTTAACAAATGTTGGAATAAGCAGCTTGTCGACGCATGCAGAAGAGCGATGCACTTGTGATTATTTTTTGAAATGGAAATCGCAAGGATCTAGCGATATTTCCTTCTGCAAATGACAGTGTCTACTTCAAGAATATAATTAATTTTAGTAGAAGTTAAATGTTCAATGTCTTGTCCAATAGAAATATGAGTAAACTGCACTTAATCTGTCAAATTAGCGAATATAAATAATCACTTATTATATAAATAATTTTCAAATGATTAATTTCTCTCACAAACACACGTATCCACTTTAGATTTTTAATTCCTTGTCTTATAATATCGAATCAATTTTCTCTTGATTCGACAAAAGAAAATCGTGATTATAATTCTAACTTCAATTTCAGTTCTTCAGACTGAGAATTTTTAATTACTAGACTGCAGATGTTTATGTATTTATGGAAAATTCAGATGTGCAAACACGTACAAGATGGACTTATATAATAGATTAAATATATTAAACCAGATATATACCAAATATAATTATATAAAGTACTCGTTATTAGTTCTCAGCTTATTACTTTTAAATTACGTATACAATAATTTATTCATATTTAGCATCTGATACGCTGTACCAGTGAAAAACTAAAACATAGTTTATCATACGAACTTATTTTTTATGCACATAAATTATATACATAATTGATCAATATTAAAGAAGCAACAATATTATGAACATAAAACTATTTAAAACCTAAAGAATTTCTTTTATTAATCAAAAGTATTACGAGGATGCCATATGGATCAGGTCTTGGGGATGTTATGATCTTCCACTCGGCTGACTTCAATATTTTTTATCAGGACAAAGTCAAGTTCCCATTCCTCTCCTTTCTTCTTTACACTGTTTCTTTTGCCTTTCGACGCAACCCACTGTTTCATATCGTCGATTTTCTATAAGACTGACTCCAAGGCGGTCTAACGCGTCAGAGTTTTCTGCATTCGCGGTAATTTCATAAGGAGCTACCATCCGAAACGATCGTTTCAATCTTTTTCCTTTACCCTGTTCTTTCTTCTTCGCTGACGTGTTCTTAATTTAAGCGCCGTCCACATTCCTGGAATTTGAACAAAGCTTCTTCTTTTTTTTTTTTTTTTTTTTTGGTTCAGCAATAAGCACAACACAAACGAGTAATCGAGATTGGGCCGAGCAAAGCGGGTGGATTTTATTTTCTGCGGTTTTTCCATAGCGTTTTGTCGTGGTTCTCTTGAAATACGACCGCTTTGAAATACCTTTCATTTGATTTTAGCCCGTTTAGTACATTCTTTAACATGGATTTTAAAAAGTTTTTGCTCAGTTTCTTCTTTTCTTATTTCTTAATTTTTTCCGGTTCGTACAAGATTCAGTATCTTCTAATTCTTGTTAAATTTCAGAAAAAAATAATTCAGTATTGAATTTTTTTATAAATTTTAGAAAATTTATACGACTACTTTAGAGTATCGAGATAATATATATAAAATATACTACCTCTAAATAATTTTTGTATTTAAGAATATAAACTATTTTCCATAAAGGTTGAAATTCTTTATCCATTTTTCGTTTCTTTACAAGCAAGTTTAAAACTTGTTACACTGTCAATCAATTTAATATCACTGCAATTGCTTTTTTATTTTGCTTTGACATTATATTTCTTCCATCTTTTTGAACATTCCAACGTATTGATTATCATAATATTGATTATGGTGTTGAATTGTTACAAAACATCGTAGGTCTAACACCTACTTTTAATATACAATTTATATTTTCAAACATAAACTTGGACTGTTGAGTCTTATTCTATGTCGTAATCAAATTTCTCCTACCAGATCATATTTTAATAACTTTAAAAATTCAAATCAAACAATACGATTGCTGGAATATTTAAAACAAACCCACCTTTCCCAAAAATTACAAAACTTTCTCCAATAATTTCAATGATTTCAGCTAATTAAAAACAAAGAAAAGAAGAGAATACAACAAAGTTTATTACATGTTTTCCTTTCTAAACTTCAATTGTCTTCTCTCTATTATTATACAAGCGACAGTATAAAAGCATAAACAGTTTTTCACAGAAGAATGCCACAAAAACTCGTTTCTACTTAAACCTCTGGTTTTGTTGCAACCTCTTACAAACGCGACGTCGGCGAAAACACGCCTGCATATGATACATTTTACGGTAGACCAGCCACGGTGAAATAATAGGGAGTAACGTATAAAGTTTCGCGTGGTTTCTTTCATGGCACGTCATCGGGAGGATTGCACAGCCTCGTCGATGTCTCCTCCTCCTCGTGTACGTTAAGAGTAATAGAATTTTGATCGAATACAAACAATCGAGCGGGTGGCAACAGGAAAAAGTCGCTCGTGGGAATATGGAGAAGACTCTCTATATACCGTTCATCCAATCATCGCGCGGTTCCGCGTGTCTCCCTTCATCTCGCCACTTACTCTTTCATCTTTTGTCTCTCCTCATTCTTTATTGCATACTTTGTATTTTCCTCAATATATTTTCCGTTTTTGGAATTTGACGCTGGCTACGAAAGCGATTTGCTTGAAATTTCTATGGTTTCGTACGTTCTACATTTTTTCCCCATTTACATAATTTACATAATAGATATACAGGGTGGTTGGTAACTGGTGGTACAAGCGGAAAGGGGGTGATTCTACGCGAAAAAAGAAGTCGAAAATATAGAATAAATTTTTTTTTTTAATTTTTCCATCGAGACAACGATCTACAGCGAGATCCGTTATAACGAGACGTGATAAAGTGCACGCGAAGTACCGAGCGAAAATTCAAAGTCGATTTTCTCGAAAACAAAGCCTCAAACGAAAAATTTTTATTCTATATTTTCGACTTCTTTTTTCGCATAGAATCACCCCCTTTCCGCTTGTATCATCAGTTACCAACCACCCTGTATGTAATAATTTGCATCGGACAAACAAAGCTTCAACTATGAGATCCAATTCCTTAAAAATGTTTGATAAGTATATCTTACAATGTAGTTTGCCAGAATATCACTCACGATGAATGAAACTTTACTTGGAATTTTTCTCACAGACTCTCGTTATTAGAATCTCGTTACGAGACCTATTTAAATATGAGGCTCTCAGAAAAGCCAAATTGATCAGTTTCACTTTTCATCAATTTTTCAATTATACAAGTACATGATTAATTTTTTCGTACGTATAATTCTGAAAAAAACAAATTACTGAACTTTCATGAGTTCGTTTATTACAAGAGGATGATATGAACAATAGCAAACTTCAAGATAAATTTTGAAAATAATGTTTACTATATCATCGCTCTTTACTGCTTTCCAATTTCTTCATATTCCACCAATGTGGCTGCCGAGTGGCTCATATATCGACTTATCTAGAGAAGAACCTAAACTTTATATCAGTTACTTATATTTAATCACACACTCGGATATATGTTGCAATGTTGTTCGACAAAATCCATACAAGTGATTTTCTACATCATTTCACCTTAAATCTTCATAATTCATTAAATAATTTTTCATTTAACGATCAATATAAATCAGTTTTATATTATACTATATATGCTATCGTGTATCTCATTCTTGTAAAGATACATAACTCCCTAAACATGTGAAATTTTTATATGATCCAGCGACATCCAATTATTAAAATAAAGTCCTCCAAGCATAAATACAACTTGATTCCTAAAGCTTCGCGATATCGAGGTCGCGTAATAAATGACAGAAGACCTCGAAACGAACCGTTCTCCGCCCATTGTTCCTATCAATATTCCTGCGGAATCCAGCAAGAAATCTCGATGTACATATTTAGCAATTCGGTGTTTCACGCAAGCGTTGTTCTCGAAACGTACCGCGTCTCGTACAATCGAGTTCGCGGATTGTATCGTGGAATCGCGTGACACAGCACGACACGCTGTACCACGTAAATCATGGGTCCTCGATTGGAGATGTGCACGTGTAACGGGGTCTCGCGATCGTCAAGGTAGACTGACGTTTCTCTTATTTGATCGTTGATTGTCATGCGAAACGCCGCACTTCCTATTGATTGGGGCCATTGGGGGTTCCTGTCCCCATCCAGTTCTCTCTTTCTGATACCGTCTTACGCGTGTGTCTTCGCCGTTCCCAGCGACTGCGGAAGAATAAGCTTGGCCTTGTGTACGTGCGTCCTTGTACGTATCGTGGTATCTCGTGACAACAGGGGAAAAAGGAAGGAGAAGAATGCCGGGACAAATTTAGGGACCGTTCGAATGGAGATGCCGTGTCGATGTTACTCGCATTTGCATTCCGACTTTCGATACAAACCCCTTTGTCCCAGACCTTCTGCCTGGTCGCTCCTCTGTTTCCTATCTTCTTTGTTTTTTACCTTTGTTTACCCTCTTTCTCTCCTTCTTTTCTTCTTCCGACTTCGTTCCTTTCTTCTTTTTACTTTCTATTCAACGTCGTCCTCGACTGTCTGCGTTCTCCTTCTCAGCTTGCGGGGTCTAGAGTTAACTACCGGATGAAATTTAACCGAACATCTTCTTTTCCTGAATCTTCACCCTTTTATGATTTTTTGGTAAAGTTATGCACATTAGCTACTGTAAGTTTTAGGACACCTAGTTGTTACATTTACTGCAAAACTCTAGCAGATTTTACTTTATTTAGTATTTTATATCATAGGATGAATATGAAGTAGGCAAAGTAACAGTTTTGTAGTACAATACGTAGAAAATAACAGCAGCGAAAAATATTCGATACGTGCTATCAGTAGATGTATGGATAAGTGTGCTAGTACTTACAGTGATATTGGTACTTTTTTCAATACTTTAAATAGCTTTCAATAGCATCGTTCACGTCATATATACGTGCAATTTTTCATCCTCCCGTACACACGTATGTTCCATTTAAAATCCAGTTACTCTGCACTGAAATTCAATTGCAGCAAAATGTAACATCTTTACGCTATCGAAAACCGTTTCTCAAGTAAAAAGCTACGTATATCTAGGATCGAAAATTTCTCGTAATAAAATTGAAATAAGTTGGCGTTCGAAATGAGCCAGAAAATTTCCAGTGGAAAGCGCGATAAAAGCAGGTCAGCGAGATTGCCGCTAGAATTTCGAGTTGCAAGGAACGACAAGGAACAGAGGACGAAGGGAAAAAAATAATGTAAGAGAGAAAGCGACGAGGCAAAGAGAAAGAGAGAGAACGGGTGAAGCCGGAGTGATATGTACGGGGCACAGGTATGCGGGGTGAATATTTCACGAGGAAAATTCAGTTACGGGCCGAAGATTCTCAGGACACGTAGAGCTCGTCCGACGGCGTGCAGCATTTCGAAGTATTTCAGACTTAGTTAGAACGTTTGCGTTTCTATTTAACGTCCGATGCCTTCGAATCCGCCGCGAGTTTTCTTCCTGTTTTCCCCTGCGAGCATACACTGCATTTTTATACGTCACTGACGATGTGGGATGTGACGCGCACTCCCTGCTCGCGATAGCTTTTACGATGACGGGCTACGTTGAAATATTTTATTAAGATCGCGAAAAAACCTGCACGAGGTAACGCGTTTCTGGCGTTTTGAAAAATTTAGCTTAATGTGTGAAGTGCGGCAAAGAAAGATGAATTTTTTTCTAAAACCATAAGATTCTTTACGATTAACACATTGGTGATTTACATGCACCTATGGACAATTTCGAAATGCATAGAATGCATATAATATATAAAAATATATAGAACATGCAAAGCAGTTACTCTTTATGATATTTAGTAGATGAAACATATTTCTGGCTAAGTCCTAGCTCTTTCAATTATTTTCATAGAGATATGAATTTGCATAAATTGCATAAATAACAGTCTGCTGGTTGATTATTGATAACTATTCGTTTCCTGTGTAATTTCATTATGTTGAACAATTTTTCATAACATCTGGAACCTAAAGCTTGTGAATCATTAAACGTAATTAAAGCAAATTGTTTCGTTAATATAGAAGAAATGTATCGAGTATCAGAGGCACAAATAGAAGTTGGTATAGTGTGAAAAAACATTTCATTATTATAACTATCTACTATATATAAGATATATCAGTTCTTTAAACTTTGTAAAATTTTGGAATCTAGCTATAGAAAGAGAAATAGTAACGAAAAGAATATCGAGCAAATTCTTGCAATTCCTCCGCATAATCGCAATACGAATTTGTTAAAATTCAACAATGTTATCGACCAGATGGACTAAGACAAACATTACGTATGAGATATTCGTTAAGCCAACGTTAGTCCTTAATAGCTTAAACCTCTTCAAACCTCGCCACTACACCAATCGTTATCGAGATATGGAAAATTGCCACAATTTCACGCGAACTTTCCTCCTCGAGAACGAAGAAAAAGGCGCCGCCTTGGCGTCGTATTAATATCCTCCCCGCCTATTATAAATCGCTGACATCGGGGCCGAGTCGAAAGTAAAAATTCTCGTATCTCGGTGTGTGTACCGCGAGCGGAGCACTCTTTCGTGCGACGCGGTAGCGCAGAATCGAATTCTTCGCCTCATACGCGGGTTCCGGGCTGAAGAAGGAGGGTCGATGGAGGGCAAAATGGAAAGAGGGTTGGTAGCTGAGTCGACGTCTTTCACCCAATATAAGCGTGGAGTGCACATAGGAGAGAACGAGAACGAGAAAAAGAGAGAGAGAGAGGCAGAAAGAGAGGGACGAAAGGGAAGGAAGCAGGAAAATAGACGAGGATGGAAAATGGAAAACCGGAGGAAGGCGCGGGATACGAGATTTCGTATGTCTGGCTGTCTGTCCGTCCGTCTGAACCTGGGGGTACATCAGCAGCCGCCAACGAAAGAAGAACTTGGCAGATAGACGCATGCCGCCGCGCGGAAAACGGAGCAAGGCGGGGGAGGGGAGAAAAAGATAGTACGGATAGTACGGATAGGATAGGTAACCTAATAGAAAGGGCTGGCAGGGGAGCTTGAGCCGACGTCATTGGCAGAAGGCTGTCGACTTGTCTGTGAGAGCGGTTTAAAGTCGAATTCAGAAAAGCGAAATCCTCCGGGGTTATCTGTCCTTGCGACGTGGATGCGCGTAACCTTCACGCACGTGCACCGGATAAATACCGGCTCGTATCATGCTCGTCTTTCCTTCGTTCGATGACACTCTGCGTGCCTTCGTTTTCTTCTAAAGTCGATTTTTACAAAGAATCTTATATTACATAGATATTGACACGTTATTGTATTTATCGTAGTTGATGGAGTCCAAGTATATTAAATCTCGTGTCATTTAGTAGTTACTTCTATGTGGTTACAAAAATCTAATACTACGAAAATGATATGTAATATCTAATAAAAAAGCGCCATGTTAGAAAGTAAGGATACGTGTTAATATTTTCCGTAGCTATCGTACACGTAGGTTTCTTCGAAATGCGAATTAGATTTCTGGCGGTCCTACTTTTATTTCCTAAGGTAAAACTAATTTGGATTGATAACCTCGAAGCGAACGAGTTATATCATTTTTTATAAAACGAATCGTGTATTCTACAATGGTTTTATAAACGTACTTTCTCAATATAATATCCTAACAATTTGACGAAAGAATAGAATTATAAGCAATAAAAGAACATATTCAACGATTCTTAGTACAAGTTAGAAAAACAATCTTATATTATCCTATAACTAATGACGTCTCCACAAAGACCCACAACTCATCGTTATATCGCATGTTCAAATAAATCTAAGACAAATACCTATTTCCTGTTCCCCTCGAAAACCTGTTTCATTAATTAACGAAATTTTACGGCCCCGAAACGAATCCATGTCCACGTACATGTCAGACGGAAAATACTTTCGAAGGCACCGGAAGAAGAGGGTGACTACGTTGGAGCATACGAGTTTCGCGTCACCCTTAGACTCCATCCTATTCCGCGATTCTACTCACTCATCCCACTTTGCTCAGCCCCTGGGAAGCACAGCGGGACTTCTATTCCTCCCTTCGCATCCCACAGTACCCGACTCTGACGTCCCGACATCCGCAGTCCTCGCCTCTCTCTTTTCTACCTCCGTTTCCTCTCGTTTCGCGTGTTCTTCCCGCTCTCTTTCGCTAACATCGTCCTCGTGCAGCCCCTAGTTTCTTTCCAGGTCGTCGTAGCGGCGTTTTCCCTCTTCCCTCGGCCCTCGAGCTTCGTTCGTTCGTCGTTTTCAACCCTCCTCTCTGCGTCAACTCCTCCCGCCTGCTTCTCGTTCGTACATCCAATATTGTAGATATGTCCCGGTCTCGTCTCGAGAATCGTGAATACGCGCCTAGCGACGCGACGATTCGCACAGGTGTGTTACCGGTAGACAGGTGGAAGCGCCGTCCTTTCCCCGGGAATCGTGGAATTTTCGTCGGTGTGCAAGAAACTGCTCCTCATAGGTAGAAATTGTTTAAATAATACGACTGTTTTTACGTGTAGCTGATTGTAAGTTTCATAAGAGTCGTTTTGCATCGACTTCTTCGATTGCTTCTTGTTATTGGTATGTTAAAATTACTTTTGGTGGCGATGTAAAGAGTAAAGCTAGTATTTCGTGGAAGTTCCTGAATTGATTGGTTTTCTAAATTTGAGAATCATTTTCTAAACGAAAGTAGGATTTAGTATTTTTATGATGGAAATCCTTCGTGTTGTAAAAATTGAAAGAAGTTCAGAATTTTCATTCGAGTAAAATTCTTTGTCAAAGTATAAACCAAAGAAGAGATAAACGTGAAAGATAATAATAATATATTGCAATATTAATATTATTTACAATATTATCTCGTTGCTGATATTAGTACTATTATTACTGATATCTTTATTAAGCATTTACACATTTACAGAAAATTCGAAGATGCAAAAATACACAGAAACGTATGTAATATGCAAGGACCAAAGTACCGTGCCTATCATTTAGCTATTTAGTAGTTAAACAACTAAAACAATTATCTAGATCTAAATTTCAGTTTCCTTATTATATTCATAAAAGTATATGAATATGAATTTGCATAAATTTCCGCAGTCTAATAATTATATTAATATTAATTTACCGTCGTATCTTATTATTAATCAAACGATAAAATCCACATCTATCATTCTCTTCACAAAATCCATAAAATTTGCAAAACGGCCGTTCCCAAAAAATAATCGCATCATCCGTAACACGAGCAAAACCATCCAGCGAATTCATCGGAGCTTAAAGCGTAAATTCGATTGTCACGCTTGCGAGCTCGAATTCCACGAGGATTCATTTGCCCGGAGCGTATCATCCCCTGAGTCAACTTGGTTCCGTTTGCTCTATATTCGCCGGCGCCACCCTCTCTCATTTAAGGGTGCACTCGGAGTCAAGGTCGCGATGAGACGTGAATGAGGGAACGAGCGAGACGAGCTGAGGCGCGAGAACGAGAGGGAAACGGACCGCGAGATAAAGAAAGGGAGCAGTGGGATGAGTAAAAGCGAGAGTAAGCGGGGAAGAAGAGAGTCGAAGCGAAGCTGGAGCAAGGTAGATTCCCCTTATAATTAATGTGTAAGGGTAGGTCATGGTACGACCGCCCGTTCTCTGCTCTTCCTTCCAAGGGAATTAAATTACATCAGCTGATTCGAGAGACAGAGAAGGAGAGAACGGGATAAGGGGAGGAGGACAAAGAAACCGGAGAGCCATTTCCTCACCTTCCTCCTACCATCTTCGAAGCTTCCTCTTCCTTCTGGACCAGCCACGCTACCCCAGCAACCACTTGTTAAACGGTTCCATTGTCCTCGAGACTGTACTCGCGCGAGGATGAGCAGTTGATCAAGGAAACTTTGTCAGGGATGTCGGCACGTTTACGTTGCAGCTATTGTCCACGTTCATCTGGTTCCCCGAGCGTGTTTTCAGGAGGATTTTAGTCGTTTGCATGGTTTTAGAGTATGAATATTAAGTAGTAGGGTTGGTATTAGCTCTTTTCAATTCTCTTCCGTTTCTTTTCCTTTATACTTTCTCTCTCCATTTATTTTCCTACTCATTTTGCGTCTATGAAAATTCATATTATACTAAATTCTGGTCTTTAAAATAAAGGCCACTGTCTTTTATATTTTTAATCCACCGTTCAGACTTTTAGCCTTGCTGCTAATTGCTAACTAATGATTCTTGTAGCTTATATGATCTACTTAATCTACTTAATTATAACAATCTATTTAAATGAAATAATTAGGTGATGAAGTAGTTCATATGTTGAGGTTATTCGGTGTGTAAACAGAGAAAACACGTGGATAAATTGTAAGGTAGAAAAATATATTTAAATAGAAGTGAATAAGTAAAATACAATTTGAGCTGGTCCAGATCCGCACGCTAGCTGTGTTACCTAATAACTGAAAACCCCGAAGCCAACGTCGCCTGTCTACTGTTTATGGCCTGACTTCGTCGCAGTCTTTTGTCTACGCGCTGTCGATGGCTTCAGTGCTTGAGAAAACTAAAAAAGACCAGATGTAGAGTTTTCTTAGAAGTGGTAACCACTTCAACGTCATACAAGTTGGAAGAAGGCGCAACTACTTAGTGTAAAGAGAGTTTCATACGGACTGATTTATTAGTATTCATACAGGTTGAATTAAGTTCAAAGTCTATGAGTTTGTTGAAATATAAAATCGGTTTTATGATCATATAATCTATAATCTTCTTGTAAATACGTTCTCTATCTATTTACCGAGACATAGTATATTTCCTGGAATGTCACTTTGATGATGTACTGTCACTAAAACTTGTTAGTCCACGGATCAATCAAGAAATATCATCATAAAGAATTAATACAAACATCGTAACAGATAGAAACAAATACAAGGTGGAAATCCAAAATACTCGACAACAAAGTATTATTATTGTCGCTTAGTTTTTCAGTCTTCTTGAACTCGTCCCAAACGTTCTACACATTTCCACCCTATCTTATTCTACCGCCATTCTTCAGCCTTAAATATCCAAAAGCCCTCTCGATCCAAAAACTAAAAAGCAACTTCCTTTTCCCTCTTTGCCCCCAAAAAACATCATTCTCAAGGAGATCCTTTGAAATTTCCTCCCAAACGGATTGTGGCTGATGGCGAGTTTCACGAGGGGGTTGCAAATCGAGTCTAATCAGGGGCGAGCTTAGACGGATCGCGTTCGAAATTCAGGTCCACGGATTCACCTTCCGAGAAGGATCCTTTCCCGATCGTCGAGAGGATCCTTTCTACCGCGCGACACTCGTTTCGCAACATCAGATCGCGGATGGGGAAGAGAGAAGAAGAGGAGTCGCTTGCCAGAGGAAAACTCGCGGTAGATGCGAAAGGGGAGGGGGTTGCACGTTGGTAACAATCTCGGATAAGGAATAAAGCTCGCGAGGAGGTCGGTGATGGGGATGTGTTGGAGAAAGAACGTAGGGTTTGGAGGGTGCCAGCGGAGGCGGATGCGGTACGACGAGGGATGTACGGAAAATAGAAAGAATTCAGATCACGGGACGTGGCGTGGAGCGAGGGGAAGAAGGGGATGATGGTGGAAGTAAGCGACGAGGTTGGTTCTAGGAGAAGAGAGGAACGCAAAGAGAAGCGAGGAGGAAAAGAGAAGAATGTGGAAAAAGGGAAAGAGGGTAGAGAGGAGAAGGACGAGAAAGAGAAAGAGGAAAGGAGTCCCTAGAACGAGAATGGAATCAATACGTGGAGGCAAGTGTGTGCCTCTGGTCCCACATGCGTGTTTCAGTGCCTGGGGAGGCCAAACACGCGAGTTTCCACGCGAGGGGGTGGATAAAGGCAGCCGCCCCCATCTCCACCTTCTTCTCCTCGTCCTCTACTTCTCCGGTCCAACCCTCGGGGGCCACACGCGTGTGCGCGCGTTAGCGTGTGTACCCCATATACGAGGAATTCGATGGTATCGAATGTTATTGGAATTTCTTTCTGCTTGCCTCCGAGGAACAAGCAGTTTGCTCAAATATTGCGAGAAATTATTGTCGCCGACTTTTTGCCGCTAGCTCGGCGGAAGGAATTCGTAATTGTCGGGGATGATGGTATCTACCACTTCTTTCTCTCCGATTTTATTTAGCTTTGTAACGCAAAAGTTGTGCTTTTTATATCTTTCCTTTTACGTGAAATTTTATTGCAGTGATAAATTGTAGCTTTTCCTTGTTGGTTCCTTGTTGCTTGTGTAAATATGTGTAAATATTGCAGACTATTTTAGTTCGGGTCAGTAAGATCTACGTATAGTGGTTTACTTTGTGAAAATTGTTTTAAAGAATTGTTTTATACAAGAAACAAATATTCTGTGGCAATACAGATTCACTATAAAATTGCACCTAAGTTCCATACAATTGTTTGTAATTTAACACCTGATATGAGTCCCTGAAAATCAAAGTGATCCTCTAACTGTTATGTTACAGAATGATAATGAAGCATTCAAACATGATATAGTTGGAGAAGGAAACAATCCGTTGGATCCAAAGATGATGGTTTCTAACAAATAGATGACAAATCCTTGAAGCTTCGTAAAATGATAAAACTTCAGTAAATAATTTCATGATATAATTTCAAATCGACTTAAATTATCCGCACAAACTACCAATGAGAGTATATCGTTCTTATCTGCGTCCTTAGATTTTTATATATTAAATTCCGTGAAACGTTATTATGAAACTTCGTTTCTTTGAAAACACGAACAGATGTCAGGGGTCTAAAAGCAACTCACGAAAACTGCGATTGAACCACACCAGGCAAATCCTTGTGCGAATTCTGCGTGTAAATCCATATGGATCGAGAGTGGGAGACTTTGAGATTCAAAACGAAACGAAACTCGATATCTCGGTAATACTTCAGAAATAACTGGAACCAGTAAATGTCGGAACTCGTTGTATGCTTGATGCACGTGTTATACAAAGGCGAGCTCATTATTCGTGCCATACGGTGTGAAGTAGAAGCCGCAAAGAGAAATCTCACAGAGACACAGTACACTGAAACATATGTGTTTGCATTAAAAGAAAAAAAAATACAGATCGGATAAAATAATTCAACAATTTTATAACTTTTGTAAGAAAAATATTGTTAAATCGGAGGAATTAGAAATTTCCATCATATTGTTGAATATAAGCGAAACTGATCGATTTGTTGCCAGATTTCGCAATAGAATAAATTTCTGTAACAAGTATTAACAGATTTATTTTTAGATTCTACAAGTAAGATAAATATATCTTTCTTATATTTTATCGCAGTGCATTTCTTTACTTTTTTGCATATGAAGATACCGTGATAAAATCTTTACCTACAATTTGGCAGAAAATGAAATTAATTTTCTTATACATCGTTGTTTTGCATATCTTATTTTTTAAATATGAAGATTCTGCGATAGAATTTCTATTTGAAACTTGGCAGAGAATTATAATTATCAATCAGAAATTATTCTATTCGCATTCTATGCAAATGTTCATTTAAAAAACGATAAACTATTCGAGGAACAGGAAGGATAAGGAAAGCCCTCTACGCATCTTCTTGTCTCGCCAATAAAAATGAAACTCCCATCACGTATGATCGATTCTTTCTGCCTTCATGGGGCTGCAACATCATTTTCGTCCCTTCGCCGATCTACCCTCCTGCTTATCTGACAGGATACGTACGAATACTATTCGTATAAGCAGACTGGAGGAGGAAGACAAGGATGCTCGGAGGGGGGAATATTCTTGACTCTATCAATTCTCCACGGGAATGGTTGGCAGCCACCCATGAACTCTTTGACGTTGTTGATTTCCCTCGGAAGTCTGCTGGTTCGTGTTTGATTCCTTACATTTGACATTCGAAAAAATATCTGATTAAAATTCCAGAGATCAATACCTTTTCATTCTATAAAAAACAATAGAATCCACTTGTTATTTTTTTTCGTATCTTCTTCATTGGTATTAGAAATCTATAATTAATTCCCGAATACTAATATTGAGACTAATATTAATTAGTATCGGTGCTTTTTGGGCGTATAATATTCTTTAAAAACGTGAAAAATATGAAACTAGGAATATTTTTAGAGAAATCCTGTAAAATTTGTCCTGTAAATGTAAATATTTCAAGAAATTATTTCAAAGGATCATACTACCATTTCTATTTTAGATATTTGTTATACTATCATTTGTAATATTTCAAAACTCCTTTAAAATAGGAAGTAGAAAAGATTTCCAATTTTCCTATCCTACGAAAGATACGCTATATTTATCAAAAATATGAAATTAAAATAATCGTTCTTCTCATGACGAAGTAGTAGTATAAAGTACATATATCTTGTTGAAACTACTCACGTAGAGGTTTTTACTCCGAATGAACGCGCGTGGCGCAATGTTGTCTGTCGAACTAGTCGCTAATACTACTTAACTCCATCACGTGCAGATTTCGTAAGTGCGTGCGCGTTCCGTGGCGGAGAACGCGTGACGATACACGACGAGAAATCCTATTTAATTCCATTCCGCTCGCCTTTCGCAAAGCTGCACGGTATTTACGGAAGTACGCACAGCGCTTCGATAATTCCATTTGCCAGGTCCGTCTGCACAGGCACGTGGTCCATGGAAATCCTGCTGCATTTAAAGCAGTGCACTTCCGAACGCAATCAAGATACGAGTCAACAGCCGTTGGATTTTAATGAAACATTTATATTCTTTTAGTTAAGAATTCCGTTATGTTTCGTAAATTATTACAATGAGCTGATAGACGTTTATTTGTTAAATGCAACATTGACGAATGGTATAGGAACACACACACGGAAACTGCTTGTTCCATTTCGAATTTCATTGACTAAAATCTTCTTTGCGTTTTTTCAAAAATGATATCATTAAGAATCACTTATCTCAATATCTCCTGTATGTGCATTAGGTGCTATAATTTATTGATATTTTGCTATGAAATAATATGAAATTTCTTTCCAACAATAAGAATTTCTTCTTCTCTTCTATCGTTAATAATTTTTTGAAGAAATTTATACATGTATATAATACATATATTCATACATGTATTATATGTTATTGATGTTATACATGTTATATATATATATATACGTATATTCACGAGAATCCAGCTTCTGTTGCAATATCTTCTAAGAAATGAAGATTATTACAATCAAAATTAGTTAATAATAGGAAATAAGAAATTAATTCATAGCTTTTCAATGCTTTCTTTAAAATCCTTTACAAATCACATACTTCACATTCCTCCACTCTATCAAAGTGTAATATTTATTTGATCATTTATTTATTGATACCGATTTACTTACTGCAAGACGAACGCTTTCTGTTTAAAATTCATTTTGCCAGAAAGCCGTCAAAAGTTTGCTCGTGTCATAACAATGTAAAATCTAAACCATAATTTCTCTAAACCATCTAAAGCATCTCAAACAATTCTACAAGAGTAACCAAGCACTCGATCAAGTTTTTTCAACGTGGTAGACGTCGACACGGTGTACAATGGTGAATTTATTCAGCGGTGATTCGTTTGCATCTGCTTAGATGCGAAATTGTTGTCAAAGGGCGGGGGAAGGGAGGCGTGTAAAAACGCATACGAGTCGCGTAACGCGTTAGACGAACGATAGAAAGAGAGAACACAGGGGAAGAGTCCTCCTGTGGACATCTCTGGAAGAAAGGCACGGGGTTGTCATGGCGACCGCGCTGAATTCCATAGACACACGCATCCCCCGGGCAGGGGTGAGTTGCACACGTTCTTCGTTCCTGATTGGGCGTTATTTTTTTCCCGATAAGGGTGCACATGGCTTTCACGGAGCCCTTTCGATCGTATCTGCGTATGAGTGCGTGCGCTCCAAGAGTGTGGGTGGTCTCGAGATTTGAGATTTTAGGGTGGATGGATTTCTTTGTGTCACGTGCGCCTTTAATTCTTTTGTGACTTTCCGTGACATATACACCTACTTCTTAGTCCATAGATCTTGGAGTTTAATCTCGTTTTCCGACAGCAAATCGATTTATATTAGCTTCTATAGTATCGCGGATATTTTTAAGTGAGCTTTGAGAATTTTTATTCGAGCATTCTTTAAAGAACCTTTTATTTATCGTGCGTATTGAGATCGTGACTCTTTTACTATCAGAGAATTGAGTACATTGCTAAACGACAGATTCATGTAGAAGTAAGAAAATAAATAATAAAACTTCGTTGCTGAAGTATAGAAATAGTATTGCAATTTTTCTGATGTAAATCGCCTACACGCTTGAAAATTTCTTGTAAGAAATCTTATAAACTTATCTACATTTAATTTCGATAAAATTTTTAATTCTCACGTAAGAAATAAAATTATGGGAAACTTGTCCTCAAGAGATGGAAAACTATGGATCTCTACTATAAAACTTACTATAAGAAATTTTCAGTCAACGATATTTTTGTAGCTTTGAATCAAAATAATATCACGATATTCTGGGAACAACGTACGCGCGCCTTAGTTTATGGAAATTTGTAATGTAGAATTTAGAAAAAAGATTTTTCTTTTATAATATCGCTCACATCATTAATCTGTCATTAACTAAAGATTTATATCTTCAGAACTTAAACCTCCAGAAAATTTTCTGTAAATCATATAGAATTGATAATCAAACCTCGAAACCTGCATAATCCTTGATTCCAGCCACATCTAAAAACATGTGTACATTTTAAATTTCCGTTGCCTGAACCACAACCCGCATCAAACAAACCTAGTAAATCCAGAACTGTTCATTCATCGATACCCCAAAGCCAAAAAACCAAGCAACCTAGAACGAATCTCCGAAATCAATCAAACGGTCCTCCTCGAAGCCTCGAGGACGCTAGCCATTCTTCAGCCGGCTGCGACAAGAACGAGCGTTCAGTTCGAATTCGACGGATAGGGAAAGGAATGATGTCGGTCCATTTCGCATCCTGTCGCTGGTAGAATTCCGCGGATGCCGAAGACGGGCCGTGGCACGAAGGCGTGTTTATTTGGCCGGAAGTCCGTTCATAAATCTGGCTGTTTTCGAGTCTCTTCTGTGAAATATGATAATAGATGCGAGAGCGATGGAGGGCTGTCTGGCAAAGAAGGTAAATCCCGACGAAAACGAGAGAGCCACAGTCCGCGGACTAACCTTCGTGAGCACTTACCGCCCCTGTTTTTCTCCATTGTGAGCCCACAGAGGTTGAAAGTAACCGACAATATTCTTCGTTCAACCCTTTCTCTTTTCGTCTCACTCGCGTAACTTGCATTTCTCTGTTGGATTCTCAGGCATAAGTTTCCCTGAGAAAGTTTGCGGATTACTCATGCGGATGCCACACCGTGCAACATATCACGAAGTGAACTCGTTGGATAAATATGTTTCGTGGCTTCTCGTTGCTTAGCTCTTTCTCGCGACATTTCGCCACATTTCTTTCCACTTTCTTTTCCTTTTGTAATGCGTTTTAACGTAAGTTGCATTTCCGATGAACTCTGTACGTATTTATCTCTTTCTTGGTCTAATCTTTTACAACAAACCCAAATAGGTCACATTTTTATAAGGCGGCTGTACCGTAGTGAAAAAGTTTCATACAGAATTCTTGTGAAACTTTCATTTTATTTCTCTGATAGAATATAAAAGTCAACAAGAATCCCTCAAAGGATTATTTCAGCTTATATCTACTTATATCGTATTTACTTAATATTTATTTAAATTTGAAGATAGAGAAAATATCAGCCCGATCATCGTACATTAAAAATATTATTCAAGACCCGCATCATGTCGTCATGAAAATCGCACAAAACACAATAACATTTATTAAGAAAGAAAACAGTTATATTTTATGAAAGAGTGAGAATTTTTAAGACGATCATACTTGTAAATACAATAATTATTTTTTATTCGTATCATCAATCCGCATAACCAAAGTAATCCTCTAGATTCGCAAGAAATGGTAGCGACTACAAACACCATCTTCACGGTAAAAAGAGGATATAACAGAATTTCACGCGAAAAGCAGCATCATCTTTTCTTTTTCCCTCTAATATTCCCGACAGCACATTCAACCTCTTTACCCTTTTTGTTCTGCTCAAATATACATTGCCGCTTCTTGTTATCCCTCTCCATCCCTCTCATTTGAAGGAGAGCCGCGTTAAGTAGAGGCAGGGTCAGGTTAAGGTAGGTCGTGACTCATAGCTCCTCACCTTGGTTAACCGAGCGCCTTCGTCTTTTTCCTTTACTCTTCGCGATCTTCCTCCATCTTTCCAACGAGGGTGAGCAGAATTCCTTCTTTCTTTTGTTCACCTCTTACTCGTTCCTCTCGTTGCCATTCGTTCCGCAATCTCTTTAAGACTTTAGGACGCTGCGGCGGAGGGCACAAGAGGCAGATGAGGTAGAGTATTAATAAAAACTCGCATCGCATCTTATCATCCCCCGAGCGAGCCCTCTTAGCCATCGCCACCACGTGGAAAATGCTCACCATCGCCACTTTCCCTCTTTATCTCTGTCACTCTTACCTTCGAGGAGAATATTGTTTAAACCCACGGAGACTTTACCCCTCGTCGTTGATTTACGCGACACGATTCGCGGTTATTTATGTATTAAAATTCTTTCCTGATTTTTATGGAATTCGCATGTCCCTCTCGCAGATCGCGTTGAACGCTGCGTAATATTGACGTTGACACGCGGGACTGACAGTTTGACTCGTGATCGATGGGGTGAAGCATTTGTTGCGGGACTGTTATTAGAGGGATAAATTGGACTTCGATGAAAGAAAGTATGTAAATTGGATGGAGGATGGGTTCGGGAGGTATTAGGAAGTTTTTTAAAAATTTGCTGTACGAATTTTGTAAATTCAATATTTTCATTATAGTACGATGATGTGGTTAGAAATGAAATTTATCGATCGTTAACGTTATATAACGAATATTGATTTAAAATTCATTATAAAATTATGATATCGACAAAATCTCTATAAATACAGAACAGTTCATAAATTTATTTAACATATTTAAACGAAGAATAAAAATTATTTCTCGTAAATCCTACGTTCACCATTTAATTAATTCCCCTCATAGCTATAATTGCTACAAACAACACAGAAAATCTTCAGTAAACACCTACGCTTTTTAATTAAATAATTAAAATTCATTCAATAAATAAACTCTAGAATCTTCAATTATTATTGCTACATATGTACATATATATATATCAGATAGTACCAAAGAGTTAAACTAACATTTAATTTAAAGATATTGATCCTCTATTATTTACAATTAAACAAATTTCACAAATCTTCAGTCCGAATTCATAAATCAGGAAATAAACTTAATTCTCATACATAATATAACAAATAAGAAGAATAACCCCGATGTATCTAAAATTAACGAATTTAGCGACACGCGTGTAGGTCGACTTTAACGGTTTGCCATTAAGAGAAAGTTTTGGCCAGAAGTGGGTGGCGGTTTACGTCAGGTGGGATGGACGAAACCGTGTGGATGATGACAGAGCCAAAGGGGTGGATGGAAGGTAGATTAAAGCGAATGAACGAACAAAATACAGAAAGTGAGAGAGCGAGAGGGAGAGAGAGAGAGAGAGAGAGAGAGAAAGAGAAACGTGAGGGCGGGGTAAGGGGATAAATGTGTGGGGGTAGTTGGCACGGGGTGGAGAAAGTGGGTAATGGAATTTCGAGAGCGAGAGTCGAGGACAAAATGGCTGGCACGCTTGGTGCTTTCAGAGCGAGAGAATGAGAGAGGGTGGAACGGCTGTGCAGTCGGAGGGGTTGTAGGTTAATTAATTCCGGGACATAAACCCACCCCGCTGTCTACCAGCGTCTTTCTCTCTCGTACAAACTACGAGCTGTCGTACTGCATAGAGAACACGGCCTCGCTTCATAAACTATTATCAAGCGCAAGGTCGCGCTTAAATTGTGCCACTCTGCACAGTTTAAAGGGACCGAGTCAGAAGAATGTTTAAACCGGGACCTAATAAAATTCTGGCAAGGATGAAAGATGGGGTTTTCAGTGAAAAATTGCTCGAGTTAGTTGTACGCGTTGTGGTGGGAATATTGAATGAATTCTGAAGCCGAGTGTTTTTTTTTTTTTTTTTTCTTTTTAGAACTTCTTATCTCCTTCTTATTCATGTTTACAAAATGTTGATCATATTGGTTCTTATGCTTTTTAAGTATATTATAGAAAAATAACTTCTCTATTCAATGTTTTGCATATAATTGATACCAAACATGGATATCAAAGATGGTTCTTTTATAAATGGTGATCGGAAAAAATTGTAAATTAATTGATACCAGTGGCAGTTAAAATAATTGAAAATTATATATCGATATAAAAAGTTGGATTTAATATTTCAATGAAAACTTACATTGTATGCTCCTTAGAAACAATATAACTGAAAATATTTACTTTTTTTGTTTCAAATTGTACAGATTCATTATAATTTTATTTATATACAATATAAATCGTTTTACGTCTCATCTGTATATGGGATATGAAATTTTAAAAAATTCTTATTGCGTACGCAATGAGATAAAACTTTCTACACATACTTTAGCTAACATGTCCATAAACGATTTATTATTAAATTTTCCACAATGACAATCTGAAAGAAAATAAGAAAATAATGCGTTTCAAAATAATTAAACAAAACCGACAGTCGATTAAATAAACTGAAACTTTTAAGACGGTAGGTTTTGCACCACCGATACACCATAGCTTTCTTCGAAATAGGTCCGACACGACGATTTCCCATGTAAATGTATACGAACATTCATCAGAGGCCATTGTAATGCCGTCTCGCGCGCCGCACGCAAGAATTTATTTCGACTTGGCTCGTTTATTGCTTATCATGGAATCCTTGGAAAAGCGTCGATAGTATGGGGCACCACGCACGATCACTACATCGCTGACACCTCCCCTTCCTCGTTTGTGATTCAATACGTAATCTACGATGCTTTCGTGGCAAAGTTGGCGATACTTGGCGATAAATCGTCTCGTATGCGAAATACCTGAAATTGCTTTTATAGCAGGTGACAAGAATGTAATTATCTTTTCTATTTTCTTTTCTAGATATATCTTTGACAAAAAATTACAGAAATCTTTATTTGTTAACATTTGATAACACCATGAAACGATATTTAATTAAAATCGAATGTATACAGCATAATTTTCAATTTTCCATACTATTATTCGATTAAGTTAATGTAATTTGATATAGTGATATATATATATATATATATATGTATGTATGCGATATTAAAGGATTCTACAAAACAAATAATATTTCTCTAAATTTTGTGTTTCAGATTCCAAGAGATTGTATATTTTTCCTATTTGTGGAAAAACGCCAAAAAAAAAAAAGTAACCTGATCTCTTCACCAGATGTGATCGGTAATTATATTTATTTACTTTTACATAAAGAATTTGTTCTAGCATACTCGTACCCAGATTCGTTCATTTGTTGCGATATAAGCCATGCTTGTTTAATAAATTATTGTAGTAGCGGCAAAAGGGGTTAAATATTAGAATATTGAAAGAGAAAATATTCTATTCGTCGAAAATTTATCTCAATCGATACATGATGCGATTAAGTTAGAAACTGATATATCTCACAATACCAAGATAATTTCTATTATTCATAGCAAAAGTAAAATTAACACGTACATGTCATTATATTAATGTTTCATTATATTAATAGTTATTTCTATAGAATCTGTTTGTGCTTTATTTATGAATTATCTAAAAGAATTTGCCCCGTAAATTTCGTAATCTTTAATTTACATCGTATCTCTATTAGCAGTGCATATATTTTAAATTACATAAAATTACATACTGAATCAGGTCCGAAATATCTATACATGTATATGTATAAATCTCACGATTTCTTAAGAAACACTCTTCGAAGCAGGCTTATCAAAAACTCATCACGATGGTATTTTCCTTATAACGAGACGAAAATTCCTAAAATTTTCGGGTCACGCTAAATTTAAACAATTATCCTCCTGTTCATAAATATGCGCATAAGTTCCATTGATGGGGCAAGAAACACCACCGCGTGTCGATTTCATTAGGAATACTTCAGCCCTAATTGGATTACAACGAATTTCATCGACAGACTTTGGTAATTCGATTAGCATCTCAAACACCGAAACCATGAATCGAACAGCCATTTCACCAGGTGGACGGCACCGTAATTATTCAGATCGCGTTTGTCGCGAGGACAATCGCACGTATAACGTGACCCAGAACCCGTTAATTAAATGTTCTTTGTATCTTTTATCAATTTTTAACTCATCATCGATTACGATCGTCCGCTTTCGTTTGCATCTGCGTATCATTTATCGAGCACCTGCTTTGCTCGACCTCGTGATACCTTGGTCTGATGACGATCGAAATCGTGTTTCTTATGGTAGCATTCACATCTGATAACTTGGAAAAATTGATATCAATTCTTCTATCGTGCATTTTTGAAGTTCATGACCCTTTTTGCGGTCTTCGTTTAATGTAGTCTGATTTAATCTTGAAGAAAAGTTTCGTTTAAAATGTTGTTTTCATAAAGAGCCAGTGCGATGGGTCGTATCTTTAATTCTCGTTCCACGCACAAAACTTTCAAAAAGATAAAAATGATCGAGCTTATTCCTTAAAACGTCAGCATTTGCTTAACTTTTATTCTCAATTGTAAATTGCACTACAGTTACTAGTTTTGCAGACTGATAAGCTTTAAAATCTTCAATATCAAATGGCTTTGGCGAATATTATCATTAATAATAATATTACAGTTGAACAAATTCGTTATTGAAAAAGTGATCTTTATCGTAAGATTAAAAAACATACTCAAATTATTTTGAAATGTTTAAAAAGCATCCACATACAATGTGTTTTGTAGTAAGTATCATTGTCAAGAATTATTGTATATAGGCACAGAAACGAATCGAAAATATAAAAAAAGGTTACTAACACAGAGTTCATTTTCAATAAGATGAATCTAAGTTTCTATAGCTATATTGAGCTAACAATAAACATACCATGATAATCTATAAATCAATGCAAAGAAAATTTGCATTTTCACAAAGTTCTTTCAAAAGGATTATCCTACAAACGTACAATTAGAAGCTTAGTAATTTAGTCAAATGCACGTACGCCCGAATAATCATCAAATTCGATTTTCTTTGAAACAAAGCTACGATTCAAACAATTTTATTTTGTTATTTATAGAAAGTTATTTTATCTTCGATTATACCGCTCACTGTTTTCTACGTGCGCTGTTCACAAAGAAAGGAGTTAGACCACGTGATCGACGTTGTCAACGAATGTGGCTGTCGTCGAGAACGAAATGCTGCGCGTTGCGTGAAATAACGTCGCTCGAGGACCGTTAGCAAGGCCCTCGATAATGGTCGAAATTTGCATAGGGGACGTTCGTTCATTATTCAAATCGAATTATGTCAGCCGATTGACACGTTCTCAGGTGGTGGCTTTTGAAATTGGTGACGCGACCGCCGGGGGTCCTCCACACGCGAGACGTCGTGAGAGAGTAGCGCATTTGCATACGGAATTGAACTCTTCCATTCGTCGACCCCCCTCGTCCGCGCTCCAACCAAATTCAGGAACAAGCCGAGAGAGAAAAGAGACCGACACATTTCTTTCAGACGCACTCGCTGTACGGTGGTTGCTTAGAAAATTATACCTACGAGGTTTTGGTTGTCACGCGGTGGGTTTTCAATTTGAATCGTTTTTGCATCGTGCATTTGATTCGAAGGAGAAGGGTACAAGGTGAGAATTAGAGAAAATGGTAATTGATGACATTACATCTAAAGAAAGTGAATCTGCTTAGTTAGTTTTTTTTTTATTTTGATGAAGTTGATGGTAATGATATTACATTGATTACAATGGTTGAGCTTGATAATGAATCGTAGAATTTCTTTTAGATGGAGATGGGATATTTTTTCCGTGAAGGATTATATATTATTTCTGGAATTTTGGGAATTTATAACACAGAGCATATCAACATCTTATTAGATACATCTTAAGATTAGATTTTACTGTATAAATTGGTAGAATATTATTATAAATGGTAATTGGTCAAATTTTGATAAATTGTGACAAATTCCAATAAGTTTCCCAAATTTGGTAAAATTTATATTACGATCGAAAGAAGATATATTAATAAAATTAAGTAACATAGAAACAATCCATTTGAAAGGTGAAACGAAAGCGGTATTAAATTTTCTTATGAAACTTAAAACTTACGAACGTAAACTCTTTTCTTTCGCAAATAATGTTCGGAAACTTTATGTTTTTTTTAAATCTTTTCTTATGTTTCTCACATATATATATTTTGATATATACAACACTGTATAACCTGAAGTAAAGAAAATTCTCATAAAAATTGAAAAGACAAGCGAGTATAAAACGAAAAAACGAAGAAATCATTACGCTCTTCCGATTCTTCAAGTCGTCTTATATCTTTAACACTTGTCAAATAATCCCCGAAATATTAATTTTTGTATTTTAAAAATCTTTCGTATAATCAATCTCGTAAGAATATTTCATTCGAAATATTCATTTAGTCGTCACAAAGTTCTTAGATTATTCCACCTCTCCGATATATCAACGACAATTTAATTTCCTATTGCACAACTGTATTATGAAAAGTTAAGTACGAATATATCTCAACAGTTTGGTTTACGAAACGTATCTCTTACAACGAACTAAAAGAACAAAAAAATCGAAAGAAATTACCGTCATCGTGATGAATTTGCAAGATCGTGCGACTAGCGATCTTTCATCTATTGTCCTGCTTCCAAGAAGTGTCTGCATGATGTTAATTAATGTAAGGGAGCAGCGTAATAGACACACATATAATACACGCTTGTCTGATCTCGATCCGCGATCTTGATATCATTGTTTGTCTGGAATTGCATATTCAATAGCTTCGAGAAACAATTATAACTGTTATCTGTCTTAAGCTTATTCATAGCTGTCTCAATCCCATTCCGCATTTGCAAGCGCGGAAAATTCTAGATACTGTATACTCTATGCTTTCGTACAATTAACCCCTCTTTCTTACATGGCAATAACTAACTATTTACTCAAAGTTTTCTCTTTCTCTATTTTAATCGTTATTGCAAATACGCATTATAACAGTGCAATTAGAAATTTTATCAAGTTTATCGGAAATTATCGAATAGAAACAGATGTTTTAAGTTTGTCCGAATAGTTCGATAGAAAATTTTGATAGAATTATTAATGGTCGAATCTTGTTTATTATCAACAAATATGTTTGAAACCAGTGACAATTTTTAATAATATTTTTCTAATATCTTGAAGAATATATCAATATTTCAGTTATAATAGAATTTTCTTAATATGGTAGTACCTTTTATTATCTTATCGAATATAAATGAAAATATAATAATAAAGAAAGTGTATAAACGTGTTATGCAAATAGTGAGAAACAATATTAAATGAGAAAATAGACGTAACAATTCAAATACTTTAATTATCAATTATGATATACGCGTAATAGTTTCACTCGACCATTACAATAAAACGTGATTTAAAAGATACGAATTACTAGATGCATTTATTATCTCAGGAACTAAAATTCTTTTCAATTATTAAAACAAACAACGTTATATATCTCAGATAAGATTATCTATTTCCAATTTACTTTAAACGTTAATACATAAAAAAAAACGAATTTAAATTTTGATTATACTCTTATTATAGGTACTTAGAATAATCCTATAAACTTTTATTTGTAAAATTAATAGATATGAAATTCATGTTTTATACAATTCATTTAAGAAATCATTACGGTAACTACTTACTATAAATCAATAAAACTACAACATTATATGATTCCTATTATTAGTAGCTAAGATCATTGATTATTAATATTCTCGGTGAATTAAATTTAGTATGATATTATATTACATTCAATGCAATAGCAGATCTTTAATTTATTAATTTTTCACTTTCGACTAAATAATATTGCGTTTCAATGAGATCTGATTGCTTTGACATGAGTTTAAACTCTTTCGTTGTACGATTACCATTGTCGAAGCGAGCCTAGCATACTATTTATCTGCAACACCCGCGCATTACGTTCTATCAGGAAGTAGAGAGGCAAGCAGATACGTTGACACGTGCATATATTAGGAGGCAAACATCTGTCGGTGGGCAAAGCGTGATAGACGGCCCTAACAGGGTCGTACAATAGTCGAATGGCACCTTGAGAGCTTGGAGGTCGGTACACCCGGAAATGTTTCAAGGTTACGCGTGAAAGATCTTGGAAAAATAATTTATTTCATCCTTGTCAGGCTGCCTTCGATGTTGATCACTTGACATGAAATAAAGTGAAACTTACTTTGGAAAGAGATTTGTAAATAACGCTTTTGTCAGTAATTTTGTTTAGTTTAATAGATTCGAGAGATTTAGAATAATTAAATAATTTGTCCATAATAGCTTTGGAAACTGTTACGATATAAAGAGAAAGTGCTTCGCGTTAAAAATAAAAATTTATTAAAAATTTAATTTTCGTGGTACAAACTTTTGATATTATTTTTTTAGAAATAAAAAAAAAGAAAACATTTTAGTCGCCATATATCAATGTTATATAATAATAGTACTATATATATTATAATACCAATTTTTTTAGTACCATAATATAATATTTGTATAGCTAACAGAAACATACCATTCCAAATTCAATAGTTTATTCAATGTATTTGTAAACCAAATTTTCCAGGAAAAGATTTCATTGTACTAAAATATTTTTTTAGACGAATAAAAGATAATGAAACAATAGAGAGAGAGGGTGGTGAGAAATCACATAAAAATTAATTGATAATTATGATAATGGTTACATAGTAAAAAATTATCAACCTTCTAAAATAATCGTCAATTCTCATATTTATCAAAATTATAATAATTCTATATTACTTTAGATTTCGAGTAGATAATGTTACGCTCTAATCACAGAGATAATTAACGGAAGCGTTTCGTCATAAACAGGTAGATGGAAGATGCCTAACGAGACGGTAGAAACTTCTAGTGCCATTTATTCTACCCTTTTTCTTACAACGTGAGATACGTCGAATCAAATGATTTACATATAATAACTCTAGTTGCCCATCTGAAAGAAATAGCTTTTTGCTATTATGCGTATACTCAGGCACGTATCTGCAGGGCATTAAAAAAAGTTAACTTGTACGATTTGATTACACTAGAATAAATTAAAATCAAACCCTAAGAACGATATATCATAAATGTATTAAATACAATGTTTTTTTTTTCTTAAAATATCAAATTACTTTTAATGCTTTACTTCGGTAATTAATAGTTTCTCTACTACCGACGCGTATATTGTGTTTTGGCAATTGTTACAATTGTTATATTTTTACTTCATCGATTGTTTATAGTTATCTTGGCTTCATGATTGAAAGGAAAAGTTCGATACTATTACTTGTTAATTTTTAATAATTGGTTCGCCTAAATAACGGTTAACAACAAAGAGTGTAGGAGAAGTATTGCTCATAAAAAAGTACATCACTCCTGGATCGTATTGCACAACGATACACTAACTAACAATATTAGTGAATTGATAAAAATGGTATATTATGGATCACAAATTTTTTCCCTACATTTTTAGAATTTTTTGCCAAATTGAATAATCAGATAATCTGTACTCTTTTCAATACTTTGTTTAAAAAAATAGGAAATATTTATTTCGATTTGTCATGCATTAACTTTCGATGCGGAAACTACAACCGAATCCGTATGGCATTTCCTCGAAATGGTATTTCATTCTGGTGGAACAGATCCTCCAAGTTGCGAATCATTCGGAGCTAAATTTATTCCTCGAGGAAGACCAAAATCCTTAAATTTACTGCTTCGATCTTACTTCGGTCCTTACAGAATCCCCACGGTAAACGAGATTCGATGAGACCATGTACCAATGAGATCGATAGTCTCTCCCTACGGATAGTACTGGCTTCCACGCCTGTAAGCATGCAACTGGAACTACTCTTGCGTGTAGAGATCTGTTGCCTGAAAGGATGCTGCCATCTTGTTCAGTTGCGCCGGTACGATCATGTTACAGGCGTTATAGAAAAATTTTATCGCGAAAAAATTATTTGAAAAATATTGTGAGAATGATAAACGGTACGTTTCATCTTTAATCGATAATTTTACGGAATAGCCGGAAATTTGATTTAACATATGTATATTAGAAATTTTATATTATATCATATTCTGAGATGTTTACCAAGTAAAAAATAAAAAGCAGAGATTTCACTCGCTTCAGTTTCTAGGAATTTAAATAGATCAAACTTGTATAAATAAAAGTTAATCGGCGTCAAACTTCTCATATCGTTATAGAACTAAAAATTCTGAAATCAAGTTTCCATCTTTTGAAACTTCTTTTTTCACCAACTCAAATAAAATATTACTTTTCAGTCGCATCGAGTGCAATAAAGTATCTTTATTCATGCAATATTCATTTTTACAAGTAATCATTATATGGTACGTAGTAGTAATATGTATGCAATACCAATAGTAGACATGCTTGGAAAATATTTAAAAATTCCAACAAAAAGCTTAAAAACTAAGTAATCAAATATTTCAACTAAATCTAATCTGTTCAACGACAAAGCGAACGATTAACCTATAAATCAAGTCATCTCTTGAATAAAAATTTGTATAGTCGTGTAATTTGAAAATTGATAAAAACTAATATTTTATTTTCTCTAATAATTTTCAATAAAAATGGAACAACGAATCTATCGTATTTGTGAAACAGTACAGTTGATAAATTAATTCCACTTCTCCAGTTAACAAGTTAAGCAACCAAATCTCACGAATCGATAGATGCCAATATATCAAAATCCATACACGAATCTTCGTTGGAACTGCAAGTTGTTGCACAGACAGGGTCTAGACGCGGGGCGCAACAAACTCGGTTAACCCCGAGTTACGATTCATCCCTCGACTTTTCCTACGTTCTTGGTGCTCGCGTTCACGAGAAGTACGTGGAAGAAGGCGGATGAATGCTCGTGGCTCGGCAGGGATGTTAAATCGTGCGGTAAATTCGCTTGCATTTCACTCTCTGCCGAAGCAGTCCCAAGTAATACGTCGTCCTCGCCGTCGTCGTCGTTCCCGTCGTCATGGAAGGCGTAAGAGGAACTTGGAGCTATTGGAACGGGGTCGAGTCGAAGGTCTGGAGGACGACACGAGGGGTATGGGCGATAGAAGTAGAGGGTGGGTTCGAAGTCTGATCAGTTTATAAGCGCACATTGAGTTATTGGTAGCTCATCTGCCCCGTCGATATCCGACTGGATGGCTGTTCTCCGTGCTCTCGCTGGCTCTTCTCTTCTGCCGCGAAAAGAAACCTCTCGCGGGCAAAAAAACTTCGATTCCTTTGTTGTTTCGTGTATAGACAGACGATATTAGTTGTTTTATTCAGCTCGAATTATATATAAGAGGCTGCGAATTATGAAAATACCGTAATAGATTCTTTTGTAAGCATTATAAATTATTAAAATGATTCATGTTTTATATTTGATAGAAGATGTAATTGGGATACTGATACAAAAATTGATGCGAAGATATGAAAATTATTTTTATGAAGATAAAACGGTGATTACGTCGATGAATTATTGATGTATAGAAAGTCGTTTTAGGTCTATCGTGTTTAGATCGCGAAATGCGTTCTTGTATAATATTTTCTAATTTTTTAATTCATAAATACAAATATTGTCTGGCAAGATTTGATTTCCTCGATATTAATTTATTCTGCTGTAAGACAAAACTGTAACTGTAATTCAACCTAATAACTCAACCAATAATTCGACCAAATAAATAAATATATATCCACGTTATTTATTTGATTTGCTGTCATAAACGGAATTATTGGAAATAGATATTATAATTTCATGGTTGCTATTAATATGCATAACACACGGAAATCATGAAAACGTGACATGCCGGATACAGCATGCCGGAATCAGAATTTTCTAATGCCCAAGTACACTATGCTAATTTAGATACTTTATCATAACGTCACTCCAACCGTAATAGTTTTCTTTCTACTTTCTCATTTACCACTTGTCCATATCGATAAGCTATCAGATGTCGTTGCAAGAATCCAATGAAGTGCATCTACTTTACCAGACCAATGATCTACGGATAAGAATTGCAGATATCCTGTCTTGTACGATCAATCGATACCAAGATGACCATATAGTAATGAAATATTCTGAAAAATTTTCTGGTTTACTTTATAAAATGTTTTTGAAGAACATAACTACTCAAAAAAGTAGAACATATTTTAAATCAATTTTCAACTATTTCCATTTATATAATTGTCATTATATCGATAGAATAATAATCCCTTCATCAAAATGATAAACAGAAATGTAAAATATTATTATTAATACTTCACTAACGGGGTAATTTTAATGTTTCGTTCTACTCGGTCGTCCGAAAAATTTCTTTCGTTTTATAAGGAAATAATGGATGCACAACATTTTTCGTTTTATATTATTTTATCGAATTACGTATGATCCATTTCGTTCTATCAAGACAAAGATCACAACGTTCGACAGATTAGGTTTCATGTTTGTATAAAGATGTATCGTTGTAAAAGACGTGTTTGTAAAGGAAAGAAACTTATCGGACAACCTAATATATTTTTGAAAATCAAATGCGGATACCGATATAAAAACTTAACGATTTATTAAAAGATTCTAAAGGCCCTGACCCTTGATTGTTATTTGTACATTGTTTAGTTAATATCATTTAAATTGCATATTACTGGAAGAACGTATTATATCTCATATTTGCACATTGTAATGTGATTATTTCATATAAGACGTTACTCAACGTGTCGCGTCGTTAAATTGTTGACAGAGAAGGACTTTCTTTAAACGAATTATCTAGTAGTTCCAGTATATTTTTCAAACAAGTCTCACCAATTATCCAGCCTCGGAAAATATCCATTTTCTTATCGATAAAAACCCAGACAGATAATAGGAAATAATTTTAGCCAGTTAAACGAACTTTCGAAGCCGTTTGTTACTAACAGTAACTCTGACACGAAAAATTACATTTCGAGACGCGTTGCTGCTACTAAAGTACTTTGTCTCGAGTCGATCGCAAGATAAAAATATCGAAAGATAAATAAAATATCGAGAGATTAATAACTCGTGGCGATCTGCTAAATCAAATCTGCGAGGCACGTAAATGGAACACGATCCTCGAAGCAGTTTCTTATTTTTGAATCGTGACAAGATACGAATGTACTTGGACTGATTAGATCTTTGACAAAAAGATCAAAAAAGTATGTCGTATGTCGCGACTGAGACAGTTATTTTATGAAAGAAACAGAAATATACGAGCGAACGGCTAAAACGAAGCATATTATACGGGCAAACAGCGATATTAAAAATTTTTTCGCCCGGTGGGATTGCTGAAGCTGTACATAAAATAGAGTTCGATACATTAGCTCCGCGATTACGAGTATCGATACGCGAGGGGTGACTCTTCCCGGTTTACGAGGTCATTTTTCTTATTGTTTTCCCAGACTGACGAGAAAAAAGAGGAGAGCCTTATTCCTGTTTCTATTCTCGTACGACGTAGACGTATAAATTTCACTGGAGCGTTGTATTGAATTGCAAATATTTGATTGAATTCGACTATAATGGGCGGGAGTAATATTAATATTCTTCATTCATCAGAATCCTCGTATTTATTCCATTAGTCTTTTTCCTTCATAGAATAAATACGTCGCCGACGTACGTAATACGTACTACAATGCCACTTACGTATGCAAAACCCTCAATTACTTAATATGTCGTCGGCAATCGATCAGTTTCTCACGAATTTTGCTACGTAACCAAGCCCAGACAAGTAGAGACCAATATACATACATATGTATGTAAAATAGTCGTAGCTTAAATATGAACTCCAATTTAGTTTCTTATATTTGGGCTCTTCATTGTCATATAAAGAATTTTGTATAAAATATGTATATGTATCCATTATGGGATTGCTGCTAGAATATATTCATTATGAGAGGCCATTTTTTCCAATAGTTTAGTTTAAATAGAAAATACTAAAAGAATTTTATTACTGGATAGTACTTACAGCAAAGGATTTTTTTTTTTAAATTTGGTTTATTACTATTGAGATTTTATTACTATAGGGATCTTTGATAAAGTTCGAACGTTTCATCGTCTTTCGTCTATATCTAAAGAAGATTAGTTGGCAGCTCAATTTATTCATATGTAAAAATATCATTTCCTTCATTCATTGAACTGAAAAGAAATCGAAGAATACTGATAACCTTCGAACACTATTTAAAATAAAAGATACGCGAAACAAAAGAGCAGAAATCGACCCTCATACCTGTTTATTGGATTCGGGAATTCCCAATGGAAAAGTATCTTTCATTTGTAATCTTTATTATTAAAAAATAGGATGAGATAGATTTGATAAGATAAGATAAGAGAGTTGTGAAGCCCTTCTCGTAAAAAATAACATAAGTTTACCAGACAATTATGATAATTCCATCCTTCTAAATACTCATACTTCGTTCTTCTCCGATATCCTCAGATATCTCGATATTGTCGGTTTTCTATCAAATCAACGCTACGTTACGACATGATAACTAAAATTCTAATACACGTTATAAACTCAAAAATTGTGAATGGGCCGAGCAAAGTATCTTACAGTCGCAACAAACGAGAGCATCTTCTCGTTGCTTTCCTAGAAAATGAAATCGAACGTATTAATGTGTCGATTTCAGTTTCATCGACGCATAAGTTTCAGTAGGGTGAATTCGATGTTTACGACACGCTGTTCTCGCTCCACATTGGCAAGAAAAACGCGAGAAAAGATGGAATGATAGGTTTGTGCGGCAGCAGCCTCGTGAATCCCGCGGATATAACTTCCTATTACCGAACCGTGGCTCCGCGATCCGAATGGAGGTTGGTCGGGGTTTGAGGGGGTGTCCCGTGTGCCAAAGAAGAGGCGTGCATTAGGAGATTGTGTTCGACAGTTGTTTACGACTAGCACCTAACCACCTTCTTCCTCGCCTAGCCTTTTGTGTCTCGAAGCGTACGCTTGGATCTACGCGCGCGAGGGTTTCTTTTATCTCGTCTCTAGCTCCGTGTAGCTTCTCTTTCTCTTGTAGCTTCCATGGTCCTCAGAACCGTGCCAAGACACGGCAAAGGCGTGTATTTACATCGTTGCGCTCGCATAACTCTGCCCGACAAACTGGCGAACCTCTTCGTTCTCTTTCCACGATCATTTCGCTCCTTCGTCCGCGCGAAATCTCCGGTAGTACTTTCGCAAATGTCTTCTATTGTATTTCGATTTCTTCTGTTTGAATGTTTGAAGGTGGTTCATACTTGTTAGCTATGCTAGCGTTAGAGATGAGCTCATAGCCGAGGACAAATTTATTATGAGGGCAATTTTACATAATAATTTACTAGATAATGGTATTAGTGAGCTGACGAGTTACAAATTGTAGATTATGTAGATCCCCCTTTCCAATTTTATAATTTTACGTTCAATAGGATGATTAAACGACCTGCTCTGAAACAATGTTGTACGATTTGTTGTTTCTTGAATCAACACGTTCAAACCGGAGTAGCCCACCGGCGAGTAACAATCTGTACTTTTATCTGGAACACCTTCTTTTTTTTACCATTCACGCCATTTATGTTTCCAATTTTAATTTATAAAAATGTAATTTGACGAAAACGGATAAAATGCAAGTGTTATCGGCTTGGACCCATTAATGTTAAGATATTCGTGAATATATCGGCATTTGTTATGACATTATAATGGCTTTTTATTTAATTCCACTCTGATGATTGTTATTTGAACTTGCATTATACAATTAAAACAATTAAAACGTTATTTCTACATATAATCCTATACGATTATATCATAATTCATAATTATTTTTATCATCAATACTTGAGCAACCTTGCCAAGCAAATTATAGATAATATCTTGTGTTTCGAGTTACTTTATCAAAAAACTCAAGCCGCGTTACCAATTGTCAGTGAAAGTAAAATACATGTCTCGTAAACATTTAATATATATGGTAATGTAATAACGTTGTGAATGTAACAATTGACAGCGAATATAATAATTGACAGTGAAGGATGATTACACTATTTAAGTCCTTTTACTATAAATAGAACATAATCAATGAATTGCAGGTTAGAAATATATTAGTTCCGGCGACAGGTTTAATTTCCTTCTTCCAGTTCCCATGTCCTCGTGTCTCTGCCAGCAGATTACAAGCTAGCAAACCCTATCAATATTCTAAATTGCCTGATATGCAGACTGTACATAGTAGTCTTACTGATAATCAACTAACTGGTCTAGGATGGTTTTTCCTTTTTTCCTCCTCGTTTCCTTCTCAACCCTCTTCGACCATTAAAACACGCTTATCCTCGTAACAGAGTCGAATAAAACTCGTTCAACGCATATATCAATCTGTTTTATTCGAACTATCCTGTTGAGCATATTTAAGAGATGTTTCGCATGACCCAGTTGATAGTGGAAATGTGAGTGTTAAACGTAAACGAACGTCAAATAGTTGGACTGAGTAGTTAAAAGAAAGTATTGAACGATGTAAGTGGCAAGAAAATAGAAGACGATCACGATTAGTGAAAAATAATTGTATGATAAGTAAAACATTTTTTGAGAACTGACACTGAGCTTGTAACAACGAAATTTCTCACTGTGTACGATTTTGTGTTTTATAGATTAAAAATAGGAAACTTAATAGGAAGATGGCGAACAAATGTAATTGCCCGTATAATTATCAACATTTCCACCTAGAATATGAAAAAACCGCATTGCAAATGTAGAAAATGAAGGGAAACGTTAACTTCCAATATGATTGCCAATATAATTATCAATATTTTTAACTTAGAATACGAAAAAATTGGATTATTCGTGGGAAATAACTTTAATTAATTCGATTAATTATTTACTATTAAAAAAATGAAGTTTGTGAATGATTTGTGAGTGATTTCGCCGTAAACGGTGAAAATCCGCAGAGTTCGTGTAATAAATAATGTTTGATGATTTTCATCTCTGATATTTATCATTGCAACTCCTCAATTTCCTTTTTCTGTCGCCGAGGGAAACGTTAAAGGCAGCCAGATTACGGAGATCCTCGTTGCTCGATCACTGTTGATTACGATTTCTTAGTTCGTTACGACGACTTGAATCGAATGAATGCGCCGGCCACAATTCAATGCGTCATTGTTTGACAGACATTGTTCCCTCGACAGTCTCTCTGCTCTTGATCTTTGGCGTGCTTTGTAACCCTGTCTTCCCGCCAAATACATGCGCCTTCCTATGCCTGACCATCGTCAGGTTGACAGTTGATACCTGGTAGCGTTAAAATCTAACTGGACTTTGTAAACATTTAGATACGAATGATAAGAATCGAAAGAAATTTAATTTCAAGAGATCGATATTTTGTGAAAGTGTTGACGGTGAAATTGATTATGCTTTTCTATAATCTCATATCGAACTTTCGATAAAAAAAGGAACGAAATATTTTTACATATGAAGCGGCCGATTTAAAGTATATTTTAACTCGGCAACTTATCTTACAAATAAACTGCGTATGTTTATGCGCATTAAAATATTTTTGCATATAATTAAGCAAACAGAACCTGGATAGTATATAATTTGTGTCTACTAAATATTACAGTAATTAGTGTACTTCGAATATTTTACATATTTTTGCATATTATATGCATTCCATGAATTTTTATAATTTCGAATTTCTCATAAATGTATAAAAATACACGGTATATTTATAAAACTAGTTATTTACAAGTTACTGAAACGTTTAATTACATTTCAATAAATGAAAGATAGATCATTCGATCAAATTATAAAATAAGCAACGACAAGTAGAACGACATACGGAAACGAAACAAAAGTAGATTTTATCGATCGTGAATTGGCAGGAATATCGAATCAATTAAAAAAAAAGCGAGCGATCGAGGCGAATCGAAGCGACACCCATAAATAGATGGTTTGAATGATAAACATATCACGATATGGCTTGATCAACAACTTGCTATATGGATTGAATAGTAAGGTCGATATACAGAAAAAAACCAACTGAATTATGCATGTCATCCAATCTCCGTTATCAGGCGTGCTAAAGATACAGTGTATAGTAATGCTAGGTGCCTGATTTCAAAACTTGTTAATTCGAAAGTTTGCTTTTATTCCTTTCGAGTGGAGTTTAGAACTTAGTGATAAATATCGATGAATATCCTGAATAAAATGAGATGAAATTAGCTACTTCCTTGCTAAAGAAGGCGGTAATTTATAAGAATTATGGTAGATTTATAGTAGTTAGTTAATGACAGTTTGCAACATGTATCTGCATGTAATTATAGTATACAATAAATTTCTGACATATCCAATTGTTGATTTGCAACAAACGATTGTATAAAATACGGATATTCCAAGTTAATTCAATTTGACATTAATCTCTATGTAATCTCTATGTTATTAATATTTTTTGAATATTCAAGAAAGTGAGAAAACATATATTTAATGTCAAAATCAAATAAAAAGAATTTTAAACAAAGTAGTTTCTATATAGAATCTAACTCATCATGTTCTTTCACCTGTGATCTGGGAATAAACGAAATAGCGTTTCTAACGGCAGGGATAAACGGTGCATAGAGAAGTTGCACTGGCGAATGAGATACTGGAACAAGCCGCGGGTTCGTTTATCACTGGTGCGCTCCAGATGATCCTCAAATTTATTGAGGCCGATATCGAGAAATAGTTTCGCGGAGCCATAGGCATTTTCCAACGAATAACGGCACAGAAGAGCAGCCATACGCGTAGTTAGATAAATTAACGACACTATTGGCCTTGTACGACCAGTAATCAGGAAATTTTTACGCGTTTATTACCGCGTGTGCGCCAGACTGGACTCAATTAACTCCTAAACGAAATAATCGACCAAGAGGTAACCGAAATCAACGAGAAATTAAAGATTGCGTAAATGCACTAAAAGAGATAATGTTCTTGTAATGAGATGTACGTCTGAATAAAAATGTTATTAGAATATTAGTAATCCGGTTAACAAGCTCATTCGTCTTTCTCAATTAACAAGTTGATCAATTTTGCTAAGCGTTAATATATTATATCAAACAGAGGGAATAAGATGAAAATTGTAAATTAATAATATTTCTTACGTTGCCGCTAGTTATATTATATATCATTTCGCCATCAGCATAATTTTTTTTTTATTATTTAATTTGTACTTTACAATTTGTCCAACTGGATATTTGACAAATTTTCAGCATTATGAGCAGAATTTTTGGAAAACATGTATTGTATAAACATGAAGATTCAACTTGAGTCGAAAAGGTCTTTCCATATAACGTGATATTATAAATTTTATAAATATAGCGGAGGAATTGAAAAAAATATAAACAGGACAAAATGAAGGACAATTATGGCTATATACATAAATATCGTTTGCATTATCAAAAAGATGGTAATTCTGAGAAACAAATTATTCCTGTAACGCGTTTTGCTAATTTTGTTCGAATAAGATGTGAAGAAGCATTTCCATGTTCTTATCAGAACGCAGAATTATTCGAAATTCTTTGATACCTGTCGAAACAAGTAAACTGCAGGGAAGATTATGCACAAGCGATCAAGAGATTCTAAAATTCGTCTCTTAACATGCTAATGTGTACAACTTCTGATTTTCTCGCGCATACGTTATGTTCACCGTAATTGCTTCGTAGAACCGAATGAATTGCGCTCGCAGCAATACATTTTTATGATAACGGAGTAATAATACTCGTGATGTCGCGTCATGAGCAAAGGTGGTGGTCATCGGATTAGCATCTGTCGGAATTATCTCAAATAAACGGGTAATTAAAGAGAAATATTTAATTCTATATAATTTACTCTTTAATTGTGCCCCTTACGTGGATGATCTTAATTGCCATCGCTTATCGAGCGTTGTACCTCGCGATCGACATAAAGAATTCTCGATATTTGAGTAACATTGTATTGAAAGAAACTCATACTTACACGCGAGCAGGTGTCCTTCTTACGAAGATACAAAATTTCTCGATAAGATTAACAATTTAGCCGCGATATATATAAAGTATAATTAAAAGGCATATTAATAACGGTTTGATACTCCCCTGAAAGTCTCATTCGTTATCGTATCGATAGCTGCACCAAAATGCTTCGTAATGGATATTAATGGATTTCAATTTGCTACGTTGAATTTCGATTTTTTAATTTCGCAATGAGACGCGTAGCAATATGTTTAACGTATTATTCATTGTAGTATCGATATTGTAATCGAAATATTTTCTGATAGATGTTGGATTATCCTGATTAAAATTTTCATTTTATTAAATGGGACCTTGATCTGTCAAATTCTAACGAACATAGAATATCGATACTTTCATAGTAATGGAAGTTGGAATGAATTTCAGGTACGTCTTTGCCTTATAGCAGACACTGCTATCCAGGATATTCATTTTTCTAAATTGGATTTTGATTCTTTAAAATTTCAGAATTTAATTCTTCGAAATTTGCAACGAACGTATCTTAGTATCATTGTCTTACTTAAATATAATTAATCTCATTTTTTTATTATTCTTTATCATTTATAGAAATTATCTTTCTTACTTTATCGTAAAACATATTTCATATACCAATGATAGTCATACGTTTCTTTCTCTCTTGTTTCTAACTTCAAACCAAGATAAGAATATTCTTTCTTATATTTACATCTCCAACCAACCTCGTGGCCCACCTACGCGAATTTCACATAAAAGGGTTTCATTCATTAGCCTCTTCGCATATGAAGATCAGTCTGCTTGAAAGGTTGTTTAAACATCGATCTACAATAATAGGACATCATTCGCTATATGATTTTACATTTGTTATCCTGGATGTAACACATTGTACCTAACTGCGACTATAAAGAATGATAAAAACTCTTGTGTTATTCATAACGAATAGTTTTTATATGGGTAAAAAGATACAGTGTAATTATTGATTAAATACGAACATGAATATTTCCCGCATTTATTCACCAGAGCATTTTTATAGACATTTGAAGAATTATTTATGAACAACATTCCGTACGTCGCAGTAATTTATACCTGTGTGCCTCATATTTCTTATATAAGGTGTCTATTATCTAAGCGTTTTCTGTCACACGGTGCTAGATTCTATGAACAGAACTAAGAAAAAACTTTCATACAAGTAAGAACTCATAAATGTTTCATTAAAAAGAAAAAGATGAGAGTATGACAAAAAAATAACAGATCAGTTTTCTTACAAACAATATTAAACTCCACGGCGGATACGACGATTAAGACCATTTTCTTTGAGTTTCAAGATCATTACATATATACACGAAGGACTAAAAATTTGGAATTTTACCAGTTACACTCGTACTAAATCTCTTGTAGATTTTTTCATTAATTTGCTATTAACTCTATAGATGAGTATAACAAATTCTTTTATTTCAATAGATTTGCAACGAAAGAATTTTCTAATTCTTTTAGTAGAATTTCGAGCTAATTTTTCGATTTAGATTCTATGGTATACGTTGCGATAAAATAAAAATTATTATTACTCCTGAAGGATTTTAAAGCACTAAATTTAGCAAGCAAGAATTATTAATAGTACGAATATTAAAGATTCGTAATGTATTCATTGCAATAAAATGCCATTGACACTAAATTCGTATCATAATAAATATACAATATTAGCATTCATTGAATTTAAAGGATATCAACAAGAAATTTGTGTTCTAATAAATATTCAACACTTTGAAGTGAAACATACCTAAGCATCGTCAACCTGTTCCTACGCTTTAAAAAGGCAAGTCTAGTGGTGTGCTTGCTGTTTCTTATCTTTGGCATAACATTCTAGTAAATTATTTTATGAACCTATGCTTACAGTAGCGAACAAGCAAACGTTCCAGACATATGTAAATGAAATGAAAACTTTCATAATGTTACAAACGAAATTATAATCGATAAAAGCACCGAATAGACATATTACATATAAAAAAATAAATAATCGTTGTCGATTTGGTAAAAGATATTTCTACAGAATTTATTAATATTAATATACTTACACAGCTAACAGTTATACATTTTCGTTTGTTCGTCACAGGATATGTCACTTTCTTTTTCTTTTTACTCATAGAATAAACTAGCACCATTTGCTGAAAAAAAAACGTGGGACACCCTGTATTTACATTTTCTTTTAGGATATTCGAGACGTTGTTTCATCGGGAAACATAGTCGCGTAATAAAACGTAACATGACAATTACTAGATGTTTGCAATAGCCTGTTGAAGTGGCTGGACAGCCATTAACTTCTAAATTTTAGGTGTGGCCCCCAGATCGGTTGTTAGCGGTAAACGTAACGAGAGATCCTCGACGAAGATACGATGTGTTGAGTAAATACCGGTCGAGAGTGAAGTAAATGAGAGTGGTTACGAGAATATTACAAAATGAAATGTTTCCAAAATGACGTTCGCGTCATCATCATCGCAACCATGTTATTAGCCCTGCAATTAATTATTAAATAAGTTACAATGTTCAGGTTCGGAGTTTTTATCGCGTGTTTTCATTACGATATAATGTTAAGTTTATTTCGTATATAATTAACACGTTCCAGCAATTATGTACAACGGGAGGGAAATCGTGAGACAATTTCGCTGGAAACGATCGTGTCAAAGTATAATTGTTCCCTTAATTTCGATGTTTGTTGAACTTTCATTATGTTATGATTATGTACAAACTGTATACCGTGAGAAATATTTGATAGGTGTACTCTGAAAACAGTTGGGGCTTATTAAAGGTAGCCGTGAAATTGGTGTGAAGTAAATTTGCTTCCTGAAATGGCTCGTTAAAGGCGCATGCCAAGAAGAAATTATTTTTTGAGAAATATTCAATTTTCGAAATATTCTATTTTGAATGGATAGCTACCTTATTTTTAATAGGTAAAACAGATTTCAGCCTATGTTCTATCTCATTAATAGTTCGTAAAAATATTAATTTGCATGAATATCCGCGGTTTACTTATTGCAATGTAATTTAATATACAATACTTATAACAAATGAAACAATTGCTATTTCAATTCCATTTATTCTATCAAAGTATAAAATTACATAAAAACCCTCGATCTACTTATTCAAAAGCTGCTCGCTTAAATCACCCACGTTAAAAAATTTATTTATTGTAATGTAATTCAATGTATAATACTTATAACAAATGAAACAATTGTTATTTCAATTCCATTTATTCTATCAAAGTATGAAATTACATAAAAACCCTCGATCTACTTATTCAAAAGCTGCTCACTTAAATCACCCACGTTAAAAAATTTAACCTCCAAAGTAAAAAAAAATACAAGGTCTGAAACTGGAAAGATAGCCTAAAAAGATGCACGAACTGGATACATCACGTATACTGTCAAAAGATTGCCATCGGCGAAAATGTTCGCACAGTATCGATCGTATCGATCGTCGATCATTATATGGCGTGATCAACATGTGCACGCGCGAGTCTACCTGAAAAGACAAACAGATCCGTAGCTACGCAGTTCGTGCATTCGAAATCGATTCGTTTTCGAAACGCATCTGCCTCTATGCAGACGTTGTTTGTGTAATTTTAATCGAATGATTACACAGCACGCGTCCAGATAAGAGGTTGCTGATTATCTGCCGGTGAAATTGCACTATGTTCCATCGAGAAGCAACGCAACCGGCAATTAAGCCGTTTTCGCGAATTGGCAACGTCTTGTTATTTCGTGGCTATTTGATTTCTGGATTAAGGACCAACGATGATTAAAAATTTTGCCAGAGCTCGTAGATCAAATTTTTCTTGGAATCTCTGCCTCGATGAATCCTCGTTTAAAATTGATATGATCGATGGATATTCGCATTTGTCGAGGGAATTAAATTGATATAGTAATATTAATTGCTTTGTACAAAGTCTTAGATGAAAAAGTGATAAGAATAATAGGTGCAGATAAAAGTCGAAAGAGTTTTTAATAGTATATTCTGCTATATTAAACGTATATATCATAATATTCTTGTATTAATATTTAATTCATTCCATTCTCGATAATAATTAAAATTTGTTATCGGCATAATTCGGTAAATTTTTAAGTTGCAAAGAAGCTATACTATGTTGAATGGAAACAGTTAAATTTAACATTGGATTTGTTAATATTTCAAATTGTTTACGCATATAACTCTGTAATTGTTTAATCTGCGAACGAACTTCATCGTGTTAAATATGATCTTTTTAATATGATACATGTGGTAGGTAATATTTAGCATAATTTATAGATATAATTTTAATATATATACATACGATGCAGACAATATCTATTGCTATTTTTTAAATATGTATAATTCGATATGATGATATTTCAATAATCTTTAAATGTCTACTACTATTAGCTATCTCATCTGCATCTTATTTTGTTCATATATTTTAAGTAGCATATGTGATTCAGTAGAACGTAAATACTAAATGATGTATAACGACATACGTGCATTTGCATAGAAAAGATGGAAAATCCCAGGCCCGGGTAATTCAACAATTTATACATAATCAGTTATATAATAACTTCTTTACTAGGTATCGCATACGTTATATCTTTATTACGCTATAATTTGTTAAACGACGCATGACACGAAGTAAAGGACAACGCACATAGGGAACACATTGTGCAAAGATAAATATGGAAAGATAGCAAGAACACTCTTTATCATTAATCGTAATCTTCCGTTTTTATGCAACATATTGAGCCGAAGTAATTAAGCCCCTTGTAACACACAGGAAATTAAATTTTCCTATATACTGTCCATTCTCACATGCCATTTTCGTAAAATATATCTTTAACTATGTCATTGCATACCACATGTTACTATATCGATAAGTTTCTACACCAAAATGACTGAATTTAGATTTTTAGTTTTTAGAAGATTTTTGAGATTGTTTTTAATTTTACGTATTTCTAAAAATATTAATCACGAATTGTTCTGGAATTATATTTCCAAGAACGACTCAGATATCTTAAAATAACTATTTAACTTGTCCTCAGTGTCTCTTATACTATACTCAAACATTTTTATGTTAATCAAATCCTTGAAATATTACAAGTTTATAAGTAAGTTTTTTAGTACTGTCCCGATCTTGGCAAAATTTTATTTTGTACAATATTTCTGACAAGATTATTTTTTGTATAAACACATTTCTCTCGCAGCTATTGTACACGCCAATTTAATTATACATCAATTTCTAACACCTAAGGGAAAAAATACTTATCTCCATTATCAACCTTAACTTCATTAAACACAATAGCACTTTACCTATCTATCATGTCGCTTACTCGCCTCAGTGTGCTATTACTATAAATTACTATTAATTATGCTCTGTCTCGGTAGAAAATATAACCTTTAACACGATCTACAATTTTAACTTTCTAACAATAATTTCTAGCTGGTCTAGTTTTCACGATCTAACGGATCTTTATGGAGATCTTCGATCGATTTTTCAGAATCAGGAAACTTTATAACTTCCTGCTTAAGGAGGTACAAGTACATCTGCGATTTTTATGTTGAAGTTACGAACGTCGGAACGTTAGTTGTCTAATTTGGAAGCAATCACGAGAACTGTCTTACGAACGATTAAAGAAACGATAGCCGGTCATCGATAATATCTCGCGATCAGGGCCACTTATAAAAATCGATTTATACAATACAGGCGATCCTCGAATAACATGGCTAAATTGCTTCTGTACGACAACAAATTTTACAGTGCTATAATACTTGACTGTATTTAAATAATTTATATCTATTTCGATACATGTAATTATTCATAAATAATTTATATTACAATACATATAATTTATAATCTAGTGTCTTTAAAAAATGCCTGATATTCTTAAGAATATTATCCTCTACTCTTGTGAAAAATCGAAAATTTATTGATATTGTCGACTTGAAGTATGGTAACAAAATATTAATATCGTCTTCCATTTAAGAGACAAACGAGGAGATGCCATTCGCCTTCTAACAGTCGCCATAGAAAGCTTTGTTCTACGCTAAAAGATTAGCTTCTTTAAACCATCTAATTTAAGAAATAAAATACAGTCGATATCTTCGTTGCTTTTTGAGGAAACATCTCGCAACATCGTGTTACAGCCGCCTTGTACTTTGACAACAAACAAAATTTTATATGCATAGTCTCACCTCTTCAGAGGCTCCAGTAATTAATCCACCGGAGGCTTAACGAAAGTTGAACAGGCCTTTGTTTTTATTGTAAATCATGCCACGTTTCTTTCAAATTTACCGTACAGAGAAAACGAAGACATCCAATAAAACTTTTTTCCACGGATATATAGGTACTTTGGAAACATTATGAGTAGGTTCACTGTAGAAATAAAGGTCCGTAGCAGACAAATTGAATGGCGCGCGAGCACGCAACGAATGGAGATGTTCGTATATGCACGTGGGCGTGTATAAACGTTCGGTCAGTGAAATCGACGACGTGCAAACCTAGAGAACACGATGTTTAGAAATACCACACGAACAAACAGACGACGTACAGCAAAACGAAGAGTCCGAACTGTTATCGAGGAAATGGAATATCTCGTGTATAATATATTCGAATCGAAAACGTTTCTGAAAAGGCAACCAGTCGCTTTTGAAATTTACCACAGCGGAGTTTGCGAACGTTTAGAATGTCGTTTCGTAATATTTACGTTGGCAACGTGTGTAGAAGTCGTGGGCAATCCCGAGGAGGAGCAACGCGTAATTTAAGCAGGAGAAACATTGTTCTAGCTAGATAGCTGAATAAAAAATTCTGCATATTTTATGCATTCAATGCACCGCCAACGCGAAACATATTTGTCGTGCTGGCGACAAGTGTTTTCTTTCGCCTTCTCTCGATTGCTATGTCGATAAATATTCCGTTATTTTTGCGTCATCTTCGACACGGTGTATAGACGTTGGTAGCAGTCTTGGATATGGTATGATGATCGAGCTAAGCGTGTTATCCTTTTGAATACATATGCAGGATTGTTTCGCGTGAATTGACTATTTTAACGTTAGAAGTATCAGCGTTTTGTCTGATCTTCGTTATTTATTCGAGGTAATCATCAGACAAAGTAGTTGGTTCTAATTTTAAATACATAGAAATTTACATATTTTTCTGAAGTCAAAATACTGCCAATGATTGTATTTAGAGATAGAGAATAATATTTGTCAAGTTGTCAGAAGATCAATTTAACTCAAATGGTATGAGGTAGTATTAAGTAGTTTCATTATTGAAGCTGGCATAAATGGGTAATGTCAGAAAGTAATTCTTTATAATTTTATTAATTAATTTAATTAAAAAACGAGAAATAGAAAGAAATTCGGTAGACGAGATATCGACAATGTCAATATTTGTCGAAACTTTAGATAAAAGAAAAGTTAAATTACATATAAAGAATATAAAGAATATATCTCATAGGATATTATTCCAAAATTATTTGAAAGTAAAGTTATTCGCATACTAATGTGATGCAACTTTCAGTCTGTGAATATTTTTCTACCGATATTTTTATACATTACGTTACAAACGGACATGGATTGTCTAAAGGAACTTAAACGAACACAAACGTGTGTACAATATAATGCTTTATTCGACATAACACGAATATTATCACACGCGATTGAGATCTCTTTTATTAAACGCCTCTTTTCTTCCACGTTATTCCAAAGCATTCGTGCCATTTCATTTAAGAAATCACATTTTTACATCAACCAACTGAACTATCGCCATACAATTTTCTGTTATTTCCCTTATTAGAGTGCGTAATTTCTATCCGAACGCTTCTGATTGTATCCAATTATTCTAATCTCCGTACAAAACTATTCATCTTAACGAGAGACTAAGAAGAGACTAAGAAGAGACTAAGAAGAGACTAAGAAGAGACTAAGAAGAGACTAAGAAGACGAAAAGTCGGAATATTCTTGTCGATACCAATTAACCGAAACGTCCAATTTAGCGCAGATTCTATTCGAAGCGATTCGCGATACAAACGGGAGAAACGAAAAAACGTAGGGTTTGCTCGGCGTGTCGTAAAAGGATCGACAGATCCTAGAGCATACGCGAGGAAGATTACGCGCGGCGTTCTTCACGATGCCTGCAACCCCTTCTCATTAGAAACTCGTAAAACTCTCGAACGCGGTGTGGTCGTGGATACGAGCGAAAAGGATGAGAAGGGAGACAAGAAAGAGCGAGAGAGGCAGAGAGAGGCAGAGTATACTTGACGAGAGAGATACGAAACGTAGAGTGAAGAGGGAGACGAACGTGGAAACCAGTTTCTTGGGCGTTACTCGATCCAAGGAAGAACGATTTCTTTCCCACGTGGAAACGCCACGGATAAATATACCTGTGGCTCGAGCTCCTTTTATAGGTGTGCGCGATTAGTCACTGGGAATTCACGGGTGCACGTGTGCTTTCTTCTTCTATCGTGGCCTGTTCTGTTCGCCGCGAGTATTTTTAATTATTTCTTGATGGTCGCCGGACGTTGTTGCATTCGATATTAACAGCCCTGATAAATCACTGATGTTACCTTCTTTGGAATACGTTGATACGTTAATAGGAATTAAGAGAAGAATGATTTTAGTTTCCCGAGTTAACGAATAGAGCGAGAAGATGAAATTTGTAGGAGTTGAGCATGGAATTTTTGAGATATCGGAAGAAATTTCATTTGTGAACTAGATTTCCGAGAACGTTCAGGTGAAACAATTGTTCGTGATCTTATGCAATCATAATTGACAAGGTACGTTGCTGGATTAATGAGAAATTGGTATTAGTTAAAGTATTATGAATTGTAAAAATATATTATGTTGTCTATACCTTATTTGTTTCCTTTAAAGTTAGTATGATTTTAAGAAGAAACACAGAGATTAGTTACTTGTTAACTTTTCTTAAACAATAGTAACACGACGCCTTTTGTTTCATAGAAGTAAAACATGGAGATTAATTCATTATTAAATATTTACGATATGGTGAAAAAGATTTGATTCGTTAATTGATTTTAAAATTCATCTAGATTTTTCTTAGTTTCGTTCGTTTTATGTGTAAAGAAATCTGTCTCAAAACAGCCTTTATATCAATAAAGTATCGTTTATATTCTTGCTAAGTCTTACAAATTTTTATATCGAGAAAAGTGAGTTAATGTTACCGCCTAATTCTCGATATAAAAATTCACGATCATACACGATCGGTTTAAAACATTAACATTCTCATAACATCTTCCTAGTTGTACTTGAATAAGCCAATTTTTTACTATATTATATATATTATATTAACTATGAGAATAGAATACTCATTTTCCCATTTTTAAAAGACATATTTATATACCTGTCACGTCAGATAATTTGGAATTTACGAGAGTAATGTATCTTTAGAACGACAGCCACCATTAGCATCTCAACGAAATATTCAAGAATAATGAGCTTCAATTTACTATTTTTACGAGATTCGGATGTACCATATTATTTCATAGCTTATGCAAATGCAAGAAGAAATGACGGAATAATAGTCATCGTGATTGCCTTGATAAGATTCATAGCGTAGAGCTACCTTTCATTCTCGTGTGAAAATTCCACGATCAGATGCACCTGTGGTTCGCGACCCCTTCTTAATTGCATACGAATAGCCGGACTATTTACATTATTACTTAGGTTTCCCGTTTTACAAGCGTTCTTTGCGATAGATCACTCCGCATAACGTTCTACCCGCTTTGAAACTGATACGACTTTCGATCATATTACGAAAAACGGTAAACGATAGATTCATATCTCTTTTCAATTTGAAAATTTCTCAGCTTCTTAAAAGATATTTAGATAACATCTTGCTTTCGAGCTAAGTGAAATCGACTTGCATAAAATACAAGATTATTCTATCTTCTGGAAGTTCCTGTCATTGGTATTACCAACTTATATTACTACAGATATTATCAATTTACAATAAAGTTTATTTAAAGAGACGTAAATGTACACAGGTTCATGGAAATAATCGATTTCGAAGACATCTTTTCGTAGACACCTCTTGTGAATATATCAAATATTTTGAAATTCCATTAATATCGTTGTGAGATTCGGCAATCATTAAATTGGTAAAGTTTGAAGTTAATCTGAAAACAAAAATCATATTTAAACAGTCGATTATCCATTGTATTAATAAAACTCAATATTCAGAGAGACCATCTTTGTCACGTATATGTCTAAGATGGTTATTTATGTCGTACACTAATTTTTTACTATATGTGCATATGTTTGCAATAAATATCTTGTAATCTGTATGTACATTTTCAGATTGGTTTTAAATTTGACCAACATAATGATGACAGTTGCGTCTCATCTCGTGCCTCGTATTAATGAAATATCATGTTTTATACGACACATACGATACGGATATATAAGATTTCTATGGTGAGCTTTCTATTAAACAATCGGTGTACCTCAAAATCATATTCTTCAGAAGAAATTCCGCGATAATTTTAGTCTACTTTGAGCAAAAACTGTATAGAAGAAAAGCAGCAACACAATTTAAATATTTCCATCATATTGCAAGCTCTTCAATTAAATTTAACAATCTCAACGGAACCAATTTTCCGAGAACAAAAACAGTCTGCTCGCGGAAACACAAGCCATTTAAATAGTGAACATCGCAATTCCTCCATCAACCAAAATCTAATTCCAACGCGAAATACCTACGTGGACGAGTTGCATGGAACTGCAATAAAACATGCATAGCGGACCGGTAAATGGGGTCATCTGCCTCGCGATATTCACAGTGGCTGGCCTCTGCGCGTTTCCGTCGGCCAATTCAACGTCCATTCTTCTTCGACGTTTCCGTCGTAACGTAAAAAAGCGACGTAACAATAAAAAAAAAAAGAAAAAAGATGAAAAAAGAGTAACTTCGGTAGTGGGAGGAAGCGAAAGAAACAGAAGGCAAGAGGAGGAGACGTCAGGTTCGTTAACCCATCGCGTACACGGGGCATCCTTGCAGAAATGCAATTCGCCAGCTGACGATGCGCTTAACTGCAACGAAATGATCGTGATGCAGGACGTACGAAGAAAAACGAGAGAGAGAGAGAGAGAGAGAGAGAAGAGAACAGGGGCGAAAAAAACAGGAACGAGAGAAAAGGAAATAAATAGCTGTGAAAGACGGTCAGGATAGAAATAGATATAGATTCTATCGTTATAGAAGCTATATAGATATAGATATAGAGAATAGGATGAAGGAAAGGGAGGAGCATCGATGCATTCGATTTTTAATTTCTAATTATTGCGTAATTACCCTGCACTCAGACCCTTCGGTCGTATCGTGTGTGCAGACCTTATGTCTCGATAGAAGCCCTTAGTTATGGGTTGCGATAATTGCCAATTTCCATCGGGTGTTCTTCTAGCTTCTATTAGCACTCGCGCGTGTGCTGTTCGCATCTAGTTCTCGTAACCTGTGCTCACAAAGCCATAGATGCAGCGTCGAATTTTTATGGTTCTACCGGAAAGTTGTTTCAGTGTGGTTACCCGGGTCTAATCGATTACACGTGCTTTCATTTCGCTGCTACGAATGGAGGAATGTCAGTTTTATCGGCTCGAATGGGCATTCGCGTTGCTTGAAACAAATGTAGATGTAGCTTCATTCAGTCGTAGAGAGGCTGCGATCTTTTTCTGGCATTTTTGAATTATGTATAGAGAACACGGAGTGTTTCGATGTTATAATGTTTAATGTTAGACGATAAAACTTGATTGCCGGCTAGTAAAAATGGAAGGGGAAAAGAATTGTAAATTTATAGACGGAGGAAGGAAGAGAGATGAGCGTGGCGCCTTCAGAAATCACGTAGCCCCAAGAGTAATTAGAGATTCAGCACGGCGGCAATCGAATGATAAAATCTGCATATCTTAGTCACGACCGTAGATACACGTTTATCATAGACAACTTTTATTTGTGCGTCATTAAACTGGTAGCTCCTACTGTACGTAACTAATTGCGTATACCATATCCGAGAGACGAAATTAACCGCGGACGGTTAAAGACCGAATAATAAATCAAGTTGGCCAATTATTAAGCCGAACATTTTCAGAGCGTGGAAAGTAAGCTTCAAGTATATTCCTGCAAGTTTAATTAAATAATTTATCATAGCCGCTCAACGCTATAGAAATTAAAAAGTCACGGGCTATAGAGAGCAAAAGTTACAATTTCTTATCTTCATTCTTGTATACTCTTGTGATGTGTTTAAACTAAGTCGTGGAATACCAATTGTTTTTATCGAGTTCTACCATTAGCAATTTTGTTAAATTTTACTTTACAATGATTACAGTTTAGTTTGTGAAATTAATGCGTAAATATTTTAAATTAGTATAGCAGAAATTATATAATAAGTTCCAATCGTTTTTTAAAGCTTTAATCTTATATCATAAATCATTCTTTAAGAAAATATATCAGATTTCGAACCTTAATATTTCTATCGAGCACAATATTTTATATAAGAAATCTTCAAAAATCTTTCATTTCATAAATTCCTGTTCTAATTTCTAATAATTTTTCAATTATGTCACATCGAACATTGATACAATCATTGAATATTACTTACAATGAATAATCTCTATGCCAACACATAATCATCAATGAAAGATCCTGATTTAACATTTCGTTAACATTAATACTTCAAGGAACAATACACGTCGTCGTCATTCAATGAATCGAATTCTTCTTAATTTCTCAGAAAAAAAGGATTAGTTTTATTCTCATTAATATAACGAAGAAAATATTTAACAATGTTTGGTGCAAAGTAATTCTCAGCATATTTTTATTTACATGACTTTATTGAAACGATTACAGATCACTTAGATCACGATTAGAGAGACTTCCAAGATCAGTTAGTTTATAGTGTCCGAAATGTATTAAAGCCTTAGTCTCTTATCTAGGAAGTTTGATTTAACTCTTCGTTAACTATTTTTGCGGAATGTACACTTACACTAAATATCTCATAGCTCCAATATACATAAATATCATCAATCATGATAATCGAATCTCATAACACTGCTAATGAAACTTCAAAATATCCTATATAATACACATAATACACCGCTGGCCATAAGTATTATGAGACTTACTCGCTATATCCATTGGAGAACCGAAACAAAATTTATTTTTTATTTAGTACTTGATGCTATAAGGCACACGTAATGTAAATAAAATAGCTAGGAATTTATGTACATTTATAACAAGATATCTAGAAATTTATAGCAATAAGGTACTTAGCTTTATAACAAGATATCTGGGAAATAAAAGCGAGAAAAAGTATTCAATTTGTATTAAACATCAGTAGGTGTTCTAATATGTACTTATAGCCAGTAGTGTAATATTCATAAAAGGTTTTTACACTACGTTCGAATATATTCGTGATCTACCTGAATTGCTATATACATATATCCCTACACCGTGCCACAACATCCTCAATAATTTCTTCCAACTATTAACCAACCTCCTCTCCATTTACCCCCACATCGAACCCAATTAAACCAAGCTGAACCTCGATGTGAGCGTCGCTTAATCCGAGACGGGCGCAAATCATCGGGATCGCAGTCGGTGCAGGCAATATCCACTTTGTAATCCGTGCACAGGCCGGCCGTACTGTGCACGGATGCACGAGGAATCGCAGGTAGATGCACACCGGCAGCCCGGATTCCTAGGTGTGCGCATCTCCACGGTGCGCTCATGCTGCACATGCAACACGAGACTATCTGATTCCACGGCGGAAGTCCTGTTCTTGCTCAATAACCTAGGCGATCCGCGGAGAATAATAATTGTTCCAGAGGGGTCCTGGTCTCTCTCTCTCTCTCTCTCTCTATCTCTATCTCTATCTCTATCTATCTAGCTATTTATCTTTCTCTCTGTGTGTAGAAATACAGCAGGTGGAAAATGCTGGTTGCGGCAACTCGTCTCTGGATTTGTGGCCATCGTCGTCGTAGCTCTTGTTGTTTGCCGGATACGAAATGAAATTTCTTGATATTTGCGCGCGATGGGGTTGCTGGCGATTTACCCGGGGAAAATTCAAATCGGTTTTGTTACGATGAACGCGGAATACGTGAAACGAATCCGACGATCCTTATCACGGACGCGGGAATTATCATAATTGTAATTGACGTCGAGTCGGTGAACGGCATTCGATTCTTTGTAGTTTAATCAGAGACTGAGGGGAACCACGCCAGGTCTTTTAATAATTTTGCTTTATTGACCAGAAACGGAGGAGGTTTAATGAATTGCTTGAGATACTCGTGTACAGTGGTATGTAGCAGTGCATTCCCCTAATATAAAATAAACTATATCGTATTTTAATTTCATTAAAATCCTTGTCACCGATCGTCGAAACTGATAAACTTAATATGAAACGATCTAGTAATTAATATACAAAATAACATATATAGGCTGCAGACGAAGAAGTTGTTGATCAATTTTATGTTACAAAGTTGTCTGTAGATTTTGCAAATAAACCTGTGTTTTTTTATCTTCTCGAAAATTTTCAAAATATAACTCGTAATACTAATTGCAACGTTATAAATAGTAAAATATTACATGCTTTAGTAACTGTACCTTTGGCTTTGTCAATTTATCAAGTAGTTTTAAGAGATTTACACCCTTGGACAGATAATCTTCGTTCCGATTATGTCATATTAAAATTCACCTGTTTAATCGGAATGTGACATTAATATCAGAAACTCAACAAAGATCAACTTGTCATGTCTTCCTTCTGTAATCTGCGTATGCAAAGCATCTTATAATCCATTACAAGATCTGTAATTAAGCTTCCAAAAAAAAAAGTCAAAAGCAATTCGGTTTTATCTTCGATAGCACATCTCTTTCGTGGAATTTGAACTAAAAGTAGATTCTCATGTTCGATGTAATGATTCTCGTGATTTATTTAATCGGAAAAATGACAGATAGTCATAACGCCTTCGGACGGCTCATAATTTTTGGAAACCGATTCGTAACAGCTCCAGATGGATGGCCGATAATCGAAATGGGATAATAAATATCTTTCAAATTAGCCGATCGGTCGCAGGTGTATTACAGGTGCAATACCTGTCGCCAGGAATGACCGTGCATATGGGGCAGGTGATCTTCTCGAAGAAAAGTTCCCTCAGTGATCTAGAATCGATCTTGATGAGTTCTTCACGGGCTAATGCATCGATAACGAGCACCGACGCCTTAAATTTCGTTGTAGTCGTCGTTTCGACTTCGATTATCCAATCGTCATCTCCCTCTTCCTCTTTAACACCCTTTGAATCCGTAAGGATTCTCACGATTAGCTACGCACGGGTTGTCATATTTTACTAAAGTATTATGTTATGTTGTTCCAAAACAATTTAGATAAAAATATAGGGGAGGATTCACCCTTTTTGGTAATTGGAATTTCAAATTCAAAATTTCTGTTACGTGCGTGATGGGTCACCTGCTGTTGTGAAATATGAACGATTGTTATAATTGTCTGGGTTGTGTTGGCGGAATGTGTTCTGTATATTTAACTTGAAGAATATGAAAGAAGGATACGATAAGTAATATCTCTTATTTTTGGTAGGAAAGCAATTTTAAAATTTAATATGTAGTTGTACGCATTACCAAAATTTTCTTTTTATTTGTTTTTGAAGGGGAAAAGGTGTTGCTCCACCCTCTTTGTAATTTTAGAAATATTACTTGGCATAGTATTAAAATATTGAAGCCAGTTGCAACTTTGCTTTTTGCAAAACTTCATCAACTTAAAAGCTATTTTTCACTTCTTCTTTCTAGAAAGAATTTCTATAAAATACTTCCATTTCTACTTGTATTATTAGAAAAACATATACTACTGGCAGTCTGCGTATCTTCAGACGTTTGCGAGAAATTTAAAAATGCAAGATTGCACATAATACACGGAATAAAACATTCCATACACGTAAACAATTCAAAATACAGTATTCGTCAGAATCTTCAGTGAGTGAAACAAATCTCTGCCTAGATTCTATTGCTTTAACTATGTTCACAAAAACGTGAATCGCCATAAGCACAACTATACTGAAATACTCTGCACTTTTCGATGACTCTTATTCTCGATTGTTCGGGTTTCAACCGCGTTATTAGTATGTTGTACTTTGTGAAGTGAAGTGGAATTCACAAAACGTTGAAACAAAGAATCAGGAATATGTCATCTAATCATCGTGAAAGTATAAAATCTAAAATTCTTCCAATTCATAACGATCTTTTCTCCAAACACCCTTCCTAGTTTCACACACGACTTTCACTCTCGTTTTAAAGTTCCACCGTTGAATACTCGAAATTCTGCAACTTTCTCCAGCGCGCATTTAAAACCTGTCTCTAATCGCAACAAGGTAGAGATTTCGAGAAAAAGTTCGTAATGGAAGACGGAAGTGAAACGGGACGAAACAGAGGCGGCGACGGACGGCGCTAATTATCGATCATTATGCGCGCTGTGGGCGGGTAATTGGGATTTATGTTCTCCACGATAATCCACGAGTAATATGGAAGAGAGGGTGAAGGAGTAAAGGCGAACGAGGGCGGCGAAAGTCCGACTTAATGTACCACAGGTTTCGTTTAATTGTTATTTACGTGAAACGATCACGCTATTCTCGGGATCGAAAGGTGGCAGGAGTGCAGAACAAGTGGAACAGATAGAGATAGGCAGGTAGGCACATTGTTGAGAGAAAAAGAGAAAGAGAGAGAAAGGGAAACTGGCTGATTTACTGAACTAATTCGCGACAATTATCAGGTGGAAGAAATAGTAGCCCGAATCACGCGGATCTGTAAATCTTTCGAATGCCTCTCGCGACTCGTGTAATTCGACTGTGTGTACACGCACACAAAGAAGATTTCGTTGATATCGCAGAAAATAACGAACGAGGATTTTTATTTTTTATGACAGGATTACTTACGAGAAGAAATTATTTTGATGCGTGTGGTAGATAGTGAGTTGGATATTTCTACATTTACTTTAGCCTTTTAACTATTTCCGCGTTTCTTAGGTCTTGCGCGCGGCAATGGTTGCAATTTATTATAATAAGAGGAGAGGATGTAGCTGTTGTGTTGTTGGTGCGAGGCAAGATGATAGATGGAGAAATGGAAAGACGTGATTTTGACGATTTTTTAGGTTATGAATGTGTTTAGCGATATTTAAAGATTGTTACGTGAGCGTGGAAGATCACGTACAGAAGAATATAAATGGAAAGAGACTCTTAAGTATTTATTACTCGACATACTGCAATGTAAGCACAATGCAATATGTCAGCAGGAGATCTTTAAATAATTTTTCATTAGAAACTTACGTACAAGTCAGGATACTATCGAATACATAATAAGTTATTCAATAATTCTGATATTTTTGAGATGCACTTTGATAAAAAAAAAAAAAGTACATTAAGGATTGATTTCAAATTGATATTTAAGAATACATATATGTAGATTTGTTATAAATATTTATCAAGCCTAGTGTGAAGTTTTTCTTCCTAACATATTTACAATACAAAATTTACGATATTTACAATAAAAAATTATCAATTTACATTATCAACACAAGATTTAGAATCAATACAGATCATAAGAAATAAGCTATGGAAAATCCTGCAAAAATATCAATTTATCATACATATATGTATTGTCGATTAATAATGCTGATAATGTCAATAAACGTCGAACAACATTAAATTTCAATATTTTTCTGATATCAAAGTTAATATATAATATTTCCAAAATAAATTAAAATCAAAGGAGAGGTCACAGTCATCGATTCCGATAAAATTTTTTCTGTCGAATCTAGAGCAAAAAATAAGCCATGTTCTCTTTTTTAAAAACCATTTACCTTTAAAAACCTCTTAGCATAAAGAATTTTTAGACGTGTTTAGTAACAATTTTCAGTGTGTAAAACATATCGTGGAAAACAAACCTAACTTTTACATAATTATCTTTATTACTTCTTAAAATATTACATGTTTGTAGAAATGGAAATACAGCCACCTCATTATCTGTATTCTGAAGAAAATTCAAGGGTACAGCACGAGTTGCCCCACCGTATCAGAAAGTATTTTATAACAATCCTCGTCTCATCAAATTACAAAACAGCAAACAGATAAAAGAACGAACGTCTGATACAATGATTTCGCATCGTTTATACGGAGCGTCTGTACCTTACGCTTTTTTCCGGTTAGCGTGTCGCCGTCAGACGAAATGCCGGAAGTTTCGATACCGGCTATTCGCCGGTGTAAAAGCCACGACAACACCGAGCAATCTACCGGGCAATAAAATCGGCGACAAGCAGTGAATTCGTGACACGACGACCATAAAGGGATTTATGCGCACGTTCGAAAAGTACGGGCGACGAGGTCGTCGACTACACGGCCACGACCACGGACAAGAAGAAGATACGATAGCAAACGATAATGATAGCTAGTCTCCTGTTACTCTTGCCCTCGAGTTTCATCATAGAATCTTGCAAAAGTCTCGACAAGCATAAATTTTGTCATAAATAAGCATTGCACTTTGCGAATGTGTCCCGTTTATAATCTGGAAAAATCCTCAAAATCACGTCTTTTCATTTCTCCAGTCGTTACGCAAGCAGATACAGACGATAATTACGAACCTGATAATGGTTGAGCCAACTAAGCCAACCGATCACGATATTTGCGATGTAGAAGGAATATTAAACGTTTCTCGAGAATATTTATGAATTGAAATTATCTCTACTAGAAGTTGCTTGTTCCGTTTAAACGATTAACAGGAGTACAAGTCGAGTGTGGCTACATGGCGAAATACGGTATGACGTTTTATGGCTTCTAGGAGCCTGACTGAGGAATATTGTTCCCGGGAAGTGGACCTGGATGTGGTTCGTGGTTGGGAGAATGTAGAGAGAGTTGGAGATTTTTGTGTTAGAGTGTGGAAGGAATTATGATGCAGGTTATGACGAAGTTGGTGTGCCTTTGGTATATTTCGATGTTTCGAGTATAGAACGATCGATGGAAAATGTAGTTACGTGCGAATGAATTTTTAACGTTTGAAGAATGAAAGGAAAATTTAGTTGATCTTTTGGAGACATCGATAAGCTCGAATTCTTACGAGATACTTTATTTAAGGCACTATTCGTAAAACCAAACATATTTCTCTCCTTCTTTATCATCAGTATCAAAATTCTAAGAAACTTTTGACAAAGATTATATAGAAAAAAAATCAATTCTAATTCTTCTTTATACGCAACAACAATAACAACAACGATCTTTATAATCTAAATCGAACATAAATCAAGAATTTACAAACTTACAGATTAACAATAAAAACAGACTAATAACACTTTGGCAATTCATTCAGTATCGTTATTACATTTGTAACGTGAAACAATCGATTATCAGATATTTTCAAATGTTTCAAAGAAATTCGAATATTTGAAATAAAAAGATTGGATCAAATTCAACTGGAAACCTAACCAGCCCCTATATTCTTCATATTGGAGACACAAGCAACAGTAACAGAGGAAACAAACGCGAGAAGAACACTGACATATCGCGTGTTATCGAGAGACAGAGGAACGGCATCCTTTCGAAAATGAAAGAATTCTGATGGCTTTTTTCCTGCTTTTGTTCCGCGCATCGATTCCGTCGAGCATTCGTATCCCGACAACTATTTTACAAACCACCATTGAAACAGTACTGTGTGGATCTACGCTCTCTGTGTCGATGTGTACGTGTTTAAGATCCGGTATCGAGAGGGATGACGAGAGAGCGAAGAGAGAAAGGAAAAGGGACTGACGCAGTGCGCTGGAAGGATCAGAAAGCCAAAGATCCCGAAGACAGGCACAAAGGGCAGACACGGCAAAGAAATTGCATCGCACGCTAAATCTCGGACGTCAATGCAACCGCCTAATCAATCTTCAATCGACACGATTGATTCTCTCCCCTTTCAACCGGCGACTACTTGATCTCGACGCTTCTCTTCGTCGACGACCTCTACCATCTCGACGTCCCCCGGAAGCTGCACCTCTCTGCTCTTAATGCACGCTCGTGTAATGCTCGTCGATAATGACAGGAAAGAGCGTGAGTGGCAAAAAATATGCAGATAAAGTCTTTACAGTGAAGACTTGTTTGATAGATTTTTATAAACTTTTAAATTCTTCATAGAATTCTGGTTTGACATGCGGATAAATATAGAGCATTTCACAGAACTGGTTTAGTGATATCTTTAGGAATGGTTACGCGTACAAAAGAATCTTATGGAACAATATATGGATAAAGAGTACTTTTAAATGTGAAGATGTGCCTGATAAATTTTGTTTGGCTTTCGAATAATGGATGTAATTTTAGTTTGACATACAGACAAGCACATAAAGTATTTCGCAGTACTTGTCTAGCGATAATTAAATTTAAAATTGTTATACGTATAAAAGAATATTGCAAGGCGATGCCAAATATTGTTGAGAGGAATATACGCAGTGCAAGTGTTCCTCTAAACCTTCTGACTATTTTGGTTTAGATTTTTATCACAACTTTGCAACAACTACTTTCTTGTACGAGTATTATAGCGTGTAGTATAAATAAAATTTAATCACGATAAGATAAGGACTTTTAATAGGCAACAAATATTAAATGAATCTTTCAGCATATCATCGTAATGAATAGAAAGTTGAAATTCGAGAAAGGATTAGATAATAATTCATTGAAAAAGAATTTTTTGTCTAGCGGTATCGACTTCTAATGGCCTTTAAGAAGCCTTATGCAACTTTTTTTGTTACAAATTGAATTATGTTTTTAAAATTGTTTCGTATCTATACGTATATTCTATATCGTTAGTTCTTCTCGTTTAAAATCCATCTTACATTTAATATAACAATGTGTAACTATATTCAAAATAGCCATATCTCTCTTTCATTAATCCTTGATAACATCTTTTCGATCCATCCAGCAAAATACAAAATCTTTAACATTTAATTCTGCGTTGTCCAATAAAGTCGTTCGTGGTAGCAGATTGAAATTTCACGCGATTCAATCTCTCGAGCCTACCGATATATTCTACACATACTCAAATGCAAAAAAAAAAAATCAAAGAAATTCTTTTCTCTTTTCAATAAGTCACAGGGCACGGTAGCAATTCCTGGGCGATTTGACGTGAAATGGTTCGCGCCTGTTCGTCGTCGATCAGCAATTGAGCAAACAGCGAGTGTTAATAAAACGCGTCGAACGCAGCCAATCCGATTACGGGCTTGAAATGTTCACGTATCGAGGCATTCGTCGCCCGGCTCGAAACTCATTTTAATCCCGTTACCGGCCGCGTGATTTACGAGCTCTCCATGTAAATTGCCTCATTCTCGAATGTCTAATAAAACGTAGAAAAATCGTGCAAACTCACCGCGCCGATTTCTCGCCCTCGTAACCCTGCAGGCTCCTGTGTTCATCCAAATAGTCGAAGAGGTTTTCCAACTCGGTGAGCTGTTCGTTCCTCGCAGCGGTCGTCTCCTTCAGGATCTGCAAGAGAAAGGAGGAACCGGTCGTCAGGACACGTGGTTACGATTCATGGTTAACCGGTTAATTCGATGTAAAAAGGATTGATAGGCGCCACGAGTTATTGTCTCGAACGGTGACTGGCTGAGTGTCTATTCGTGAAAATTTTTAAGAAATTGAATATCTTGTCCCGAATAGAGAGGCAAGAAGGCGTGGAAGCGAAAGGAATCGTTAAAAAGAAAATATAAATATAGTATGGAATTGTACTGTTGGGATGTTTATTGTGACCTTTTACTATAACCTATCACCTTTATTTTCTTCGTGAATATCGTTATTTTGTAATAATTTCTTATAGTTTCGAGCTTTGGATATTGATATCGATTAATATTTTTCTATTGGAAGTATCAAGGAGATTATTTAAATTCTTCTTGACTTACAAAATTAAAACTATGAGATAAATATCTTTTAGTATCTCTTTCACGTGTCATAATAAAGGAAGATATCTCAATGAACTTTTACCGATTAATTTAATTGGTTAACTGATACAATACTTTCTTACCAGATACAATAATTTCTTTACTTATGACTCTCCCAATTTTCAACCTACTCGTTCCATTTCTGTTACAATTAAACTATATAATACATGAATTTGGAAGAACCAACACTGATTTGATTTTATTAACATCTAATTTCATGGTCGGCGACATTTCTAGTTAAAAGATGATCCAGTTAATGGGCTGAAAACTTCTTGATGAAAATCAATCTCAGACAGCCAAGCTAGTTATTAGGACTATCGTCCTTGTTTAAACATACGGATATTCAAATTGCAGATTCATCTACATCTCGTTCTACCATTTCAAGTATCTTCATGTTTCATTTCCATCACTGTCTCCTCTCTTGCGATTTCTGCACAAATTGTACGTAAAACGCAGAAAGTAACGGATAGCTTCCTATAAGAGTTCGCGTAAAGACAGCATAAATTTGCAGCGCGTCGCGACGATGGCATACGTTATACACATATGCCATGCATAAAAATGGTATCCATGATACGCCGACGTGATTTACATAAATATAGTACTCCTGCCTTCCATTACGTCACTACGACGACATAAGGAATCTCTCTTTTCCGACGAGTTCTCCGGAAGCCACAAGTGCGTGGAACGGAAAAAAATCGACGTCAGAACTGTATCGTCAACGATAGGAATAAATTCAAGGATTCACGCGTAACGCATCGATGAAGCGTGTCCTTCGATCTCCATCTTTTCTACATTTTTTTCATCGATCAATGTGATCTTTTTTTCTTTTTTTGTCATCTCCAGTTCGATTTACCTCGCCGAGTAATTATACAATATATCGACGTCATTACGCGTTTGATAAGTTACGTGATATTTAATACTTGACTTTGATGAATTAGCAAATTTTATCTCCCTTCGATCGCGATGAATTATTAATATTGTTTTTCATTCTTATCTTTTCACAAAACGGTGTGTATGTGTAACAGGTATCATTCTGGAAAATCACACGGGAAATGACGAGGAGAATAAGAAATAAACGTCTTCTGCATTGGGGAGATCTTTTTAAATAGAACCTGTATTGTTGACGTCATCTTTTAAAATCGATGGATGAAAAGTTACCTGAGATGACAATATGTAATGAATTAGCCTGCGTGTTCTCTATCTTCCTTTCTATCTAATCTACATAAAATAGACGTTAGAATCCGACATGTGCTAATGCACACTTCGTCGATCGTGTGAAAGAGACCAATGCTATTTCCTTGACCCTTACATTCTAGAACATGAATTTCTTCTCTCTAATGGGAGGTGTATTGTAATATACTAAATCTGGCCTTAAATTCCAAACTAAATGAACTTCGGAAGAAAATCTTATTGAGAGCGATTATAACCAAATATTACAAACATTTTCCTTCGTAAAGAATTCAACGAGCTACAACAAAATTTTCATAGTAAGCTCATCTGAAATCATAGTCAATGATACCGACGTTTGTATAGTTGATACCAATGAGTTTAAAATTCGTTGAGAAAAAGAAAATATCTTATTACTTATTTTTCGTGAAAAGAAATATACAACATTGCTAATTGAGTTTAATGATACAACACGATAAATTAAGGACAGTTTTTCTGCTTTCTCAAATATTATCCAAACTTCAGAGAAATATTTCATTCGCACAGCAATAATTGAAACACAACATCATACGAGACTCTCACAAACCAAACTGACTAACTTTTTATTAATTTCTTAATTTCGTTACATACGTACACGATTAACATTCGATTCTCAAGAAACAGACGATATACTTCCGTAAGATGACATAAATAATGGTGAATTCCGAAGTGAATTTAACTAACGATCATCTTTTTCATACTTTTCAATTCGACAATTTATCTATTGAGAACGTGGCCTGCGAACGTGCGAACGCTACCTATGAACAACCTGACAACGTGCGAACGTTGTCTGCGAACGTGGCCAACGAATTTTGATTTTTGTCCCAAATTCTCAATGAAATGCCGCACTGTGGAACGCTTGGCAAAACGAAATAAGCAGAGCAAAGAGAGATAGAAACGGTAGCGATGGTACGGGGTTCGCGACAAAGCGGGGCATGGGGTAGGAAAAAAATATCGAAGGTAGCGTCCCTCGAAAATAAAATCGGTTTTCCGATAACTGGTTATTTGCTCGCACAAGTGGCTCGCTGACTGGGCGAGCACATCGGAAGCGGTTTTCGCGTGTAATATTATCGAGTTATCGGCGGCAGAGGGGGGCATTGATCGGCTGCCGGAGGGACAGGGAGGAGAGGAAAGAGACGGGTGGAGGAGACAGCCAGAGAGGGTGGAGGAGGTGGAGTAGGTGGATGCGGAGGAATAGGGTGGGTGGAGAGGGCTAGGCGAGCGTGCACTGCACGAGCACAATATATCCGCGTGATTACAATATGTCGGGGCTCGAGAGACCAATATCAACCTGAAGTCGGCTCAGCCAATGCTAATAATCCCTATTGTTGGTGCCTCCACTCGACTGCCTCTCGCGATCGGATACATCTTGTTTCGAAATTTCGAATTGCCTCGTCGTTGCGTCCACCTACCGATCTTCTCTATCTTCCCGCGAGCGTCCTCCATTCAGTATCGTGGAATTTTTTTCCACGCAACGTTTTGCATCGAGGATCGCTGCTGAAATTGTTTGACGTGGGCTTGAGATAGTTGTTTTGTGGAGTATTAAATACTTTCCTTTTGAAAAACGCGTGTCGTTGGAGGGAAGTTTGAAGGTATAAAGTTTCCAGGCTGGATTTTTTCAAGTCGATAGTCATATTGTGGATATTCTAAAGTATTAAAGTAGCATTCCCATTCGAAAGAGTTTAATAATTAAATACATATCAAGTATACCAGTCGAGTGTACATTAAATATAGCGACTTTTGATTTTAAATAAATGATGAAGGATAAAACATTTATGTATTTACGTATTAACGTACATCAATCTTTCTCGACTACTTTAAAATAAGACAATAGAACAAGCTTACAAATCTAAAAATTATTCCTTTCTACAGAACGATTTTATCAGAAAATTATGACAAAGTATTTCATAAGAAAGATGAAAATTAATTCTTCCCATAAATACATCGCACGTTTGATCTCAGGTGTCAAGTAACCACTTGAACTTTGATAAAATGTGTAATAATGTAACGATTGGAATTAATATCAATAGTTAGCGTAACAATCGAGCAGCAAATTGCAACAATTTTCTTATAATCTGACCAGCGATCGTTGGACAGAGATTGCATTAATTGAGCAATCCGTTTGTTACATTGCAGTGCGTGCCGTTAAAAGACGGGCCATAATGGTCAGGTATAAACGACGAAAGAAACGAGACTTGTCCTCGACGTTTATCCCTGGCGTCGGCAAGCCAGGCCTCCTTTCACACGTCCCACACGAAAGACGACGAAGCTCGATCTCTTTCAAAACAATTACGCATTCTTCAACGCCAGTTCTCCCACGTCGACATTATCGTCTTGCTGCAATGTTCTCTCCAGGCTTGCCTACACTATTTTCAGAAAAGACCACGGAAGGCTCGACGTTTACTGCTCATCATTCTTACCGAATTGTTTGTTAAGAAACAGATCCCTTTGTTGTTAAATTACTTTAATTCGATGACCTTTTAGAATCTGTATTCGGAGTAATTTTATTGTTATGGGGTCTCCATAAATACACTTTCAGTACTTTTGTAGTAATAGTAATTGCTATTAATAACAAGTCTTTTGTCTGTTTCAGATTTTGAAAGGAAAATGTAGAACTCCTCGTGCAGATGTTACAGCAATGTAAGTATAAACAATGTGTAATATTATTATAAAATTTTTACAAAAATATTAAAAACAAGTATTAAATATTAAAATATTGTTGTTATTAACATAATTGAATACTATTATACAACGTACAACAATAGTTGCATGAAAGGTATGAATACGAAGTTTTATGTTTAGATCACAAATTCTCATTTTTTAATAAATAGAAAGACGTATATTGTTTTAACAAAATTTCCAACAGAACATCCTCAGTGTGCTCAATCTTAAGAAGTTTATTAACGAAAGAAGAATACGATTGAGTCGAAAATGATCGGAGGTTTAATTATTAATTGCATCATAAAAAGAATATAAAGAGAATTCTATTTTATACGAAGATTAATAATACTATTTTCCACATAGTCTATATCTTATCAAGAAGTGATAATTACAATACAATCAATTTCACCAACGCACTGGCACAAAACGCAAATATAATTCATACAAAATTCCACCCAAGTAGTCATCTACCGTCATATTTCACGTGATTTAATTACAATTTTAAGAACCGAACATTAATCTCCATAACAACTAGACAGAAATTTCGAAGATACCAACCTTCACCGGTCGAAATGATGGCAATCGAATATCTCTCGTTTAATTCGCCCAGCTAACCATACCAAAGACGATACCTAACGCGTTCATCCACCGTGTGCATATATGTAACTACATCGTCCCATTTTCAGTCTACAAATTGAGCTCGTTAATCTCTTTCGAGAGTCGCGATGTGATTTTTTATGGTTGTTCTCCGGTTGTAATCGCGGGTTCATATTTAATTCCAGCTGCGTGAAGGCCAGTTTTTCGCGATACAAAGACCCACTATCGAGTAACGTTCGGTGATCAAATAAAAGGGGTGGCAATTTCCGGCGCGCGTAACGAGCAATTGAAAAGCTGCACTACGAGGGTTTAATTAATAACGATTAATTCGACCGATCGGGTTTCTCGAACGACTTTTAAAGGTACATAAGGATTTAATTGGACGTTTGTATCGTACTTTACAAAGACGCGCGTTCGATCAGGGACCAGTAATTTAAATTCAATCTATTCCGGATCGAGTGTCTTGGTCACGCTATATCCTCGATTACGAAAAGGTGACTTCGATGCTTATCGCGGTGAAACGTACAGTCTGATAAGAGCTGGTCATTGGCTCGTTAATCAGCACGCAAGCCGATAGTTGCGAGAGGCGTGTTCAATTAGCTCCGACTATAATATTAATGAATATTAGCGACGGTGTACAAGGAGAGTCGGTCGTGCGTTTCGCTGTCAGAATTTTGCCCAAGGGCTGGAAGCTTCGCTGCTCGAGCTCGGTTCCGTGGTTGGTAGCACTAGCCAGCCATTAAACGTACGAGCATGCGAGCTCTGGTGCATGCGATACTTCGTTTCTAATCGTGGCTTTATTCTGAATTATACACGGGTAATTATTGACTGTGCTCGCCTTCGACTTTTACAAGGTAACGAGGAAGTGAGTCTGGTAAATTAATTCGATGTTTCAGAACTAGCTTCTTTAGCTTGGTTTGTTTCGTTTTAGATTTCACGTAGTTATTAGGAGATGTATTGAAATTATTCGAAGGTTAACGAACGCTTAAGAGGAAAAAGTTTCGTAAACGAATGTGTCTTTTTATATATGCAGGCCACGAGGAAATGATATGGTTTGGCAGACAAATAGTTTATATAATTACGAATTTATATAATTTTATAGCTTATATAGTTCTTATTTAAATTGTAAGGGATTCATATAATACAAAATGTCCACTGATACTCCCTAACACCTACTTATAATTGTTCGTTCCTATACCAAAGGATACGTAGGTCTCAATACGTAGGAGTTTATATTCTGATAAATAGATTCAACTGGTGGGAGTTCATTTAGTCAGACAGTAACTCAGATTTCGTTCAGATATAGATAAAGTTTATAAATAAAATTCCATTGTATTAGTATAAATATTATAGATAATATCATAGGTTCGTTATAAATTCATATTACAGAAATGGAATTTTTAATTAATAGGCAACAAATAAAATATTACAGAGGATTAATATAGATGTTTATCGTTCAATAATTAATACGGAAAGCAATAAAAAATAGTTTAGATTAGTATTAATGTTATACTTCCTAGATATAAAATGATAACGTAAATGGAGTAACGCATGATTATGGAGCTACTTATAAGCTGGTGAATTTATAAGAATTAAATTACGAGCTTTTGAATTACATTTGAAAATCTTGAAAAACTTACACGTTATTCTCTAATGATAACAATAATAACCTCTTCGAGAATTCATTCCGTATATTAAGTGTCTAAGTCAGACTCGTGTTTTTTCATGAGATTACATGACCATTCTGATCTGTATAAATTATAGTGCTATTATGTTGATGTACTTAGTTGAATAATAAGCGAAGATGCTGATCGATGCTAATGTATGGTAACTTTTTTAAGTATTCCATTGTACAGTGTGGTTGAAAAATTTGGAGGAAAATTAGCAAGAATACAACAAAGAACACCAATTTCATAAAAATTTCAACATAAGCTTGTTATTCGTAATATCATCCTTTGATTGTTTGGTTAATATAATTTACGTATAAATTAATATAAGATAAAAAAAAACATTAAAAATAATATTTTTTGAATAGAAAATATTTAAGTAAGTCGCGTAATTCATTAATTTCACTTAAGACAATCGAATTAACTGCGAAAATAAAAACTTTTTCGTTACTTAATACGATCTAAATACAGTACTATGATTAGCGAAAATAAATCAAAATAATATTATAGTCGTTAGAAACACGAAACTATAATTTTAGTATAGAAGAGATGAGATAAAAAAATATGTAAAGAATTCCATTGATCATTGAAAATTTCACAATTTCTAATCTCATTAATAATATATCAAAGATACGAAAATGTTTACATCGATTGATTTCTCGGAATCGTCAACGTTTTAGCAGATAAAAAAGAAATTGTTAGTATTGTGTGTTTACTTTCACTAAGCGTATGGTTATTTCGACAATAGCTGTGTGGGAAGTAATTACTAGGTATACATTACGGTTCGATGCACGACGAAAACAGCGGTTTCAGTATATCTGGCAGTAAATATTGTTGAGTTAGCGGCAATTGTGGCTCGGGGAGGCATAATACCAGTACTTATACCCGGCATGAAATAATTGTTACGGCCTGCAGTCTGTATTTTTGCGGTAAACAGTCACTTCTTGAGTTTGTAATTCAGGAAGGATGCCCATTGTCCTGCTCGAGAAATGTAGTTTACAAATTGAACCTTGTTGTGCTTTTATAACTATAATTTTTGAAGTAATGTAAATTTAGAAAATCGTTTCCTCTGATTTCATGATAAAAACGTACAGGTTACATCACAGCTTACCGAAGTGTGGATCGCGTTAAATATTAAAATATCAGAGTAGCTAACATGTTCGTTAGAAGACTTTTACACGTCGAGAAGACGTAGGATGAACAATTCAAAGTCGATTCAGTTAAAGATCATGCGAAGTAATTCTCACAAACTAGAAATAATAATTTATTTTTAATTTCCCTCAGCTTGCAGATCAATTAGCTTCTGAAACTGGATCCTGTTCCAGATATTTCTTTGCGTGAAACAATTGTGAATAAATGTACAAACATTTAACAATAAAAATATAATATCTTTTTGTATTTCACTTTAGATCTTTCATTTATGTTTCACTTTATCTAGATAAAAAATCTCTTAGAAGTCTAAGAAGCATAAAAGTTTCACTTTGAACTTTTCCATTAATTTCGTAATTTTTTAAGCGAAGAATACTCTCAACATTTAATTAACAATAAATCACAGCACTTTGAACTGTCCAATAAGCTTCTTCTTAGTTTGAAACTCTATCAGTTCTACAATTATCGACGACTAAAACGTAATAGCTTGTACCAAAGAAGTCAAAATGAAAGATATCTGACAAAATATATAGTGCAAGGAAGAAAATAACATTCCATGCATGTAAAAATCTTTTAAAGAAACATTTAAATGGCTAAAAATCACTCTAAAAATTATTTAAAACTATGAATTGCTAACTTCAGCCATTCTGGACGAACTACGTACGTACAATAAATTTTTTACCAATTCTTCCAATACAAACACCTTGATAAAACATCGTGAACTCCAATCACTGCCAAAACATCAAGTTCTTATTCGACCATCCAGATCATCGACACAGAAAGAAATTATTTTTGAAAAAATTTCAACGACAAAGAAGAAAGCAACGTGCAAAAGACCCTTTTATCAGGTATGATATCATAAATGAACGATGTTCCATTTCTCACGCAATTAGGTATCTCGTGCTCGATAACAATCGAGATCCAGTTAGCTCAGAATCAGCGCCGGTTACATGGAAAACTACCGATAGTCAATAAATAGCACGTCGACGATCGTCGAGGCGCATGCAACCGCGTTTCCCTTTGCTATTTCCCACGTGTTTCCCTGGCTTTCCTTCACCCAGTGCCGTAGGATGGAATTCCACCGGTCCGGTATATCGACTCGCTTGTTCACGTTTATCCCACTCGTGATCGGCCTACACGCGCCTAGAATGCACTGAAATAATATGATTATGCTAATCAATCGGGGCGCAGAGGTAAAAGGAGAGGAGGGCTTGGGATTCCATTGAATTATTCCCGGCTAGCTCAACACTAGCTCGCTATAACAATTATCAACCACGGTCCATTCATCTTGATCGACTTTAAAAGACATCGCGTAACTCTTATTGTTACCACCAACGTAGACAATCTTGTTTCTCACGTCTCACTTTTCTTCATCTTTCTGACTCTCTTCCATCTTCTCGTACCAATGGCGGAACACGGGGGAAGGAATGTAATTTACGGGACGATTTGTAACGTATCGGTTGGTGCAACTGTCCGACACAACGAACAGGTATTCAAAGCAGCAACAGGGACGACAGAGCCGATCAGGACAAAGTTGCAAAGCTGGATCGGCGAATTAATGCGAAAAATTCAGGCCAACCTTAGAGCCACGCTGGCCTTGAGGCACTCCTATTTTCCCTCCCTGGGAAAAACTGTATCGATCCCGATGGAAACTTTCTCCTTCGATTCGCTCTGAATGTCAAGACGGGACGGGACGGGATTCTTTCCAGTTCGAGTTTGTCACTTTCGTTTCTGGAAGTTGGAACGTTATCATGTGACTGGTGGTTGGAAACTTGAGACTTGACAGAGATAGACTTCAAAATTCAAATTGGGATTTATGATTATCTATATGTTCCTCTTTCAACAAATAAACTCGTGCAAGTGAGTTATATATCTCTCGAAGAGTTGAACAGAAGTTATGTGCAATGAATGGACCATGGAATTCGAACATTCATAGAACTGGAGTCAACCAGTTTAGATCCTCAACGTTTTCATGGTCAGTATTATATAATTATCAAAATTGAGCTTTTAAGAAGGATAACCCCAATGATTTGAAAATATTGCAAATTGCCTTCATTCCGATCGAATGACACGCTGTGTGTTATCGATATTTTTCCACGACAGATACTGACGTTATATTGTATATTCTAAATACCGATAGTACGAATGTTATATTGATATCAGTATCATAATATTACAGCTCATTGAATATCCATCCTGTACAGTACTCTAATTTCCTACAATTTCAGGTTGAGCACAATTACTCCGCAAAACTCATTTTCCTCTAAAATCAATTGAAACCAATCTAATCTCATTATAAAATTTCGTCAGTGCCATCAATTCATCCAAATGATCCGAAAAGCCACCTACCCGTCAACGTGCAAATCTCTAACCCTGAAGTTACATATCGCGACCGATATTGATACGAAAACTAATTCCGCGTGAAAGGCACGGCACAAGAACTTCACCCGAAGCAAGCGTGTCGTCAGAAATTAGGCAACGATGAGAGCGGAGAAAGTGCCACGGAGGTTTTAACGAGGTTCCTGAAAATTGCGGGCGGATAAAGGTTAACCGCATCGAGATCGGAGTAAAATGGAGAAAGGATCGTTATAGCTCATTAGCCTTATCGTCTGTTGATCGTTTAACCTCACACCTTTCCGCTGGTCCGTGGCCTGGCAAAACATCTATCCATCTATAGGAATATTGGAATTTTAATAGAACAACGTTGTAGTCGAAGCAGGCGCGCAGGGTAACGCGATGCCCTAATTGTGCGATTAAGCCAAGACACAATCGTGGCCCGAGATTCTGGCCGTCACGAAATCATCTTGGGCTCAATGAGAAAAAAAGTCGATCTTCGGCCTCGTATAATAAACAGGGTCCCGTTCTGACGTAAGACAATAAATTCTGCAAACGAGCGAGCTGGCGCGCGCCAACGAATAGAACGAAAAGGTCGCCACACGACCAAACGATCCTCTGCTATTCCCTGCTTGATTTACTATATACCTACGAAAGATCGTGAAGATTATCATCGCTGATTCGACAGACAAGTGAAATAAATGTCAAGACACTGGGACAGAGGTCCGTGAAAATCGGCGTTAAGTTTTCTTTACACTAATGACAGCTTTCTCCGATCCTTCTGTTTTTCCTATTTTCTAATTGTACTCTTCTAGCGAGGTTCGTAATGCTGGATCGAGCAGAGAAGCGAATTATCTGTGTTTGGAAAAGAGAATTTTTGTCTTTCGATGTTATTCTTCGAAGAAGATTTTGCGTTTTATACGAATATATATTATAGAAAGAGGAATTATATGTAACATATTTTGTGATTTGTAAAAATCGTAAAGTTTTGTAAGATAATTCATAGAAGAGGGATAAGCTACTTTTCTGTAGAAGAATAGCTTGACGTTTTATTTTACTCGTTCATTGTTAATTTTGCATAAGGTGGATAGTTTATAGTTTTTCTATTTTATTAGTTAATTGTTAGTTTTTTGTAGAACAGAGGAAGAGAGAATAGTTTGGGTGATTTTTTAAATACCACTTGCGTTATTCAACAAGGATGTAACACTAGATGAAGAAGCAAGAAATAATTTTTCTTTAAAATATTTGTTATGATAGATATTTAGAATTAATTTCTGCAGCTCGTTGACGTAGAAGAATGTTTTGTAGAATATTTCTCATTCTGTTAGAATTACCTTAGAATTCGAAGTCAACCTGAACGAGATCTATCAAATTAAAATATACAATTTCTGTTTACTATTACCTGTCTTAAGATATAAGACGATGAATCACGATACATGATTTTTAATCTGTAATAAATGCAAGAAATTATTAACGAGATAGAAAGGAAAAGTATTTTTTCGTCAGTCAATATTCGAAATGTCATTTTACACGCATGAATTGTCAAACATATTAAGAACGACGATCGCATATCTATCATGCTGGATTTCACTAAACATTGCCGAAGGATCGTCTTATTAAAATAGAGCCTCTATAATCCGATTTCGGATCGAATCTCGAGAAAGCTGACAACGTTCTATCCCAGACCTTATACATTTTAAATCGTCCCTGGGCGTACACGTTCGTCATTTTTGCCGTTTCATTTCCTTCTTTGCTTCGCTCCTTTATATCATCATCTGTACGAGTTAATATTTACATTTATTTCAAATAAACCCGAATATTGATTCGTAACTAGGGGTAATATACTATACTAGTCGTTTTAGGGGTAAAACATATACTAATTAATCATTTATGAAATCGTACTTATAAAATTCTATTTTATTATTATAAATTAAAACTGCACTTATCCGTTAAAGTAAGATAAAAATAAAATATATTCATTTTAATAGATTACGTGGGTGTTGGTGAGATTCAATTTTCCGCAATGTATCACAGCGTTAAAAGCGTTTATTTATGGCACGTTTATTTGCATCTTAAACGTTAGTTTCTTTAAGAGCATTTCCCTTCCAGGCTGTAAATCATAAGTAATAGTGCCTGTTGGTCTCATTAGAACTCCCATTCACATCAAAATATAGCATATTTAGTGTTTGCAAATTTAATGATTTTGAAGGAAACGATTAGTTAGCCAGAAATAGCAAAATGAAATCTTCAACGTGTACGACACAGTTCATAAATCATTTTCATGTTGCGAATTATACCTTGACACAAATATTCGAGAATAATGAAAAGCAAGAATATACGTAAATTTCCGCATGAGTAAGTACTTATTTCAGATAACAATATCTTCTATATTATATGACATTATAATGATCAAGTATATCAAGTAGATTTGTAAATTTGTCCTATCGTGTTTAACCTATACTTAGCTTACTGTATAATATAAATAATAGATAAGATAATATAGATAATTATTCATGAAAGTGTTAATTCATTAAAATGTCTACGTTCTTTCATATCTCTTGCGTAAAAGCACAATTATTCCAAGACATAGTCTATACTTTTCTCAGTCGTTTCCTTCCGTTAGATAGTTTTTAATGCCAATTAATCTTAGCCCGCAAAAGAAACCATTAGACGAGAGGACAGCGTGCTGTCTCCTGTGTAATTGCACGACTACTCGACGACAGATTAATTGCAAGCGTCTCGTTTGTCGTTATTCGCCGAACACCACGGCACGATCCATATTTATGCGTTCGGATGATGCAACAGCACGTGGATACGGATGCCAGTTCTCTCGACACACCTGGTTAGTGGCAATTTAGTATAATTCGTGTCCGGGAGTTTGCAACTCGCCCGCGTCCATCTTCCAGACGTGTTCGTTCTCGTCCTGACACTCGTGGCTATCTTGTTTCCAAGTTAATAGTCTCTTTCGTATTTGAGCGACGTATCTAAATTCCATTGGAATTGATAATCTTTGGGACTGAGAAATAGTAAATTTAAATTTTACATTAATGACCTATTTTGAACAAATCGAGGCCAAGGTTAAGGGTTGACAGTCTACGTTTATCAATTTGGGTTTCTCAGTCTTGTAGCTCGATCGTAAATCAACACAACCCACTTTGACTATAAATTGACAACCTACGTTCGTATTAAATTAATGGTTTACTGCGAGATACAATTAATAAAAGACGTATCGATTGTTAGCACAATCGGATTGGGATTATTAATGGATTTGAAATTAGTTGCTCAATTTGTTCTCGAGATGATAAACAAAGTATCATCGTTAATTTATTTCAGTCAGTACTTCAATTGTTCATTTTTGCGTCCTTGTAATTCCTTTTGATATAGATATCCTTTAAATTCAGGTTACATAATATTAAGATATATCAATGTCGAATTAGCAATTGATTTCAAGTTGTCATATTCCATGTCGCGTGTATCGATATTGATCCACGACGGTGATTGAAATTAAAATTTTCATTGCATTCTTATTCAAATACTTTTCTATTCATATGGAAGTAGTACAAGCGTAAAAAGGAATCAAGTTTCCAATTCTCTATAACCCAAACGTTTTTGGCTTAGAAAGAAAGCAGAATTATAATCGATCACAGTTTCTTGCTCCGATTTGAAAACGAGGAATCGATAATTACCATATATATATTATAAATAATATTTTTACATCTTTCTACATCTACATCTTCCAATATAAATTCTATTCGAAAATTCCGAACTTTCAATATCCTCGCGTCATTGAACATGCAAACTCACTTCGCTATTTAAATTACTAGCCTACTTTGAATAACCTACTTGGAGCTCGAATTAGCGGTCTACTTCGACATGTAATCGAGATCCAAGTTTGGTGTCGAATTGACAGCCTAGTTCGACTTTGAATTCATAGTCGGACGTGATAGTATCCGACACGTGAGGCGCTTTCACGTGTTTCCGTGAACCTTCGATCAGATCACACTGCCTGTCCGCTAATTTCGTTCGCGCGTGGGATTCATTGACGGATAATTGCGTTCTTCCACCCATGTGGGCGTTATTGTTGTGTCATTACCATTATCGTCGCGTAACTGTTAAATGGTGTTCCATAGAAAGGGATCTGAGAAAGAAACCTGGTTTTTTCGTGGCTCCTAGGTGTACCTGGTACGATAGATAAATATATGGTAAGTAGCGTGTAAGGAATAGATTTTCAACTATTACCAGCACTTTTTACTATGTTTTAACCTTTAGTAAGCAAATTGTTTTCTTCGCAATTCAAATGAAATTTTTTAACATTTTACAAAAGAATTTTATTCCTATTGAAGAGTTTTGCGCTATTATAACAAAAAAGAATTTAAGAATATTATACTTTAAAGGTTTTTGATACTGTTTTGATGAGCTACTAAAATACTATAGAAGATTACTATCTAATAAGACAAATATTTCCTTCGAAAATTCACTGTATTATAATATTCCTCAAATTTTATGTCGCTATTTTTTTACCAGAAAAGATCCCAAAGAAAATCATAATATTATCATTAAATACCTTTCACCGTAAAAGCGACTCAGGATCAAATTGAGCAATCACAAGCAAATAACAATCTAGATAAAGTCGTTTACAGGTACATGTCCCATAGAATTAGTCTCTCAAATAAGTCATCAAAGACAATATGATATACAAACATAGCACGATATTAATTCATCTATCTAAAAAATACACCAAGCTTATAACATCGATTAAAATGAGAAGAATTATATATGTATGTATACGTATATATTTTATTAATTCCGCTATCACACCATATAAAACGCGCTTATATACATATTGCTGAAGGGCAAGCGTTAATTCACGGTTATTACTGCGTGTCCCGTTCATTCCCGTAAACTAGAACCACTTAACCGGTGTTTAAATCAACCACGATTACGCGGTTTGCCGGGAAAACAGGTACAGGGAACGTTTCTGAAATGAGGAGAGAAATTATTCAACTTATGCGCCGGTATCGGATGATTGGCTCGTATTCCGCCGATATATGTATACTGTGAATCACGAAAGTATTCGAACACTTATAAAAATCTTTTATAAACATATTATATGTGATGTACAGAACATTTTGAAATTTCATTAATATTGTAATGAGGAACGGCTATCATGATAATGTTGGTAAAGTTTGAGGCAAGGTTGAAAATATATACGGAAGCTGCAATTTTCATATTCACGAATGATTTCTATAAATATCTTAACACATACCGTAGAAAACTTTCGTGGACATATTATACGCGTTACATAGAACATTTTGAAATTTCATCAACGCTATATTAAGACATGGTTGTCACGATTAGCTATATTGATAAAATGTGAAACCAATCTGAAAATGCATATCGAAGTTAAAATCTTCATACTCTTAAAAGATTTCCATGAATGTCTGAACACTTACCACAAAAAACTTCAACGCGTATAATATAAGTACATATGTGTTATATAAAATATTTTAGAATACCATCAGTATTATAATGCGACACGATTGTGATAATTACATCGATAAAAATAGAAATCAATTTGAAAATGTATATAGAAGTTACAAGATATTCACTGAAAATATGTATTTGGTGAAAAATTAGTATGCAGCATGGATAACCATAAACATATAAGTATTAAAGATAATCGTATCGAATATTGAAATTTATCAATAATAATTGACTATTTCGATACTTTTGTTATATTTACGAACTATATGTATATTTGCATATAATTGTAATTATTAATAATATCATTACAATCATTACCAACACAACTACGACAGCCGTGTCACATTACAACACATATAATATATTATTTATGTACATAGAATTTTTCTATGGTAAGTGTACAAATACTTTCATGAGTCACTGTACCTACACACCCTCGATTTAATGCTCAGTCTCAAAGGCCAACGAAGCGTGGAATTTGCTTGACAAATGGCATGGAACTAGCACCAGCACGGGCTAGTACGTCCTTGGAGGAAATCGCGTTCCCCAAGTTGGCGATACGTTTGGCCGAGCGATTAATGTAAAGCGAATGCAACGGTCGAATATGTGACAGCGCTGCGTTGATACCATGCGAGGAATCGACATGAGCGAGGAGTGAATGCCATTTATGAATCGACGGAAAATTGACAGTCACCGTGTCTCCGTAACGAGCGATAGAAAAATATGTATATGCGTGACGCGTACGCGACGATCTTAATGTTTAATGGAGAGTTAAGCGGCTTAAGTATGGCTGGACATTTCGAAATGTTATAGTGATCGTAAGTATACGTGGAATCGTAAGAAGCTTGTTTTATTTAAGGATATACCAAGATTAGAGTGAAAGACAAAGGTACGATGGTGTGATGGAATTAGCATTTGAAGTATTGTATTTTGTATTTGCTTGAAATATTCGGCAAATGTTAGTTGAAGAGTTTGTGAAAATGGGAAAATTATGATTTTCAATTTTCTACATTCAGTGTTAAAAATTTTTTGTTTTCTGATGGTTAGAATCTTTTCTCTTACTTTTTACATTTTCGAACCTTTACAGTTTCAAATTCCTAAACACCGAATTAACAAATACACAAGTTTTCGAATTTTCTAACTCTTAGGTTCTCGAGTCTTTAAATTCTTTAATTTTCAAATCCTCGAACTTCTACAATCATTTCTACATTCTACATTCTACATTCAAAGTTTAAAATTCTGAAATTTCTAAGCTTTCAAATTCTCAAGATCTCATAGATCACCGGATTTTTAACCTTCCAAATCCCACAATTCTCGAACTTTTAAATCATAGCCATCTCTTAAAAATTGATATCTATTCTCCAGCTGTACATATAATATTGTAAAATAAAATCAAATTTTTTTAATTATATTATCCTGTATCCATTTCACTAGAAATTGAGGCGACTCTTACAACAACAAGTACACATTTGCATATCTATACACAACAGGAGTAACGAAACTACCTAAGACATGTAGTACATCGAAATGGTTAAATCTAACCTCGAGTTACCTTACGCTCTTCGAAGAACCTTCCCGTAAATGTTCGTTCTTTCTAAAAGATTGTGATAAATTTTGCAATTTAACGTGCGTACACGCGGTGTATGCCGCGAGGATAGGTCGCAAATTCGAGATAAAGTCGCCTGGATACACTTTATCGTCGGTGTTACTCGATACATACCGTGCCGATTTCAAACGGAAGCACCTGAACGGATTTATACTGCTTTCCTTAACTCGTTGCCTTCTCTTTTAATTGCGACGATCACAGCTGTTAACGTAAATTGGCAAAGGTCGCAATTCCGCGAATTATAAGCCAAGTCCATATACCGCGGTACGGCATTACGCAATGCGACATAGTCGGACATAGTGGAGGTTTAATTGCGATAGAGAAACATCGCCTAATAAGTAATAAGTACACGTTGCTTGATTTCGAAGAGAGGAAGCTCGCTTGACTAATTTATCGTGCGTATATTTTAATGATGCACGTCACACGCACAGGCAATTTATTTATAATATGAAAAATCAAAAATATGTTATACGAGAGCAAAGTATTATTATTTGATTAAATAAGAAGCTCACTTGACCAATTTATCGTGGCTGTATGTTAGAATGTGTGTGTGTTTTTTTATAACCTTTTTATAATATGTGAAATCAAGAACATGTTATAGATATGAGAGAAATTACTCGATTAGTAAAAAGCTCACTTGACCAATCTATCATGGATATATATACGTGTATTAGAATGTGTGTAATAATCTTCTTATGATATGAAACATTAAAAACATGTTATATGAGAGTAAGGCACTATTATTTACTGAGTGATAAGCTGATTTGATCAATTTCTCATGATTATGTATATCCTTATTATAACACGAAAACCAAAAGTGTGTTATATAAGGGCAAAATATAATAGAAGGAAACTAGTATAAATAAAAATCCGACTTTATTTTGTTCGTTACTTGCCAAATCATAATAATTATAGAAATAACATGATATGTGATGATATTAAAAATTCAAAGAAATATTCACAAAAATTTTGAAACTTTTCTGTTAGTATTCCAAGTATCTCCCATATTGAAATCTTTGCTCTTTGCCAAATATCTCTCATTTAATAATATTCGATTCAATCATCTAAAATTGTCCTTTCAAATATCGATCTTTATGATATTACAGCATTATAACATAAATAAACCTATAATTTAACCTAGTAACGAAAAAATCTAATTTAAAATTTTTATTGAAAGAAGAAAGGACTTCTAACTTAAACCAATATAAGAATCTAATTACTTCCCTCTATTAATTATCTTTGCAACATTCACTCTTCCATGTTCAATCCACGAACCTGACATCACAGACTTATATAAACTAACCAAAGGATATAAATCATATCACAACATCTAAAAGTGTAATACAAAGAGTAAAAGGTATAAAAATTTGATTTACAAAAAACCAAGCTTGAAAATGTTAAACCGATATAAAACTCTAATCGAACCATTCCCCTCAACGATCTCCACAAATGCCACTTTTCTAATATTAAATCTTTAACAATCGATCGAAAAAAACATGGAACAAAAGCAAGCAACGCGAAAATCGATGAAACACAGCTCGGAAAGTAGCTTCTCGTCGCAGTGTGATACCAGTGCCGCGTATAATTACAGTAAGCGCGAATGAAAGCGTTGAATGAAATTGATTTTACAAATTATGCGTTGTTACGTCATCGTCTCGTATCGTGACCGGACGAGCAACGAGGAACGTCGTAATTCTTCTCGTTGCACGATGATCGCGAACGAGCAATTTAACGATCGCGTTTCCACGGGTTAGAATTTCGAAAGCGTTGGATAACTTCACTTTCGCCGGGAATTCAGCGACGATGGCGTTTTGAAGCCTCTCTTGATCGAAAATCGTGGCGGACTTGTTCGTGGTGAACGCAGGTGGCGAAGGTGTTAATTAATTCGCCTTTGTTCCACCGCCTCTTAGCGGTCGGATCGCTGCCTCGATGGGATCGTTAGTCATCAAAAATTCAACAGCACCTGCGAGCTTCGAACGCGCGATCGCGTTATTTATGCGCGATTATGCCTCGTGCGCGCTTATACGCGCTAGTGAGTCGCGTGCGCTCATACAGCACTATGCAAAAGTCTGAGGCAATGTTAACCCCTTATCTTATCACATTTCTTTCAAAGCGAATGTATGTATTTGTTCGTTTTATTAACGTTACTTTAAAAAAAGAAAATTAAAACTTATTACCCGTAAAACTTATAATGCAGAGTTTAAGGGTTTGTAACAAATGCAATCCTTATCAACTTTTTCTTAACTTCGAGAAAGCAGAGAAAGATTTTACTATTTGTAATTTTTGTTTGATAGATTGCAACGCTCTTTAAGTAAATATTCGTCATATTGTAGCTACATAATCGCAATTTATCATATTATATATAACGAACGTATATGAAATTCTTGTTGCAAAAGTGACATATCTCGTCATATTATACAGAATGTATATCACGTTCTTGTTATAAGAAGTTGGTTGTCTCGAGAAACTTATTTTTTAATTTGTAACTAAGATCTTTGAGGTTCTTTGAAGTTACAGGTTAAAGAATCAAATAAAAGACACTTGACTTTGTTTTATAAATATGGTACTATTTCTTTTTCCGATGAATTTCAGTAGCAAGAAGATACGTTATTATATTAAACAAAACAGTAACTTTAACAAAGATATGTCACCGTTGATCGTCAAAATGAACTATTTGTAAAAAGACCTCGCAAAAAGATACTGAGAAATATTTAATCTAATATCGAGGAATATTTTCTTTAATATTACGATCATAACAATATTCATCACATCTTTTTTAATCATGTTTGAATTTAAGGGGACATAAATGTATTTATACACAATGATTGACCTCTCAATCTTCCTCAAAAAGTTGATGTTGATTTGATAACACTATCTAAGATTTCTTAACGAGTATTATAGAACTAATTAACATGGAAAAAAACAAGAGAGGAAGAAAAATAGCTAATAACAATGTGAGCTTTTGGGTGGTCCGAGACTTTTGTACGTCACTGTATGTTCGTGTTTATCATCGTTTCAGTCGGTTCAATTATAAACAGCAAGCCATTAAATTAAATTATTTATGAAGCGAAACAGTAGGAGATAGCGTGTCCAGCTATTCACGAGCATTCCTCGCGGCTAAATTGCTAGATATACCGGTTACCAATTCCAACTGTTATACTTTTTGTCAGGAATAATCGGTATCTGGAACTGTATACGTTCAACTCGACGATGGATTGACTCCGTGAGGATCACTTTCCATAACTCGATCCTCGATCTTAACGTGCTCGTTCATTCCCTTCGTGTAAGGGACGAATAGACCGCGAAATTAGCATCGAAGAATTCTACCATCTTCTTTATCGAGGCAATTGGAGTATCTATGAAGAGATAATTTCGCAGTACATCGTACATTGTACATCATCAAACAAATTACAGTTACGATTACAATATATAATTTTTTTAAATTGTTAGGTTTCAATTTACTTCAAAAATCATCTTTTTAGCTCTGTATGTAAAAGTGAATTAAAAGACAGCATGTTTTGAGAAAAACGCGTTTTAATTATTTTCAGGGAAGAGTGAACTCAACAGAGAATTCTTGTAGCTCATTTTATTTATCGTTTATTTTAATTGTTATCATATCATCTTATTCTAAGAATATCAAATATATCTATTCGTGGATATGCATGCTATAAGATTAGTTTGTTAAAAAAATATGTCCTTTCTGAATTCTGGTGAATTCGTCTTCACTACTCGGAAAATCTTATACATTATGTTTTAAGGTTTTATTTTACAAGGTATTTTTTTCGCGTCGTTTTTCAAAGTTTGCCTTATTTCTCCATTTATTCTTATTTTGTTTCAGCGAATGAAAAACGTTATGAATTATTTTCGTGAAAATGATAAAGATTGTGAATTACTTTCCTAAGTATGGCAATGGTTGTGAATTATTTTTACAGGAAACGTGACTCGTTTGGATTGTTATTCATGATTGATATTAACATGGAAAACATGGAGAACGAGAACGAGACACGTATTTTTTTGTACAAAAGTGAACGTAACATCGAGCGCGAAAAATTCAAACTACTCGATTTGCGAAATTAGGGCAAATCGCGTTTCTTTTTCCCCTCGAAGACAGAAAAAGTAGCGGAGGAATAAAATTGAATGGATAATGCACGTTTCGTTTTTCGCAGGTGCAACGATACACCTGCAACGTGCAATCACAATACTTTTCCCAACGTAGTAATTATTTTCTTAAACGTGTGCACGTAGAAACAAAAAGTTAATTTCTTTTCTATTGAAAAAGAAAACTTCTCACATCTGTATTGAACAAACGATTCATTTTTTAAATTACTTTCACATCGCCAGCTGTTTTGTATTATCGAAGAATAACTAATTTTCTTTCTGGGGTAACATAATCAAAATCATTAATTTGAAGCGGTTAATTACAATAACAAGGGGTGAGAACTATTAAATTAGATAATAAGTTTAAAGCACAAAATACACATCGACGAATACAAATAAAACTTCTATACGCTGACAACCTCGTATTATCGATCCAAATATTATCACAGTTTTATCGTTTTAGGAATTTTAGGAATAATTGGAATTTTATTTTGTCATCTATGATTGAATCGTTCGTATTTAATATTATTCCTTTATTTGAACGATTGTCTAATAATTTCTTTGAAACAGTAGAATGAACAGTACTTAGCTAACCGTAGAATAAAAATTTCAATTAATTCTTAGACTTGAAATCTAAAATAAAGAAAAAATAATATTTCTTTGAAAGATAATATAAAAGAAAAGTTTTATTCAAGATGAATAAGAAAAATATAATCCAACGAGCAAAATATCTACAATTTACCATCGTATACATTGTAGCCAAAACTCAAACATTTACTTAGCGCTGCCCTATAAAAACTGACAACAGACGCGGATGATATTTGTTCCGCTTATTAGCCAAATCGATTAACTCAGCAAAACAAGATGTGAAAGAAAAAAAAATTGATGAAATGATAAAGGATATGCATCAATCAATGCTGTGGCATTAAAGTTCGAAAAAGTGGAATTAACCACTTTGGCCTGTAAATAGCTGTTTTAAAAGAAAGAAATTTTGCTTTATAATCATTATGAAATTGTAAAAAATAAAAAATATAAAAAGTGGTTATTGCTCACTGTCTTTGTTTTAAATCTTCAAACTCGCGTTTCCATTCGTAACGGATCGAAGAGGGCGGAAGTAATTCGAATTCAGAGCAACAAGAGCGCGTTTTACGTACGAAAGGCGGTCTGGTAACGCGATTCCATCGGTGTATTTTTTAATTACAGACTGCCACGCGTACGCCATCTGAGGCTGGGTCGGTTAGATAGGATCTAAGTGTTGGCAGAGACCAACCGTTCGAACGATCTCGTAGATTTCATCTGCGGTAGAATTTCGCGGCGAGAAGGGAACTCGTTATTTATTCGCGACGATACGAGGCCAGGCCTGCACCGATCTTTGCCGGCAGCGAAACGTCGATGGATATTCATGAAAACGTTATGCAATTAGGATCGCTGCAAATGAGAAAAGGCGGATGGAAACGATAAATAATTAGGACCTGTCAGTTGAAAGCCGCCGACAACCTTTTTCCACACTTTTGCTTTTCCGTTGGCTATTAGTTTAATAGCAATCGGGATTTCACGCTCTCTGTGTCAGTCCGATTAGGCTTCCAGTTTCTTCATCGAGCAAAATTGTCCGGAAGTCGTTGCATTTTTATCAACTTTAATATAGTTAAACGTAATTTCTTGCGATTCTAATTAAGAAAAGTTGCAATGGAACGAGCTTATACGAAAATGTTCATTCCACGATACAGCGAGCATTTAATTCAAATTGCCGGTATAATTTGTTTCAAACATAACTTATTTATTACCACTCGTCACTTTTACTTTATGGAACAAAATGTAGATATCTACAGCGATCTGCTGTTGATGTATTAAGAGACGATAAGACTGTGTAGTCGTGTATGTGTTTACATGCATGTACACTGATTTATTGTACTTTATTTGAATAGAAGAAAGAGACTTATATATGATTTATATCAATAGTTCGACACAAGATGTAGTAATGTTTTGTTACAGATTGGTAAAAGGAGATTTATATAAGGTCTACATCCAAGTTCTTAGACAAGATACGTATATACGAGGTATAAAATGTGATACTGAAGTTCTGAAATTCTTTAGTTTCCTTTACCTCAATTTATGGGTTTAAGTTATTTAGTAAGGTAATACGATATCCAGATTTTGTTATTACTTGGAAATTGAAGAATGTTAAGTGGCATGTTAATCGCAGTTCTTGAAAAATACGAGTAAAAGATCGTACGTACTTTCTATCTAAAGCAACGAATTAATAAATCAAATCACTAAATTCCAACAAAGGATAAAAATTCCGATACTCAAAATGACGTGTACAAACATATAATTTACTTTCACCTCCAATCCTTCTATGATTTTGTGCAATCACTAGCAGACGCATGTACTTATTTTAGAGTTTTCATTATAGAATCTTACTGTAATTCATCAAACAGATAAATTACTCACTTTCACCGCAACATCACAATCCACAAAAATGAAAACCTGCTTCGAACATAAATACTTTATCAGAATTATCTTTGTCATAATACTGAGTAATAATTATTAATAACAGTAATCACAGCAATATTTTTAAGAGCATACTTGCATTAATATCGGAAGAGAATTATTGTAATTTTTTACTGCTTTCAAATCTTAGATTACTGTTCCAGTGTATACCTATATTAATGAAATAAATAAATAAAAATAAAATATATATCACAAAGTAATTGCTTCCTCAATTATTAAAATTTTCTCTATTTGTCGTTAAAAATAAAAAGAAAGCAAGATTTGTACGCATATACTAAATGTCTTTAAAACTATTCCCCATTCATTTATACTAGCAAGTATACCTAATAATAGATATACTATATACTAACTCTCTTTGATATTTAACGAAGTAACACAAAATAAGATTAGGCGAATGAAATTGTTTACTAATAAAGTCATGATATAGGAAATATTACCAAAACATATATCATAACAAAATTTTCCATATTTTGTTCCATCATACACAAAAAAAATTCACAAAGGTATTTTATACTCAATCGTAGATGAAAACCAGAATTTCCTATTAATACTTCAAATTCTATTCTTTCTTAATAAAATAAACCAAAAAAATACTGTGTAAATAAAATTCCTTTTTGTAAATAAAGATATAGTTCGATATTACAAACATCGATGAACCTAGCAGAAGTTTTCAATTATTAAAAAGACTAATTACAACGCTTCACAAGTTTTAAACACCCAACGTACTTCTTATGTTCGATATTACTCCGCCTTCTGGCGAAATATCTGTGACCAATGTGTACTAAAACGATCGATAAAGACTATAAAATTATACATTACTGTTAATTGAATTTTGATCAAAATGCGCTATAAAACCTTATTCGAGGTTTCCAATAAATTATAATACAATTTTTTATATTCATATCTCCTGTCATACTTTTTAAAATATTCTCAAATATATTCCATTTCCATTCTACACTTCAACTAAAACTTCACCTTAATCCTCCAAATTTTTTTCTACACTTTTAGTAGTATAGTCATGATTTACTAAGTATTAATTTGTAGCTACGTTATATGCCTGCCAATTAATACTTAGTAAATCAATCTATGAAAAACACGGTTCACGGATGGGGCGAACGTGTTTCCATCTAGCTGCAGACTCGGTTTTACGCCGCGATTACGCGAGCCACGGTCGCCTCGGATATTCTGCCTGTGTAATAATACCCTGCGAACCGGGCATAATTGCTACCCTCTGTGTGGAAATGGCCATTCTCACTCGAGATAATCGTGCAGAGTCGCACGATTAATAAGCGATAAAGTCGCTGAGCCCTGCCCTTCGCCGCCCACCGCTTCGTTCATTCTTCTTCCCGTTTCTCTTTCCATCCACCGCGATCTTTTCATCCTGACCGAACCTCTCGAAAGCACGACGTGCACTCGCGTCCTCGATAAGCGTCGAAACATCATGCACCTGTTCGATGACTCTCGAGGAACACGAGAACTCTTACGAATTGTCAGGTTTGTAATGACGCGCCAAATAGATGAAGTATAATGCGTAGAATTACTTTAATATTTGATTTCTATTAGCTGATGCGTAAGCTTGGTCTTGGGCTTTCTGGTATGACGTCGAGATTGGATGCTGGTTCAGATGAGAATTACCGTTCGTCATCGTTGGTTAAACTCGCTGCTACGATATATAAGACGCTCTTTCGTGTGTGATTTTTAACATTAGAACGATCGGATCACATTGGCGAAATTTGATTAAACGAGTTGATAAAATTATTATTAGGCTGTGGATTTCGTGAATGTGTGGAAAACTGAAGGGTGCGAAGATTCATAGAGTACACATAATGTGCAAAAGTATATAAAATATCCATATAGAGTATCTATTATAATATTTATGATAAATTTTTGTTTACGTTTCGTTTCTTCAATTATGTTCTTAAAAATATAAATTTGTACGGTCGCTCGGAAAGTTCGTTCCGATTTTTAAGCAATTTGGTCGACATAAAAAATCATATTGTAAAGTTAGGCGAAAAACCTGAGAGATTCTGGAAGGATGGATTATTCAAGTTGCGTGAAAGATGGAGTTAGACTGTGGAACAAAATGGCACTTATATAATTCGATAAATATATATCAAGTCGAAATGTGAATCGCAACGAAATTTCCGAGCAATCTAATATTCGTAAATATTCGCAATCTAATTATTATTTTCACTAGTTGTATGTTTTTGTCCTTGAAAGAAAAGGTGTGTTTTTTGAATATTTTGTTTGAAATAATAATATAAATATCCTCACACGTATTTATACGAAAGTTCGCGGAATTAATGTGATTTATATGAATAATAATAATCTCCAGAAGCAACAGAATAATATCAATTTTTCCACCTCGATATACTTTCCTCGCATTAGTTGCCAACAAAGTGTAATCATTGACAAAAACGCACAAACGAGTATACATTATACGCATACGTTATAATCACACGCAGTTCTCGCGCAAAGTACTTCGGACATTAGCTTTCCTTCCAATCTCATTCAACAACTTCCCCCGAGAAAAAGCCAGCAGAACAACTGACGCAACGAGCGCACCATCCATCACAAACCGTGTCGACATAACCGTTGCAAATCCTAAAGCACGCACAGTGTCTCCCTGGTTCGAAATCACGCAATTAGTGGTTCTATTAGTAACGAAGACCAATTCCCTTCGCGGTGAGTGATCGATCGCTATTCTACTATCGTCGCCGATAATAAAACCAGGACGTTGTCGCAAACTTTTCTATTCGACACTATGATGCAAATAAGCAGTCGAGAACATTACGGAATTTGGTTTATTTCTAGAATCATTTTTCATATTAATTTCATTCTTTTATATTTAAGAGGAAAAATATTATCAAGGGTACTACAGCGTAAGATATTATTCTATGAAATACGATGAATAAATTCCTTTCTATATTTTTAGAAAGAATATTCCTTTTACTTTGATTTCATTGTCTATTGAAATAATTGTAGTTAGACTGTTTGCAATTTTTCAACTGTATACACTTTTATATTAATCGATTACTATAATTATTGAAACTTTGTACATATTGTATATCGATCGGTATTGCGTATTTTTCGTAAAAAGCATCGAAAAGTTTTGTTATATCGACTTATCACGATCACAATATAAATGTGTAATTCTTATAAAATATCAAAAACTGATTATAACGTAAGGCAAGCATTAATTCCATTATAATTGAATATTTGATATCATGGTATATCTATAAAGCTTCTTACGGATCGTTTCTTTTAAATCGTCGCATGATAATCGCAACAGTCGTAACAGAGTTTTTCAAAATGCATTCGTCAAAAGATAAGAGATAATTAATCCTCAGCATCGTTGAGGAAATACTTTCTTCACACTGAGAAGTCAACCAAAAACAACTAAGATAACGGTGTCAAATTCATGAATATGGCGGATAATATAATTGATTGCGTTTCCTCGATTGATTTATTCCTGACGAACGAGAAGGAAACTTAATTGCCTGAGTCGACGTATGCACCGGTCGACGTGTATGTACCTTTTGAACAAGTTGAAGTTGGCGTGTTAGGGTAATTGCAAGATTAATGTGTTGTACATAAAGTAGATTTTTCGCTCGCGCCCCAAGAACGATATCGATCGATCGATCGGTCATCGATATTGATAAATAATATATGTTATTGAATGGGGAGATTCTTGTCGGTGCAACGTTTCTTGAATGCAACACTTAAAATTAAATAATATGTATAAAAGTCGTAAAAGTAAGAGAAATAATGTTTTTATCGCGATGTATTCATACTTTTGCTTTTTAGATCATTCGTAATATACAAAAATATTTTTTTTAGAATTTATTATATCTATTTATTATATCTATTTAGAATCTAATATCTAACAATATCTTTAGTACTATTAATCCACATACATGTCATATATTCACCTAACACAACACCTAGGCTATCATGTATCTCCTAAATTAGTAGATCTCCTGGATTTTCCAAAAAAGCACTTAGCAAAAGAACTTTAGTAAAATTCCAAGAAAATTTTAGACACCGTTGGAATAATCTAAACAAGCCAAAAGCTTTCATATCTAAATAAACATCTAAATTAAAACAACACAATATCCAAACTATCAGCTCCTAAATTAATGTTTCTTAATTTCGAAGAGAATTATCTAAGAATTCTCTTTGTGAAACTTCAACAGCCTTTTAAATAGCAACAGAAAAATCTAAATAAATCAAAGGCCTTAATATCTAACAATCGATTTACAATCACCTCTGCAAGTAATACCGTCTTTCCGTAACCGAAGTAAACGCTATTATTCAGTCTCGCGGATCTGGCATACCGATACCGTGGCACGAACGAGTACGGTGCGGTCTACGTGCGATTTATGCGTCGACTGTATCGAAAACAGGTGGTTGCCTAATTAATTCCACGCGATCGGCTCCGGTGTAGCGCGCGAGGCGTGCGAGAAGATAAAAGGCAAAGGAGGAGCGCGGCCAAAAGAAAGGGGCGAAAGGGATCAGGCGCGGATTATTCAATCCGGGACGAATTATCGGTATCTGAGCGATGTATCAGCGTCGAGCAAATTCGAGTGATACACGTGGGGGCACCGTTATCGTTGCCAGAGCCATGCGTATCCGCGAGCCGGCCTCTTTAAATAGTCGCAGGCCTATAGGAACGGGTTTGGAACAGGGCTCGAGAGACCGGCCGTTATCTCTCACAGAAAGGTATTTCCTGCGCGTAGGTACAACGATCGTGGCAGATAAGGCAACCGTATACGGGATACAACGCGACAATGCCACGTTTCGCAATGCATGCGCGATCCTTCGCGTGGCAATTTTCATCTGCCTGAAGAACAACGTGGTCGTGGTTGATCCTAGTAATCGGTGAATTGGCTTGGAATTAAGAAATTTTTTTATTCCATCGAATGGTTGGAGAATTAAAATGGTAAAAGATGTAATTATCCAAGTAAAGTAGAGATAAAAGATCAATATTTTTGTGAAGAAATGCATTTGTACGTTTTGAAAGATACAGTGGAAAACGTATATTATAGGTATTGGAGTATCTAATTTATTTTAGTTTTTAAGGTTGTTATAATAATAGAGATACGATCGTAAATGCCAATCACATAGGTTGGAAAAAATGCGTCTAATGTGGGATAAATAAACAAAATTTAACCAATCGAGGTTATTTTTTATCATTTTGTTCTTTTGTTCCCCTTGGAAATTTGTTCATTCAACACCAAAATTATTTTTCACTTCAACTCCCCAATATCTTTGGTGGTCATGAGAAATCTATCAACAACACGATCAATAAAAATTCTATCGTTTCGGAAAATACGAATATGACGAGTAAGAAGAGAGATTGAATTTATCATAGGGATGGAGTAAAAAGTTCGCAACAATGTAATTAGTGGAGATTTTATTGTTTGGAAGATACGATTCAATGGAATTAAATTGATTCTATAAGGTGGACGAAATTGTAATAGATTTGTGTTCTTTCGTATTGGAAACTCGAACGAAGCGAAAAAATTGAAACCCGAAGAATAAAGACGACCTCACACATATAAAAATGATAAGATAGGACCAAATTATTTACTTGAAATACAATTAGACTAGCCGGGTTATTAAATCAGAATTTAAATTTAGATTCCTTAGTTATAAAAATCTATCGTATATCATCTGAATCTCCTTACATAATTTTATATATTGTATAACTAATAATAATAGCAGTAGTAATTTGACAAGTGAAAAAGTGTAGATTACAAATTTCTATTTTATAATTTTGTTAATTTAAGTTAAGTAAGATGATTTGTAATTTGTAAAACTTTATTTCTTTTATTTATTTAAAGTCCGATTGTATAAAAGAATTTATTGATATTTGTAATAATAAAATTTCACTAGTAATATTAGTCTATTTGCACAAGATGGATCGCTCATCCATCAACAAATTTTCATCTTCTTAAATCTTCTAATCTGTGAAAGAACTAAATAACTTCACGTGGGACGCTCCAAAGGGCACGTGATGAATAAATTAAATAATCTCCGAAGAGACCGACGAAAAAACGAAGCATTCGATTCAATAATCAATTTTTCTTCATCCATGTATACCTATTTAAGGGACAACAAGTGTCCACTGGGAAGAGATCCTGTCACAGCCGGCGGCGGTACGAACGGGAATGTTAAGCCGGGTGTGCCGAATGGCTGGCATAGCTACGAGTTTGCAGAAATCGTAGATCAAAGCTCGATTAGTCGCGGAGACACGATCGTACCTCGGGCGATATTAATCTTTTATGTAGGCACGCCTTGTTTCATCATATGAGCGAAGGAATAAACGGGAGAAAAGCCACCGGTTATATGTTATATTGTTTGCCGTCAGATGAGACGAACGCAAACGAAAGAAAAAGAATATCAAGGCACCGAGTAATCGCATACCTCGTGCTAATAGCCGATATTATAAGAGAGAATTAAAAACAATCGGGCATTGTTCGACTTGGTTGTCGTTCATTGTATGTGTAATTAGTCGACGAAGATTAGCGCTAATTAATGATTTCGTATTTAAGATCGTTTATCGCGCATACGTTGTTCGATATATCATATTTGAAGTTTTAAAATGGTACGCGTAAGCAGTAAAAAAGAAAAAACTAATTTTTTCGTGAAAGGATGCAAGTTCTAAGTAACATAATTAAAAGGTTATAAGCGATAGAAGAAATTTATTTTAGCTCCTAGAACCATCGAAAGATAGAATTTTGATCGTAAGTGGTAATTAAGCGGCGAACAATAAAATGAAAGTGTAATTACAAATTTATAAATAAATATAACATCTTCTACCCTATTTTATTTCTCGATAAAGGTATTAAACGCAGAAAATCCAAGATATTCAACTGATAAGCGATGTGAGTGGCGAAATTTGCAGAAATACGTTTTCTTTTCCTATTGGAAATTCTTACTTTTGATTTATATTTTTATAAAATCTCGAATTGTGTGAGACAGTCGAGAAGAAACTGTCACATATTGTCTTATTTATTGATAGGAGACATCCATTAGTTTGAAAAGAAGGAAGAAGGTTTTACATGTACGAGATATAAAATAGGATATAAAATAACATAGCGAGGTGGGGACAAAGATCAAGGCGAGGTACGAGCTCGTAAATGTTTAAGTAAGACAACCGAGACAAAAGATTAAAAGATGCATGAGCATTATTGGCATACATTATTATTCAATTAAGAGTTAAAATAATCATATGATGATGAGCAATTCGCAATAATTCAAAATGACGTAAGTTTTTAGATAGAAATAAGTTGATGTATATTTAATTTACGTTATAATAAGAAACTATAAAGATGTTGAATACTGTATTGAAATAATAAAGTTGTCTTAATAACTACATAATTGAGTAATTAGGTATGAATTTGTAATAGTCGTAAATTTTGAATATATGAGTACAGAAAACATAGAAAGAGAATATTTCCGCATTATTTAGACAACAATTTAAAAATTAATTTGGTTCGAAGAAAAAAGAGACTTATTTCCTGCATAGCTTATATTGTATTTTCAAATTAGTTGTTTAATTATTCCTCGAATATTCATGAAAAATTAGTTATACGTTAGGTTTCATAATCCATACTGTATATGTTGCAAGTAAGTTTGATAGAAAGCAAGATTACTGAAATAGATGCATGAATATTCTTTTTCGCCACACGAGCAGGTAATATAGATGAAAAGATAAATAGGAAAATATGTATGAATCGTGTTCTATTCTCAATTAGTTCAAGTACTCTGATTAGCATCAGAATATTTGAGTCAGATTTCGACGTGTCACCTTCTACACCTTACTCTCTGTTCTCTTAATTACACTTTTTAGTTCCGCTACGCTCTTATATTACTACTTTTCAGCTAAACTTTTCGAACAATAATATCTCATGCGTTCTTTCATAAGATTTCTCTCACAAGATTTTGGTTGAGAGAACATACTGACTATTCTGAAAGATTTACTTTTCGTGATTTTATAGTGATAGAGTTGCTGGCAACATGTGGATGGCAACAAGGTCTTGTTAAAATGTTCAATTTACTTAATGATCTTTTTCCATTAACTGTATTAAATGACTTTTTTATTGCATATTCCAGTACAATCTTGGTTATTTATGTTGTTAAAAAAACTAGTAGCACTATGTATATGTTTTGTACAAATACTCTTTACACTATGACTTTGCTACAATCGAAATTTCTTTTCAAAGAATATTTTATCTCTTTTTTATGTAAATAATTCTCATTAAAATCGAAATTATCTGTTACCTAAATCTAGATTTTGTTGGTTAACAATTATAAATATGAATAAATATGTAGAAGATATACATTTTTTTTAACTAAAAATTAGCATGTGTTCCAAAATATATTGGTTGATTTAAAATGATTAATGTTTTGTAATAAGCTAGAAATGCTGTCGCGTAATGTTTTAATACACATGTTTCCTACGTTCTGTTATTATCCTCTCAATGTTTCAGAAGCTGATTTGCCTTTTTAGCTTCTTTTCTTTCGATAATTTGCTTTAAATAATCCGTACAATATGTATATAACATCGTGAAAAGATTATATAACAATTTATTTTCATTTAACAGTATGTGGAAACGTTTCTTTTAAATATATTCAGTTACCATTATAAGATTAATGATATAGATTTAAGTAATTTAATATTTGCACAACATTATCTTCCAATATGAGATATTTCTTAAGATATTTATATAATTTTACAAGGAAAGGATAAAGAAAATTATTTGTTATTAGTAATATTCTAGTAAAAACTATAGAATTATATAAATTGTAATAAAATTTCTATGTTTGTTATTCGAAATCATTCTTGACGAAAATTACATTGAACAATTATTTGACTATTAATAACAGTTTCTTTCAAGAGAGATAAGATTCCGGCAACGTTATACAAAGTTATCATCCAGCAATAGTCATAAATTCTGATTAACTATTTAATAAGAGACACTGCGATATCGAAATATTGATACGAAAACGGACACACCCTCTTATCGCGATCTCATACAAAGAACGCATATGCCACATAAATTATTACACTCTTACGTTCTTCATTGAGTAATTTTTGCAAAAATTATCTGGCATACAAAACACATAAAACAAACACGAAATTACGTAAGAAACATAAAAGAAACAGGCTCGAGGGAAACGTATTTATCGTTAATCGTGGCCCATTATACGAACGCTAGTATGATTTACTAATATTCCTCTATTAAGGAAATTCAACGAGGCAAGCTGTAAAGCAAAATTATTAATGAATAGTCAATCGGCGTGTTACGTGATCAGTCAAATAATTATGCTTTTCTATCGTACATAAATCACCAGCCGATTGGAATTTCACCGACAGACCAAGACTAGATCGATATCGATCTTTTGCTTGCATGCAGGTTATTTCATTACGCGATTGAAGCACCCTTAATGTCCTCGTATTAAGTTTCTATGGTCGGTATTTTCCAAGCGCGTGGCAGAATTTATCGCCGCGTCGTAATACTAATTCGTAATACTAATCTCGTATCGGGAAACTCGAGAAAATAACCTGTGACCATAATATTAGAACGAATCTAAATTATACGAATCGCCGGAGAATCGCTGTAATTTCGATAATATGATTTTGAAAGTGCGCGTATAACAAGCCATTGTTTTTTTATGGAAATTGAGATATATGATCGGAAAAAGTGAATTCATTTGCTGGAATTCGAAAATATTAATGAAAAATAGACATTCTCTTGCCGAAAGGAACGAGTTACGTAAAAGTGCTATCGTGCAAAGGTATCGTTATTTCTCTAGGCTCTTTCTTATCGTGAAGGTGATGGTTGTTAAAATCTTATTCACTTGTTAGTTATTCATTCAGTTAGAAATTTTACTTTTATAGATATTTTTGTGAAACTTCATGCTGGCGTCACGAGATGTTTAAATACTCTTTGTGTTTCTGCTCGTTTAAAGTATTAAGTTAGAAAAGAGATAATAAATTTAAAAAATATCTTATCTTCTTTCTATCAGTGTATACAGTAAAACAATCTCTTCTCTTAATTTATTAGCTACATTGAAATTGAGAAAAGAAATTGCAATCTCACTAACAAATCCAAAACGATATAAAGGCGATTATAAATCTAAACTAATTGAACCCATATTAACTTTATACATATTTTTGTACTAAAATACATTGTACAATTTTATACAAATAAATTGTACAAGTTTTAACACTTAAATTATTTAAATTCAAAAGTATTTAAAATTTCTACCGATCGGAGAACTCTAGTTTAATTTACAAAGAAAATCTCTAATACTTCTGACAAGTATTTAACAACTTACTCAACTTCGGTTTATCAAAAATTATTTCATCAACGTATCAATAAAAAATGTTCAAATTCTCTAGAGTAAAAGCTCTAAAGCACCATCTTTTTTTAAGATTCTTCCATCTCTCAAGTCACAAGAAATCCTTAATCCTTCCACGCATCCTTCCTCACAATAATAAATAGATCAGATCAGGACAATTCATCGAAACCATCGTATCTCTATTAACTACTTTAAATCTTACACGCAAAATCATATCACTATACACGAACAGCTGATGTATCTAGCTACAATTTGCAAATGTAAAAGGTTTTATCCTCTTTTTGAGTCGTCTCTTACGAATTTCTCTCTGCTTTATTACACCGCGATAAGGGTTAATCCTTCATGGACAAGCCGAAATGTTTCTCCTGTAGCCACCATCATTCAGCGCGGACGCGTTCCCAACTTTAAATCATCGTGCCATGAGGCGCATTATTACCATCCGCCTATTCCTCACCGCGAATACGTATCCGCGATAACGATCCTTGTAACGATTTTTTTACACACGTGCCACTCCGCGTCGACGAGAGAGTTACGACACGTTCAAATTACGTACTCTGAAAGATCACTGATTTTCTTGCGATCGTGTCCTTCGTCCTGCACGGATAATAACTTAATCGATGTTTCCATTATTTTTGAGAGCCGCGGGCAACATGCGTCACGTTCGAACGGATTCACTCGCGATTCGCTTGGAATCGCGTTATTAGCTGTCGACCGCGAGAATGCTCGAACTGATACGTAAATCGTTGTCAATTGTTTCCCGTCGTTTGGCATATCGCGGACTACGTTTTTATTCTATCCCAGATTCTTTCTTTCAGCGATTATGGCACTCGCGAACGCATTAAGAGTTTACACGGATGCTGGTATGTTACGCTCGCAACTGGGGTCGTTTAATCGAATGAAGAACGTTTGAAGAACGACGCTTGTGATCGGTATGATAAGTGGGAGTATAGTGATTAATGTGGTACGTACAAAGATTGGTACCTTCGTTCTTTTATAGTGTTAGTCTAGACGTTCGTGATTATTTGGTTCGTGATAAATCGTAACAATAATTTTATTTAGCTTTCATTTGGGGTTTATATCGAATACAATAATTAAACATCGATATTAGTGTCGATTAATTTCAAAGAAAGAATCGTCATTCTTCGGTGAATCAGAGTACCTTGCAATCATCGTACTGGGCACAAATAGGCACCTTCCTGTTGAAATGTTAATATAGATGTTCTCGATCTTTTTAGTTTATGATTATTTTCAAAATGATTATACTTAATTACCCTTGATTCGAGGCCAACATTGAATGCATTAGGTAAATTCCTATATTATTATCGCAATTATTATCCTTCTGGAAAGATGATCGGTATATTTAAGTTAATTGAAGTAGTGATGATCGTGGATGATATTTACCTATATAGTCATTTCACAGTTCAGGAGAATTTTCTAGGAAATGCAACATTACATGCATATATTGGATCGCTCGGAAAGTTCGTTCCAATTTTTAAGGAGAATTAACCTTAAAAATCGGAACGGACTTTCCGAGCGACCCAATACGTACGCATAGAATACACATTTTTAAATTCAGAACAATGATAAATTAATCTTATATTTAGAAACTGATGTTGGCAGTTACTAATTGTTTAAATGAAAGGCAAATTATACTACATCCCTATAACGTAATCAAAAATTTCTCTTAGCGAATATTTTATTCAAGATTAACAGATATCTACTGATATATTTATTTCTACATACGTATAAATTACCAATTATTACGGAAAATCAAAGTATTATATTAAAAAGTGTAAGTATTATACTCTACACAAGGAATGCATAAATTACATAAAATTGCACTCAACGTGAAATATTATCCAAATTAGTTTAGAAAACTTCCTCGAAGTTATTGTAAAATTTTCTCCAGACGTTATTTAATCGTATTTAATTTTCCGATAATTTAGACTATAAAATAATAAATGAAAGAAAATTAAATTAAAGTAAAACAATCGAAAGAATACCATAAAAGAAATCAAAGAAAATAAATACAGTAGCAAATTATTAGAGGATCTCCAAAATAAATCTACCTCGGAGAATTTAAACGTTCAAGACAATTAGCATAGTTCAAAGTGACTCTTGGCGAACTCATTTGAGAATGATTTTCCATTCGACGTTGTAATTCAAGTCGAACGGAGGTAACTCGCGTTAATGATCGACCGAAGATCACGGCGCGCGGCGCGAGCGTTACAGACGATGATTTGCGGCAAACAGCGAGCCAGGGAGTAGAACGTCTCAATTAGTCTGGATGTTAATTAGAAAAGAAGCCTAACTATGTGTATATATGTGTGTCTATGTGTGAGCCGCTTTTCACGAAGATGTAAAGCGTGCAATTAGTCAACCATCTTCAATTACATTCCGGTAACAAGCATTAGGCCGGCGAGCGGCAATTAACCGTCGACAATGAGGCTGACAAATGATCGATGTTGTCGTTCTTAATGGTTCACGCTCGCGGTGATCGATCGTTTCGCCACGACTTTTTCGCGATTTAACGAATAACCTTCCACTTACATGCTCGCGTAATATCCTATGATTTTCGACTTCCAAGCGAGAATCGGGTACAGGATCGAGTATAGAAATGCGAAATTCTCAAGCAGGAAAAGGCAATTTTAACAGTGGAACTAACCTATCGAAATTATGGATTTCGGACTTTTTATGTTTGTAGTTGAGAAGTTGGAATGATAAACTGTGGATAAATGTCAGAGGTGAAGATTTCTAATAGGCATAGGAAACATAGGTATTTTTCTTAATTTTTCTATCTATATTGCTAATCATTCAAATGCTACAAACTTTCATCGTTTGGTATCTACATACGATTTAGATTTAGAGAGAAAGTAAATGGTTGACTTTTAATAAATAGTTTTAATAATAATGAATAATAACGTATTTTTATCTCGATACAATTCTTTTTATCTTAATCTCATTGTATTTTATTATTATTTTAATAATTACAATATTCATTTTTAAGATAAAGATTTATTTTCATCATACCACTTTAATTCAGATCATCTATAGAATATTAAATATAGAGAATATTAACTGATATTTAGATACATGTTACGTACTACGGTAATTTTAGCGTTCAATTCCTCCGTGAAAATTTGTACATTGTTTCAAAGGTATTTTACGTGTCGACGATAGCGATTAATCGATTGCTTAGAAGGAAATCCGTGCTTGCGCATTCACGAACGCCGGAAATGGTTGATTATCCACGATGGATTATTAAAAGAATCACATGAGAATTGCGGGAAAAATCCGTGTGCATCAACGATGTATAACGTGAGAATAATTTGTAACGCTAATTAGTAATTTCCGGTATCGATAGTCGCGCGGTCATTAATTAATACTGGTAATTAATTATGTCTTCATTACACGCACGATTTAGTTACATGGTACATAATACAATATCTAGTAAAATAATCAATTTTTCTACTTGAGGAAATGAATTATTAAACACAAATTATAACAAAGCCTTTCATGTCTAAATTTATGAAGAGAGTTATGAATCTAACGATATTATCAACAGAATTTACTTAGAAATAATATAGATCGTAAAAGATAGACAGTATAAAATACCAAATAACAAATAAAATTCCACATTTTCTCGATAGTAGAATTAATATGCAATATACCTAAAATAATAAATACTCAAACTTTCTAAAACACGGAATAGTTCAGAAAATTATTACTTTATTTCAACATTTAGGAATCCCATGTGTTTCAGCTGCCGAATAATATAGATCTTCTTGTGCTTTAAATCATCGAAGCCCCTTTTCAAATGTTTCAAATATTTCCAATAATATTTCAAATATCTAAAAGGAAATACATTCTCGTTATTTGTATAAACTTTATATCTACGATATCTTCGTCATTCACGAAGCATCGATCTGTTGCAGAGTTAAATATAATCTTTCGTATGTTCATATTTGGATTTTCCAAGAGAATGTTTAATATAAAATTAAAACGAAAAGTCACGTATACGAAATTTTCATATTTTGCTCAAATTAAAGATATTTTTTAACGTTAAAAAATATAATTGGGTTGACAATGAAATAACTCAGCATGGTTAATAACCATTAATGGCATAATGATGTTATATTTAACAGAATCAATTTGCTACAGCTGATTGATCATTATGTCACACACGCTATTTCTCACCATCATTTACTATCTTAGATCAGTATCCGTGAATCCCTGAGCTTTTAACCTGTAAGTACTTGATGTATCGAATGTCCTCGTGCTATGCCACTAACGGTGACGTGATTATTTATGCACGTGCAGAATAATAAGCGAAATTGGGGTCAATCGAAATGGCACCCTATGAATTTGCAAAATGCACCGTTACAACGCTAATAGCGTAGGGTGTCAAGGAAAAGCGATTATAGTATCTTTACGGTTTTTTCAAGATTCTAGAAAAATTTAATAGACGTTAACCACTCAACGTACACGCCCATGACGTATATGGATGTAGTCGATATACTCGGCGCTTAGCTGCCTTTGATCTTTACAGATTCAAGATATAGTATAAAGTACACTTACACACTTTACAATGTACAAAGATTATTCATCAAGGAAAAATGTTTTATTTTCATGAATGGGTATAAATATTCTTGATATCATTTTAATTTCGTTTAAGTTGTTATTCGTTTAAGAGGTATTTAATTTTAAAATCAGCTCAAGAATTATTAATTGATTTGAAATAATTAATACTTTATGATCATTTTATTTTATTTTCTCATAAAGATATAATTTTTTTAGGCCATTTGTTAAGTAACTTTTTCACGCATTGATTTTATACTCGTATTTTTTGATATTTTGTTTTCAACATTTCAAACGATTAATGCCCATTTTTAACCTGTTTCGGTCTCTTTGTTTCTTCTAAATAAATTCACGTGTATTCCATAATGTTATGAACAGAACTATATTTGTTTCAGCACTTTAAATAAAATGACCTAGGAAAACTTATAAACAATGAGTAATGCTATAAAAGAAATATCGAAATATTCATTTATATACAGTTCCTCATAATATATTCAGTTACTCATTACGACGCTAATAAGTCAGTTTTATATGCAATATTTTAGATATATTACGTACGATAAAATTAATTTAGGTGCCGTAATTACATATATTAAGACAAACTATCTGTACAAACAATTTAAACAAGGAGTTTCATCCCAACGCTCATTCTAGAAACCAGGAACCCAGACTAACAATTTATGCGAAACTTTCTCATAAAATAGTTTAGTGGCACGGAAGTGGAACGTGAAACGCACAGTGTGTCCCTTTGCGATCGAAACTATGCAAGACACGTAGTAGACGGTTTGCCAGTATGCGTGAGTGAATTGGCGTGATTGCCATACGGCGATCGTGGTCGTAGCTTTGAAGAACGAAGCGAACGAGGAAGAGCAGGAAGAGCCGAAGACATATGACGCGGTATATATCTTCTGTAATCACGTATGCACGTGTACCACTTGTTGATAACAAACGTTTTCCTGCAAACAATTCTATAATGGAGAACAAGTAAATACATCCCCATAAATACGTTCTCTCTCTGATTCTTCTTTGCCTCCTTTTGAATAACGGATCGTACGAGCAAAGAAATCCATTTGACTGTCCATGACAGTTCGTTCGTCCTAATAAATTATCGGCTTGTCGTGCACCTTAAGAAAAATGTCTACAATCGAGACGATTGTCCGACCGTTTTCCTGATGACTGTTATAAAACGTCTACCCGTGGGCAATACGTTTTGACGAACGTTTTAATGTTCTTCTTTGACTGTGGTTACGTCGTGGAGTGATTCCCGATGTACTATAATATAAATCCGCTACTACCTTCTTCTGGTGTTACATCTGGTATTACATCTAGCGATGGGAATAACGTGATTCGAAACGTATTCTTCGCGTAGTACGCGTGTGTGAAAGGAATTGGTTGAACGAGTTTCGGATGTCGGTGTTGTTATGATAATAGCTGAAATTATCGTTCTTTTTCTTTTTATAAGAGATTTCTTAAAGGTAAACGTTGAGATTAAATTGAAAATTGAGTGATTGAGATTTTTTATTAATTGTTTCATTAGAATTGTCATTAGCTACTATTGTTAACGATTTTATAACTTAATTGTTTTTAATTATCGATTAAATATTTGAGCGTAGTTAAGTATGTTATCGTAGTTGAAATTTCAAGACATCGAAATTCAGAAATCAATATACTACACGATTATATATCGTCGTGATCGATGATTTTCGTAGAAAATATATGTTGTAATTCGGAAATAAATCGCTGAAGAAACTATCGGAACTTTCATAAAGAATTTCAATGTCGAATTTTAATCTTGAGGCCTTAGACCTTCAATCTTCGAATCTTCGATGTTAGTTGTTCGATCTTTAGATCTTCAATTGTTGAAAATCAACAATTGTTTTCAATTGTTGTTGTCAATTGAAAAAGAACGGAATCAAGTAGCCATCATTACGATGCCCATTGTTACGATGTCTACTAGCAATAAATAAAGAAGCACAAGGACACTGAATGTATATAATGTAAGTGTATACACAAAGAACCGCATCGCTTATTAATATATTGAGCTAGCTGTTTTGTCCAGGAACAGATGGAGATATTTAAATGTCAATACCTCCTGGATACGCCGTCGGCTTCTTTACGATCGGTCGTTAGAACCGATGTAACGTACGTACGTACGTACATCCGGCGTTTACATTTTACGATCCCTTCTTCGTTTTTCTCCTCTTCTTCCTCCAATGTACTATCTACCTTGATCCTAATGTCTGCCGTTACCGTTTTTATTCGACGAGATCGTTTGTCCAGCTGCTTCACGATGAATTTCACTTTTAATCGTGACATTTTATTCTTTCCTTTCGTCTGAACATCATTAGAAATATAATGTTTTGAAACTTGAGCAAAAGATTTAAAAAGAAATTGTATACAATGGCTGAAAAAGCGTATTCAACGTATAAAGCAATTTACTTTTGGTATTCAGATATGTAATAATTAGTTGGTTTTAAACATGACAAATGTTCTATAAATCTTTTCGGTTTCTTTTTTATTTTTTTTTTAAATTCTATCAAGGGTATTTTAATCCGTTTGTAAAAATATTAAAAATGTATTTTAATATGAGAATGTTCTTATTTCTAAATTTAACATAAATGTAATTTAATTTATCTCATTTAATCTAAATATACTTTAATTTGATCGTGAGGAATTAAAAGAAATGGAATTATCTATTTAGCAAGCATTGTCGAAATAATTAGATATTATGATAAGGAAATGCCAATCGAAATTAAATTAATTCAATTAAATTAAAGTAAGGTCAACATTAAAATATATTTTTTAACAAAATGAATATATACTTTGTAAAAATGAAGTTTTCTTTGACACAAAAAGCAGGTTTAATTTCAGATTTTCATTTAGAAAAGTTAAATTTAATTACTTCTCCCCATTTAATAAATTTCAGAAAAAGGGCATTCGTCCATTTCTCGAGTTACACTTTCATATGTTTTCACGTATTAATCTTCATGGGAGGTTTTTGTACAAAATATTATTATCGCAAGTTTTTCCCAAACAATTTCCGTAAACCAATTTTCTTTCATAATTTCATACGACACACTAAATCACATCACAAATCACCACATTACAGCTGTAATAGTTACGAATATTACTAATCTACTTCATTCCACTTCTCCGATCTATCTATAATTTTCCCGGTCGATTCGTGAAGGAATTTAATTACATGGCCCTCATCCACAGTACAGTCGACCATAATCGTCGTGCGTTACATAATCGCGGTGCAAAACCTAGGACGTAAAACGATTTTAATACGCTTGATTGTATGTGTGAATATAATTAGTAGTATCGGGAATTATTTCGAAATTAGCATAAAATATTCGCGGAGAAAAAAGCGACACTAGTAGCCGTGATACCATTAAGCCGACAGAAGGAGAAGAAGGTGGAAAAAAGAAGGCAGAACCGTAGGATTTATTGTGGTATTAGCGTTAATGCAGTTCGCTGATTATTGCTCAGCGATGATAAAAGATAATTGCATCTCGTCGAATAGCACAAAATTCAAGATACATAAAATGTCAAATTACAGTTAATTATATATAATTATCCGTACATGCTGCGAATACTTGACGTGAACGCAAAAGATGAAATTTTTAATTAATACTTCTGCGAAATTTATTCCACGTGAAATACTGTTATGCTGATTAGGATAAAAATCGGTAAGAATCATATCGTTAAATGACTTTACGAGCTCGGTATTTGATTTAATCTAGATAGATTTTGTAAATTTAGCTTTTTATAGAAAAATAACTCTTTTCTTATCTAAATGTGGTCTCATAAACGACCAGTTTTATGAATAGATAAGTCAAGTAGCATTTCGCTTGAATTGGAATGTTTATATCTTTGAAACACGTTATGTATGTTATACGATTTGATATACGATATTCGAAGGTGAGTAAAATAAGAAATTTATGATACCAATGTAAAATTGTTGATCCTAATTCAGGTAGTTTCATTCACAATTACTTCATCTGACTTTTGTTTGTTTCAATTTTATTCTGTAGAATTTCGAACAAATCTGAAAATATATATAAAAATTGCAAGATGTTTAATACAAGTACAGATATGTATGTTTTGTAGAGATCACAAGAGTATTTATCAATTATCTATGATATTAATAAACTTCAATATTCAGTGGGGCCATATTCGACACTTGGAACAAAATCTACAATGTTATAGAAAAAGATATTCACAACTGCACAAATATTATAATGCATAAAAGTAATGAAAAATTATTCGACTGTACAAAACGGCGGAAAAATATGAAAATCGCATCATATTAACTTGAAACTCTTTATATCTTTTTTAACAAATCGTCTCTCGTAAGATTTTTAAAAATGTCGAAAAAATCAGCCTCGTGAGCAGAACTTTTGCTTGTAATTCTCGGTACCGTCAAATGATACGTTTCCGATCGTTCAGGCTGAAATTATGATCGCGGCCTAGAAAAGCGATTAATTAACGAGTTGGAGGACTCGCGTGACTCGATGAAACTCCATGAAAGGCGCAGCCGAGGCGGCGAAGGCGCGGCTTCGTTCGTTCTCAGACACTTGCCGGCGTGCCATAAATTAACCATAACGATAAAGCAATAGAATATTTTTCGCAGCGGTCCCCGCGTTCACCGTACGAACATGTTAATAATATCGGCGATTTGTACGCGTCGTTCATGGTTAATACTTCATAAAATTCCGACCGGCGATTGCAACAGTGACGATTAATAAATTCGTTAGAACGCAACTAGAAACTGCAGTGGCCGTGGTTAAAATCAATCTCTGATCATTCTCTGATTATGAACGTGTAGTTTGCGCTTTCGATACGGTACTTCATACTTCAACCTGTTCTACGTACAATAATGACGGACTGGATTTTTCTAGTTCTCGACTAAATAAGAGGATGAAGTATCTGGTTCACGATTAATCGACTGGTGATAATTTGATCCCGATTAAGGATCAAATGGAATGTATGTTTAACTGGTATTAAGATCCTATTTTAAGATAGGTTAAAATGGGATTATAAAATATTGATAATCGATGATGGAATTTGTTGTAATTCTGTGAGAAACGTAAATTCCTGTAATCATGTTAATTTCTTTTATTTATATATTTTCCTAATATCGAGAATATTGTATAATACGAGTTGCTTCGGAACTACATTGACAAACTTCGTATATTGAGAAACAAAAAGTTATGATGTTGTAAATAGTATTTTTTAAATTTACCTTGGAATATTCTATTATTTGTTCTATTATTTCTATTGTTATTTCTATTAATCCCATATTAATGCTATCTTCCTACAATAAAGTCGTGGAAATAATTTTATTTTGAAATTAAGAAATAGATAAAAAGTGGACTTGATCAGTTTGGCTTTTGAAAGGCTCGTACAACATTCTAAAAAACACGAAAGACTACTACGATTAAGTGTCGTTATAATTTTTATTATAGTTTCAATAAGTATTTCATTTTATCGACTAATTGCTTTGCTTATGAGTAAACTTAATATATAGCAACAGGAACTAAAATCATATAGAATATAATAAAATTTATTGGATTGATTTTGTAGAATAATTAATTCTTACGAAACGATCCATCTGCGAGACTGAAATGAAATGTCATTAATGATGAACGTGAAACAATGACCGCGGATCGTGCGTAATAAAAATGTAAATAAATCAATATCACGCTTTATTGTATAGAAAACATTAATTATACGCTATTAAGGTTTTCAATCAAGTATTTCCATAGATACTCTGATAATTAATTACTCTCTCCGATTCGAAAGTCCCACTGGTATTACACACAGCAAATCAATATCGCGTAACGTTTACACGGTGACTAATGTAATTAATCAAACCAATAATAGCCTCTATTAGATTTCGAACTCTCCTCAGACTAATCTCGTATTCATTAGTGATTAAGGATAATCGCTAATCAAGGAAATTTTTATATATCAAAGATAGAAATAAATATTAAAGAAATGATATAGCAAAGATAGAACATATTTATGTAAGCGTAATACATATGCATATATAGCTTGTATTTTTACTCACATCATATCATTCTAACAATTTCTCATTATAAAAGATTGTTAGAAAATACATCCAACAATACTGTACACAAATTCCTTCGAGAAATATAATACATCTCAAGAAGTAAATAATTTCCAAGAATGTCCATCAACTTAATACAATAAACCTACACTTTTTCTTGACTCGAAGAACACAAAAATAGCATATTAAGATTTTTAATCTTTCTAAGTATTATAGTCCTCTCTTTTTTGTCAAAGATTTGGCATGAAATTACAGGAAAGCATTATGATTTCAATCATCGACATATTCTCGTTGATACAGTTCCTTCTACCATTCTTCTCTATCTCTAACTTATTATTGAATTCTTGCTCTTGTGTTTGTATTCTTCCAATATGTGTTCTTCTGATTTAGAAAAAGGTTAAAATTTTTTAGTTATAACTTTTTGATAAAAGTTTCCAGAGTGGTCTTCAATTCCCTGCTCAATATTGACTGTTGCTTTATTTTCTCTATAAAATTCATATCACAAATACATAGTTTGGTAAATGCTCTTGTTTTGATCTCTCAGCCAGTCTTCTACCATTTTGTCGATCTTTCAAAAATTTGCATTTATTGAAATATACTTATATTATTAAATATATTATTAATTAGGCACATAAATTATTTATTACTAAATATATTCAACACATATTGGTTCAGAAAATAACCAACCAAGAAACGACATGGTCTTGACAAATAGAAAACAATGCTTCACTAAAAATACATACTGAAAAAACGTCAGAACTTACGGAACGACCTAATATCACACGTAAAGGTTCCAGTAGCGTAAAGTTGCCTAGTGGCGAGCGAAGTTAGCGGTTCCATGATTTATGAAGCCGTAGAACAGGATATCGTCGATGCTAGTGAACTCTCACCATGAGATTTTATGGTTCGAGGTTAAGGGGGTCCGGGTTGGGGTCTAGCGACGCGTTGGTCCTCTTCACGATCGTCCTCATTGTCTATGAGTTGGCCGCAAAATTTAGCTGACGTGCTCCGTGACCTCGTAAATTTACCTAACGATCGTCTTCGTTTCTTCCTGGCCCAACGTCCAGTCTATGCCGGCCATTCTTCCGGTGAGGTACGTTCATCATCGACCGTGTGAACCGCCGGGGCAAATGCATCAGGATAATCAACGGTGAGGATGTTCGATGACGAGCCAACCAATTTATAATGTTCAGTTTGTGGCAAGGTTGGCGAGATTGTTTCGAAGAGAATAGAGTAGAAAATGAGAAAATATTATGTAGAGGAATGTGACGCAAACTAGAGAGTGCGTTATCATTGTGTGGAAATAAAATGTGACTTTTCGAGGAAATAACCGGGTTATTAATAATAAAAGTGAAAGGGAAGATGATGCTGATTTTTCATATAATTTATGCGCAAGATCTGTGGTAGAAAAATTCACGTTATAGGACATTTTAGTGATTTTAGATTATTTTTATTTTAGGTTTAGTTATTTTAGGTTTTGATATTATATGATATACGATAAATCTATAGAAACGTGTATATTTAGTAGCAATTTTTTAGTATTAATGTAGATTAAATAATTTCGAATTAAAATTCAACATTCATACCTCTCCTCACAAATGATTAATGTTTCTCCTATATTATATCTGCTTCTTTACCACATACTATCATATTTCATGTGCTAACAAGAAATAAATTAACACCATCAATATGAATAGATTATAACAATACACCTTTCTTACACCCATCGAAGTTAAAGTAACAATTCATTAAACTTCTAAATACCCACACAGAACAATCTCTCAACGCCCACGCAACAGCGTCTACCTAGAATTCAGATTCTTAAGACAGTATTTGCACTTTCGTCGAAACGTTTAACAGTAAATTCAATTGGCTAACGGAACGCCCATGTACAGTTTGTCGGCATGAAAGAGCCAGCCTGGTTGCGTGAAATCACGAAGAAGGATAGCTTTATCAGTCATTAATCGACATTGAGAGTCGTTAACGTTTCAGCACGAGCTGTTACTCGTTAAACTGTTCTAATCAGCCATCCTTAGTAAATCATAGAGTTATTTAAATGATTTGTCAAGTTGATTAAGTTCTATGATCGTTGAATTCTGTTGAAATGTTTAGCAAAAGGAAGCGATTTGTAAGGAAATAATGAACGAAACGTATCGCTATTCCTTTTACACTCTCCTGGCGTCTTTCTCTTACTTCTTTATTTAAATTCCATCGATTCGAACAATGTTTTATCGATCGCTATCCTTGAAAAATTAATTATATAATTTCGTACTCGTGTGAAAATGAGATAGTACGAGGGATTTTATAAAATAATACAGAACATGTTCCCTTACTATTACAAACTTTAAAATAAATGGTCGAGAATAAGTGTACGTTTAGACAGACTCAATTTAAAATGCGTTCCCTTACTTAATCATCGAAAATAACATCCTTCAACAACAGTAAAATGAGCTATTAACGTCGCTAATCAATTATGAAACTTATCATAACCCTCTGAACACTCTACCTAGTTGTAATTAAAATAATACCTACAATGAATATTTAAAAGACAACAAACCCACCACATATAAGAATAAATCTTTTAAAAATGTATTCAAATTGCACGCTATGTTTTATCTCAAGATATCAAATTCACGAAATACCAGTTAGATTAAAAAACTGGGAAGATAAGAAAACTGTGCGACTGGTTTAAAGCCCGAAGGGTAATCCAGTTTTCTTAATTGCATTAAGCACTATAAAATCGGTTGTTGTACAACCACGACGATCTCATGTAGAGTGAATGCTCTTCATTTAGTAAAATTAAGGTATAAACGAATATTGTTTCTTCGTTTGACGATTGCTCGTCCAATCGCTCCAGAAACGCCTGTTCAATCGTTAAAAATGAATTTACGAAGAAATTACTCGATGATCGAAGCAAACACGAACAAATGATCTTGCTCTTGCTCTAAGTATTCTTGCTCATTTGGTCTAAACGCACCTTGAGGTGCGTGCTCGATCGAGGGTGGTTGGCATGCGTTTACTTGATTGTTTAATTAATTTCACGCCGCGTGTACAGGCGTGGGTACAGGCTCGTCCCATCGATTACGTCAGGTAGCATTTTTATTCACACGCGAGTTTATTTTTAACGAAGGCTTCTATTCTAGAAAGGATGGCTCAAGTACTCCTTCTCTTTATTTGTTTCTGTCTTTTTCTCATCTTTATGTGTTAAATTAACATTTTCTTGCCTATACTATTTGTTTTTTTTTTTGCATTTTTAATAATCACATGCGTTAAATCAATGATGTTAAGTGGCAATTATTCTATAGCGAACGAATACTGCAAATAAGAAATTTATGTATTGACGCTGGTGAATGGAAAGATGTTAAATAGTTTTGACATTTTATTGATTTCATCGAATGGTAAGCCAATAAATGATAATTATCGTATTTGTTTTCGACGTTTGAAGTGCATGGGAAAAGATATTTTCGAAATACTTCATCATCAATAATTTATAAATGATTATTATAAATTATATATTCTTATACGTATCTTAGCATAAGATATATTATTTGAAAACAGAAAAGTAAAAGACGTTTGATACTACCGATATAAAATATATTTTTTAAAAGAGAAGAAAGAGCAACATAGGATACTATGTACGAACCTTTTTTTTCAATTCTCGTAATTTTAAATTACAAACAAATTGTAGGGAATAATATTAATGAGTTTCAATGAAAGTACCACGTCAAGAATGCAATAATCAAGATAAAAATTTAATCTTAACGATGTTGTTATGTTTTAGACACAGAGAGCGTTTTGAATAATTGCAAGTAAGAAAAATTTGTAAGAAGGAAATCAACGCAACTTTCCGCGATGGTAATTGTGCACATCTTATTGTATTCAATGTGTAATTTTATCTTCATCGTCTACAGTGTGCAAATTTCGCTGATTCTATTCTTCTTTCTATTTTTAATCATCGCTAAAGTTCGAGTAATGATTTCAAGCCAGTGTTTTAATGAAACTTGTTCTGACGTATAATCTTTTTATGATATCAAATGAGATATGTTTTCTATAAACGGAATGGCATTTCATAATTAAATATACATTTTAATGTTTCTAAACGAACATCCTCTATAAAAGGGAAAAATGCAATTCAAATATAATTTCATTATACTGAATGGTTTACTGCAAACTCGTATTATCGTTCACGATCGATCAATTTTATTCTTTACTACAACTAACAATAATATACTCACCTTCTTTCCCATGTTACATATCTTGCCATAAACTCACTGTACATACAGTATATGATATTTTAATATCTCAATTTTAAATCATGAAATAGTTTGGAAATATAAGATATTCAAAAAATACCAATTGTCCTTAGCGTAATTACGAAGAACTCCAAGATTTAATATCTTTTAAGTTGCTATGATAAGACGTCGTTATTTATCCTCTACCTTACCATGGTTATATATTTTTGTTTGAAACCTTTTCTGCTACCCTTATTTAAAAATAGTAGAACACATTATATTATCTTTCCCACTGTAATCCAAAAATCTACAACACATACACTACACGATATTACAGTATTTTAATATTATTTCGTAAAATAATCTGGAAATATAAACTTATTAAAAAATGTTCCAATCAACCTTTCGCGTAGTTACGAAACATTTCAAGGACGATAAATCCAACATCGTTTAATTTACAATGTTAAAACGCGTGTTTCTGGTATTGGTCGCGTTTCGCGAAACTGTGATCAACAAAAAACGTTCTTTTCTCTGTTAGCTGAAAAGTTTCTGTTGCGGTGTGCATCGCGCGAGATGTAATGGAATTCGTTAGGAATTTAATTTCGCGTTGCAACGTTCCTCGACGAGAGCGTAATCGCTGTGGTTCGAAGCCGGAAAAATCGTTACGACCTAATACGCCTGAAAAATATACGGATTTTTTACCTTTCTTTTCCCAGCCCGCAATAGCGTCTGTTATTTTCAATGGCCACTTTCCATTCTCTTTTATTCTCCGCCGAGTCGGTTGCCTCTTTTCTCGAACCAAACGAAAGTATACTTTAAAGAATTTTTTAGAACTATCTATATATTATACGCATAATGAAACATTCCTGTACAATGATTTTCAATTGGATGTATTTAAATGTAACACTTATCGTGGATGAAATATCTTCCAGTAGAAATTTTATTTTAATATCATCGTACTGCAATAATACTATTCTTTCTTCTCGTATATCATTTGTAACCTATAATAGTATCATCTATTCGATAATAATAAAACATTTAATTTCTCTTGTTTAACTTTATCGATTTTTTAATTTAAAAAAGACGTGATGCTGTGAACTTCCACCAGTAATTTTATTTATTTTGGTAAATATTTTGTCAAATAATTTGGATCCTATATAAGTTATAAAGAATATTATTTATCGCCATTTGCTTTTACTATCAAGACGCAATAAAGATAATACTAAAATCGAGAAAATTAGGAATTTAGAAATAACTGTATTTAGAACGACGTCTGTTGAAGGTGAGCGAACTGAGAGGGGGAACACCGAATTCCAGTAGCCGTGTATCGCTGACTGTTTTAACGAGACGATGTTGTCTATCGTATTTATCGTTTCAACCAATCTTGTATCCTCCACTCAAATTCCTCGTCAGTTACTTAATTTATTCCGCTCTTTACCTTCTTCTTGACTTACTAATTTATATATCACGCATCTGTTAACATAAACTTTAACGTTATCTTACGATATTCCATAAATTTAGAAGATTACGCAGTTAAATAAGAATTCAACACATCAAAAGAACGATTTTTTAATAATAAACATCAAAGCTTTTACCCTACACATCGAAGTAATCGTTGCACTCACCGAATGAATTATTATAATGATTGTCGATAAACATCCCCAATTAAAAAAAGAAAAGGAACTACACGAGATACAAAAATACGTAACGATTCCTTAAAACACGTGAACGCCATGCATTCGCCGATACCACACGCTCGGTATTTACACAAGAACCGGTGAAACGAAAGCAAATAAACGAAGAGCAACCCTTACGCTGTGTAAAACAAACGTTCCACCCTCGGCGTTGCTTTTCGAAATTGTGCGGAACACATGGCGCGAAATAAACACGTAAAACGAACACGTTAAACCGCGTTTCTCCCTTTTTTTTTCTCCTTCTTCTTCGACCTTTATGCTACCGTTGACCGATCTCGTGGAAAAATAAAGGGACAAATAAATAATATCGAGAAGGAAAACGGTGGTGCTTTTATGGCGTTCTGAAACGCGAGTGTGCGCGCAGCGGGAGTTCAGGAATTTCGATGCTTCTACCGCGCGTCCTTTTATCGGTTTCAGAGCTAGATAACCGTAAGAGGTTGTTGGAGTATTTATCAGAACTACCAATTCTCTGTGAGAATTGTCCCTGTCCGAATGACGTTCTTCTCCGGATTATTGAGTCTCTGATGACATTTACTGACTACCGTACTCTGCTAGTTAACAAACAAGTAATTTTTCCCTATTTTATACTTGGAAGTACTTGGTGTAATTTCTTGACTTTCAAAGAATGTTTTTAAATCTATATATATAGATTTTTAAATCTTTTATTTAAAAATAATAAATTTAAATTAAAGATTTAAAAATATATATATTCCATCTTAAAAATGTTTCTAAATTAGTGTACTACAATATTATATTAAAGATTATTAATAAACGAATTATATGTCGAGGTCAGATTACTACTATTATTTATTAAGATACTATTATTAATATATTATTTATATATCAGTGCAGAGATAGATTTTTGTCTTGCCAATTTTAAACCATTTTTTTCTATCATCACAATTTTTAAGAAAGTTGCGTATTCATTTCATTTTATCTTTGACAACATAAAATATTCGTGTAATATAATTTAATTAACCGTTGCTTACAAAGCTGCATGCCAACGATGCTGATTAGTATGCCAAGTGTAATTAGAATCACAAGAATAGAGTTCCGTTGCATTTCCTTTCTCTGGTTTTTCTAGATTTTTCCCTCGATGATCACTATCTATAGAAAAACTTAGACAATTTTCTCACAGAAAATCAACAAGTTAAACATACAGAGTTAGAATTAGATTCTAATCTAATTCAAATAATAGACTACCTATACCTTGATGTAAAAACAATAGTATTGCTTTATTTTAACTTCCATAGACATTAAAATTAATCGAGGGCGGTAAGAGAATAATATACGGTTCAATTTTTCTTTCAACTTACTTTCCTTCTTCTTCTCTTTCTGCAATTTTCTTCCTCAATCAACTATACCACCCTGAAAATACCCTAAAAACAGTTATCAATTTTAAGCTGAATTATAAACACGATGTACCATATTTCCCAATGATATCAAATTTTCATTGCACCATAAGAATATCCGCTTTATTATATTTTCAACACCCGTTACGTGAAGAATATTCACATGCCGTGGACGGTATCCACCTGCTAGTTCCGAGCCAGTAACCCTATTCCTCTGGTATCTGGAATCTGGAAGCCTCTCTAGACGGGCGAACACTCTCCAATTTCGGGGCCCGTCCCCTAGAAGAAGAAAGGGACCCTATAAAACGAACTCGGTGCGTTTTAGCTGCCCTACGAGGTCCACGCCGAATGCTAAGCCTCTTAAATCTCAAGCCACGTCTCTCTAGCAAGCTTCTTTCATCTGCTTACCAAAGATCTTCTTCGAGATTGGGGTGTTTCCCTCCTCCTTCCATCTCTTTCCTCTTCACGAGGATCACTAAAAGTGCACAGTATAAAGAATACTGACACGGAGAAACGTAAGTCAGAAGATTTAGTATGCAGGATTTTTTTCTTCCTTTTTGTAAAGAGACAAAGATGATGGCGCAGAAAATACATTGTAAATTTTCGGATTCGTTAACGTTCCTTATAGTTTCTGATTAAAAGTTATACTTTGTTGTTAAATGCAATTGGTGATCGTGTTTTTCAGGTATTCTAAGAAAGTTGAGAATTTATAATGTGATTTTCGAAAATAGAAATAAAATTCGCTTTTAGTGTTCTGATGGGTAACTTGCTATGCTTATTCAATTATTCGTTCGAAAAAATTATTTTGTACAGATTTTTAGAACTATAAATATTCAATATCAAAAATACTTTCTTCAGTATGTTACGTTATTTCTATAGCATTTTTCTTCTTTTACTTTTCTTCTTTTTCCTTTCTTCTTTTACTATTCTTTTCGCAGAAATGATTCTTCGATCGTTCACCACTATTTTCGTACAAACAGAAAATTATTTATCGCGCAAATAATGATTAAACTTGATAATATTTGAAACAAGATCTTGTTTGAATTTTCTACATTTTTCCAATTTAATACCTACAAAAGAAATTTTTACCAAATACTGATTAAATAAACTTACTTATAAAATATCACCTCATATGTTCGTCAAATTCTACCTGAAAAATCCTCGCAACAACAAGAATAAAAGGAGAAGAAATAAATAATCAAAAATAATAATAAAAAAGAAGAAAGAAAGAAAATGCGTATACGAAATACAATAGAGAAATAAGATTTGATCAATTTGGATGATAATTTTTCGACGAGAGAAAGTCAGAAGCAGCGTCTATACGGACGATCGGTACCGATAAGATTTCAAATCGTTTTCCGGTCGTTGGAGGATTCTTCCGCCGCTCTGAAATCGTCGATCGTTCTCGAACCACCGCTGTTAACCGGACTTTTACGATTCGTACCGCTACATCCAGAAGACTGGGGGAAGATACAACGTACAAAAGTGAAAGAGCAGAACGAAGAAGGGAGAGAATCGTACGGAGACATTTCCATGGCGTTGTTTGTATGGCGTTCACGATAGCGAGCTCGTACACGGTAACGACTCCTTCGTGTTTCCGGTACGCGTGCCTCACCATCTTCGTCCCACTTCGAGAGCAGAAACACTCGACACGGTACCGTGTAAGTTTGTTTAATCAATTTATCCTTGGAATATACACTTCCTGTATTTTATATTTGTCTTCTTCGCACTCGTTTAACAATTGCTTTTATGATCGTGCTATCCAGAATCTCGATGGTCAGCTTGAGAACTGACGTAATATTAATACGTTGCAAATTTATTCGAGATTCGTTTACTCGTATTTTTAGCACGCGAATGTCAGGAATATTTTATTTATTCTTTTCGTAGTTTCTGTTTCTAATCCAGGTGATGATCGTAAGAGTTTTATGTTTGAAGTATCTAAACGAAAATTGACGGTATTGGTTCATCCATAGATTATACAGGTGTTTATCTATTTATGGAGAAATGAAATGTTCAAAGGTGTACAGAATGTAAATGATATACTAAGATCTATAAAATATGTACAAGATATTATCGAGAGTTATAGTTGTTATATTATCGAGAGGACGAAATTTTTTACTTAAATCTCATTTTCTCAATTGTGTTGATAAATATAAATTTATATTAAAATCCATAGTCATGCAATCAATAAACGTAAATTGGAAACGCTTCAGTTAAAATCTGTGGCAATTGACACAATCCAAATGATAAATCCAATTAATTGTAATAGAGTTTAATCCATCTGTTACAAACAAAACTGTCCATCACGTTCTTTATTAATACTCCAGGACAGAGAGGAAAAAAATATAAATTGAAAATCCTTTGGCTAATACCTAGTACGCTCATCTTCGATAATTACGCCAAACCACATGGAATATCTAATTGTTAGAATTTAATACAGGTACTATTAAAATCCTTTTTATTAATTCTGCAAAAACACAGAAGGAGACATTGGTAAATTAAATATCTTTTAATTGGAAGCTAACGCGTCAATCTTCGATAATAACTAGCCCAGACCAGAAACATCTGAATTATTAGAATTATTGGAATTCGATACAAGTGGTATTAAAATGATTTTTATTAATTCTGCACGAGTAGAGACAGAAAATTTCATAGACTGGAAATATAAAATCGAAGAGTAATTGTTCGATAACCGAAGCAAATCAAATAAAACGTCCAATTATAAGAAATCATCGATCGATCAATCAGAAATATGTAGATACTATTAGAAATAGATTGTCTAGCGTGCAATACTCGATTAATTCCATCACGTCGGCAAATACTACAAGAACATACCATTTCTAATAGATAGAAAAATATGCCCGATGTGCATAGAATCTTTCACCAGCAATTACATAATCGAATCGACGATAATTGTTCCGTCTAGTTAGCAGAACGCAGAGTCACAAGACATTCCCCTTTAATTGCATTCAGCCAACAAGACTCTCTTCGATCGACGCATAATAAAATAGCATCCAGGCGCGTTCGCAGACTCCTCGATCTTTCCTCTTAAAGAAAAGGAAGAAAAGAAGATGGTAGTAATGATAAGGATACATTCCCGAGTTCGTGTAAACATACCATAAAAGAGGTGGTAATTAAATATCGTCGATGAACCGAAGTGGACGCGCGGCAATCATTGAAAATTCTCTTACTAAAGAAATCGAAATGGCCTCCGTGAAATGCTGATGGCGTACAGGTTCGGACGAAGAGAAAATTTAATGAATGTCGCGTACTGTACGATCAACATTCCCGATGTTTCACTCGTGATTCGTTCCTCGAGTATTTCTTCACGCTACCATCCATAAGAAATTAATATTTCGTAGGAAATATCCGGTTTTAGATTACAAATAGCCGAACATTTTCGATGTTTCCTTTTCTGTGTAAAATTAACGTGGATATAACGTGGTTATTATACTCCCTGAAGATGAAGATTGCAATACAATTCTATTTTTGTAATCTAATTTCATCGTTCACATTTATCATTGTTTTTTTGTTTGAAACGATCAATGAATAGATCAAATTGATCATTGAATGATCAAGCAGTACGAGTACGTAATATAAAAATTTAATTGATACATTCTTTCGTTAATGCGAACCTCATACAGAGGGTTTAAATGACATTATTGTACAAAACTTCGGAAAAAAAATTGCTGCGTATCTCAGTAGACATATCGTTCATGAGAGTTGAAATTTGAAAAAAAAAACAAGAGATTTAATTGCGTAAAGAGGAGAAAGGCTCCTTACCTGTACACGAATTTCGTAATCGGTTCGATGTCGATATCAATTCACATCGTACAACATGAACAATCCTTTGAAAAATGTTCAAGCAGTGACATTTTAATAGATTCTTTGTGTTCGCTTTGAATCGTTGCAATTAATCGAATCATTATATCTTGACTGACATATAATATAAGTGCTAAATGCAAGTTTCATTTTTAATTCAATTGAATTATGCATAATGTCATTGTATAATGAAAAAGAAACAAATTCCTAGTATTCTTGAGTATTTTTTTGATTTGATAATAGAATTCTAATAGACAAACGGGGAATTTTTATATGCGGCACCGTGGTTTAATTATATGCGTCCATAATTATCCAGAATGCATCCAGAATTATTTTAGAAAACACGTTTTCCGAAGTGAAGACTCTTCAAATGATTTTTCCGGTTCCGTTGATCGCACGCAGCGTGAAAACAAAGCTTTCACCTATCCTTTTTCCTTTATTTCGACATTTACGAAAGCCGTTTCCCGTTTGCTCTATTACCTTGGCGCAACTTTCACACAATCAATAAATCCTAATATTTTTTCTCTCAAAAATCCTTAGCATCATTTGCATCCATCGACAGTCATCTGTGCATGTTGCGCGTTTTGCTAAATCAGCCACGCGCAATGAATTCTCTCAACATTCCCACGCATGAATATCCAGCAAATATAGGTTAGAAAATGAAGAAAATCATCGTGATAAACGAAAATTTAAGTCAGTTTATCACTGAAGAATTTTCGAAAGATCAAAAAGTCCGAGAGCAGAAATAATAATATAATGGATAAAATTACACAAAAATGCATCTCGATATCAAAAAGATCATCGTACCGAAAGAAAATTCCTAAACCTTCGATTTAAAATCCTTGTAAGTCGGAAACATTACAAAAAAAAAAAAAAAAAAAAAAGAAGGAGAAAAGGAAACGAAATTACTAATAAAAATATCCTGCCGATGACTAAAATCACACCGAAGTACGTTTCAACAGAAAACACTCGAAAACGATTGTACATATGCTGGTCGACTGTTTTGATCCATTTCAACGAGTGCCATATGCTTTCGAGCCACTCGTACCCCTTTTTCCTCTCTTTAACGCCCCACATTTCGAATTTTTTCCATCGACGATATTCCACGGTAAACAATATCGATTTCGTTATTTACCCAACAATTCAGAATCATCCTCCGGTATCAAGCTACGAAAGAGGCGAAAAAAGAGGAGAAGTGGAAGAAGTGGAGGAAAAAAAGAAAAAAAAAAGAGAGAGGAGGAAAGTATTCCAGCGCGGACGAGGACGAAAAAGAGAGACAGGTATTTACACAGCCGTGACTTGAAATACCCCGAAGCCTTTCGTATACGCTATTTAACGCTATCGAGTTCCCTCTCCGCTCTGCTCACGCCCCTCCTCTCGACAGCTTCTCTATCTGTCGGCCTAGAATGCACCGCGTTAGCTTATACGCGACTAGAACTCGGCTTCGAGGAGCTTTATCCAGGGCCCGAGATAAGTTTCCACGGGCCCCAGGTCCCGAGTTTCGTTGTGGACCTGCCTTGTAATCGACGAAAAAAGAAAAGATACACCGAGAACAGGGAAAAGATACCGAACATCCTATCCTACTATATTGCGTGTAGGTGTGCCGTGAAGCGTGTGCGCGCGTAGAAAAAAGCACGAGGCAACCTCGTAGACACGGGGTGCAGGTCAGTTTCGTGTCAGCTGCGTTACGCTGTTGGTGGCGGTGCATACGCGTGGTCCTCTGTGGTGCAACCTTTTCCGGTCGACTTGCCCGGACGCGCGGTATCCAGACGTCGTGAGAGTTCTACGAAGTTTAGAAGGTAGGAATTCAGCTTTTTTAATCGCGCCGGATAATAGGAGGAAATAGTGGAGGGATTTAGAAATTTATAGCGTTGTATATGTATAATTTAAAGCTTGACGAATGAGAATTTTATGAGAATAAAGAAGAAGTGGATTAGCGATTTGAACCGACAAAAATCTCATAGAGAATAGTTCGATGTAAATTGTAGAAATGGAAAGATGGTACGAGAATGTGGGAATTTATAATTTTACATTTGAATAATCGGACATCGGCGAATGAGAATTTTATGAGAACCAATTAGAGAATACAGATTTGAATAAACAGAAGTTAATGTAATAGGAATTTTTGTCTTCTTTGGATTTTTATTTGTTGAACGCATTAACGACGATCTTTCATAAAAGATTTACAAGTTCCTGAACCGTATTATCTTCTATTCTTTTTATAACATACGAGATAGGTTGCTGATAATTTATACCGATGATAAAATAGTTGTCAGTCAATATTCAGTTAAGTTGTAAACCTTCTTCGCACTTCGTTGATCTAGTCAAAATCTTTTTGCTCCTTTCCATTGATATATTGAACATTTTATTTGCAATAAATACACGACGATTGTATATTTATATAATAAATAATAATTGCATAAAAACAAAAGAATATTAGAATAACAAACGAAATTATAAATTCCCACTGCTGTCAACAATCATCTATATGTCAATGTATTAAATTAATCGATAGCTCAAAATTATAATTAAACGTGTACCAGTTCATTTTCATATCTACCAAACGGTCCTAAACCAAATAAACGAATCTACGATAATTCGCACGAACAGAAAGAGGAAGGAGAACAATGTACTCCTTGTCGGCAAAAAACAATTTACAAACGTTTCGCATGCATGGATGATAGACGTACGATAAAGATCAGCCTGCAGGTATTCCTATTCAACGCCTTAGTATGTATTATCTGTATAAAAGTAACTAGGAAACGTTAATGGTTAATCTGCAGCTCTGTTGGCCGCGAGATGAACAGATACACCGTGTATATATCCTCACAGTGGATATAATTAAAGTCTCTGTTAGAGCCTAGCTACGCACGTTCCATCTCTCTCTTTCTCCCTCCTTTTCCACCTCTCTCTCTCTCTCTCTCTCTCTCTGATGTAATTCGTGTGGTAATCATCGCTATTATTAACCAATAACCAGTGTAATTAGGTAGGATGCTTGCCTATACCTGGATGGCAGGAGACAAATGGACGCCCGTTACGCGCTTTATGCTCCCTCTGTGTCTCGGTCAGACGTGACGAATGGTGTACATATGTATATTCATTATTGTCGTTTCTTTTCCGTCAAATGCCGCGATAGCCTTTTCGTCAGCGGGATTTCGATGGTAAACAAATTTTTCCCTGGAGGCAAGCTTAATCGATAGGAATTTCAATTTGATTTGTCCGAGTCGGACTAGAGAAGATTCATCTTCCAACGGTATTTACTGGTTGATTTTTTACATTGATTTCCACCTGTACACGTGAAAAATTGGTGGCCATGGAAATCCGTTTTGGTCAGAGTGAAACAAACCTTTTAACTTTTTTCGATTTTTTTCTCCCTTTGTTGTTTCTTTTTTATTTTATTTTATTTATTTATTTTTCTTTTTTTTTTTTTTTGTATATAAAGCGTTTATGTTGGGGTTCCCCGGGCAATGGAAGGAAAAACAACAGTTAGTTCGGAAGTTTAAAATGTTTTTGGAATGGGTATAGAGGTATCGATTGTATAAAGGTATCGAATAGATGAAAAAAGCTTTCGATATAAATTTGTGGATGGATAGATTAAACAGATGACTGTGTTAAAGTCAAAATCGATTTGTTTCTTCTTTCTCCAGCGAACAAGTATTTGATATAAAATACAATATAAAAAATTTCTATAAAATACAAACTGTATATTTTTCTTTTGCAAATATCTTGAACAGGTCTTGTTTTTAAAGAAACAAGTGATGTACAAGCGTGCTGCATCTAACAGGCTCGTTATATTTACGAACATTTTTGGTGTTTCAATAAACTACAATTGACGCGTATGTCAGTAAATTTTCCATATATAAGAGCGTAGAATTATTCTCCAAATTTTTAACGAGTTTGAAAAACCAACAAATATATTATACATGTATATTATACGTTCGTAAAGTTTTCAAGATAAATCTCATTTTATTACTAGATTGAATACAAACATAATATTCGAAATAATAAAAATGTTTAATCGAGATACAAAATACTAAATCAATATTATATTCGTCATCGTAAACTGACTACAAAAAGCCTTATTGTTAGAAGATATCCTTATTTTCGAATAAAACATCTTCTTAACAGATTCAATATTTGATATGAAATCTTTGCAGTCACATTGAAGTACTAAATGATACGAAATTTAATATACTTGAACCTAACCAATTAGTATAAAAAAATAAAAAAATAAAAAATAAAAAAGAAAAATAAAAGCTATAATATTAGGTACAATGACGTACAAATACTATTTTCTACCGTGTTACGCTAGAAATTTCAAATATTCGAGAATCGATGCACAATATCTGCTCTCTCGATCGGCCGATGTTCTCAATGTCGAAGCGAACGATTTTAACCGCGAAACCAGCAGTCTGTCTCGACTACTTCTCGAAATTACCCCATAAACGGGATCGTTAGATGCACAATAGGTCCGAGAGCAAACTACTGGTTCGACTTCTCGATGGAACTCGCCGAGGGGCAGGTCTCTCAGGTAAAGTCTCGAGGGTCCAGGTATCTGGAAAACGTTCTTGAACACACACAGTGTAACCGAACCGTGGAAAGTTTGTGGAAACCCTGTGGAAGCGAACATAGGGGATACAGGTGCATGGGTTGGGAAAAAAGCACTCGAAATCCCATAATCCCAGAGAAAGCCATTCGTTCCTCTTTCTCTCTTGCTCCTTCTCGTCGTGGCACAAAAAATACGAGGCGTGACCGATCCTTTCAGCAGGTTGATTTTTGGAATTAGAGGCTGATTAGGGATACAGGTGAAAAGAACGAACGATCGCCTCGAACCGATAGAACGCATGATGCATTCAACATTCTGTAGCTTTTCTTTCCGATCATTTTTATTTACGGTGACTGGCTTGTTGAATTTCGAAGACGCCTTTGAGAGAATTTAGGTTGAAAGAATATTATTTTTCTTTTTTTATTAGTGCTTCGATTAAAGTAGATTTTGTATATTATTTAAAGAATGAAAAAGTAACGCGAACAGGTGTAAAAAAAAACTATGTTACTCCAAAATATAAAGCTCTAAAGAAACATGAAACTTTCGATCTGCTTTCTTCTTTTTTTAACTATTTTATTCTATTGTATTCTATTCGCATCTGGTTTTTGCAAAATTGAAATCAACAAACTGATATAGTGGATAGATATTGATTTCAGCGATTTTCGTTCTTTTTCAATTTTTAAAGCTTTTAATTTGTCAAGTTGTTATTTCAATAAAAGTTCGATTTTTTTTTTTTTTATAAACGATTACATGTACTAGGATGAAATTTAGCAAAGGATCATAAAATTGTATCGGTTGTATTTTACAAACTTCCTGAAATACTGAAAGCCTCATAAAATTCTTCTGTTTGTACGTACAACATTGTTTCATAGTTTATATTTATCGACTGATCTCTCCGTGCAATCACGTACACACCGGATGCGTAAGAATAATTAAGCAATCAAAAAGATCATACGTCACAGCTGTACTTCGGATTATTTACCGTTACGAGCAATTACAAACACTGTTCCATTGTTTAATTACCAATATACGATGTGGACGCAGTTCTGTCCACATGAAACATGCGTGCACGCAACGCGTTTTACCTTCCATATAACTAATTGGGCAGGAAAATGAATCATATCCTTCTAAGGATCACGTACAAATTATACTGTTACCTTTCCAACATATTATCCACTTTTACGTTGTTGTTTAAACTAATTAAAATGGATTTTCCTTTATTTTCTTCCATTTGTTTCAGCTTCATGAACAGTGAAATATCAACCTATTAAACTATAATTACCACAACTATACATCAGTACGTATCTATAAATATTCTTTCACATGACATAACAGATGCTAGTACAATTTCCTTCGAGTTCACCACATTTCAGATCATTGAAATATTTATTGAATATTCCAATTGCTATTGAATAAACCTCTTTACACTTAGAAAAGGAAGACTACAATTTCTTACAAAAACTAATGGAATCTACTTGTTGTTCAATCAAATAGTTCTTACGTAAAGCTAACAAATCTTCGACGTTCTTTTAAAGAAATGCGAACGAACTAATTCACGCAACCCGATTTCAACGAACCTTAAATCACTATTCTTGCTATCTAAATAGGCAACTTTCAAAAAAATTAATCTGTATTAAGGCTGATTGCAATAAATGTTAAAGCAACCATATGCTTTCTACGTACAAACCTAACTTTCAAAGAAATTAATCCGTATTAAGACGTAACCCGACACAGGAGATGACTGGCTGAACCGTTCAGCTTGGCCTGGTCGGATCGTTTTCGATTTCGACTTTTAGCGAACGATGACACAGCCGTTCGACTGGTCAACGTCGTCGTGCTTCGTCGTTTAAACGAAATCAATTAAGGCCGGCGACAGAGCTGTCGGCGTAATCCGTCGGCTGTTACACAGCCGATTCCACGCGACGTCGTCGCCACAGCGGGGTGCCAGCGTCCAATGGGCTTGCAGGTATTGCGAAACGCCGTGGGCATCCAATCATGTCGGCGGATCGTACCTTTAAGCCCGTCATTACGTCGAATTAGTCTTCCGGGCTTTCCGTGGATCGCGGCTCTCAGCTAGCTGTAATCCGGCGTGTGTTGCGTCGAATGGCAACGTCATCGTTCGATATTATGATAGCGATTCGTCCAGGGATGCGTTTAAAAGCTGTCAGGCGATAAAACGTGCAGAAGTCGCGCGGTGATTCCAATTAAACGCATTGATTCCGTGCGAAGCTTCCGTGATCGATGCTCAGCGAGATATTATTAAACCGGCGCTTTGATGATTTTTCTGCATATTTTTTTATCAACATTACTCGATAGAGAATTAATTTGTTTGTATATAAAGGTAAAGTAACGTTAAACAATCGGAGAAACGGTTTATATTTGACTAGGAAATTTCTTTTTATGAAAATTATCTAATGGAGAATTAGTATATTTGAATTAATTTAGATATAGAGGAGAAATTATTTAAGTTGTTGGCATTTTAAAACTCGGTTTCATAACACCGGCGTTTTGGTGACTCACTGGAGACTTTTCGACTAAGATTATTTTATTAATGAAGAAATAACGTGTTTGTATATAAATATAATGCAATATTAAATAATCGGACTATATACAGGGAAAATCTTTTGGAGAAGTTTGTTTTGGGTTGAAAATCCGGATGGATGATGTTGTTGATTTTAGTTTAACCTCCTTAGATAATATTGTTTTAAAAGATTTGAGATATATGTATATTTAGTAAATAATTCAGAATAAGTTAGAAAATGTTTCCGAATCAATTATTTGAATTCTATTTGATTGATCTTGTTCAATTGAAAATTTCCTCTATAATAGAAACCTTCTGTGTATTATCATATTTCATCTACGTAATATCAGTGTAATATAATAAAAAGAATATTGAAGATAATATTAAAGTTCTTATTTCCATGGAGAATTATATTTTTTCTGACATAAGATAAGAAGATTGTTGCTTATATTAGTTTGAAGCAAAAGAACTTCCAAATTTTACTTTATAAATAGTATAATAAATAGCAATTAGATTTTTTCAACAATTATTTGATCTTAATCGAATTAAATATCCAGTTTTATTTAATTTATTACAGAAATATCTCTCACTTCTGAACGAGAAGGATCATAATTACCATGTAATGTTCTTTATCTGTGATGATCTATAGTAATTCTTTATTTAACCTACAAATTACGTGAAGAAACACGTTCTCGATTAAATCTTTGTTTCTTGCATTATCAACATTCCGGTAAAAATGTTGCAAGAACAATACAGACTATCCACTTCGCCATGATCGCCTCCTACACTGCAAGCATAATTACAACCTAAGAACGACGAACGCCAGCCGGGCATAGTAAGCAAGCAAGCAACGAGTAGTTCTTTGAATCAGTAAATTACTGCTAATTTCACGCTCGAAAGCGAAGAGTGTTACAAAAAAGAAAAAAGGTCAGATGTCTTGTCACGTGATAATCGAGCAGACTAACGAACACGCTCGTTGATCAACATGTAAACGCGAAGAGCTTTCAATATTTTCGATATTGTCCATCGATCTGTCAGTCATCTTGCGTCCATGTTCTATCAGTCAGAGAGCCAAACTATCCATGCGAAAGAATTTTTATTAAATTTCAAAGACCACTTGGAATTAACTGCTTAATGGGCAAACTGACAATTTAATATATTCAGAAGCCGATGTATGAAAATATTATATAGCCACTGTACTTTGTTTGTAAGTTATTTTGGATGCAGAAAGTATATAAAAGTATATAAAAGTATATAGAATGATGTAAAATATATATTGAACGTAGTTAGTTCTTCATCGGAAATAATTTTGTTCAAACCACTTGGTTCAAAGAAATGTATTTTTCTACGATTAGACTTCTTTGACACAATCGATGCACTGTTGTTTCATATAAAGATTACTAAAATATAATATATATAACGTATAACATTCCATAGTTTCTTAATAAACGTTATTTTTAATTCATATAAATAGACATTAATTTTGTCAAAAGATATATTTCGACGTATCTTGCGCGTTATTTATCTAGAACGTCGAAATCAAGTGACTAAAAGTGACTAAATCCCTCTTCAATTTTTTAACTATATTTAATCCTATATTTAACGTTATTTCACTAGCCCATTATAATATACGTACTTTTTGACCACTCCACTCATCTTTGCAGAGCGACGCAAACGTTACTTCGCAAAATACAATAGTATAAAAGTAAAAAATGATCGAATGAAGCAAAGAATTAGTTTAAACGAGACTCTTTCTTTCCCTGGTCGAATAAAAATCCGGTTTCCCGTAAAGGGTGGATGGGTTGGTCGTCAATTCCCACGTTCGACGTGCGCGCAAGAAGAGGCTGCTCAAAATTCTGTGTCACTCGAGCGATTCTTTTGTCGGCCACTTCGTTAATCGTTGCAGTAACATTCCTCCAGTTAACCGGAAACGCTTCACCCTAGCCCTTATTTTCCTCTTTTTCTTCCAAGAGAAAGAGACAAGCATAATAGCCGCGGTCCCACACGCATAATTATCGCCGACAAACCAACAGATCCTTATCGACGGCAGCGTCATAATTATCAGCGTGTCGGTGGTCACTTACACGTTACACGGCCACGCACATACCGCGCATTGTTTCGCTCGAATTCCGTGGTAATCGACTGTCACCCGACAGATGCTACGTACAAAGCGAAACGAACGAAGAAACGAAAGTAAGAGGAGAGTGGGTTGGTGCCACTGGCTAATATCGGCACCTTGTCACGCGATCGAAATCGATAACGTAGAGACAAAAATCACACGAGGCATTTCGGTTCAAGGCAGATAAATAACGGCTGCCGTGCGGTCTGACCATAATCGTCTTAATCTACTTGACGCGCTCGTTCGCCGCTCAACGCATGACTGCCTGAACTTCTTTTCCTTTTTTCATCGAAGCGTTTCAAGCTACCATACCGATCCAAGTTTCAAATTCTTGCTGCTACATTCCGGTAAATGATAAATCGAGCCAGCTTGAAAAATGGAAATGCGAGTCGAAGTCGTGGATGTTGGATACCTGCATTTTAATTTTTATTTGCCGAAGAAATTTGAAATATGTTTGCTAGAAAGATATGAAAATTCTTTACACGAATACAGGAATAAATAACACAAATATCTTATTAATGTGTACGATGGTTTTGTTTCGATGTAATTTCAATATGATTTTGTTTTATCTGTAAGAATTAAATATGCGACATGTTGACATTTTATGCGATAGGAAAATTGTTGAATCGTAGAAGGTCTCGTAACGATTCATCAGAGATTTACTTCTTCAAAATTCTAAAATTTCATTGTTTAAATCTTTGAAGTAATATGTACAATTAAAAAAGAAACGATGCAAAATAATTGAAAAATAAGGTCGAAAAAGGAGAAAATGGTGAACAATGGTATTCTTGCACTGTAATACAAAGTACAAACGATCTATGAAAATTTATATATACACAGTTCTGGAAAATATCGTAACTAACATTGCAAATGAAGGATCTGTTACGAGATTTTTGCAACTGTATCTCTGATTCGAAATTCAATCAGCTCCATACAACCAAATTAATATCGGGTTGTTGTAGATATTTTAGTGGAGAATGATTTGAAACTTTTGGCACAAAATGATAGAAATTTGAGATCTTCATGGCACTGATTCTTTACTAATTTTTTTTATCGTAACTGATAAACTTCCATTGTCTATGCAGTCTATCTTTCACGGGCATCGCTTTATTCGATGTAAATCAATTTTGAACCAATGGGAACATCGTTTTTCGGCGCGCTCAACCGCACGATTTGGTGGAAATTATACCCATGTACGCCATCAGGGGCCTCGTTTGCACTGAATTGAAAGTTAATCGGTTGAAAATTTTGTGAAGTAGTCACCTGCTTTATCGACGTCGCGGGAAAATGCGGAATCCATACCGACACGGAAAAACAAGCCACTTGGCAAGATCGTTTTAAGAACAATATTTTATGATTACTTCTAACGCTTTGTATTTCATTAACAAATTGATAGTTCCTATACAAATTAAATATAATAAATATAAAATATTTTTTTTATATGTATAATCATCTATCATAAAAGGATTGAAACTACGTTTAGGAACATTACCGCTCTAAACAATGAAATTCATATATTAGAGATTATAAATTTTTGAATTCTTACTATAAAATCATTCCGAATATTATGCCACTTTTGCGTCATACGAAATGTTACGTTAAAAATGCAATAAAACGTTAGGGATGCTTTCATCCTGAATTGCGACGAACTCACCAACAGATGTCGCTAACGTCCAGTCTAGTGACTTTATACGATACGATCGATAAGCAAAACAGGGGAGTTTTCTTTCTTACCAACATAAGATACAGCAGTAAATTTCTACAATTTTCAAATATTTTTAATAACGTAATATTTTCAACTAAAATACACAGACCTAACTAAATCTGAAACTAACAGACCATAAAAATTTGTTCATCAATTGCATTCTACAAAAAATATTCTTTCTATAACATTTTATTATCGTTTAACTCGTAAACGTCCCTCATATCGCCTATTACTATTTCTAAATGATACGTCATATCGATACCTTAAAATAAAACCAAAATCGCGAAAGCGCCTCATCGAAGATATGAAAAATCCTGAAACAACCCCTGTTCAAAAAAAATATCCACCGCTAGATGTCGGTAGGATGTCCAGATAGCGCTAACTAGTGGGAATTGCGTGGAGCGTTTCTCCCGCCTCGTCTCGAGAGGCTCGAGGAGAGAGAGCCATATTCCCCCGGAAAATCTGTGGCAGCGGAAAAGCGTCGATGGGGAACCCGTCGAAAGGGGGCGGGGTTTTGGCGTACGGCGTGTTTGCACCGCGGAAGAAGTGGGAAAAAGGCCGAGTGGCTCGCGCCTGCTCCGCTTTTTTCCTCTCTGTCGCTCCGTCTCGCTTCCCACTGCAGCTAGGCGGAGTTTAAAAAAAGATTTCGCGCTCTGTGAGGGGGGAGGTGGAGCCACGGACGCGCGGAATTCCGGAATTTCACGAGTCCTCGCGGCGGCGGGGGAGGAAGACGAGAGACAGTGTCGCGGATGGTATGGGAAGGGATGAAGGGGAAACATATATATCGGCCGTGTGTGTTTCGCGCGGTGGAACGCGGAGAGGGGGAGGGTGCGCGCAGGGAAAGTGGCGAAGGGGAAACTCGCCTGCTCCGGGCAGACCGATCGAGCTCGACAACAGCCAGTTCAACGTGTGCCAACCCTCTTTCGAGATACTGTCTTCTCGTGTCGAGTAAACCGCGCCGGTATCCCCGATTTCCTTCGTCACGATTCACGTCGGATCTTCACGTCGATGACAGAGTTCGAATCACGGTGATTTCTTCTCCCGATACGATTTTATACAAGACGTAATGCTGGTTATTTTAACGAGACGAGGAAAAGTGTGTATATATAACGTGACGTTTTAGAGTGGTCAGTGGAGTTCGTTATCGAGTTTGAGCTAGGCTTTTCTCGTGTGACGGGAACGTGGAACGACGATGATTATCGTTTCGCGATCAACTAAGAAGGAACGCCGTGTCCGAGGAGGAGTTCGTATGCGACGCGTGGATGGCTCGTTGCACTCAAGATCGTTCAAAGTTTCTTGGTTCGTATAATTATATCATGTCATGTATCTTCAAAGTGCTGTGGAAGGATATACGCGTAAGAACGAATGCTCAACGGACGAGTAGCGGCGCGATTTTAGATTTATTTGGAACGTATATTCGGAATCACGTGGTCGAGTGACGGGAGTAATGGTCGGCTAACGACTTGCCACTCTTTTGAAGTTTAAGATTTGATAGTGAACGTTCGGATAGGAAATGTTGATCGGGAACACCGTATGTTTAAAGTAGAAGCTATTTTCGTTTCGTTTTGTATCCGCGTGCTAGAGACTCGAAACTGTCCACCACAAATTTATGATGCTGTGCGTCGCACATATAAACACACACGGGAAGATGTACTTAGACACGGTGGCAATGGCTTTTAAAGGGAATAGGGCGACTCGATCGTTGACGAGAGGTCGCCTAAACCGGAAAACCGGGAAACGATTACGAGTGTGTAAATAGGTATTGCTCCCTTCGAGGCCAGTTTGCTTTCTCGTCAGAACGAAACTAACAACGCGTTATCGTCGTACAGCTGAAAGTGCTCGTGTGTACCTTGGCAGCCAGAAGTGATAACCGCGTTGTTAGCTGCAAAATAAGCCGCGTGACAAACACACGCTCAACGATAGCGACGATAAGAAACGTTCTACAACGATCAACCACGAGTTTGATGCACTACGTGGCGGACGTCTCCGAGTTTCCACGATAACCTTGATAAACTGATCCATAAATCAACTGATAACTACAAAATCGGTGAAACGAGTTCCAATACTTTCAAAGACATTTCAGAATCATTCGTTCCTTTATATTTTCTCTGCGTCGTTCATTTTATCGAAATACCTCCACTAGCAAAATGAACGAACGCTGCTTTAAAAGAAGTCGAAAGATCTGAAATTTACTCCAATCGACATAACCAAGATTCCAACACGAGCCTCGATCGCCTAATACGATCAACACTTCCAATTTCCTCCAAAAATCACGACGCTTTTCCTCCAGTCACGAGCATATAATCGCAGCGTGAAGAGCGCGTGACGCGTGCTGGCTACATTACAAAGTCCTTCTGCTCCCCACTACCACGCGATATTTCTCGCGCATCCCCTCCACCGACGATATTTCACCACCCCTACCAGGAACTCCGGCACAGGGCGAACAAGGACGAGGACGGACGATCGTTTTCCGCACGAGACCGAGTGGAACGGAACACGTGCCGCGTCGGTGGGGGTGGAGGAGGAGCGATAAAACTGGAGGGGAAACGTGGTGGCAGAACGACGATAGGGGAAGTCGAGGACTCCCCACCAGTGGTTACCACTCCCCTTCCACCAACCAGGGGAGCGCGTTCTCTCCCACATAACGGCGCTAACCGACGGGACCTTTGTTGCCCGCCACGCTCGAACGGTGTCCCGCTCGAGAGTTTGGACGCTGGTGCCGCCCAGCGGTGATCGCAAGAACTTTCAAAGCGCGATGGTGGGGACCCCGCGGCTAGTAGTGGGGGAACCGTGGCGATACGGTGGGGGTAGAACGTAAAGGAATTGGTGGGGATGAATGCAGAGAACGGAGCGAGTACGAGGACGGGGGCATGTTGCTCTCAGGACGCGCAGAACGTCAGAGTGGGACGAAAAGGACGGGTGTCTCTCGCTTTCTCGCTCTCTGTATCTCTTTCTCTCTTTCTTCGTTTCTTTCGATCATTTGTCTCTCTCGCTCACTCCTCGTGGAGAGGCAGAGAAAGAGAGGCCGATGGCGGGGTGAGAGCCGGCTTACTACGCGGCGAAACGCTACCACGGCGTTCAGTCGTCAGCGATCAGACCGCCGGGCAGTGTGAACCTTCCTGGGCAGTCTCTTCATCTACTACACTCTTCCTCTGCTGTCCCTTCCTGAACATGAAGCAGTAATCAGCATCTGGGAAAGGCCGGAGTACAGCTTCCGTGATCGGATTTGCCTGATCCGTTCTACGATGGTCGTAGACTACCACGATCTTGAAGAAACATCACGCGTAAGGGAACCATTATAGAAGAATTTACGCGAGAAATCGCATCCAGTGGTGAAAGAGAAGATACACGATTGGACACGGCAAACGAATTGGAGAAGGTTCAAGGAGACAGACTTGGTCTCAGACGATTCCAACTCTGTCTCTTTGAATCTACCCTGATACGAGATTCGTCGCAACCGGTGACAAGCAATCGAACAATCGAAGTCTTCGAGAACGCTCGGCAGTCGTTCGATAGCCGTACTCGAAGCTAACAGATGTTCAAGAAGATCTTACTAAATAAACGGTTGTCGCGACTGAAATCACCAGAGACGATCATTGTGGGAGCATGTAAAATCGCAAAGAATTCCAGAAGACGTTGGATATCGAGAAGTCGCTTCGACAACGCTCGAAGATGATACGCAACACTCTGTTCCAAACCGCAAGATTCTAAATTCCAGCGGAAGTCAATGTTCGCAATGAAGTTTCGTTATTCGAAATTTCGACATTCGGCGAGTGAACCAAAAGAAAAAAGAAACGAATTATCACTTCGTAGTGAGATTGTTGGGAAGACACGTAGGGCTCGTTCGAACGGTTTGTGCTCGGCCTCGCGTCGAGCCACGTGGTGTTCCGAATCGCGCGAACGATCTGCGCTTGATAATCTTCGGCACGTATACGTTCACTTTGCGAAACCGCGGCCCGAAAAAAAAAGGTGAAAACGATGGCGAATCGACGAGCACGACGAGCCGTCGCAATTCCGAAGATCGGTGAAGCCGTTCGAAAGTAGAATTTCCTTCGTTGCTCGTCAGATATGTGGTGCCGTTCGATTGTTACGTAACGAGCATCGAATAACGAAAAACCGTTCACGCATTGGCGAGTCGTACGGCGAGATTTTTGCACCGAACCGTTACTCCTAGTGCGGGATAGTGTAAATCTGTCGGGGAAGATCGACCATGCACCGAGGAAGAAACATATGAAAATGTGTGATTAAATTTAAAACAAAGTAAACGGCAAAGCAAAAATAATTGAGAAAAAGTGGAAGGAATAGCAACACGATGATTCTTATCGTCAACGAAAGTAGTTGAAGAGTACGAAGAAAACGTTACGCTTTACGGACGTGTTAGCAGCCGACGGCTCTTTCGCCAACAGATCGTCACAAATCACCGTTGAAGAACAAGTGAGGTAAGAGTCAACACCGTAAATAAAGCCGATGAAATACCTTCACGAGATTTCCCGTTCGATCGCGTCCGATCGGTACTCGAACTCGTTCCCTGAATTATCCTTTATACCTGAAGAAGCTTCCTATTCGCTCTTTTCGATCGACCTCGCGTTTATTTATGGTGAAGTGTAGATATGAAAACGTTATTTGATATAATACGATCTTGCGCTATTTTTTCCAATCTTGAAACGGTGACGCCTTTTGCGAGTGAAAAATCGGAAAGTGAATATAATTCACCATGATCAAATTTTATGAGATCGAACAAGCCACACAGTTCACTACTTGTCAGATTGTTGAGACAGCAGGCAGTATCCTACTCTTCTTCCATATTTACAGCGAAACTTCATTTATTGGAACGAGATTTTAGTTAGTGTCTGGCTAGGTAGCGATCGAATCTACGTGAATTCCAATTACGTAAAAAATCATTGCAACAGGAAGAACCAGTGAACATGTCTATTACATGAGCTCCGCTTATATGAACTGTAAGCGTTCAACTAAACGAAGTTTTACTCAATAACTCGAACCTACTGGTCGTCCAACTGTCTCTATTCAAACCTATTACACGAATTAGCTTTGAAAGTGGTTTTCACTCAACCTACGAAGGTACCATTAGCTAAAGCGATGCTATCGAATCGAGAGATTTTCGCGAGTGACACGAACCTTCGACGCTTCCAGCTTCGATTTTCCTCGATAAACACTAACTTTCTAGTACTGGGTAAATTTGTTCGTGCGAACGTGGAACAAAGTTCGAAGTTCCCGAAGGAGTTATCTCGTGATTGGTACGGTAGACAGGGGAAACAATTTCCCAACCGATCGTCCACGGGATAGATCCACCTGTTAGGCAAACAGACTGACCGCAAATCTGCAGCTCGAGAAGAGTCCACCTGTAGAGCGGTGGTGTCTCGCGTGTCAAAAAATTTCCTCGTATTCGGACGAACAGAGGAGCACGTGTTCAGGTAACCGCGCCCTCGGGGTCGCATTGTATCCTCGAAAATAGCGACAGAGTCGTTCCTCTTCCTCTCTCTCTCTCTCTCTTTCTCTCTCTCCCTCTCTCTCACTCTCTCTTTCTTTCTCTCGATGGCTCGTGTGGACCTCTTAATCCTGCGTTCGACAGAATCGGGAAGTCAAGTGCTCCATTCAGCTTTCCGGCTACCTCAAGGGAAAATCGAGGTAGAGTATTATTTAGTGACGCATGCGGTTACCTGTTCGAAGATCTTGGAAAGATTCGTGGCACTCTCGGTGTAAGTTGATTATGGCGGTATTGTGTCGGAGATCGAGTTGACTTGATAGTGTTTTATGTTTGGAAACTGAACAGGAAGATGGGATTAGATAAAGTGGTTCTTGAGGTTGAGTAGATTAGGCTTGGATAAATTTTGAGGAAAATGGGTTTCTTCTAGTTGCATGTTCGACAAATACGGGAAACTAAATGTTACGTTCGAGTTGCGAGTAATGTGATTTCTGAATTTGTGGATAACTCGGGTTTAGTCAAGTTTGAAACGAAATTTGTTTCTTTGGATCGTGCGTTTGATAAATTCGAGAAATTATGTGTTGCGTTTGAATTAGAATTAAGAAACCGGTTTTGGGCTCAAGTAACTTAGGTTGAGTTAGATTTGAAAGAAAATTGTTGTTTGATTACGCGTTTGACGAAAAGAAACTAAGTGTTATGTTCGAGAGCTGGAATTTGGTAAAGTGATTTCTGAATTCGAATAGTTTGAGTTTAAATAAAAGAAAGAAGATTGGCTTCTTTTAGAGGTAAGGAATTAAGTGTCACATTCGAGTCCTTTACGTTTAATGGGATGAAAAAAGAATTCGTTAATTTGAAGCGTGTTTGTCTACATCTTGTGAAATTCTGAAACCTGTGTGGAATTTTAAGTAGAGATTTTGGCAAAAATATTCATTAATATTATAATAGAAATTAATTCAAATTTTTAAGTAGCGCATTTGTTTCGAAATCATGTAATCTACGATATGATGACGTATCGTCGAAAGTGTGATAACATCAACCTACTGTAGCTACAAAAATTAGCTTCCAAATATCGCATGATTTCATACGAGCATCACAAAGGAAAAATATAATTTATTCAAAATATCAGTCTGTTACTGTCTTCAAACTTCAGAAATTAATCAAGTTTCTTCAATTTCCTAATTGCAACTGTACTTCGTCGCATCAACCAGATATTTCTTAATCGCACTTATTCGCTTTTACAAACAAAAACGCATCTTTCCTGTATAAGATGAATGCGTATTCGCAGTAAAAGATTAATAAAACCTTCGAATGACGACTAATGACAGCTATTCACTGAGTACTCCACGATAATTAATATCAAATTCTCCAATCCATTATTCGAATTTCATTCAAAACTTCAGTAAAACAAATCTCATACTCAAAATCCATCTTTCGGTTTACGCGAAGGTCTGATAAGAAGAAGTCTCGGGGACGTTGAAGTTCGGATCGTTCGTCGAGGGAACTATCAAGAAAAGTATTAATCACACGCGATCAAGTCGTTAGAGACGGATATCGCCGCAATATTTCACGGCGTCACGAGGCTAGCGCAACAGCCTCCGAGCGTACGCACGATTTTTTATCGTCCTTGTCGCCGGGACACAAAACCAGGCAGCTTCTATAATTCATTGCGGTTAGAAGCGTTTCGAAATCGCGCCTCGACGTCTCGAATGCGCAGCGCGGGTATAAATCTTGCTCGATAAGTCGTCGCCTGATTTTCGTGCGGGCAGTGGTTCGAAACTAATCGAAACTCTTGACAACGTTTAGTTAAAAACAAACGAGTTTAGGCTGTGCTTGCAATGGATACGTGTTCTGACGAACGAAACGTCTGACGATCGAAAGCATACGCTCGTAAGAATTTGCAGAGGCGTGCGGAATAATTTGAAATTTATTCGGTATCGGTAAAGTTTGAAACAAATCTGAAAATAAGTATATATAGAAATTAAAAGATATTTGTTACAAGTATATATTCCGCAGTGATCGCAAAAATATTTAAACAGTCAATCATTTTAAAAAGTCTCGATACTCAGTGGCACCGTTTTCTTACTTTACATATTCTTACATATTACATGCTTAAGATAGCTGTTCACTAGTATTTTACTTAATATCTGTGTGCAATAAATATTTTGTAATTTCTGTATCTATTTTCGAATTAGTTTCAAAATTGATCAATATGGTCATGACAGTCATGTTCCATGTACGTATACGTTTTCTCTGGTAATTGTTCAAATACTTTCGTGAACCAGTATGTACGGTACACGTTTGATTGCTCTCGTGTATCCATTAGAATAGACAGTTCGTTAAAACACTGTAACCATAGCTTTAAATATATGTTCGATCATGAGACCCCTGGCCGTCGGACGCTGAACATGTTCAACGCTTCGCTTCGAAGTGAACTGTAGTTGCTCGAAGATTGACTTGATTTACGATTGCGAAGTAGGAACGTGTATTAAAATGTGGACGTGAACGAAAGTGAACGAGACTCTAATTCGAATGGTGGAGCTTTGACTTGCCAAATGTAAGAGTTCGTCTGAAATATTTTGTTCAACTTTGTTTGATGTAATTAGTTCGAAGTTTTTAGGTGTTTCTTGTAGGGCAGATGTAGGATTATGGTATATTTGGTTTGAAGTTTCTACTGTTGTACAAGAAGTCTGATAGTTGTTTGAAATTATATGGTTCCAGGGGGATGAGAAAAGAATTATGTGCAATTACGTAGAACGTGTATTGCGTACAAATTCTGAAATTGACGAAGTCGAACATCGAGTAGTACCGAAGTAACTAATGATTTTATCCACCTGTTAATTTATCGAGATTGTTTAAATATCTGTCACATAAAAAGGAATTCATTTGTTATCATTCTGTTTGAATGTAAAATAACAAATCCAATGAAAAATTCACACGAACACGTAAATGGCAATGAAATATAATCTAAGCAAATATAACAAATGAAATTAACTTGTGACTTATCCTTTTGAGTAGAAATCACGAACCTCGTCCGCGTGAGCCCTCTGTTCCACTTTAATAGACTATACGCTATTATCGTTCGAGTGATTCGTTACTATATTTGAAAATACACGGATAAAAATTATCATACACTTCAAGATTATTAATAAAGTTCAAATATCGTAAAATATTATATAACTTCAAATATAAATTGAATTAGTCGGTCAGCTACAATAATCATCTTGATCGTTATTTTTTTTCATTCAAAACTTTAATAAAATTCGTTTCCAACTTTAATCGCCAAGCAACAAATACGACAAAGGAAAGGACACCTTAAAACAAATCTTGCAGTAAGGCGAACATTCTCCTGTATTCTCAACAATATACCAAACGTGAACTCAGAACACTTCCTCCATTTCCAATTTCCATATCAAAACGTTCATCTCCTTTCTGGCACTCACTTCCTAAAATATGCCCAAAATGCCGCAGCTTCGTTCATCTTCATCGCTCCACGCAAAGTCACGAACACTTCTGTTACCCAGTGAGTAACCCAGTGAAACCTGGTAGGTTTAAAAGTCGTCGAGATTTAAGCACTCAATCGACCAACCACCTCGGAAAGAGAGAAAAAGAGAGAAAACGAGAACGGTAGTATCGGATAGCGTCGTGAATGAAATCGATGCGATCGATTCGTTACGCGGTTCCTGAGTAATGCGTTCCAAGAAGCGGGACAATGTGTCTCGGAACGAAAATAAAGGCTTAGACCCCCAGAAGAAGACAATCGCGTTGCTCGTGCGCGCGCGTTCGTCGAACGTCCCTTTGGGTACAAGCTGCGGTTCGGTAGATATACCCCAGAGGTTCTGCCTTCTCCTGGGCCTTATAGGGGCCATTATCCGATCGTGGAATTTGAGATCTGGCCCTTTCAGCCGCGCGTCAAATTATCCCTGAGCACAATGCGCCCGTTGATTGATATCTTCAGTCGTAGCTGCTGTAACGTGGCCTGGGCCCCGTCCGTTCGTTCGCCTCCTTTTGGCCTCATCTCACCTCTCTCTTTCTCTCGTTCGTACTCTTTCGTTTGGTCCCTGTTCTTCATCCAGCGGTTTGCTCTCCGTCCTCGTCGTATCGAGTCGCCGTTCGATTTCCTCGTGTTCGTTTTAAGGCCTGTCCCGCGTAGCGGCCTCGTACAAAGCGAGCGCCGAATATTTTCTAGTCGTGGACCCACGCAGTCTTTCTACTTGATTTATTCTAAAACCTTTGGCTTTCTTTCGACCGAGCCACTCCCGACCTGCGGGCCGCGGGAACAAATCCCCTTACGAAACTTTTCGATTGCGTTTACCTCGCAGTGTACCGTTTTTGTTACGTCTCCGAGGTAGGTGGATACTCCGAAGTATAGTTGAGAGGATAGAGTTGAAGTCGTGGATGGAAACGTGGAAATTTGTTTTTCAATTCTTTGTAAGAGGAAGCTAGTGTAGTAGTATTCTAAATCTGAGAATTTTTATATTTTCAAATATAATAGCACAGTATAATATAGTCCGCCCATGCTTGTTTTGAAATTTGGATAGTATCCGAGATTGATGATTCTTTGCGAAAAGAAGGTATTATATTACAACATGTTTGAAAGTTTTCAGTATTTCGACTGTGAGTGCGATCGCATGTTTTATTTAAGTGTATATACTAGCGATCATTTCCTACTTATAGTTATAAACGTCAGAGCTACTTGCACAATGTAGCTAATGTCATTAGCGAAATTTTGCAACTTGCCAGTATTAACAAATTCTATTGTATAATAGTATCAACTTTATCTTATAAACTGCAAACCAAATTGATAGTCCAATTAACATAAAATTGTCAATTCACAAAATATGCTTACTGTTCGCGAATTAGACATCTGCGATAGTATCTGTATCACCTGCAGCTGCCTGAGAAATGTCTCGAAAGCGACACCCTAATCGTTGGTAATTACGCATAGCCGAATTAGGTAATTACTCGAGGCGCACGGCCATCAATTTATCTCTTTACTTAGCCCATTTTAACTCAAATTGGTGTAATTAGCACGAGTCGGAGCATATAATGCCTGACTCCCTGTACGAACTCCCGTGCCTTTCTATACAATTCATCCCCTTTTATGTAATTCTCTTTATCGTCCACGTTCCTCGTTGTTACCTCGTTTGAGTTTGTCTCCTCTGTCAGCTTTTTGCTGTCTCTATATCGCTTCCAATTTCTTTAACGTCACGTTTCTTCGTGGTGTAGAATTTGTTCGGTCTATGTTGTTCATTTTCTACTGCGCGATGAGAGATTGAAATTATGATAAGTTCGTGTGTTTTGCTATTAGGAGCGATTGTAATTAACAAAATATTCACTTCGTTACATCCTAACTAAACTAATGGCAGAATATTCGCTTAATTATGTCTTAACTAAAGTTGTTTCACCATATTTGCCTCTTATAAATATTCATGTACGATAACATGTAACGTTCATTATGATGAATCTAAGATGAAACTTTTGCAAGAAGATCACGTATATCGTACAATCACGTGCATTTATCTAATGATGAAAAAGAACCACTTCGAGTCATATAATACACCATATAATAAGCATCTAACTCTTACATCAAAATCATAACTCGCCCACAATTCGTTCAGCAAGTTGTTCATAATTCTGCCAATGAATTTCGCTACCTACATAAACACCTTTGGCATGTTTGCTCAAACATAAATATATGCCTCGAGCGAATTCTTTCTCCGACTCGATCCTCAGTCAGCCTAACCAACTCAACTGATCAATTTTCCCCCGAGTTCTCGCCGAGCCATACAAAATCGAAGAGGTTGTTCCTGCTCGTCAAAGGGTCTCGCGAGGAAATCTTCCGCGAGACCTAGCCCTCTGTGCGTTTTTTTCGAACAGCTCGACTCTAGCGGGCCATTTTTCACGGGCGCCTCTCGCCTTTCCACACCCCGTGTTGGCATTTGAACCGGTCGAAGGGACGTCGAACGACCGGAAGCGAGTTTTCCGCGCCGTCGCCGCCGCCAGCAGCGTCGTCGAGTGGATTTTTCTCGCTTTTCCACTGGCTGCCGGCGTAACGAGGTTACGCCTTAAGTATTTGCTCGTCGATTTCGCGACGATGGGGACTGACTCTCTTTTTCTCTTCCTTTTCCCTCTCGACACCCTACGCCATCGAGGGCCTCGAAAAATTCACCACCCGGAAAAAAAGTTCTACGTGACTTTTCCTCTGCGTTCACCCTCTCCCACTCGCCTCGCGTTTCAACCCCTTGTCTACTTGCTTCTTTTCATCTCCACGGATTTCAACGCCAACTTTCTACTCTTCTCTCCTTCTCGTTCACTTCGCATTTTTCCCACTCTTCTGCTCTCGTTAAGAGTTGGAAAATTTTGGTTGGACAGAGACAGAGAGAAAAGAATAGAAAGGCAAAAGAGGGATAATCGTCGGACGGAATTGTTCCGTGCCACAAGCGAGAAAAGTTGTGTCGTGCATAACCGGTGACGGGTATTGGACGAGAGTAACGGCGCTGCACTTTATTGGATAATTTAGTGACGATCTAGAGAACGATTTGGGGGGCTAATGGGATCGTTATTGCGTGGGCAGGCCGGCAGAAAAGTGATTTTTGCGTTTATGAAGAGGATAAAGACACGGCTGGACTCGGTAGTCCGTGGTGTACGTTTGTGAACGAATGCTGGAACGTCTGATCATTTGTGATCGTGGTTTCCTTTCCTTTTTCAAGAACACGCGTATGTGGTTTCGTGATCTTTTTCTATTGGAGACTTAATACATTTTCAGAAGTGTCTTTTTAATGTTAATTCGTTTATTTTGTTGAAAAATTAAGATCTCTGTGTAATGTTACCGATAATAAGAGATTCTATTCTTATGACTTTTGAATGAAATTCTTTAGAATTCCTGCGACTTCTTTTCGGAAGATTCTCGTATGTTAAATAGAAGATTTCACTTCTTTCAAAAGCTCAAATATTTCATGATGTAACTTTGACATTTTACGCAATGAGATCAAGTCCGAAAAACAGAACAATCATCGTATACTTCGATGTAAATTGTATTATATATTTTTAACTGTACAACAAATCTTGGAATATATACATATTTCATAGAAAAGAAACAATTTTATTAGAACATTGCATATGGAAGATATGAAATGTTCAATACGTTATCGTTACATATTCATCATCGTGAAAGTATCGATTTCGATTTCATTATCTTCCGACAAATGTCAAACTTTGCATCGAGAATGCGACCGTTTTTGAAACAGAATATGATGACGATATATCTTGAAAGTAACCTTTTTCGAGCGTGAATGCCGAAGGTGAAAGAATCCGATAGTTTACAGGTGTGTCGCGGTAGCATCGTCTATTCTTCACATGCAGCCCTTTCGAAGCGACGTAGGTCGATACCTATGCTTAAAATTTTAGTAGGGCTACCGTTTCAGGTCATGCATGGCGTATAAATATTGTGCATAAATAAGCACGGTTATTTATGGGAATTTTATGAAAATTCGTCCTACCTTCTGCATAGGGATAGGAACACCGCTTAAAGAACCGTTAACTATCTGACACGTGGGTTATATATTTCCCAGTTCAAATCACTGTTAGTTTTGGCATTACATGGTTAGATTTACGAATGTATAAATGTTAAAATTCATATGGCATTTTTTATATAGCAATTTTTACATCAATTTTTCCGTTCAATTCTCCGTTAGCTTTGTCATCAAAATTTAGGAATATACGTATATAGATAAAGTTCATATAATTTTCTACATAGAAAGTATTTCATACTTAAATTTTCCAGTTCAGATTACTACTAATCTGTCATTAAAACAGCTCAATTCTACGAATGTATAGATATAAAAACTTTGTATCAAATTTTTCAAATTCAAAGTTCTCACGTATGGAAGTTCATATAGATAGAAATCCACGCGATAAACTTTTTTTTTTAATACGGACTCGATAAAAATTCAAGCTTTGTACTTTTGAAAACGGCTAAAATTAAATTTCCCCACGTATCATGTAAAACCTTGTACACGCCTCTTATACTCTTACGCTCTGTAAATTGTCAAAAGAGATTCTGAAATGAAATAAATTGTGAAACAAAGAATATATTGGTTCAAGCTGATTGAATAGAAGGAAATATTGAGTTGAAGGTATCCAGAATTCATTAATCGAGACGATAAACGGGGCAGGGTTCGTGAGAAACGAAAGGATCATCGCCTTATGCTAATAAGTGAAAGAAAAACACCCTTGGGGAGTTTTCTCACGGGATGCTTGTCGTCTAAGGAATATTAATAGGTGCCCCTCCCCCCTCTCGACCCATCATTCTCCGACACAAGGAAATTTCCGCGTCGAAGGGTTAAGGGCGAAGCTGCTGGACCATCTGTGTACCTACTTGGAAACCTTCGTTTTCTGACAAACCTTCGCACGTTCTATTAGTATGCCCGCGTTATTATAATATAATACGAGGTGGATCCATCCTGACAATATTTATTCTAGGGGGAGCAGGTAAAGGGTTGACACGGCCGGAATTTAGAAAAACTGCCTTTCGATGTGGAACAAACAGTTACATAACTTGAACCCTTTCGTGCAGCCATTATTTCATGTTTATTATTCAAAAACTGAAAGTAAACGTGCGTTTGTTCGTTTAAATGATTTTATGGAGTTGTTGGTGCTTTTGACTTTTAATGGAAGTTTTAATGATTTTGAAGTATTTTGGTTGGTTGGATTTTTTATCAAAAATGTTTAGAAGAGTTTTGTAGCTAATCTTATAATATTCTCGAGTTGGTTGATTTAACGATTAGGATAGAAAATTTGTGTTTTAGAAATTTCAATGAATGATATGTGAAAAGATATACAGATAAATAAATAATGATGATAAATCCTTCGAATTCCTAAAAATTTGGTATGTACTGAAAATCTATAAATTTTCTAAGGAGATTATAAATTGGACATTTTAATTATTTTGATAATTCTACAAAAAGAAAAAATATATAAATACAGATCATTGATATTTTAAGCAATAATTCGTATTTTTCTCTTTTTTTTTTTTTTGAAAATAGATAGCTACGAAATTACGATTTAACAACGTTAACGTTCAATAATTAGCAACGATAAAGAGAATTTAATAGCATTTTATAAATTTTCCACGATGTAAAGCGTTTAATGACAGCGGCGCTTTGCAACAGCAAAATAGCAGCGATGCCATTAAAGTGTTTAAAAATTAATTAATGTCACGAAGCATCGTAAAATTGAAAAGAGGAGAAAGCAATTTTAATTACCTGCAGTAAAAACATCAAAATAACGGAGAATCCATTAAATGTTTCAATTAATTTATTGAACATTTGTCGCCGAAAACTGCATTAATGATTAATTATCAGTAATACAAAAGAAACAATTTCACATAGCTTTTTTGAAATCTAAAAACACAAGGGAATCATTTACATCTCATTTTTCACAAAGATTACTGATTATTGCTGGATATTACCAAACGTTGAATTAACACAAATATACGAAGACTTTAATTAAAACGCATTAAGACGATAATTTCAAATATTATAAAGAGATCAAAAGTTCCCAAACCACGAACAAAGCTACATTTTTAACGCTCGTATTATTCACCATTGAATTAGATTGCAAATATTTTTTTCTCATTACAACAAATTACGCACAAATTACAGAGCAATAAATAGATAGAACCAGTACTTTCTACCTTTTCATAGACTCAACGGACTATAAATTTAAATCATGTATTAAACAACATGACAATACATTTTGCTGTATACTACATATATCGTATTTGTGTACGTAGATAGGATATTTTAACTGAGAAGGACGATATTCCGCAAATATTCAAAGATCAAACAGATCAACACCATAACAGTGGTTATCAGAAAGTGTGTAAAGAAAGATTTTGCAACACAGAAATAAAGTTCAAGAGCAAAATTCAAGTAGCTTAAATCAATTATCCACCTATTACAATGTATTCTATAATAATATTTTCAATATTTCAAAACCCAGCTCGATCGATAATTTGATTGACCACGGCAACATCCGCGTAATTCACGCGCGATCGAAAGAGAACGGAGGCAGAAATCCGCGTGATTCTCGAGATCTGGAGGCAGCCCGATCGAAATTAGCCGGGTCGTTGCACGTCGTAGAACAAAATTACGTCGAAGAATCCGCTGGCCAGTGCCCTTTCCTGGGGCCTGTTGCCCTCCCCCGTCGACATCATCCTCGTCTTGATGCGATTATAATGAACGCTCGGTTTACCGTGGAGCCTGATAACCTAACCCCGAAGAAGAAGACGAAGAGAAAAAGAAAAAGGACCAGGCAGAAAAGAGAGAAGATGATGAAGAAAACGAGCACAAGGTAGAGGGTACAAGAAGGAGGAAGAAGAACAAGAAAAAGTTGGGAATGAAAAAAAAGAAGGAGGAAGAAAAAAACAGGAGAAGAAAAAGCAGAGAGAGTCGAGCAATAATATGAGAAGGCGGGGCAGGCCGGAATACGTAATGCGCTAAGAGCGAAGCCGAAGCGCGTCTTGAACGGAGCATGAAATTGGCTTTTCGGCTGGGATCGATTTGCGACAAAAAAGTTGTTGTTGCTGGTTGTTGCAGCCGCGATGCGAAAGATACAATCGTGCCTGCCGGACCCGACGCTGTTGCTAATTTGAATTCATTTCGTGCCTCTGTTATCCAACAGTTGCTCGCATCTTGCGCGCGAACAAGACCAACATACATTGTCTTGATCTTACGGACGGTGATGATGCGCGTGAAGACTGAATCGCGAGACGAATTTTGCTTCTGAAGTTCGAAATGATATTCAGATATCACTGATATTTTTGATCTGATACTTTTAATGGTAATTAGGGAATCTTTATGTATTTATGCGGAATTTAAGTGTTTGAAAGTGTACAGGATGCTCATAATATGCAAAAATATACAAAATATATGAGGCCCTCGTTATGATACGTTGAGGGTATAACGAATCTCTATTCAGATTTTATTTCTTTAGCTTTGTTTGTAAAAATATAAATTTGGATAAAAATCTACAGTCTAATAAGTAGGAAATGATATAAATATCTCCATTTCAATCGGTTTAGGAAGAATCTTACTTTAAATATGATTGACTTGGTGTATTCGATGGCGCGAAGTCTCAGGTTGCTTTAATTCTAGATTCGTTAGGTTATAATAGTGTTAGATAATGAATATTCTATAGTCGAAGTCTTCGTAAACAACTGAGAGAAATGATATTCTCTTTCGACGCTGCAAAAGAAAATATAATAAGAACATGTCGATATTATTCATATTTTATGATTTGGGAAAACAGGAATATTACCAAATTAGTATGTTATTATTATTGAGCAGAAGATTCGATTTCAAATTGAAGTCCGAAATAACGTTCATAAACTACCATATTTTCAGTTATATTGTTCAAAATTATCAAACATAAATGCGACACTCGAATACCCGCTTTTAAATATCGCATATGTACATTTTGCCAAAAACGTTAATTCCTTCGGAAATATCATACGTCCCGCTGGAAATGAAACGCAATCAGTACGACTGCCAATTTTTCTGGCCGTTCAATTTACATAATAACGATTTTTCCATAACAGGGCGAAAGAGACCTCGAGCATGTAATTTCTCCGCGACATTATCGTTTCTTCATATGCATTTACGTCAAGAGACGAAAGTGATATTCGGCGACGCTTGTTTTCTTCTCTCTTTTCAAATTCGCCGCGTTCTCACTGGACATGCCACCGTGTCTCCGTGATTTGCGATAGTGGGTCACGATATCCATATGATTGATACCCCGGCTCGTAATAATAATAATTATTATTAAGCGGCAGCGCATGGGTAAAATCATACATTCATTTCCTGTATCTCGAAACGAAGGTTCGAATTATCGCTTGTCCGACGTGGGCCAAACAGTCAGCAATGGTAAAAAAAAAATAAAAAAAAAGAAAGAGAAGGAATAAAAGAGGAGAAAAAGAGAAATAAATCATTCCGTCAAAAATACGGTCGAAAAATACCGAAAAATCGCGGCGATATCGTTGGACCGTCATTCGATTGACCAACTTTTTGCGCATTTACAGGCTGTTCTTTTTTTTCCTTTCATCCTTGCCATTTTTCGGTGAGCCAGTATCGAGTACACTTGTAATCCGAGAAACTCGTTACAGCTTGTTCGAACACCGTTTCACGCGAAAATAGGCGTTGTACAGTGAATTTCTTTTTTTCTTTTTTTTTTTTTTTTTTTTTGATACCCCTACCTGTTATCCCTTCTCGACAGTAACGTATTCGTTTCGTGCAGTCATGTTGATCGACGACTTTTCTGTTTGTTTCAGGTGTGCTACGCTCGGTTGGAAGTGTGCTTGTTGCTTAGTGGCGGTATTTGGTAAGGATCCCCTTCCGTCAAATTGACGGGAAAATCGGAAGTGTCGATTTCGATCGCAGTGCACGAATTCACGGTGATGGTAATGAATTTTTTTTTTGACAATGTCTATGGTCACAGTGAAGTGGTCCGTGATTGATATTTTCGTTAAACGTTTCGTTCAGTTTGAAATTTCAGTCGCACATGTTTAATATGATATATATATATAAATAATCGATATAATATTTCAAGTCCTAAGAGTAAAGTAGAAAAATCATACGTTTGATCGACGAATATTAAAGAAGTGCTTTCTAACGGCCGGATTGCGTAAAATTTGAAAAAATACCTGGTATCTACAAAACCGTGAGCGGTCTACGGTTAAAAAGTTTCCCCATAAATTCGTCACTGTCAGAGAAATGATATACGCGGACTGAAATCTCGTCGAATTATCTCGTTCCACTTATCAGGGAATACTTCCAAACAAACCACGGTCTGGCGGCCACGCCCCGCTCTAAAAATCTCCCCTTTGAACAAACTACCAAAAAACAGGACGCACAGACACCCGGCTATCTCGAAAAAAGTCCACTTATCTCCATTTACACTGCATCAACGGATTCTACAAAAATCATTGCTCCACCTCCCGCGGGCAATAAAAGTATCTACACTTCCGTTCCAACTACCCCCTAGACACCGTTCTCACCGTCATCACACGGGAGGTCCCTAATGACCAACCCATACTTCTCTCTCTAAACTCTTCCACCAAACGCCCAACGTGTAACAATAACAAGAAAGAACGAAAAGCAGACATACAAGAACTATAAATCTAATATCTTTTCATTTTCCAAGATACATTGAAATATTTTCAGTTGTCTATGTTTTTTACCTTTCGAGTAATGTTCCATTATACAGGCTACTACGATTTAACGACTGCTGACTGCATAGTCTTAATTGAAGGGAGAAAAGGAAATGCAAGATATAAAAAGACCTCGACTCTGTATATACCAAGAACATGTATATTTTTGAAATTAAAAGTCAACAGCGACAAATCAATTTCAAAGATGTAAAACATCGTAGAATTTATTTTCAGCAAAAGTAAATGAATCGGTGCGTTAGAAATGATCCGAATAAAGAAATTACCATACCTAATTGTGAGAGAGTTAAGAACCAGATTAACTGTTCCCGGGTTAACAGGTTTATTATGTTTATGAAAATATGAATTTGCATAAACAACGGTTCCTTATCCTTCGAACGCACGAATTAATTATCGAAGCAGGTATTCCATATCTCGAATCCATTACCTCTTCTCGTGATCCCCAGAAATTCTCGTCCATTCAGCCCCCCGGCGGTGCCACTGGTACCATTTAAAAAGAAGAATGTCCTATAAGAATACTCTAAAATGAACGAAAGACAGGCAACAGAGAGGATACTAAAAAAAGAAACAAAAAAAAGGAAGTGTAAAGAAAAGGGAAGATGTTTTCGCGCTTCGAGGGGTGGTTGGGAAGGGTCTGTTACGTCACCGAGAGGAGCGAGGCGCCGAAGAATCCAGCAAGACGATACGGCCCTGCCCTTCGCCGGGCAGATAGGGTATAATCATGGCGAGTTTCGTATCTCGAAGGGGCACACGGGAAGATGGTCCAACATCTGCCGCTGCAGGGAATCTCTGCCCACATGCTGGCCGTCGTGCACGTACGTACGCACGCACACGCGCAAAAAGTGACATAGCTACACGCTGGGACGTCATGTAAATTCATTCGAAACACATGGCAGGGCCGAGGCGGCGTTTTTCTCGTGCGCGCAAAAGGGTTCTTCCACGGTGGAATCCGAGGAGCGCCGCACGGGGGGCTCCGGGTAAAAAAGGCAGACGATAACTTCGACTTTTAGACAAGGACCACTCTCACTCTCTCTCTCTTTCTCTGTTTCCTTACCTTCTCTTTCGCCTTCTCGACCTCTGTCTCTGTTACGAGGGACCACCGGCTCGAATGAGTCCACCGGTTAGCCGCTTCTTTTTTATTTAATCGCCTCGATCATCCAATGCTCGGGGTGTCCGATGCTTTGCAATTTCGGCTTAGCGAAAATTTAGAGGGTAAAAGCCTCTCTTGAGATATGATTCACCTTGGAGGGTGGTGGCTATTGGATTTTGTATCGGGGTATTATTTATGAGAAACCTGGTATTGTTCTAAAAATATGGCGAGAAACTGTGGAAACTATTTTTACGAATTCTGTAGGCAAGTAATAAATCAAGGATATGTTGGATTAAATAGGTCAAAGTTCGAATCTGATTTATAGGATTGTTTATAGCGAGCATGAAAATACAGCATTTAATAGATGTAACTAAAATCAATCGCGCGAATGCTGTTGAAGGTGTATTTACGCGAGAAGTATTTTTGGAACGATTTCAAACAGAGTACTAATCATAGATAGATATGGGAGACGTATTAATCGGAATTAGCGACGAACGTTTTCCCTTTCTGATTAGATTTTTAATGAACATCGGACGATCTTCTCTAATTAACTTACCATTGAAACTAAGCACACGATACAATCATTAAACCGAACAGTGTGCAATTACATGTACAAGTATTAAGACAATTAGCTTCAACGAATTATACATCTCGATATCAAACTCATCATGGAATAAAAAATTTCTTAAAAAATCCACTAGAAATAATAATAAAATCCAGTAGAAATCGTAACAGGATCTAACGAAAGATCTAATTGGTCTATCCAGTGATTTTCTTTTAACGAGTCTTCGATCTGATTGTTCCGCGACGTTAAAAGAAGAAACAAGAGAAACCTAATAAAAAAAGACCTAATAAAAAATAGAATCACCGATGTAAAACGCAGAGAAAGGAGCAAGTAAACCAACAAGGAATAAAAATACACTGGCTCGAAATAACAGGGCATTCGGGTAACGAGTGTTCCTTCGTCTAACGAGGGTTCCGTGGAAATCGTTAACGGGGTAATTCTCGCGTTCCGCGGCTAATTACACGCCGAAACCATGAAAATTCCACCGCTCTTGATTCATTATGCTGCCACGAAGACAATAATGGATCGCCTTTTGTTTTCGATTCGTCAAGTTCAAAACCGGGGGAATTTCGATGCGGCTACGAGATAGGCTGGCTCGTTGAAACGTTAACCGCCGTGCCGGAAAACCGCGGCAAGCGAAAAAAAAAAAAAGAGAACCAGAGGTTAGATAGACAGAACACAGGAGAACGATGGAAAAGAAGGAAAGGGATACACGAACAACGTGTACAGGGAGAGGGATTGTGTGATGAAGGGGGAGAGGAGAGGGAAAGAGAGAGAGAAAGAGAGAAAAAAGAAGAGAGACAGGGAAAATAGGAGTAAGCTCGCCGCGCGCGGAATTGCAGAACTGCCTTTAATTAAAGCCATCAAGCTAGTTGAACAATTATCATTAATTATGGACGTTGCTTGGCCGCTCACACGAGCCGTCCTCGTCGTCGTGGTTACCTAGAGAGAACGGTTTCACTTCGTTCGCGTGCACGGCGTCAATTTGAAAAGAGGTGGTTGTAAGAGGAAAGAGGGAACGAGAAAGGGAAAAAGAAGAAGAGAGATAAAAAATGAATACACGGGAGATGGGGAAGGAAAGGGAAAGAAGTACACACGGCCCTGCCCTCATGATGTATTTTCATCGACGCTCTACTTTGTAGCGTCTTCCTCTTCTTCTTTTTCTTTTTCCCCGCTCTCTCCCCGCTTTTTCCTTTACCTGTTAGTCTCAGTAACTGATTTAAGAGGCACAGTCCAATTTGAGATAGCTAGCAAGACGATTTTTACCGCTAATTAAAGGTGCGTTAATTAAAAAAGTACAGCCCCTGGTTTCATGCTCGAATCGGCCTTTGATCGCTTATAAATCGTTGGATCATTAGCCAGCTCGGTTGCTCGCGGACGAAGAAAACCCTTTTGCGGTTCGTGCGCGACGATCAAACGCGGGAAGAATAGACGATTCTTCTTTGATTCCCTTTTTAAGCGGTGTGAAACAATAGTACGTAGGGAGAATGGGGAAGAACGAGAAGAAGGGGAGAAGAATATTCCGTCAGAATGCACGGTCTTGAGAAATACAACGATTGTTCAGAGGCGTTTAAAATTCTTTGAGATTAGGGTTGAGAAATTGTCGGCGGTAGATTCTTTCTTCGAGCGACGAGAAGCAAGCGTAAAAAAAGAAAAAAAAATAGTGTCATAATAAAAATGACGATTTACGTTCTATGTCATTGTTATAAAATTGGGGTCAATGATTTCAATGATCTACGCACTTCGGACACGTTTTCTCGCATCTTAACGACGTGAAATATCACTGAAGAATGTTAATCTGATGTTTTCAAAGCTATACATATATTTCGAGTTTGTCTTGCCACAATCGAAATAAAGAATGGAGTGGATTCTATTCGATAGGAGTTATTATAGCATCTGGTTATTGTTATATTTTATAAGATTCTGACTGAACGAAACTTCTCTATTATTTGAAATCAATTTTATTCGTTGGACTAAAATGTGAAAAATCTTCTTGGATTTTCGAATCTTTATGTGTTAAGTTTGGTTACTTTGGTTAGTTCGACATTATTCTAAAGTTAATATACAATATTAGTTTTCATGGTATCATATTTATCTTCATAGTTAGCCGTGTTATTTTTATAGCTAAATAAAAACAGAAATAGAATATAGATATCCTATTTTGTAACAGCATAGCGCAACTTTTCTTCTATTTCTAGCTCTAAACCGTAAAGATAAACTTGTCCTAATCCATTAAGCGATAATCACAGTCATAAGAAAGCTGGAACAACACGCTAGACAAAGTTTTCTCCTTCGATAGTATCTCACTGTTTATCATCGTTCTCTGTGTCTGCAATAAATAGATTTAGACATACACCATTATGTTCATGTATAGTCTTTAACCTTTACTCGATGCTAGGGTAAAGTATCAATTTACTTTTCCTTCAAACGTCATCCACAGAATATAAAATGAAGTATCTACATTTACCCATTATGCCAACTAGTCTTCAACGATCGTTAACTTGGCTTAAGAACACCTTACTCTTGAAAATAAATCTTCCCTCGTCCGACTATGGCTATTTTACTTCTCTTTTTTATATTTGAGTGCGTTAATTGAGAGATTTAAAAAAGAAATGGTATAAGCGAACAATTTTTTTGACAGTTAACTTAATTCCAAGTAAACTACGAGCAAAGATAAACTTTAATGGAAAAATTTGTATACTTCTCATTACTTCATTCACGAAATTACGATTAACAATATAAATTATGCTGCTACAGGAGAAAAATTGAGAAAATAAATTGCCAATGAAAATATTAAAAGAAAGCGAAGATACTTGAATTGAATCTAACTTCGAATTTAATTCGGTTTCTTTAGAATTCAGAAATCCAAGGGAAAGACGTATAGGCGATAAAATTTGTAATTTAAGATAAACTCTCTAGATACCTAAACAACGATATTAGAATAATCTAAAAATAAAAAATCTACATGTTTCGAACACTATCGTACGCACTTCTAAATCTTTAAAAACTCAGAACAAAATCCTCTAAATAAGCATAGATACGAAAAGATATAGGTGTACCATTTTTCCTTGGTAGAATTCTTTATTAATAGTATATTTCTCCAATAACCAGAGATTAAAACTACAGATACTTTCGTTTCCTAAACACACCCAGAGAGTAGCCATGATTTCTAAAAAGAAAGATAAGAGACGAAACGGGACGAAAAACAAGCTTCCCTAACAGAGAGAAGTCCCTAAAAAACAGGCTCGGTGGCTGACCACGGCTAATCTTCTCGCGCCCCATAATTAATTACGCGTTATCTGGGTCAGGTCCCGATTACGGCGTGTGTCTTAACGGGACAATGGTGAACGGGGTCCCCGATAATGGGCCAGATAGCGTGTCCTTATTAGGAAAAATTTAAGGTTCGAGCAGCGTGTTTACGAGCTGGCCCGGCGTTCGGCCCGCGCCAACGACAGAAACCGAGCCATATTTCTCCATGAAATTTAACGAACCTCTGGCGCAATGGGACACCATTAAAAAATTCCTCAGCGTCATATGCCATCGTGCACGCAACGCCGATAAACGCCGCTGGGCGAACGCAGGCCGACTACAGAGTAAACGAACAGGAATGATAATATTACCAGACGTTTCACGCAAACGCCTTTGCAAAAGTGCCATCGGTGAAAAAAACTAATTTATTGGACTCGTAGCATAATTGTAAGCAGGATCGATTTATGAGGCCGTGTACGCGTGTCCCGTTCGATACCTTGCACATTGGACACGCTACGTGAAAGAGCTCCCGCTACGAAGTTTCGCGGTAATTTTCTGTTTTGATATCCATGTTTTGATTCGTTTCTTTTGTTACTAGTGAAGGGAAGTGGAAATTGTTTATGGGTAATAATGGGAACTTCCATAGGATAGTAGGAACGGCACGTTTGGAGTTATAGTCAGGAATGTGGAGAATTTTAGCTTTGACAAATTTTGGTTCAATGACGTGGTTACTATTTGTTACGAAAGATGTCTATTATTTGTTAATCGGTAATTTTTCTTAGAATTCTAGATGTTATTGATATTGTACTTAGATTTTTAAGAAAACTATTTGCTCGTGATTTATCCTATATCTAAAGATTTAAAATATGTCGACCAATATCAGAAAAAGGCAAGAACACTGTTTCTTGTATAAAATAGCTTATTCTCTATAGATCCACCATTTCGATAATGAAGTGATAAAGATACACCTGTATTATGACAGGATATAATATTTCCTAAAATATTCATGAAATTTATTATTTTAGATCTCCCTCGATATAAACGAAGAACGTAAATTTTCGTAACGTAGTTGGACGGACGTTTCAATTATTTAAGCTGACAACGAGCGCACTCGGCCGAAAGAGTTGGGAAACTCGAAAGTGCATTTCGTGCACGTAACGAACTTAAATAGACGGATCGTGTGCACCGGTTGGCCCGCGAGTATTATCAGATCAATAATTGCCAAGGAGGGCCGAACTTGCCGAACTTCGGGCCGCGTTTCAAGCTAATTCCTGCCTATCAGACCCGTGTCTGTCACCCGTAGCCTTCTTGGAAGGAAAAAACGAGAAGTTGGTTTCGCGTCACGGGGGAAAATACGGTTGCCATGTACCTAGCGAGACGAACCTTGGGAATTAAAATCATGAAAAATAAAGATTCCAGATGGATTGAAAAGAAACATTTAAATAGCGAAGCTATATAAAATATTTAAAGTTCGAGTGAAAAAGTCGAGAAATTTAAGGAGTATAAAAGAATCATCAAAGCTGCGAAACCAGTGCAGCTTGTATGTAACCAAAATTCATGTTAAAAATTTTCTACAAACATATTTCGACATATATATTTCTATAAATTTTATGTCAATTAAAAAACGATGATATCAAACCCATATAAGGCAATTCTTTTTAAGAAGAAAAACACGGAATATTTTAAATTTATGAAACACTAATTCCCTATCTTACGATGAGCTTCAGATAACGTACATTCACTATAGCTCCATTACCACGTAAATTATTTCATCCTCTGTGCATCGTACCGAGTACATTACAAATATTAAATGAATATTTTGTACATTCTTGTATACTATATACATTCAATATTCCACGTTCGCATAAACATCAGCAGTCTATTCATTATACTTAAGCGTAAATAAGAAGCGAAGAAAAAAACGAGTATTTCGTAAATGAAATAACTACTACAAGTCGACGACCTATTATCCAGAAGGAAATTCTTCGCGAAGTTAAATTATAATCTCCATTCGAACCACCGAAGCTTATTGACTATACATTGAACAAAAACTCGAAGTACCTACGTCGATGAATATGAAGTATAATCTCTCAGCGAAAAAATACTGGCAAGGCGCAACAAAAAGATACAAAAAAAACGACCTCCCGCGTTAAAGGGGTTAAAAGGGACGGGCAGCACGTATTTCTACGATCGTGCCGGGCAACAGGAGGAGCAAAATCGACGACGTTTCGCGCATAATTAAGCAGTTCTTGCGGGCGTATTTCAGGGCCGCGGTGACGTCTCTATCCCATGCGGCTCGCTCATATCGCGGCGTTTACTCGGATTTACATCGCGCATACATATGTATGGAAGAAACTACGATTTGTATCGTCACGTTGGCCAATTAAGGGGCCGGGGTCGTTAACGAAGAGAATAATTAGAAAGCGTTGGCAAGCCGACCGGTGCGGTGGACGACGTGGTGCACGTCCACCTCGCTTTTCAGCTTCTTTTTACTTTCTCAGCTTGGCTTGGCATCGCCGCGAGCCACGTTGGTACATGAAAGAAAGAAAGGAAGAAAAAATCGTAGAGAAAACGAGCGAGAAATGTAAGGGGGAGGGGAAATAAGAACGAAACGAAAAATTCGCGCTCAGGTTCTATAGGTGGTGTAAAGACACGGGGAATTAATATGTCTACCACGTGTATTTGCATTCGAAATGCCTGAATATGAAATGGACGCGCCTCCAGGCGGTCATGGAATATCCGAGAAACGGGCAATTAAAAGGGGGTAATTGGATAGATTCCTTTTCGTAGGACCACCCAGTGCATACGTGCATTATCCGCTGTTTCTTTCCGCGAGTATAAACTGTTATAGATGTTTGAATACTTCACAAAACAAATGAATGTAATACAATTTAGATCTGCGATCATATCTGGACAACTATATGCAGTTAACACACATTGATGAAAATAATGGGTAATATTAAGTAAATATAAGAGCAATAATTGAAGATCAATGAAAAACGATTTTGCAGAAACAACTGAGTCGAGTGACTTTTAAGTGGGTTTGCTCACTGTTGGGATCTTAGAACGATTAAAATGTTCATCCATGCTCTAAAACTTTACAGAAATTTTGTGAAATGTCTAGCGAAATGCTATACGTTCAATAATGTTCAATAATAGAGCTGACTTTTGTTATTATCGAACCTTATAGGAATATTTTGTTACGTGACAAGCATTTTATCTTTAGATCTCTGAGTGTTCAAATTATAAGTCAGATTAAAAAGGATCTTTTAGATACAGAAAGATTCATAGGGTAATACAACTAGTCATATTTAAATAGTAACTATATATAGTAAGAATGGGTAATTTAACATTACTGGCCCGACAAGTCCTGACGACAAAAGGATAGTGAAATTATTATTTTTTGGTACCACTCGCATACTGTTATTACAAATTGATCAAAGTGTTCGGACACTTATGCGCGATACTGCTTGAGAATTATTAAATATCTAGAAAGACAATTCTTTATGTATCATGTATAATTTGGTTCGATTGGCGATGAAAGATATATACGAAGTGTAGCGACGAGTTTATTATAATATTTTAGAAGGGTAGGAAATTATTACTTCAGAGTCTGCTTTACGAGTTATTTCTTTGTTCAGACTCCCGGAGATTTTAATTTTGATTGGTTCGCGCCGTGATGGTTAATTACTTCCTCGAGAAGGATTTTAATTAGTTATGGACCTCTTTCGACGGATACAATTTCATAGTTTCTTCCCTTCGAATCTAATCAGAATCTAATTTACCCAGTCTATTACATCCCCTGACATCAAACTGTGATTTTCTAACAAACGCCAGTTGCTTGACTGATTAATATCACTTTTTACGCGTCTTCGAGTTCATTTATAGCTTTACGTTACAAAATAATTAACTATATACGAAGAACGTGTTATGTAAAACATATTACAATATATATAAAACTACGAAGGACATTTTATATGAAATATACCAAGCCTTTCACTTTTTGCTTATTATTCGAACAATATCAAAAAATATCGCGAACAACAAACCTACAGCAGAAAAATTGTGCGCAGTGTTGCGTGAATAACAATCAAAATCCTTTGATTTGTCCGAGCAGATTCTCTGAATAAATTATTCTAAAGAGGAGACAATCGCGCTTGTGCATTGACCAACAATCGATTGCTATGTAGATCGATACTTCTTATCTGCGATCGGGAAAAATTACCCGTCATTAATTCTCACCTAGGTCTTTCAAACCTATCATCAGCTATTGTATAATGAAATTGCGATACAATTGCATTTTTTCCCGCAACATCTACTCTCAGATATACACACGTATACTACCATTTTTAAGTATATGGGGATTTGAGACGATTTTTATTAATGATACATGAATTTTAATGAAACAATAATAAATGAGAAGTTAAATACACAGAATTTAGAGAGATGTTAATTTTTAAATATTATTGCTGGTATTAATCATCATAGCCTGTCATTTCTAACTTGATAAAACGTATCCTTTAATCAAACGTGCCGAGGACGATTAAAAGCCAAAATACCATATTATCTGACACATACAGACGCAATTTTTTACATTGCTTTACGATAGCTTTAATAAACCTTGTACTCGTCCTGAATTTTGTAATTTCATAATTAAATTACGTTCTATACAAAATAATTTTCGTTCGCATAATTTTGAGCGGTACTGTACACACAATGGATTTTTCTGCTCTAAATACTAAAATACCATCGATCAGATTCACGACTGTTGCTCGACTACACGCGACTTTAAAAAAAAAAAAGCCAGCATGCACGGCGAATTAATCGTCTCGATGGTCGATTCGCGGGCCGGGGATCGGATTTGTTGTTTTCACCGGTGGTGCAGATTTTTTTCCCTGCCGGAGACACGTTCGCGAATTAATGGTGATGGTAGTATTCGAGTGGCGGTAGCGGGGAGGGAATCAAGCGAGGGGAAAAAATTTGATAAACCGCGCCTCTGCGGTGGCTTTTTCCCCTCTACTCTCTGGCTCTCTCTGTAAACCGGCCAGTTGATATTTGCCATGAAAATCGTTCCGCATGTCGGCAAACAGAACGCCACCATGCGTTGAATCGCCTAAAAATATATTCCGATTGGTCGATCAGTGTTTCCCGAAATCGCGACCCGATAAAGAGCAACGGTTTGGACAAAAACGACGAGGGGAGAGAAAAAGAACAAAACAGAAAAAAAGAAAAATATGCGAACACCGACACGATTTTCGGAGGCTGTAAAAAACACGTGTTTGCACGAGGAGCCGCGGTTGGGCCCCGATCAGATGGCTACAGGACTGATTTGCATGCGACCTTTGCCTCCAGGTGTTCCAGAATTTACATACGAAAGGGTGGCGCTCACAGATTTCTCCCCCTCCTGGATCCCAATTTCTTTCTCTTTCTCTCTTCTCCGTTTCTCTTCTCCCGTTTCGTCTCCCTCTGTGCCTCTATCTTCTGCTTTCATTCTCGCATTCTCTCTCTTGTTCCCTCCACGACAGCTCTGTTCAACCCCCGGTGTACGCATTTATGGGTTACTGGCTCAGCGTGTCGCGTCGTTAACTCGCCGTTAAATTTTCGTTAACGTCGCTCTTTAACCGGTAAGCATTCGCCGGCTGCATGGAAATTACGATCGGCGGAAATTAATAGCAAGCTTCGTACAATGTTTCCACGTCGATGTTCATTATACATATAGAGTAAAAAGTAAATTTGCGTTGATGTTTTTACATGTGGAACATTATGCAAGTAATATTCTGAAAGATATAATTGGACGAGACTGTATTTGCCAAGTCACTGATATTTAACACAACGCTGCATACAAAATCGAAATTATTTCGCATTAAATGCATTAAAGATGTCCGATTTGATAAAATTATATTTGACCAACTATCGAAAATCGATTATAATACTGGCAGCCACTTGATGTTCAAAGATATTCAATTTGTGGAGATGACACTTCTCCGTAATCGATTACTCGTTGAATTTAGTTTCCGTCAAACATACAAACATTTCTACGATATTTGTTATACCAATGTGTGACTCTGTACACAAGAGCACAGAAGCTTCAGTTAGTTGGAGAAAAAGAAAAAATACTCAAGAGTCGCGGTAAATTTACACAAGCAAATTTGATCTATTAAGCGAACTACTTTGCTTCGAAGCAAATAACTTCTCATCGATATTCATATTTCGATTGAATTTCAAGAATTCAAGTTACATAAAGCAAGAAGAAAACAAAGCTATTAGATGTAAAATATATTCGTGACAAACCAGCTGAGGCAATATTTTTTATCGAAAATGATCCAACTGTAACCAGTGGCAAAAAAATTCCTGCTCTCGGCTGAAACGAAGAAAACACACGCCGACGTAGGCGGATTCCGCGAATAGTTCGCGAGCGGAACGACGATTGAACGACTGAAAGGCCGTTATAAATTCAATCACGCGCACGCCGGGCCAGAAACGAGCAAACTGAAAAGAGTCCCATGCAATTACTTGTGATTATGGATCGGTATCGCGCGCGATCGAGGCCGCGGCGAATATCGTTCGCGTGGCACGTAACGAGCGTTTCCACGCGAGCCATTGATTTATTTATCTCGGAACGCGAGCGTAGATCGTGTTTATCGTTCAAGATTATCCATCTCAGGTCGAGGCGGAAACCGTTTCCAGCTAATCGCATTAATGTTTTGTGGACAAGTCGAGTGTTACTACGTTACTCGAACAACAAACGTGTAATAAAAAAAGAATGATTTTGAAAAATTAGATTCTTTAAGAATGAAAGTTCTTTACAATTCTATTAGATCCTGGAAGAGTGACGTTGATTTACCTTGTTTATCGCCTTATTTTTTTTTTTTTTTTTTTTACCAAAGCGCCCGATTCTCGGAATATCGAAACGCGATTTTTTCCGCCGCTGGTCCCGGGAGTCCGATTGCACAGTGCCACAAGTAAATGACAGTCTTGTCACGAGACGGCTTGTTTTTCTTTAAATTGTCGTTTTCTTGCCGACTGACAATGAGGTAGTTGCAGTTCTTCGAAATGCACATTAATCGCGTGCAAACATGCTCCGATTTCTTGCCTCTACTTTCTAATTTACTTTTTCAATCTGCAACTGGTTATTCGATGTATCGGAAAATTATATAGGGAAGTTTAATGTGTACACTTGCGCGTCTCGTAAATCCTTCTTTTTCTGAATATGGAATTCACGATACAAGAGTATAGAGTACTTATTAGATACGTGAATGAACGTTTGATTATAGTGGATAAATAATTGTTTTAAAAGTACAGGGATGGGTAATGACGATTCTTTCTAATGAATCACAGTGAACAAATTTAGAAACGAAGGCGGAAATAATATAGCAGTTAAGTCTGAAACAATACCGATTTCGACTACTGTCATTCTAACTTCATGGAAGTTGTAAGAAGGATTTTTCTACTTGGCGTGATATTACAATGTCTAATCGTGAAACGGGCTATCCACTAATTCAACAAGAATATTCAAAATATTGTTATAAACTTGTAGCTCGACGAACTTCTCGTGCATCTATAACGGAATAATTATTTTTCTTTTTATCACCCTGATTCGCGAGGTCGCAAGATTTCAACGCAAAATTCTTTTACATCAGCTCTATTCATAATCCCTCATCGATAAGAAAATATTTTCTTCTGAACAACAAGATCAGCAGCTGCAGAATTGCGCTTATCGCAGTCCTCCTTTCTCTTCCTTCTCAGAGTCATCCAATCAACTCAATCTTCCATACATATATGAATCAGATTTTCATAATTGGACTATGAATATTTGTATGTTTGTGAAACATTTCGATTCTTCTTCTGTACAAAAAAGAAAAAAAAATAAATGCACAGAACATGTTGTAAATTCGCACTAAAGTACTCGCTAGAATATCGAAAGACAAATCCCTATTTAAATTTCATTTGTCAGTTGCGCTTAGAAAAATCCAACTAGCGAAAACACTGGTAAACTATTCGCAATATATCCTCGCGTTAAATAATAATAACAAATATAATTGTTATTATGAAATATATATATATTTTTTCTTATCAAAAACATGAAAAGTTTATAGTCAACCGAACCAATTCATAGAACGATATCTATGTACATATAAATGTGTCATGTGATTTTTGTCGGTTCAGTTTACCCCCATCCTTTCCCCTCTTCCGTTCCCAGCTAATCACTTAATCTGCCCCGGAACCTCCCCGGTGTCATTGCGCCTACGCGCGCGTATGATGGCGTGCGTGTGTATGCGTGTTCCGCGATGATGAAGGAGAGGGCCGGCCGGCAGCCATCTTGGCTGACGTCAACTCATGCCGAGCACGCAACCGCGAAACACCGACTTCCTCGTTGCGATAGCGCCTTACTTTTTTATTGCTGCCTCTCTTTTCCTCTTCCCGACCCTCTCTGTTCCGCCACTTCTTTTACGTTCCCTCCGTCTACACACTATGAGGTGTGCTCGTATGTATCGCGTACGTACACGTGTTTAGGTTGCGAAACGAAGCGAAACACCCCTCCCGCGATATCTAAAATGGCGGAATTTAATGGACAAACGCTCGGCCGCTATTCGCCAGTCGCTATGAAAATTAAGGTAGGCGGCGGTGGCGGCTGATCTTTATCGCGGTTCGTTCGGTTTCCCCGTCGTGAAAACGGTGAGAAAATCGCGCGCTCCTCGCGTCACCGAGGATCCGCCGCACCTGTTCAACGAGGAAAAACGGTACCCAAGAATCTAGTTCCTTGATGTTATTGGAACTCCTCGTATTGGTCCTTGGACGGTATCGCGTTTTAATCGTCAACTTTTGGGTATCACCGGAAAATAGACAATGATAGTTTGTGTGAAACGATAGCACTAATGGTTTGAGTCTTTTAATGTTAATTTCTTAATGATTCCAGTATCGTTAGGTCGTAGACGATTTTAATAATTTGAGTTAAGTTTTAGTTAGGTCGTTTCATTTTAGGATATTTGATCTTAACTCGTTTTGTATATTTTAAGGAATAAGTGTTATTCTTGGTCTACGTACAGAACATAAATTAAAATGAAATTAACATCGAAGGAAAATTCAATTTATCGTTAATCAAAGCTTTGTGGCGTATCTATGAGCCTACAGTATTAATAGGAGAGTTAAATCGAGGGTTAAATACGGTTGACTAATAATTTGTTTAATGTACCGTGTAATATTTGCTATGTAGCATTCGCTAAAATGAGCACTTTCTACTGTAAACTGCGAGCACGTGGTGTCTGGCTAGGGAGGGCTGAAACCACTTTTATTTCTATCTACTTGTTGTTCCTCGTTGAAATCTATATCATTTATTACTATTTTATCAATTTGATTCAATCCTACATCACCTTTATTTTTACATATTATGTTCTAATATTGTCTATCGGTATCTTTAATCACATAAACAAGAGTCAACCCGGTTCGTCTTGATCGACGATCTATGATAAATTTTTGATTATGTAAGAATTACACGCTCGTAGTGAAATATCCACCATATTTAAAAAACATTGCAACTTTGTTTACGATAAGATAATTACCATATCGTAAACTGTATCGTAATTCATCTTAATCCGGAATGAAGAAAACGGATGATCTATCGACAAATATTTCCGTAATGTCGAAGAACTTTCCTAAGAGCTACACTGTCTTGCCTGTTCTAATATCGTTGCAAACCAGATGTTTATAATTCGTTGGTCAGCTTGTTTGTTAGTCGTGCTAACCAGAGATGAGCCAGGTACATACATGTCGAACGAACAATGTGCAGAATCTGGAAGTTGTCTACGCACAGGAAAATGTAGATATGAAGTTGTTTCAGTAAGCCGTGCTGCAAATACAATGAGCATTTTTTTTAACTTTATTCCAATTTTTAACGTACTCGTAGCTGACCTCAGAAAAATAAATTTTCTAACAAATCTATATCTTACTATTGCGTTAATTAGTTATCATTTTTAGATATATGCAGTTAGTCGAAATTTCCTTCATTAGGAATTTCATCGTTCGTAATATCTTAAAATTCGCAGACAACGTTAAGTTTCATTTTCACTCTTATACTTTATCTTTAATTATATTAAAATTGTTACATCCATAAGCAAGACGATATCCTATATTAAGTTCTTAATTAAAGGGTTCTAAAAGAGAGGACAACATCCTAAAAAAGTAGAAAGTAGCGTTCAAATTAATTCGCAGGATAGAAATACGCAATTCAAGCATTTCGGATGTGTGGAAATTAAAATTCCTTAATAACGAATAGGCTCAAACCGTATGTTATTAGAGATTCTTTTAATTAAGAGCCAAAGAACTGTAATCGAGAAGATTAACATTCCAATAAAGTCAATGTGAACGCACACATTAAAGCGCCTGAAATAAAAATGCGAAATATAGAAAATAAAAGTTCCGAAAGTAGAAATGCGGAACCCTTAGCATCTCAGATATATATCGCTGTAAAATTGAAAAGGTTGACAGATTCAATGAACTTGCATCGTTCGACGATCCTTCGATTTGTACCGTGAAGAACCAGTTTTAAAATAGCGAAAAGGATAAGAGGGTGGAAGTAGTGAAGTAAGAAGGAGCAAAAAGACTTGCCACAGCGGCCGCTGTCGTTGACTCCGATAAAAATTGTCTTTTTTGTAAAAACATCACGATTTATTACGGCGCCTACTGCTCGTCACCGATCGAAAACCTGCTCCGGCAAAAAGCGAATGAAAAACGAGATCAATAGCCGACCACGTCTCGCTAATCCGGAGTGAGCTCGCGTTTCGTTTTCTTCTTTCGGATGATCACGCCGGCGAGTGGTCGGTTAACGCGCGAAATGGAACGGGTAAACTGTTCTGGACGTTGCTGCACCTTTTCCAGCTGAATATTAATTTTTTATACAATCGTTGGATTCGCGTCAATAGTCACGATAGCAGTGAAATAACGCTGAAACAGCAGAAATTGTATTTTCCGTGATCCTTTGTTTTTACACGTGTACGTATGTTTCAGAAACTTATAACTCTGTAATATCGGATGATTAAGTTCATCGATGTCTAAATCTTCGGATAATGTTTTAACTTCTTCTAGTTGTCAATTATGTTATTCATTATCTGAGAAAACTGATGAAAGACTGTTTACTAAGAAACAACATTGCACGGTTTTCACAAATGTAGAACTTTAGATTTATTAAATTAAATAGAATCTTAGTTTTATAATAATATTTCTTGATTTATACGATATTTAATAATGATAATTGTACTTTACAGGGAATCTTAAAGTAGCTTCAAGAATACAAATACATTTGTGAATTAAACTTTCATTACAAAAAATGCAGCAATTTAAGAAAATCTGAATCGAATCTGCTCTATTCAATTTTCTAATGCATAGTAGAAATTCAGTTTCGCTTTATCTCAAGAACAGAAAATGTCCAAATGTCAGATTTTTATTTGCATTTGCTATGATTATATTTTATCTCAGATTTCTAATAACGAAACTTGCAAATTAGGATTTATCAGGACTTATAAAACTTCCGCAGGGGAAACAAACGATTTGTACGTCGTGCTCGAATTACTATTATGGTTCTGTCATGCCCTATCGCAGGGATTACTGGTGCTGACTGTTACTTGTCTACTTTATTGCCTACTGTGCCGCCGTGCTAGCACTATAATATGCTAATAGAGGGATGCTAGCCTCCCCTTGTAACGACGTATCCTGTTTACGAGAACCGACCCCATGCGTCCCTTTCGCGTTCGCGAGAACGTTACAAAGATCTTAGGAAGACTCGTATGAGCAGTGGTTAGCATGCTCGTGTATCGACAGGAAATATTACAGGGGATGAAGTCAAAGATGTATGAATTGACGAACATTTAGAACGTCATATTTCTCTACAAGTTGGCATTCTACCTATTGCTTTGATAATTTATAGCACTTTTCGTGACTGCAAATTTCACCCTAGTTTTACTATTACATACTCTTCTTTGTTCTTTGTACTTTCCTGCCTTTACTTTTTTACCGATTCCCTGTGATTCTTTCCTTAAATATAAAATTTTCCTATACATTTCTTTCTTTCTTTAAATTGTTCGCCTCTTCCTCGAATAGAAATTTCTCTAGAGATTTCATTGCGCCGAGAGTAATTAGCAATTAAATCATCACCTTGTCGACGACTCTTGCTTTCAATTTACAATTGAAAATAATTGGAAAAAGGAGACGCAGGAGACTGAAGATGAAAACAAAACTGTGTGACGCAAAAAACAGCGTTGTGAAAAAAAAGTTCATCCTATCATTTCTGCGCGTGTAACTCTATCGAAGTCGAGCACGGTTGCGTTTAACCGTGGAGCTCTAGCGCCGATCAACCGTATCGACAGAGGAAACAAAGGCCGGGTACTTGTTCCGCATGCCGGAAAATTTCGGTCCGATCTTCTCGTAGGAAACAGAACGAATCGAAAAAACCCCGGTCAGGAAAAAAGGAAGGGGTAAAAACACGGGACAAAATGTAGGAAAAAGAAAGAAGAAAAAATAGGGGTGAAATCAAAAGCGTCTCGCGTTGTTTGCACGCATCCAGGTTAAACGGGGATCGGTCGCGCGCGCACGATCATCCAGGCCGGACGATTGACCGGAGCGGAGCTGGGGGGTGGTTTGGGGCTTGGTTACGGGCGTGGTGCACACGATAAAAATGGCGCTACGTCGGGGCGAGGGTGGCCTCTTTTATTCTCGCATAAATGCCGCGTGTGTGATGCACCCCCAACAGACCGCCCCGGTTTACTCTGCTGAAAAACACCGTTCACCTTTCTCTTTCTTTTCTCTCTTATAGCCCAGTCTCCCCACTCTAGCCACCCCCTGTTCTTCTTTTTTGGTAGCGCGGGAACCCTCGCCCCTGACGCTGTTCTACCCTTCTCGTGATTGGGAGGCACGAGTTTCCCGCTTAACCCCCGAACAGCTTATTATGCGACAGACTCGGGATAGATGGATGGCACGAGAATGGTTTCGGGATTGTCAGAGGGCACGTCGGCGACAGATCGAAAGGTTTTCGAAGGTTTCGAAGGATTGCCGCGTAGACATCCAGTGACACCAAAGGATTTCCTTTGTTCAAGCGTAGGGTTGATTTTGGATTTGTATTTTCGAGAAACGAATCTCTCGATAGCCAAACTGATCAAGTTTCTTGCCGTTATTGATTTCACATTAGGTAAATATAGAATTAATAACCGATATCTCTTCGTAAATTTATCTATCGTAAGGGAACAGAACGAACAATCGCAAGTTCCAAGGGAAATTTTAAAAAATGGTGTTCGTAATTGTTAGTTTTCTATGCGTTCCGGTTTATGCATCCAGCTTGTAAATGATTCAAATAAATAAAACACTATGATCATATATTAGTAGACCATATAAAGCCGGGGGATTCTATGGTTTAAAACAAAGAACAAAAAAATGAGAATCAAAGTGTAAGAAACTTTTGCCGATATAATTGGGATAGTCGAGTCTCCAAACGGTGCTAATAAAATTACAAAATGTTTCGTATAACATACACAACGTGATCATAAAAGATGTCTATAGGTGTTCGAATATGGAAAGTGTCTATAAGTGTCTGGTAAATCTATGTGCGTATTACGAGCGATGTAACGTTACATGTCAGGTGCAATGTTCTATCGAAGCGGAATTACATCGCATAAAGTATCGATCGGACGAACAATGAACGATTCCGTTGTAGAGTGCCGGACGTGGAATCTGGTGCGGTTTAATCTCGCGTTTCAAAGAGCGCTCTTGACGCTGTCATAACAATAAGTCGAATAGGGGATGCGTAGGAAGGTGCAATCAATAATTAAATAAACGACGAAGGTCGCCTCGAAGCCCGACGATTGATCGCGTGATGGGCCTAATGGGCGAGCGTTATGGGGTTTCGACGTTCGTCAAGCGCGCCAGGGGGACCGGAAACTTTCGTTTCTTCTTCGTCTCTGACGAAACTGCGGGTCGTTCCTTGCTCGTGACACGTTTACTTTGGTATAAGCTGCTTCTTTAACATACTGTCTTATAAGAATTTTTATGAGTGTTTCATATATCTGTGTTTGATGAAAAGGATTTTAGATACATAAATTGTTAGAAATTAAAGAAGCATAGAAAATATCATAAGATTGAATCCCAGATTGAATGATATTATTACAAAGTTGAACGATACAAAGATAAATTTTCGCATTTGTAAATTTTGCATTTATATTCGATTGAAAATTATTATCGATCTGTTGCTTGAAACGTTTACCTATTTTTATTTCATGGTTCTACCTTCTTTATATACCCAAAAACGATCTTAATCATTTTTCCGAAACATCAAATATATTCATTTGATGATACAATATGCAATCGCTAAAGTATTGACCAAAAGACCAATATTCAAACCAAGAAAAACGGTGTACTATATTGCAATTTGCAAAGAAAAGGCAATATTTCTCGTTCAAAAATATTTCATTATCCCGGGAAAAAATCGCTAAACTCTGTCATTCGCAACTCATATCCTCTGGACGAATTACAATCCCGCTCATTGCTTTGGGAACGCGCCATTCATCGACGCGAGACAGCTAGCGCTCGTGCGGTCAGTTCGGGTGAAAAAACGAGCGCCGGAATGAAAAAAAATCAGGGTTAGGCAGTCGACGGTGGGTATATAACACGCCCCTAACAATTCCATTTCCGGATGTGATAAACCGTACGATCGCGGCCGCGCAGTAAACCGATCGAACCGGACGTTACAGCGCGACGATCTCGCCCCAAAATTCGGATCGTTTCACGCGACTGTGGCTGACGCATTCGCGCAAACATGCGTGACCTCGCCTCGACAACGATATACCTTTTCTACGTATTCGTCCTGTCGATTATCTGTTGCTCTGCATTTTTTTCGACAATTCCATTTCAATAACTGATGTTGGTAAAACATATGTTCTTTTGTAGAAGATAATTGAAGATTTTACTAAGTTTTTTTTATTTAAGCATGAAAGTTCGTGCGAGGAGTATCTTCTTGAAGAACTATGTTAATAAAATACTACTCTCAAATGGTAAAGTTTGAAATCATAAGTGAAAATAATTGAAATTCCTCGAATATTCCCCATAGAGTTGTAAAGATTGATAATAGAGAACATTGAACATTATATCAAACGAAAGATCATAAATTAACATTCAATTTTTACAAATTATTTTTATATATGTGCTTGTTAATACAATGTAGGAAGAAATTTTTTAAACGATTGGTTTGTTTTCTAATTCCGTTTATGATCGAAGGAATTACATCTCGCATTGACGAAAAAGGGTGAGATTTGACAAATTTTACAGATTCATTTAAATTTGCTACGGAAAATGGATTTCTAATTGCGATCGTATTATTTCAAAATAACAAGTCAACAGTAAAAAGAGAAATATTTTGAAAGATCTTTTTACGACATAATTCCAGAAATTTTCTATCACGAGTCACACAATTTTTACCATCGCACTAAACGTGTATTTATAATTTTACAACAAATATTCGACTACTATCTCAACAAAGTTTCATGCTCAATGTCCTCACTGCAATACTTTTTCCTCTCGTATTTTCTCTGCACATATCATCGCTAAAAAGGATAATATTTACTTTCAAAACTATACACACGTTAATGACTACTGTGTCACGTAATAGTCGTCTATTTACCAATTTCAACTTAAATATTCACAATACAGACGCACATATGTATGTCAAAGGAACACACGTTGCAATACCTATAGTTAGAGAAACAGAGATAGAAAAGCAGGAGCGCAGGGGGTGAATAGTCAGAGTATGGGTGAGATGACTATGCAATTGCATTGGCCACACCGTCACGTAGCCACGTTTACGTGGATGCCGGTAGACACGTATAATGGCAGTGCGCGCATCGTCGATAGTTATTGCTTTGTTATTGGACTCCCTGACGCGCAGCCGGCCGGCACCGAATGTTGGATTTCCCTTTATTGGAAATTTCCCGCGTCCCACTTCTGCGATTCCCCGATTTCCCGTCCGCAAATATAACTGGCGAGCCGTCACGCGTGCGATTTCACCCTTCCGCCCTCGCTTTCCCCGTTTCTCCCTCTCGATTCGCCACCTTTGTCTTCCTCTTTTTCATATCCAATCGCGTCGAGTCCTCTCGATCTCGCTCGATAAGGGGAGTGGATATAAGGACAGTTTCGCGGTTTATGGGAGTGAAATAAAATGAAGTTGGATGTTTGGATAGTTGGTTTAATTACGTGTTATTGATAGTATGACGAATCTTAGTTTTTGTCTTTTCTGTTTGGAGTTATACTATCTTTAAGTAAATTTCATCTTTCAGGCCTTTTTATTCAGACCCCTTGCATCATTAGCTAGTTAGTTGGTGAATTATTTTGATTAATTTGATTAATTAGAAATTTTTTAAATTGACACTTTTTTATTTAATATGTAGAATTTTTAAAAGTAAGATTGTAGCTGTAAGATGTAATTCTCGTACATCTTGTTACGATACGGGAAAAATTAGTTGTAATTAATATAATATCCTGGCAATCTGAAACAATCAAAAATATCTTCATTCTCATCATCATTTGAAACCAAAAGATATGACGGTCATTTATTTGATGTTCTTCATATTGATACCACAACCCAGACAAATAACAAGCCATAATATTCTAGTAATCTCAGACAATAAAAAAGGCCTTAATACGCGTCATCGTTTGAAACCAAGAAATCGTTTGAAAGACACGACGATTGAACAATTCTACTTTACGTTCCCTTAAAACTAGGATTTAAATACATTATTTGTAATAACATTAAGTTCACTTCCTAAGCGAAAATCCATCTTCTTCATAGACCAAAACGATCGAGAGTTGATTTCCTCCATTTTGTGAAAATCTTCCGACCGATCCAATCACCGATGCAACGAAGAAGAGGGTGGGGTTGCACGTGGCTTAATTGATTTGATTTCGAGGGGTTTTCATCCCACTTTCGCTGTGTACGACCCTGCAGCCCTATATTAACGTGGCCCTTTCCCCCCACTTCATGGTGTTTCCCCCCATAGTTTTCGAAAAGGTCGACCGGGGTTCGAACATCGATAAACTCAGCGGCTCACATGCTGAACGATGGCTTCCATCTTGTCATTCTTTCCGACTACGTGCAGCATTCATCTTGATGATGTATTGCGCGTTTAGAGTATTTGATATCGTTATAGGAGACTCTGTCATTCGATAATGATAATCGTGTCGCATTTACGGGTGCAGATATCGTTTCGTCGTTACGTCATTTAAATAGGATTAAATACGTTCTATTCTGCCAGTGATCTCCGGGATGACCTCTTGGCGATATTAATTAGAAATTGCAACATTAAGACGATTGCAGTGGTTGCTTATTCATTAGTAGAGTTTTTATGAAAATTTATACGTTTATGCACAGGGCTATGTATAATTATGTATTTATGACACTCTCTAAAAATTGTAACGAGAGGCTTACGTCGGATATTTTACCATATTCTTGCACATTATGTGGACTATGTATATTTTTGTACATTTAAATTCCTCATAAATGCAGAAAAGTCCACGCTCCGATATCTCCGAGATTTCCGATATCTCTTTCCAAAGATTATCAGTAGGAAATGTCACTTATATTATTATTATTAATAGTGCCCATTTATGTTATATTTTATTGTCCTATATTTTATGTAATTTAATAATTCTCAAAAATTAATTTCATCTCATATAATTTGCTAATTCTGAGAAGTTAATTCTTAAAATGAGAATATCAATAATAATAACTTATTAAATTTGTCAAATTTGAAGATTCTGAGTAAAAGTAATTCTTGTTCTTGGAAGTGTCAACGATGGATCATATGAAATATTACACATCACTCTAAAAAAAACCCAGTTTCCTCGTGTCTTCTAAAAAACGAAGGAAACAGTTGCAGATGATTCTTATTAGCATTTGCCTATCTACGTTAATGCAGTTTTTTGTTTTAATCGTAACTCGTTAGCAGTTCATCGTGGTAATCCTTCGAAAGGGTGAGTCACGATGGCCGGAAGTCGCCAAGGATGATTCACGAATCCGTCTGCTTGCAAAATCAGCACGAAAGCGATTTTTCTTCCGGTGGACTTGGCAAAATTATATCTCGCGGAAATATTCGGTGAGATCATCGTGCGTATAATTCGCCCTTTCGATTCGCAACACAGCGATTGGTCCTGGTTTCGTCGAATGGAAATCGCCATACGTTTGCAAGAGCCGCGAAATTTTGCCAGAAGACGCGTTGCGCAACCCATGCGAACTTGCGCAACGATATTCGCAAAATGAAACATCGTTTCCCAACGATCTCGAAATTGAACGTCCAACTGCGGTTTAAACTTGCATTATTCGCAATTTGTTGCAACAGAAGAGCGTCCGTAATAAATACCGATTTTATGATGCAAGCAATATCTCTATCTATAAATCAACATTTCGTCTTGTACTATATTCCCCATAAAAATTCCGCGCTAGTGTTTAAGTATGAATTATTTTCTCTTGTCTGAGGAATTGATACGATTTCTTTCGTGAAATAATATTTTACCAACATTTTAAATTGAGAAATTAAAAGAGAAGAATATTTTTAAATAATAATTATAATTATTAAAAAAACAATCCTTCCATTAAAATTAACAAGAAGAATGCATATAAGTATACATGTTATCAACATTTTAACGATGGGATGATTTTACCGTGAACGATGATTATGTTCAAATTTTTCAAACGATGAAGATATTGCTATAAAAACATCAAAATACATACAGAGAATCTTTTCTATTAATATTTTTACTATTATTTGAAAAATACGATACCTATATCTCATGTTTATACATTGCAAACGATTATCTCATACAGGGTGTCAACTGAGATGCTCCATTGCTAATATCTTAAACTATAGAACAATTAACAATTGCAATATCGCGATCAAATTACTCTATAACAACTATATTTAAACACAACATCAACCATCTGAAATCCTCCAATATCTCACACCTCTGCACATCCTCCAAATCCTCCGATACTCTCAACAAATTTCCCCAATTCCCGTAACTCTTTATAGAGGACCAGAAAGAAGATAACCTCCCCTAAGAACCATCATGCCAATTCATCTACCAAAAGGAAGACACGAAGAACACAGGTTCGCCTTTGGTGTTGCAGTCAGAGTTCACGGAGTAATTTTCAATATCCACCTTATTAGCTCGGAATAATATCTCGTCCCAGGAGCTTCGCCTCTCCCCAGGATTACACGGTGCTCGCTCGTTTCCATCGGCGAACGTGGCTGCCTCTAATACCGCTGCCACTCGAAACGAAATCTTATCCATATTTCGTGACTCGAAACACCGGGGATCGCGGACGACGAACACGCGGGACGAAAGGGGACGAAGATTTCCGCGAGGGCGAGCGGAAACGCGAGGAATCCGCGCGTCGAGGGGAGCCAACGGCTCGGTTTCCTTCGTCCCTTCGACACGAGCCTCTTTCGTTTACGACCACGTAGGCGTTTTTACGCGCGCATCCTCGATTTCGTTCCCGGACCAACCGGGTATTAAAGTTCTGTTTTACGCGTCGACGTAACCCCCCGCCGTCTTCCGTTTTACTCTATTTTATCCTGTCGGCGAATCTCCTGTGTTTAAGGAACGAGTGGGATTCTTAGATACCCTTTGAAGAGTTTCGTCATTTTTCGAGGAAGAACAGCCCCACCGAGAACCTTGGCTCTCGCTTACCATGCCGAATATATTCCTCACCACGTCGAGTTCTCTCGACAAGTTTGATTGCCGCGAAGCGTCGGCGGATGTCAGCGTTTGGTTCGGACAAGATGAACGAGCTCCGCTTGAAAAGCGATTCGAATAAGGGGCGTTTCGTATGGGTTCACTCTCTCTCTCTCTCTCTTTCGGTTTCGTGCGTCTCTCTTTTTCGGGCCTTCGAAAGAGTGGGAGACTCGAGGGGGTCGTTCCGTTCGTTTGGATAGGATACTCGCTACTCGAGTGGCCTCCGTAATAAATTGGGAATCATTTTTTGAAGGTGACTGGGTGATAGTAGTAGCCATAAGAGGAATCAATTTTTGAGAAAGTTCTAGGTTTTACAGGTTGCTTCTTGATTAGGTCGATTATAAATGATTGATAAAGAATTAAACATTAGTGGAATATGTTTTGAAGATATTTGTGTTTACAAAAGAAGTCACTATAATTATGTTAAAAAATAATTGTAGTTTCTCATTAATGACTCTAAGAAGCATCAGATTCATCGATATACGTACGTTTTTTGCAATTTCTAAATTTCATCAGAAGTTTCTAATATCTCGAAACTTGGTTTGAATAACGATACACATAATAGATAGAGCATAAAAATTCCTAAACAATATCTTTCTCATATGATGAATACAAAAAAGCAAGCTCGATTAAGAAGTCATTTGGAATCATTAAGAAACACGAAGTAATAACATCTGACCTATACGATCTTTCATACTAAATTTCAACGTGAACATAATTAAATAAATTGTAATTTCCAAAAGAAGAATCAAAATTAAAAAAAAAACCTTTGAGAAACGAACCTCGAAAGTAGGCACTAAAAGATTCTCAAAAATATTCGTATCTCAATAGTCCAACACAAGACCACGACAAAACTTGAAGCAGCTATGAAGCACAGCAAGCAGTTAGCGTCGAGCTCGTTGTGAAGATCATCGAAAGATTCTCGAGCTACTATTTCTCGGACTGGTTCGTCCCATTTGGCGACTACCCCCGTCCCCCATCGATATTTCCTCGTCGGTAAAGAGGAAGGATTCAGAGCGCGAGGCTCGTAACGCGGAGCAATTTCGCGGGGCCGAGCACCTTGCTATTCACCTTGAAACCGGTCCACGCCGAAGCTGTTCTTCGTTCAGAGGCCAGGGCCCGGCCGATCGAATCGAATCTTCATGTCCGATCTCTCGTTCACCCGCAAACGAGTTCCACCTCGTGCGCGGATGCGAGAATGATTCGCGAGTACCCGTGTTTACTTGCCGAGTCATCTTCTAAATTGCAGCGTGTTACGGGCCGTGTGTCGATCGTGGATCGATATTGCGATAAAAAGAGGAGAAAAACATTATTGGCCGGCAGCGGCGTTCATCGTGCACCGTTCAAGTAGCCGCGAGCGGGTACCGATGTCTAGCTCTTGGCTTCGCGCTCGTTTCCCCGTTATTGCTGAGCTGCGCAACCGATGCCACCAATAACGCCGATATATCGTAAATTGCATTCTAATTAACCGTAAATTTCATCGATGTCCAGGTACCTTTTTACATGTTCCGCGGAAATTAAGAAATTCTGAAGTTGTTTCGTATTTATTTTGACCACGTACGTTGATAGTTTCTGGCTGAATTGCGTTGGCCTGTTTTTTTGGAATTTGATGCAGTTCAATGACCTGTTGGTAAGGTTGATTTTTTTCTTTCTTTTTCAGAAAAAGACAGGCATCGATCTAGTATCTCTTACGTAATATAGATTTTTCAGGCGCAAAAGGTCAATCGAATTAGTAACATGTTCTAATTAACGTTAAATTTATTCAATGTCGAGGAACATGTTTCTTTGCAACGAAAAAAATTCCAGGATAGATCTAAAGTATTTGACGTATTTGATATAAATTCAAAATTCTTCGAATACGTTATCTAATCTCTGAATTTTTTCTAAGAAATATGAAGTATTAATTTGTTATCTGTTGAATGACATGACATTTTTAACGGCTGAATTATGAGTCCAATCATTTCGAATTCATTTTGTATTTCATAGAATAAACGATTCTAACGTCGAATAACTACAATGGTCAACGACCGATTATCTCTTTGAACATAAGTCAAAGGAAAGAAAAATAATATTAAAAACAGAGTGTACATTGTAATCCAAAAATCATATTTCATCTCGTTATTATTATTATTAGAATCAATATTATAATAACAATTTCGAAAACACGACATTCTAATCCTAAATTTCCTTAACCTCGAAATGCCAACAATACTATCCCCAACCTTTTAACTTTTAACCAAATACACAAGCTCTCTCTCTCTCTCTCTCTCTCTTGATCTCAGTAAATCGGTCCTGTAGAATCTAGAGTTTAGAACCACGTTGTTTGCCAAAATAATTTATCAACGTGATCCGCCGAGAAAGGTCAGAAGGAATCGCGCGGCGAGCAGAGAAAGTGTCACACGAATCTTTATCACGAGTTCGGTAGCGCACAAATTGGCCGCGCTATCCACGCCACTATCATTTAACATCGTCGTATATTACGAGCAAAGTTTGTTCGCGCGAGCTCGAGGCTCCCCGTTCCTTCCTCATGCTGTTGCACTCGAAAAGTTCGCATCGGTTCGGTCCAGCATCGAAGAGGGAGAAGAAACGTGCAGAGAGGACCTCTCTGTTCGGGAGAGAGGAAGAGATCGGCCAGTCGCGATATATAATGCCGCTGGCATGACAAGGCGAGAGCAATTAGATGTCGCCGGATGCAGCTGCAGGCGATTGCGTCATCAGAGTTACTTTGCAACCTTGATCTCTCCGGAGGGGTCTCCGTTTCCCTGTCCCCCACCTCGAAGTTGCTGGCCTCCCTCTGCCAGGTCTCAGCGGCCACCGCCTCCTCCTTTTTCTTCTTCTCTTTCTTCTTCATCGTTTTCTTCTTATTTTTCTTCTTCTTCTTCTTCTTCCCATTCTGGCCTCCGTTACATTACAGCCCCCTCGATGACGTTTCTCGCGTTTTCTCGGTTTCTCGGTGAGATACGTTGGCCAACAGTCCGATGGAAGGAGGAAAGGAGTGATGACTGGTTGATAGAACTTAATGATTATCGCTGTGTTTGTTATTTCTAGCGGAAGGACAGTGAGCGTAGTTGGATCCTCAGGTGGGAGGAATAATTGATGAATCGTACAATGTACACACGTGGCGGTTTGGTACATCTAGAACGTAGAATCTTCTCGTCGTTTCAGGTTTTCCTGATAGAAATACCGTCGTATTTTCGTTCACAATTTCGCTTATGCTTGCGTGCGGAATTGCACGTTCAATGTATGTTATATTTGAAAGCGCAGCTGTCACGTTGATGTCTTTGAAATTCCTGCGTTTTGAATGATTTTACACGATGTCTCGTACGCGAGATTAATTTTGCCAGTATTTTATTGAATTTCTTCTTGAAAATTGAAAAATTGAGTTTCTTCTTCAATTACTTTTTGTCCAATTACTTAGTCCAATATTCTCGATACATTTAACGTATCTTTGAATTAATTTTACAGTTACAGTAACAGTATTAATTTTACAGTTAAGTACACTGACGTGCTTGAAATAGAATATGCTTTGCAACAAATATAGGCCCAAATTTGTTCTTAAAGATCACATGGGAAACGATGAAATTATTCGAAAAAGTAATCGGTGTAACAATATAACCAGACCATTTTATTTGTCGGTAATAATCATACAGCTGATGAGTTTTATTTGCTGGTAATTACCTTCGGATAAAAAAGGGGGAACAGTTTCTTTCTTCTAGCATTCCTCTGAAATACATTTTCATTGTAGGCAAGTTAGAAACAAAGAAAGACACTTGTTTCTTTAAAATCTAAAAACTCTCAAATAACTACTCGTTAGCGAACATAACTCTTTACTGATTAATGGCACGAAACGAATCGTCTGCTTTTTTTAACGTCGAAAACGCTATTTTAGAAAGTTGATACGAAACGACCAAGTCCAAGTAGAAGGATTCCATTTTCTCCGACAGTTGCGTGTATTTATTAGAAACACGGCGTGTAAAATAGAATTAACTCGTAAATCTGACAGTCTCATGGCGTGACCCGGAAACGGCCATCCAACTCGTATAATTTAGACGCCTATCACGCCAAGAGTCATTAAACAGTCCTCTAGTAGGAGTCCGGGATAGAAACAGGTGCGATTCTCGCGAGATATCACGAACTTAGACGCGTTCCATCCCTTTCTTCTTCTTTTCGTCTTGCTCGATTTTCCATTTAGCTACGAAACGGGACAAAAAAGCGCGACCAAACGAACGAATGACTCGGTTTTTGCCGCACGCTGATGCTCCTGTGTCGTGATCCCCGCGGCGGAATCGTGGGACTCGTTAAACCGTGCCTTCGCTCAGGTTAATTATCCTTCCAGGCCTTGTATTTACTCTGCCTATGGGATTTTCTTGCCTGCTCGCGAGGAGAAAAAAGAGGAACGCCCACGGGGGGCCAGATTATCCAGGTCCTCTGCTATCTTCCTCCTATCAGACACGAACTTCGCTGATTCTTTTCTGCAACTTCTCCGTCGAAAAGAAACTCGACCACCTGTGTAAGTCGTAAAGGATTTCAGGAGCCAAAGTAGTGACCAGAATTGATATACGAATTTATTGTTTCTTTACTTGTTGCTGTTTCAGGATGGAATTTGACTCAAGTCTTCTTGTATCCATACTGTTGCATCTGTCACTTTCGGCTTAATCATATTTAAAAAAAAAAGATCGCTAAAAATTTCCTTAAGTTTAAAGAAGATATAGGAGAGTCGTTGATTCGTTAAATTTTTCAGTTAGAATGTTAGAAGCCTGTTTGTTTGACGAAACAAGATTGTGATTGGAACGTAAAAATTCAAAGATTAGGAATAGAACAGAATCATCTCTCTCATAGAAAACATCTAAAGATAAAATACGTAATTTTTCCTCGTTAAAACTTCCTTTTCGTTTTTTTATAATTAATATTCGTTCGTGCATCACAAGTGTCACATATATAATATCGTGTTATAAAGAAACGAGAAATTTAAAGAGCAAGAGATCGAGACCAAGTAGGCATTCACCAATCACATATGAACTGGTTGTCTGGTTTGGTTGTCCAGGCTATAATGCTTCAAACTGGTGATTGGATTTTTTATAGACTACCTTTGGTGTTTCTTAACACGTTAAGTACGAATCAGTTTATAAAACGTTTAGGTTAATCGGTTGTTAAAAAGTTGGCCCATCAGTCCAGAACTGGAAGATATCACTTAACTGGGTAATAGAATTGGACGATCACGTTCGAAAGCGGCAGTCCAAGTCATAAAATTTCTCGTGAGGACTTCAGACGAGCTAAAAGTTCCTGTATATCTAGTCGTTGGCAAAGTCACGTAGGCGTCCACCTAAATAAGGCTACGAAACACTTTCGACGTTAACCGTTCACAATTTGGAATTCATTAAAGACGCAACGTGACTCGATATTTTGAGTAGACGAGTTTCAAATTAACGATTTTAACGCAACAACCTGCGATCTTATCTGAACGAATAAACAACCCAGGAGATTTCTCGAAAAAGATCTATAAGACAGAGTAAATGGTGTTCCAAGTTTCAGTCGTATTTTTTTAAATGTTTATAAGCTTCGATATTTGGTGAGACCATATATGTCCCAATTTGACTGCTATCATTTTCAAGGTTAGACTTCATACGCAGCCTTAAATGAAATTTCAAAATGTTTTATGAGGCAGACGTAATATAATCATAAAAATATCCTATAATAAGTGTTCACATATTTTCTACTACAGGTCTCTTCCTACGGGTTTTCTTACAAATTTCCTTTCATTTCGAGTCCCCACCCCATGGTACTAAATTTTACGACGCTATTATTATTTTTAAGAATCATCGGTTTCTTTATAGCTGGCGGTTAAGAAAAAATTGGTAGACGGCTCAGCTTGTTCGATGATTTTCAGCAAGCTCTCGTCATCGAGTCAATTCTGGCGACATAACATAGCTCTCGGAGGAAAGGACGAAGATCAGGGTAGGGGGAGGATGTATGGATGCGGGCGTGAAACACAGTTTTCTTAAGGAAGGAAAAAAAGTTCCCACGGGTCGCGGAGAACTGCGGAAGAGGGATGTGTACGGGAGCACGTGTAGCGTAGCTGCGACAGCTTAAAGCCAATTCACACATGGCCGTCCTTGTTTCGTGGTTCTACCGTTTCAGATGCGTGCACGTTACGCGTGTTCCTTCGGTATGCAAGTGCGACTGCTAGACATCTGTTTGACGTGTTTGTTAGGCGATCCACAGTCATTCGTGAAGAGGATTTCCGAGATGAAACAGAGACCCTCCGATCCTACGAGTCTCTCGAGTGCTTCACGAAATTAGGAACGCCGATAGAAAAATAATTCTTCGATAGAAAAAAGATTTTTGAGATTCTTCGTTAGAGTTGGTTTCTGTTAATGAAAGTACCGGACAATAAGAATTATAATACAGAGTCATTCAGAGGATATTTTTAGATTCAATAATAATAATAGCAAGGGATAATTTCCGAAACGTATCTTTTCATATTTCGTAGGAAAATTGAATTGTTTGTGTTTAGTCTTAATCTTGTTACTGTTTTAGGTTTTCAAAAAATCTTTGAAGAATCCTGAAATATTTATTAACGTCTATATTACTTTATGCAATCGTTCGTTCAGTCATGTCTTGGAATATCTTTAATAAAAGTTAAAGTTCTGTTTGAAGAAGTGCAAGGGTGAAATTTTGATTGTCTATAGAGATTCAATTAGTAGGAAGAAAAATTTGAAACGGCATTAAAAAATGATCTATATAAATGGGTTAATCTTCTGTTCACCAAACGTCTTCTTTAGTTAAACTAAGCTATTAACTCTGATTCTTTATGAAAATTGTTGTTAAAACTCATAAAAGATAAAGAAAAAAGTAACTCAGTATCGATTCGAAGTTCAACGACGCAAAAATTGAAAATAGCAACTTCCTTCGTAAGAAAACAAAACACGTGTTAATCTGTCGTTGCATAAAGACCATCTATCTACATTTTATTTGACTTGATTGGTACAGCGGAAAGCCATTGCTGCCAGCTGTTTTGAATAATTAACCCAGCAACATCGATCCTCCGATTGCGTTCTTCAATCGAGGAAACAGCGGCGAACGGATTATTTCTTACGTATTCGGGCGAAATTTGGTTTTTAATCGACAGTTTTCTTGTAATTGTATTTTTTAAATTGATCAAGATATTGACAGCAAAAATGTAGAAATAGACTCGGAAGAAAAAATTCTAAGATCTCTGAAGACGTCAAGTTCCATTTTAAAATTGCCTTAAAGTACATCAGTCTCCGTATTTGCCTCTATTTTATCAAGAAAATAATCGAAGCAACTATTCAACGATTGCTCATCTGTGATCTCACTAGATGCAACACAGAGAAACAAAGAAAATTGTGTGTAAATTACCAGACGTCATTAGTTTTTCTCCACGCCAAATTAATTATCTTTTCGCGATGATCTTTGAAAAGACCGCCACGAACACGTATTTACAACGATGGTCACGTCGCGCCTCACATGGCGAACTACGAAACGGTTTTATGTAAATTCTAATCGCGCAACAGTGATATCATTCGACTGACTCACTGGCGGCGGTCACGTTGATCGGACTAATGCATTTAAGTGCGAGCAACCGGCGGCCAGTACTATTAATCGTCCGGTAATCGAATCGCTCAATTGACTCGATTTTCCTTTGAACGCTGGATCGTCTATTGTGCACCGCCTCCTCTTCCTCGGGTTCATCAAAGGTGCGCCACGCGATTTATCCCGTCACGATGATATAACGTTCTATCGATATTTACGGATCTATGCACTTCCTCCTTCTTGCTTTTTAAAAGTTTTTTTTTCATCTTTAAATATATCGATGTTTCTCTTTGCTGAATGGTCAAATGATTATGTAAAATAAGGGAATTGTGAAATATGAGAATACAATATGTGAGATGTGGAGTTTAGCCGATCGTTTAAGCTGTCTCTGTGACGTTTGTGATATCGTAACGTTTTCCTTAAATTTGGAAGATTATTTTTCGTGACATAGGAAGAATAAATATTTACTGTGAGTAGAATTTGATTTTAACGTTTTGAATGCTTTTATCAAAAAATAGCTACAGGTATTGTCATATTCTCGAAATGATCGCTAAAATGCTATTCTTCTATCGATCTTTAATTTCAAGAACCGCCTAATTCAACAACATCCAATTCAAATAAAAATAATATTGATAGCATATATCAGATAACAATATCTAATTCGAAATAACGCTAACTTTTTTCATATTCTCCCAGAGAAAAGCATTAAATCTATAATTAAAAGCACTTATACACAACTCAAAAAAACATAGACGTAAAAATATCCATCAACCTCTCCTTTCACTTCGCGATCTCAATCAGCGAATACCAAAAACATGAAGGAAAAACACGTTTCTTACATCAGTATTTCGATTACTCAACAATATCTAAGAAACTTCCCAAGAAAGACTTTTTACACCGACTGTTCCGTCGTCATTCAGTCCAAAGACCGACGTAAAAAACGAACAAGAAAAATCTATGTTTTTCCCTGCTAGGTAGCAGCACGATCTCGATCACGCTCTCGATCCCGATCACCGGCGATCCACGCCGGCTCTCCTTCCTGTCCCGTCTCCCTTTCCTCGACGTCTTCTTCGTCTTCTTCCTCTCGGACATCGTGTCATTCTTCACCGCCAGGGGCGTTAGTGTCGCCGGTGGACTCGGAAGAAGGAGGGGAAATCAGAGGGCCGTGTGTGTCTTCACCGTCGTGTGTGTTTCTAGCCGGTGCCCCTCGAGACTCTTCAGTGCTTCGCGGGCCTTCGTGGCGAACGGGTTTCACGAAATCGTTCCAAGTCTCATCCAACACGATACTTCTCTTCTTTTTTTCTACAAATCAAACTCCAAAGCCGAGAATCCAAAGAATTTGCGTTGGCCGTTCGAGTGTTTAGGATTCGCCGCTGTTGTTAAGACACGAGCTCGATTAACGTGTGTCATTTCGTCCAACGATCTTCGTTGCGCTCGGATAGAATCGGTTACTGGTCCTTGAATGGGAATTTATCGGTACACGTTCGCGAGATCCATCGTTGGATCGGTCGAGGATCAAAAAGCATATTGTTCTTCTTGTTCTACGTTACGCGTACAAGAATAAAATTAAAGAATAAAAGGAGACTCGAACGAAACTTGGAATAAAAGTTTAAACAGAAATATAAATTTTCCGAATAGTAGTTTGAATAAAGATCGAAACTTTGTACCAAATCGAAGGTTTAGTACGCGATATTTGTGATAATCGGGGTACTCGCTTTCCTCCGTGAGGAAGCAAAGGAAGAACTATCGGTGTGGTTTAAACAGTGTTTAGTGTGAAACAGTGACAAAAGTGATGAAAAGTACTCCAGTTGGTGTATGCCGAAGAAGATGAAGAATTCGTCGAAGAGATAGACACAAAGGAGATTATACGAATCTTCAGTCGGTACGATATGTACTCATATATGGTAGAGATCCAGCAGCGAGGTATAGAGTTCCTACGTAGTGTTCAGAAAGTAGGAACTTCATACCGTGCTCTTGGACTTGCCGAAAGATCGTCGAGCAAATTGTATAGCCGGCCGGATATCATGTACTTGCTATATATTGTGGTGTCGAGTGAGAGAAATGAACGAAACGATGCGCGGGGGATCGATGATGGAAAAGTACCGGCGGACGTAGTCAGAGGAGACCCGATAAGCACCCGGGGATTTATCAGCGATCGCTCCATCAGACGACCGTTCCAGGATGCTGATTTTGTCGAAGTAAGTCACGTTGCGAGAAACGAGCCCGTCCAGAGAAAACGTAGCCTTTTCCGCGAACAATCGGCTCACGTTGCCAGCCAACATCGCTTGCGTATCCAATCACGCTAATTTTCTTAAGGCAACAATTTATTCCATAGAACGAGTTTCCTGAACAGTTCAGATGGACGTTTCGAAGAGTTCGGAATACTTGTTATATTGGTACTTTGCTGCTGTCTTTTCTTTCAATTATTAGCTAGAATGATAATTTAGAGCGAACTAATGGAAGATTTAGAACGATCAAGGTAATAGTTCAATTTTCAGTAAATAATTTTGTAATGGTTCTTCCTTTTTCTTTCGATTAAGGATTTCATGAAATTCGTATGATGAAAGATTTGGAAGGATCAAAGTAGTATTTCTGAAGAGATGAAGCAAGTAATACGAATCTTTTGTTATATTGATATTTTCTTCCTTTTTTTTTTTACTTTGAATCGTGGGCTAAAATAGTAGCTCAGAGTGAATTAATGAAATTAGTAAAACGAAAGATTTAGAATAACCGAAGTAGATGGTGATCGATGGAATTTTTGAAAATTTCTATTTATTGGTTCGAGAATACTCGATTTTGATAATCTTAACAGGTCGATTTCATGATTAGCAGAAAATCTAATAATTTTGCTTTAAAAAGATATTTTTACTTAAAGAAAGATTTGCATTAGAAACAAAGCAGGTTGAAAAACGTGCAAAAAAGAAAAAAATGAGTAAGAAAAAGAGGAGAGAAAAAGAGGAATTGGTTATACATATTTGTATATCCAAAAATAGTGTGCTGAGGTTCCTCGGTTACCAAGCAAATATGCGATTTCAGGTTTCATTTTAGACACGAATGGTGGATTTTTCTGTAACCTTCTTAAATAGTCGTTGAACGTATAAATATCTTACTGAAATATTGTTGAAGAAAAGAAATAGCATATTTGGAGCACGGATGGATTTGATTGGTTCGAACGGAATTTCAGAACGCGAGCTATTTTCGTCGAATCGTATGATATGTTAGAAGGTGTAAGAAATCCGTCTGGGGAAATCGAGAAACCGTCACGATTAATAATTACCGATTAATTATCGATTCGTCGCGTCGCCTGACTGTGCACCACATGACCCTGCCTTTTACGCGAGCACCGCGAAATCGAGGCTATCTTGCGTATCGAGCCGATCACTCGCGAGCATTTTTCTTTTTATAAAATTACACGTGCAACTTAGCTTCACTAAATATTCAGATATTTTTCTAAATATTTGTCAAATTATTCTAGAACTATTCTATCTTGGAAGTTCATTAAATACGTAAAAGAACGAAACGTATGAAAATATAAATAAAAAGAATCGGATATCTGTTTTTCATAGAACAGCAAGAATAATATGTGTTTTGTAGAATATATATGACAGAATCTAACTGAAATATATTTAACAAACTCAGAATTTAACAAGAATATTTTGGAAATGCAGTATGATATTGTAAATTGAATTCGACGGATAATAAGATTAGAAGGAAGCAGACAAAATTTATATTTCAGACAGCATAATAAAAACACGCTTTTATCGGTTAGGTGCTCTAAATCTATTGGAAGAATAATGTTTTACGAAATTTAAGAGCTATGGTAGGAAAATATTTTGGAGCTGGTTATTGGAGAAGTAAATACGGCATGCAAATATTTACAAGACAGATTTCTAGGAAGAGACGTCTGCAGCGTGCAATCTCTATATGTATGGCATTGGGTTTTCAAAACTTTAGCGTGAACTACTATGTAATATGTACCAATTCTCAATGTCTTATTATTGTATCTCGGATTTTTAATGTTAGAGACAATTTTGTGCGATTATTTTACAAATATACAGAAATGCAATTTTTTTCGTCTAAACAAAAGTCCGTTTGCAAATGTAAAACATAAGAATTAAGAAACGAATTAAAAGTAAAGATCGTAAGATTACGTTACACGAGCAAAAGAATTAAAAATACGTAAAAAAATTCACCACTTTGGTATCAAAAGAGCTTGGTAAAAAATACAAAATTGCCAATCAACCCATTTGTTCTCCATCAAAAGCTAGAAATGGAAGAAGAAAAAGACGAAAGAAGAATTCGCAACAGAGGAGACGAATAAATTGCCGCGAAATCAATATTTCCGCACGAAGAGGCGGCTAACAGATAAACGTATTGACGATTCGCGCGTTCTCGATAAGCCGATATTTTTCTTCGATTAACGATAACACCATCGATCTACCATCCCCTTGGCCAGCTACACTTATCATGTAGTCGAGTCGACCAATATTGACAAACGTCAGATAGAGACCTATCTGACGATTTCGAGTATCCACAGTGACTGGAACAACAAAAATCGCCTTCATCCATCATTTGAAAAAATCAACATGAAAATATAAAAAGAAAATAAAGAAATCTTTTTACCACAGCTTTCTATGTATATAACTACACATATAAATTGCCTCTACACCTTCTATATTATATATCATAGGGTAGCCGAACAACCATTCGAACCAATATTGGTCCCGATCGATGTTTGCATGCGGTGACAGGATTATGTTTGACTCAGCGAATCAGTGCCACGGCCATTTGTCACCTCGAGATTAAATAGAGAGCCCAACTGTCTTGGAGGAGCGAATGGGGCATGGTACAAGGGTGATTATTAGGCGTCCCTACCTCCAGCCCACCCCCATGAGGTTATGTTCGCGCCTTCTTCTCCTTTTTTTTTTCCTCTATACTAGTTAGCAGCGTTACAACCCCTATGGAGATAAGACATCTCTCGCAGAGAGGATCCTGGTCCCTGGTCGTTGAATTAGCATGCGTCGGTCGCGATGATATTTTTCACGGTGAGACACGTACGGTTTCCTCGACAAATTGTCGCCGTTTATGGGCTCCAGATGGATATTTACATGAAGGGCGAGTCCGGCCCAAGCGCTTCCCGAGTTCTTCTCTGAACGTAGTACGTCTCTACTTGTTTCATCGAAGTCACCTATGATCGAGATGGTTTATTTCGGAGACACTGAAATTTCTTCGTAGTGAAATTTTTAAGATAAAAAAGTGACGCCCGATAGTTAGTTAAATTGACAGTGTCTTTTAAAAATTTTAGGTACAGATACGTGTTCTTTTTGATGGATGTTAACACATGGCTGGTTTATTTGGCGAGCATTGGCGTTTTTTTTTTTTTTTTTTTTGATAGCGAGACTTTTAAGTTTCGTGAGTATTTTTAATATCGTTTTTAATATCGAAATATTTGATATTGAGCGAGTAGAGTATGATATGTGATAATTAAATTTAGCGTCGTCTAAAAATCTTGTAGATTATAGATTAGGTTATAATTAGGAATGTATCTGAACCTTTTTGTTACTTCGTTTAAGTTCATAGTAAGTTAAGTTTAGTATTTTGAGATTGAATCACGAAGCAATTTTCGAGGGAAGATAATGAAGATATCCACGAAGAGATTACGACGATGTAGACACTCATAAAAAATTTTAGTTCAGCTTAGATACGGTAAAGAACTGATAAACTCAAGTATTAACCCAATCCAAACCACTTTTTACTTTATCTCGTACAGTTGCATTTCTGGTTTTATCCTTATCCCAAGTGGTTTTAAATTATCGGATAGGCTATTTAGATTTTCATCATTAAACAAAGAATGAAAAAAATAGTTGATTAATTATGTTTTTATAAATCAAAAAATAAAAATGTATACTTTTCTTAATATTTAAAAATCTCTTACGAATCATTAGAATTAATTGATAATAATTTGTTCATTAATTCGCATTACTCTATTCTCCAAAAAAACGATTTCTGTAAGCGACCAAAAAATGATCAAAAAATCACAAAATTATATATTTTAAATCATTAACATCGATATCTTTCCCAACCTAAAGATTAGAAACACTAAAAATTATTCCATTCGATTGAAATCACAAATAAATTTCTTCCACTTAAATTACTTTCAGTACCCTTTCATTCAATCGGATGCTCTATTTTTAATGCCTTACCTTTTTTTCAACATTTTTTCTTCGCATTTCCACACGTGACCCAACTATTCTCTTTCCATCGCTTCTTTTTATTCGTCTCCTTTTGTTTTTTATTTCGATTCAGCGTGACATTCGAAACGGTACGACATTTCGAAAGTTTCGATGGCACAGCATCTGCCCGTTTTTCCATGCGTTGCGTATACGAACGGCCCCAGCAAAAATCACGCACGTGAAGGTGGGGTGCATAAATTATAGTGAACGCCATCTTTCTCCCATGGCGTGCCGATTGGACGAACGAAAAAAATATCCATCCCTCGGCCGAAGTGGCTCCTACACACGGGCCACGATTCTCACCCCGAATACGCGAAACTATCGTGGCCGTGCGCGCCATTTTCCTTGCGCGATTTCCACCCCCGTTTTCCGGCCGTGTGCATTTCCCGAACAGCATTGTCATGCTTCGATTACTCGAAACTTAACCGGGGAAAAAAGTATATTGGACTGCTTCAAATCGGTCGTGCCAGTTACGTAAATTTTTTTTTCCAAAAAGAAAAATATTATTTAAATCGGTGACCTTTTAGAATACTCTACGATCTTCAAATTTTTATACTTTAACACAGGTTTCATTTTACAAACGTAAAAAAATGTATAACATTCTAAGATGTTTCATGCACACCAATAACAATTTTTTGATATTTCGGTAAAACTTCAGATATTGTTTTATCGTTAAAGAAATACATTTATGATACTTTTAATCGGTGGAAAAATAAATTTGGGTCGAAAATGATGGAAAGAACGCAGCACGGTGAAGTAAATTTTAATCGTGGTAGTTATTTCCCTGTTTTTTATTTCTTTGAATATTTCTTCGAAAATTCTTTATTGTTCTCGTATAATGATCTGAATAATTTTTCAGTGACAATTTTAATTTTATAGAATTTGATTAAAATGGTCGATCTATCGAAGTGGTTCATCATTTTTGTACTATCAAGTTCTTAAGAAAGAAATTGTGAGTAATTCGACACGATTAAAAGTGTATCGACGAACTTGATGGAATAATTTACATTTGTAGGTATCAGAAATACTTAAGAGAATAAAAACACTAGCTGTATCATTTCCATTAGTGTGTTGCTGTTCGCGTGCTCGAGTACGTACGATTAATCGCCTCCTTTTCTTTTACTTACTCCGATCAATGTTTTTCAAATCATAGGTTATTTAATATTTATTACAGAATTGATAGGTCGACGTTTATCTTAATTTCCTTATAATTAATACTTATTCTTATCAAAACCTATTTAACTGATACGTATAGCAGTAAAGTATGAAAGTAACGAAATAAGAATTGTTGATAATGTTTTAATCGTTCAAGCGTTTTCAACGCAAAATAATTTTCACGTGATAAAATTGTGTGAAAAAACATAAACAGATAGTTTAACGTTTGGCTGAAGGATTTTGTGAATTGCAAAAATTTTCAAGTGTCGCTAACAACGAAACGTTTGAAGTTATCCCATGAAATTCGTCGTAATAAAAGCATTTCCGTGAAACGATCTACTTGTTAGCTTGGAAACGGGATCAAAGTTTTATGTATTCTATCGTATCGGTGTATAACTTTTTACGGCGTTGAAGCACCATTATTGAAAATGGTTCTTCGATCCACGTGACTGTCCATTTCGAGGAATTGAAAACAAGGATATCAAAGGATCGGTTATTTGCAACAAATTTCAAATAATTTTTTCAAAATTTGTTCTATTAGAGGTTAACAGTTTAAAATTTGCTAATATAAAAGTTCTATCTATGTATCTATGTATACTTGTCATTGCTCATTTATTTCTTAATATTTTACTTGTATTGTTGTGGCGTGAAATCTTGTTATAAATAATTTTTAATGCTTATTTAATTTATGGATTTTTTACAAATATTAAACCTATTTATTTATTTAACAGCCGTTCCTTTTACTCAAATAAATGCGTTTGATCAAATAATTTTTACAAAGGAAAATTCAATGGAATGCAATTAGATGAAAAATAACAAAAATAAACGACAAAATTTAGCCGCAAAAATCGTTATATTCAAGTTTGTTAAATATAAAAAATATTATTTTACCGCTATTATATTTCAAATAGAAAGATACTGAAATACTGGTTAGATTAAAAATGGTTATTTTTAATCACTTCCAGTCTTCTCATTGATCAGTTTTTACCACATTTTAACATTTGTTTTTGCGATAGAATTCTATTGCAAAATTCAAAACGTTGCATTTCTTTCTAATGCATTCGTAACTCTCATAAATCTCAATCAGAATCATTATTAACTGAGAAGTTGAAATGACAGAAAATGTCGGTGAAGATCTTTAATAAGGCAAAAAGTGGATTTCTGTTCATTTTGAGACGTGCATTATTTATCATTCGAACGTTAATGAATTTTCAGCATTAATTACGTTTACATATTTAGAGGAAAAATAAATGTATGTATGTACAGTATGTACATTTCCATCTTTTTCAATTAAAGTCTAACTGCGATAGTTCTAAGAATTAAGATAAATTATTTTATCATTATATCTTAACTTAATACATTTTCTATCGTCATTCACGTCGTCCTTCGTTTCTTTGATCACTTATCTATTTATATCTCTACCATATCAACTTCTTAATGCCTTCAGATTTCACACGTGCTCGCAACACTGCACTATATTAAGTTATTAACTAACTAAACTATGAATTGATAAAACTACTCTTAAATATTGCTTCATCTCTTCTTCGCAAAGACACGCAGGGACTATACAACTAACTTTTATGTTACTGCCTAAGAGAAAACTTCAATCCCAGAAGAGTTGGAAACGTCTTAGACGTTTCCAACTCACGTATACATAGTTTCCAGTTGATCAGCTTATTTACCAGATCGGTTAACTCCGCAAAACAAAAAGTAGAGAAAATTGTTGAAATTATATGAAACAAGCATCAGTTAAATGTTTCGGCACTAGAATTTAAAAAAATTTCATAAAGTGGAGTTAATCACTTTGGCCTGTGAATGCCAGTTCTCATAAATCTTAACCAGGCCAATTCCTAATTCCCATGGGTCCCTTTTTCATTGTCTGCGGTACGTGAACTTCGTTTCTTGACCCTTTCAGTTGCGGGACAAGTGTCACGTTCCAGAATGTTGCAACCGTGAGCACCTGGTGCAATTGCACATTCGACGAAAATTGCGTCGCATTGTGTACTTCATGACGCCGGTACGCAACAGCGTGTCGCAGCAACTTTGGTCATTGAACTTCGCTAGACATGTGGTTCAAGTCTTGCGTGCACAAGGTGTCCAGAAACTCAGGATGCTCGCGCAGAAGGTGCGCGAAGTGCACCCCACAAGACGAATGATGGCCGTAGGACTGTTATATCGACGAGATTGAATGTGTATGGACATCGATGGATGAGAAACGTGTCAGAGAAATGTTTATGAAAAAATGCCCCGAATAAGAACTTAGTTATCCATTTCCCACCAACTATTCCCTGTCTGTCAAAACGATAACGTTCTCTAGTTATATATTTTCATCATTATTATTAAATATTTAATAGGTTTTTGTAATTGAAAATTTGAAGGAGATTCATATAGTGGTGAAAGAATGGCATTGAAAGAGCACGTCAAGAATATTTCCGAGATTGGATCGTGACAGGAATTTCATAAAGAATATTTTCGTAGTAATTTGCTATATCTGCAAGCTCTAGGTATAAGAATATGCTTAAAGATAGTTTTCGAGGTTTTTAAATATAAATTTGTATCAGACAATTTTGAGCAGATCCCAAATCACAGAAATTTTATAAATTAGGAATGAGAAACATAGTTTCTAAATGGGAAGATGTGATAGAAAATAACATTCACATATTTTCGCTACTTTCCATCGTTATCTGTAATTTATCCTAATCAGCTTGAAACTCGACAATATCTCAATACTGCTTCTCCAAAATTTGCCTACTTAATTCAATAAATTTCACGCAAGGAGTTGAAACAAAATCGCAGCATATAATTTTTCAGAAGTAGCTATTACATAAAAATTCGAAACATTTTTCTCGAAGAATAGTAACTTCGATTCTGATAAAAATACGATGATGACTTCGCAGAGATATAGATTCTTTTAATAAATAAAAATCACGTTACAGATGTAGGAGCGCAGGTTGATTCAAAGAGGCAACATCTTAGCGATGCTTGCCAGCAGAATCGATTCGAAAAATCAACACACCATCGAGAGCAACTGAAAATCAAAAGGTTGTGGAGCGAGTGAAACAGCGACCACCTATGTTAAACCCGTTCACATTCCGCGCGTACTTAAAAGCGTCCGATCGATCGTAATAAGGGCCGAAATTTATGGGGACGCGATAAACTCGACGATTTACGGCGCCATCGTCGTTAATAAATAACAAAATCGTCGAGCAGCGCGGCCGTCTGAAAACACAAAAGGCCGGGCCAGCGCGAAGTGTAATTTATAAATATCGCCCGGCCAATTTGTTCGCGTCCCCGAAGCGATAATTTCGCGTACCCGATAACCCGCTCGCATTGTGCGTCGATTCATAACTATCGTCGAGTTCCGTCGTTCGAGATATCGCTGGACACCGTACCTTTCGCTTTCCTTCTTTTCTTTTTCCTTTTATAACGTCTTGCTTTTTTTCCTTCTTCTTCTTCCTCTTCTTTTTATTTCTGACTCTCACTATGGCAACGACACGATGGTCTCAGAAAACTACCATAAGTGGTGATACGTTGTGTCAGACCACCGTGAGGATATGGAAGATAGCGTACATTAAGGATGTCGAGTGTCATCGATGTTCTTTTATTATTTGTCTTGAAATCTTCGTAATTTTCTTTGCTTCTGTTCCCTTTGAGTGAACGGGTTTCATTGTTGAATTTCTTCGTTTTATAGAAGAATCTATAGAATGGGTTTCTGGATGTAGGGATGTAAGAGATACGTTCGTTGTATTAAGAATATCGTTATTGAAAGATACTGCTGCTACTAAAAACAATTATGGTGGCTACTGTTAATAAATTAACTAAAGCGTTTTTCTTTTTATATCATCATTTGTAAAACATTAAATTATTATCATTGTCGAATAATAGACATTTCATAAATAATAATGTAGAAAAGATATTTTATTTAATTTTTTACTTTTCATGTTAAACTTGTTACTCTGCTTTAATTTCTATTTGCAGTTTCATTTACAGGGATTAACAAATTTATTTGTTTGAACGTATTTCGGCCACATTCGGATTAGCAACGTGTCGAAATATCTGTTCGAACAACGCTAAAACATTTGATACGGATCGGAAAAATCGACAAAATCGTTTCGTTTATTCGTTTGAAACAAACGAGCTCATAACAGTGGAGTATCGCTACGGACCCCAAGCGAGTTTATAACACCCTATGCCGCAATTGACGTAATTGCCAGCACAAGCAAATCAAGTCGCGTCCGCCGTCGTCGCGTGCACGTATTCGAAATCGTTTCAACAGGTCGATGATCTTCCGGTTTCGTTAACAAAAATTCAAAAATATTCAAAGCTTGAAATGACTTGTAATAAAAATACCAAAACTTCATTATTAGTTGCCGTGAATAATCAAAATATTTATGTGTTTGTTTCGTATGGTTTTAAATATGGGGAAACTGTAACGAAAATCACTAGAAACATAGATTTAACTTTTGGAAAATGTTAGACATTTTCTACTTCATCTAAATAATTTTTTAATTCATGAATTGTTTTAAAAGGCCCTATATCAGTTTCATTCCAAGAATTAAATAAAAAAATTAAATTAATAAAAACATCCTCTATTCTACTTAAACAATTTTTTCGCTCATTTAATTTACATTTAGTTCAATTATTCTGAAAGAAATTGGAACGGTTACGTTCTAAGAATTTTTGAATTTTCAAATCGATAGTTCCTATAAATCTGACGTAATCAATTCGATTAACAAATGAGAAGATACAGCGAATCGTGTAAAAATGATTTCCCTTAAGCGTTCAATATTTTTAAGAAACTATGCATGCTTGAAGTTTTATTTGAAAAAGAACAATTAATATTAAGAAGTATTAATTCAAATATCATTCAGGACACTATGAAGAATTTCAATTCTATTTTATTTTATGTTCGTCAATTTCAAGATAAATTAATATACAAATTTCGATTTTACAATATTCCTTCTAAATTGAAGTGTATTATACCATGGTAAATTTGTCTGAATTTCAGTGAACTCGAAACTTCTCTTATTCTACGTTAAATGCGATCCAGTATGAGCGTACATTCGTAAAGTGCATCGTTGCCCCTCGCAGGAAGTCAAAGCGGCTATAGTCGCATCGTGGTAATGGAAATCGTAAACATTAATTAGCAGGATGACCCTGGTCTGTGAACGAGAAATGGAATTCTGAACTGCAATACGTGGCTTGTGTGACGTAAATCCATCGATCGTTGATCACAGAGCATTAGATTATACGATATAGAGCACAGTTTACTTTGACAAAGAGAAACATCAAGCAGTAGGATGAATACTACTGATTTATTCCCCTTGTGCTTGTCCAATGTGCGAATATATCGGTGATTATTTAGTCGAGACTCGAAATAAGAAATGCAAAGCGAATTTTAGTATTTGAAACTTCGTAAGATACATGTTTAATAAATGCATTTAATTTACTTTCTTGTATCAATTCGAATTTTGATAAATAATCCAGATTTATCGATGCTGGTTTTTCCTTTCCGTTTAATTACTCGATAGTAATTCAGAATCTGATAAACGCGTTACATTTATCGAATGAAGTAGGGAATCGAGATTTGTTAATTACTGTTTTATCTTTCCGAGAGTATTAGAAGATAATGCTGAAAGACAGTTTCGATAAAACCTTATATTCCACGATCAATAAATTTGTCACTTAGACAGCAAATTAATAAATGCCGTTGTCAATATTGTAATACTTCATTCATTGTTATCTTATTTTATTATCTTTATCTTTGCGTGTTTTACAAAGTCGGTATCGATCCAGTACAATCATGTACACAGGCAATAAAAATATTACGTTTAATCGCACACAATATTATACTAAGTACTAATTAGAAATGGAAAAGTATGAATGTGATCAAACGAGTATTTCAACTTTAAAACCTGTTATTCATTAAATATTCCAGATGAAAAAATTATCCCGACTTGTAATACGCGGCTTTGAAGATTTATTTTTAGCGTCTTAGCTTGAAATTCCTTTTTCATTGCACAAATAATATAAATACGGATGAACTTTAAGAACGATTTAAGAAATCGGTTAATCGACCGTCTCGAACGTTTTCTCAATAATTTAGAAAGCGATTTTAATTCCGATTGTCACGATTGTATTTCGGTGATACGAGCCAGGGCAGATGCAGCCGGGGTCATCTCTGAATAATCGATCGCACCCGAAACCGGCCAGAATTTATAACCGACGATCCCTCTTCGTCTCAATAAACTTGTATAATCGTGCAATATGGTTATATATCGATTCGCCATAAAACAGACGACTGCTCCATCCCGGTGAAATACCGCGAAAATAACTCGCCACGTTTCGTTTAACTCTCCGCAGATCGCCGCGATAAAATCGCCTATAAAATTCAACTACCTGTCGCGTTCATGTAAAAAAAAAAAAAGGGAGGCAGAAAAAGAAAAAAAAAAAGAAAAATAGAAACAGAGGAACGGAACGGAAAAAAAGCGTACGCGCGTACAAAACTACGTGACGTGTGTCATACACACAGGTCGATAGGTGTCACGTCACAGTCGATCTGTACTGTGCACACCGTGTTCAGCAAATCGTTATACAATCAGGAAGAAAGTGATTGTTGATGAGTAAAAGAGCGTAAAACGTACGATGCGGTTTTTCCATCTATTGACTGTGTACTACACAGCGTGTAATTTCTTTTGAAAACGACGAGCTATAATTTTTTGCGTCGTAAAATATTAATAAAGACGTTTGTATCATATTAATCATCTGAAAATTAGAGATCCTAATTTATAGAGAAATTATAGAGGAAGTCTATATTATTTTCAATAGGAGAAGAATCTACATATCGTGTTTCTTAGAATAATAAAAATATTCATCATCTCGGGTTTTTACATATTTATGAGAAACTTAAAGATGCATAGAATACACGCAATACGCAAAAAGCACGCTGCAAATAGTTTAAATTGTCATTTCTGAAAGTCAGTTTGTACACAACATAAAATGTGCATGGAGTATAAAAAAAAATGTATGCGACAAAAAACTGGTACGACCTGCAAACATTCACTGCATACTCCTTTTTACGATTGTTTAAATGTTTCAAACACCAATAGAAAGAAAAAGAAGGAAACGTGTAACTTATCAACCATTCATTGTTAAAGACGAGACGAAGAGAAATATTATCGTTTTCTTGGTCTCGTTGTTTTCGCCTTTAGCTGCATTTAATTGACTCCGCGGTTTAACTGTGCAAATGTTTTGCCGACTGCTGTTGTTTTCGCACTTGCGGTTCGTCGACTCCGCGGCTTTCGTGACGATGCGACGCGACGCGTTGCGGCCAAACGTTTCGTTATTCGACGCGTCGTATTTCCGGGAGAGAATGCTATCTGTCGCGTACATTCGTCCATTTCGTTCCTCGCATTGTTTTTCTTTCTTCAATTTTCGTTTCGTTATTTTTCTTTCAGTTTTTCCCTTTCGTTTTAGTTGCTACTCTCACGATAATGCTCTTCGTCACTCGATAAACCTATCGTTGACGCCTTCGTCACTTCCCGCAGTCAGATTCTCGATACCAAGTGGTCACTATGAAATTTGGAAACTTCAATTGTGACTTACAGTTTTTCAAATGTAACATACAAGCTGTCCTCGAATACATCTGGGCATGTTTCGTAACAAAATAGTGACGAATTGTTTTAATGATATACAGTTAGGGGCAAAAATAAGAGATCAGCTAGTGGAAATAAGTATCAATGAAGTCTCGTTAAATATGGTTTGTTTGCACAAAAATGTAAATATTAATTTCAATTATTTACTAAATAATCTACTACAGTACTACAAGGATATATAATAAAGCTTATGTAGTATGTGACAGTAATACTAGTTTCTTTACATTTCATTCATATTTATTTGTCTCCGATTGTATTTTAAGATCAACGTTATTCTTCTTTTTAGATCTAATAACGAACATCATATGCTTAATGTCTTAATATAATCTCAGCCGTTGCAGACTCTAAATAACAATCTTCAAAACGATTTCAATGACTTAAAAGAAGTACGAATTTCTATATCAAACTCACAAGATGAACAAGATTACAGTCTGAACGATTAAAAACCATGCACTTTCTCACAAAGTATTGTCACCTTCGTTAAAGTTTTACTACGATTTCGACAATTACTTGTTTCGTTAAATTCATGCGCTATAATTCAATTCCGTGTTCGAAAATATCTAACCGAACGGAAAGAAAGAAATTAAAAAAAAAGGAATAAAAAATGGAGAATGCAGTGAAACGACATCGCAATTAAATCCGCAAAATATGGTTGAGCGCGAATTATTAAAATCAAAACGGGAGGGGGATGAGCACGGGAGATAAAATTTTTCAAACGAAACGCTGCTTACAACGCGGGCGCGACCGCGGGAAACCTTCGGAATAAACGAATATTTATTTCCGGTTCGCCGACTGGCGTTTTAATTTTAATAAATTCAATTAAACATCTTCCACAAACGAACGAATTTCTGTAACGACGTTTTCGCTGCACGTAAATCGTTTCGACGGCTATATTTATTCGAAATCGTCGCGGAGAGCCGGTATCATTATGAAAATTTATACACCGGCACGAAATGATTTTGCTAAATTGCTTAATTAGTGAACCGTGGTTTTAAAACGAGTCCTTCGGCTACGTTCATATTACGTGTACGGAAATTTTCGATAATTTCGACTGTCGTAGCCAGAAATGTCCTAATTAAAGATTATCACTCAACTTCGGAACCCTGCGTAAAGAAATTGCGAGCTTTATTCATGTTTGCGCGTGTATTGTGTAAATTTAATATGCTTTGTTTATTTAAATAAACGTTAACGCACGATTCGTTTCGATAAAGTTTAATGTATTTTGTGCTTTTATCGAATAGAACATTTGTAGGGGATTTTTCAAAGCTGGTACTTTTAGTGGAGTACCAGTGATTTGATCGATGCCCTCGGCTACTCGTTTGTTTCTGTTGTAATCTGTCTTTCTGTGTGGTCGATGATCATCAAACGTAGATATCAAAGGGGACGGTTCGTTCCGCGATCTATGGCGGAAGATCTTTATCTCCTAGCGGACCATTCTCCCATAGTTATATTCTTCTTATAGACCTGAAGGGTCTTTAGCGGAGACGACTCGAACTTGATGTCAGAGATCGTTGCTATCCTTTATACTTTATGCTGCTGTTATATCTTTCATTTAATATCAGCTTTCACACATTTATTATGTTAACCCTTTTTAAATGTTATTTATGTATTCTCATTCTCGCTTATCAAGTCGTCTACATCAATTTAACTGGTTCTTGCTATTCCAATCGCTTTCTTTTTGTAGTTGCTATTCAAATAATTTTATCTTAGCCTTTGACTATATTATATTCCCCTTCGTTTACAATAATATTCTTGTTTCAACAATTTCATGTATCTAATATTTCTATCTCTGTAATTTCATGGAAGAGATGATTTTTCTAAAATGCATTTCCTACGATTACAAGGTAAATATAAAGTTACGTTGACACACACGTTTCTGCTACTTATTCTCCAACTTCAAAAATCTCTACATATTTCTTCGATTCATTATATTCAGTGTTCTGTTCTTGATAAAAGTGCAATTGTTAAACAATTAATTTGTAATAAATTCTGTTCCAATATTTTTCTTAAATTCATTAAATCATCCAAGGTTATCGTATACATGTAATAATACGTATGATATAAAGGATGTTAGAACGAACGGCTCTAAAACTTTAAGGGCCCCTAGTATTCACAAAGGGGAATAAAAATATTTAATCAATATAGGCATTAAAATCAATACTTTCGGTGTAAAATATAATTTTATATCTCTCTGTATGGATACTTGTACACAAAGTTTAGCAAGTAATACAACAAATCCTTGAACAACGGATATCTATAATTAACAAATTTTTAAGCAAAGTTATATTACATAGGCTGTTACGGAATAACAATGTCTCAATAAACAACTAAATATTTTGACCCTAACGAAGGAAAGCAAAGATGGCACAAAGTAAACGACGAAACTTTAGTTTTCCTCAATCTCGAAATGGTAGATAGGATATTTTAATTGAGAAATGCAATATTAAAATCTTAAATAATTATTTGTTAACATCCTGTATAGAACTTACGTATATACAACATATATTCTAACTATAGTGGCTATAAAAGATATTTATTGTATATCGTCGAATGAAACGCTCTTTTTTTAGCAAATTCTACATTTCGTCTTCGCAGTATCAATTTTTTTACAGACAAACGAAACTCAAGTGTACTCAAAGTGCACGAATAATTTTTGTGATCATTGTATCTACTCTCGTATTTAATGACATGTTTCTTTGCCGCTGCTGCACCATATTCGACAGTTTCTTCTTGTTAAAATCTACGTCATGATAAATGAACTGCCGATGGCCGCTAACCACGCCGGAATGCGGCGACGTCCGCTCGAATAATCACAAGATAATTACTTTCCTGCACACGGTCCGCCCAAACCGCTCAAAAGCCGGATCTCCAGTGTTCCCGCGGGAGTTCCAAGGATTCACGAACGGACGGACGCGTTAAACCGCAGGAAGGAACGGTCTTTCGTTGGCCCGGATACCTAACTCGCTTAAAACTTCTCTAAGAACAATTCTGTTCGTAACTTTTGCAAAATTGATTTCTTCTATTTCGTTCTTCCTTTACGATTCGTTCGACGTCTTTCTCGTTCTTTGTAACAATGTGTGATTTTTAAATAAAACGCTGATTTTTGTAATAAAATTCCCTATACCATTGAAAGTTTAAATTAGAAAAGCTATCATCCTATCATAAATAGTACATTATGCTAACTAGGTAAATGGATTGTGGATATTGATGCGTACTAAATTCATAATTTATAAAATATTTTATGTTGAATAATCGTTTAAAGCGAACTTCCACGCCTTTGGTTGTGAATAACGTTATAAACAATTTCTGTTGCAATAGTTGTACATTTCCTTCATCAAAATCTAAGATTTTGTACTGAAACAAAGAAAATATGGAACGAAATAACAGGAGATTAAATTAAACGGAATAATGGAACGAGCTCGGTACGAAGTATTCAGAGTTCGAAACAATTTAGATATGAAGTGGCAAGCACGAACATTGTATTACTAATTTAGTATAAACTTCACGGAAACATTTCATTCCCCATCTTGAACAATCACTCCACTTTCTATTCGTAGAAAGTTAAAAGCAACATTCTTACCCCCTGTACAATTGAACTATGATTACTCGCGAAATTTTCCAAGTTATCAAGGTTAATGAATTTTCTCGAAAAATTCACTAACAATAAATCTAGTACACGTAAATTTTACCAATTTTAAGTCAACCCATAATCTTAATATCCGTAATAACGTATCATTGTAACATAGAAGTTGATAATCTACTATCTCTGTAACTTATCAATTCATTAACGTTATTGATTGGTAAATTATCGTGTAAGAGTGTCCTAGTATCCTTAAGCCCTATCTCCACTGACAATGAGACAATAACAAGAAACTGTTTTCGGATATGCTGTGATAAGAAATGAAAAAATTCCAAGAAACAGCAACTTATAGAAACATTTTGTCCACTCTGAAGCAACATTATCCGAGGAACATCTGGTTTTTGTTTCAGTTTCAAGCCTATTTGTCGCTAGCAACAGATATACGCCATTTGTTTCTGTTTGCTTACGTGTTGCCGGCTGCTTCCTGTTTTTCTTTTATTTTTACCGCTTCGAATGAAAACAGTCAACAAACGGCAACATTACTTCCTGGTAACGAAAACACTTTGAAAGAAACTTTGAGAAACATTCGGCAACAAGCGGCGTCGTTTTCAAGAAACACGAAACAGTAACAAAAAGTTTTTCGTTGTTGCTTCAGTGGAGACAGGGCTTTACATTATCAAAAACGCTTAACCCAGTAACAACCACAAAGTCAATCCCAAACATCGTTCAAATTTTCATCCCCAGAAAAGAAACGAATGAATTTATAGAGCGTATCCATCAGCTCATCGAGAGGCTGGTTGTCTGGCTCCCGCCTTGTCCTGTTCCTGCACGCCTCTCTGTTTCCTCTTCGTTTCCTCTTCGTCCCTTTCTTCCCCCTTTCCTCCGACACAGGATCCCAGCTTCGGTGATGGTAACAACGGAAAAGGATCCGCGCGCGTATGTGCAGGCGCACGTAACCGAGGACAGCAATATCGGGGGTGGGATTTATGGGGCATGACGGAGATTTACAACGCTTCTCGCGTCCATGGGCTTCATGGATCGCTGGATCGTAGGGGGACCATGTTCCGCTCGCTTTCCATCGTTCTTGATCTTCTTTTCTGTTGTTGTTGGTACGCTCTCGGTGCGGCCTGTGGCTCGCTCGCTGCACCTGCACCCACGATCGCGCAATCGAGAAACGTCAGATGCGCCCGCGGCCGAATGCGAATCGGATTCGGGTTCAACGAAACGCGTGGGAGGGCCCCGCATGGCAGAACGTGCCGCTGAATCGTAATCGACTCGGTTACATCGATGCAGCGCCAGCCAGGCCGGTGTTCTTTGTTCCTCGTACGTGTCGTTTTCGTAAGTATTTTGCTGGAAGAATTTACCAAGATGCTGAAGGCCGTTTTCCTCGTCTTGTGGTGTGACATCTATTGCCGTTAAGTTTCTGTAGGCTGTAACAGTTCTGGGTCATAGAGATTGTCATAAAAGACTGGGTCTTTGAGAGGTTAAGAAATAAGCATATAATGCTATATGCATATGCATCATTTAAACAAAGATATCCTTTTTATAAGGTGCACCAAGACTTCTACCAGTGACTGTATATACGTTATTCAGTACCATTGAGAATTTGTTTATGAATATTTATGAATTATCCACTTTGGTCTGGCCTTAAACAATGAAGAAACTTTTCCTAGTAACAATATATATGTAACTAGGTACTAGGAATCGATCGAGATGAACAAATTTCATCACGAACGAATATAATCTGCATTTGCTGACCAATAACAATCGACATTCTAAGCTCCTTTCAACGTTTAATATCAACAATTGGCAAAAGACAAACTTGTCACACAGCTTATAATTCAAATTTTATATTCAAATCTTATAATTCGAATTCGTAATCCAAACAATTAACACGATTAACGCGCTCTATCGTAATAGAACAGATCTTATCCGCGCATTTCAATCAACTTCTTTCAAACGAAATGAAACTCAACCCACAGTTTGCGATTGGAAAACTTGGTTTGGCACAGCACTCGTTCCGTTTCCAAAGCAATCAGACGAGAGAAAAAAGTTAACCGTACCCCTTCAACGTAGCGATTAATTGGAAAATCATACGTTTTCTTGGAATTAATGGGAACGAAAGCACGTGCGGCTTCGTACGGTAGTGCAGTTAATTGGCGCAGCTCGAGACGCTTTTATTGAGGGTATTAATTTGGGAGAATCGTAAACAGACGCGAACAACGCCCGTTTCTGGATATTATTCGACGAAAAACCGCAACGGCTAACACTCCGCTCGCCGGTATTTTTTCTTTTTTTTTTTTTTCCTCTTCTCTTTCCATCGAGGCCGATCGATAGCTAATTACGCGTTTACTCGCGTCGAAACGAATCACCCGCGGACGAAATTAAAATGATTTTGACCTCGCGCCGACAGTTTTTCGGCCATAATAAACGGAAATAACGAATAGTCCGCACCCCGGACGTCGTTCAAATAAAAATGTACGCGTATGCCTGCTGTCTAGCTTAAGCGTATCTGTTTTACTAATATGTACGTGACTTCCGTTTCTTCTGGTTTCTCATCTTTTCCTAGCTATGTTTAGTAGCTTTCCTATGTTTAGTAGATCGAGTGTACGCGGATAATGAGAAGATCCTTCGAATTTAGTTTCATATAGAACGGATTAGAGTGATTTGTTTAAAGGAACTCGCTTTGGTAGTCACCTTCTGATCGAATAAATGAATTTAATTTAAATAGTTGAAAAATAAATTTCTTTAAGCGTCAATGTTTTATTAAAAAAAAAAAAAAAAAAAAAACACCCGTTCAATCTGACACGATATGATTTGTTTGATTAAGAGATTGCAGAAAAAAAATGGGGATGAAAGAAATAAGTAGATATAAGTATGTATATAACGAGAATGAAATTTGTATGATGTATATGATTCACTGGTATAACATACCGTGAACTCAACTAACTCGATAGTATATACATATTTAATGCTCGAAGAATACAATCTCTCTGTCGAACGAGGCCGCCCCATAAATCAAGCAGCGAGTATTTTCACGATTCGTTGTCCCATCGTTCCGTCAATTCTCCCTCCCGCAGTCTGTTTCGTAAAACCACCCAATCCGGATTTCTCCGTATTTACAAACATTCGCGCGACACGGCCACAATTCCTGCTCATACAATCCATCATGCACTGCGAAGAATTTGTTTCTAGTCTTTTTAACTACACCTCGTCGATCCGCGAATAATTAATCGAATCCTTTCCGAAGTTGATTGACAGCCGTACAGTGTGTCATTTAGCAATATTATTCACTTTCTAAATAAATTATTCATCATCTTTATGGTTTAAAAAAAGAGATGAAAGGCTGACGTCAAAATGGTGGCATTCGATGTACCGTGGTATTTAAATATAAAGGATGTTTCTGCAGCTGCTGATAATTTCAGTAATCATTCTATTAATAGTTTTATCAAGCGATTCCAATAAATTTCTGTTCTCTAATGAAGGTATTTTTAATTTCAGTATAGTTCTTATAACATCTACATATTATAGAAATATGACTAATATAATTTAAAAGAAAATAAAACAATAACGATAAAGTAATATTTGAATACAATGGACGCTAATAAAAGATTTTTTAAACAGATCTTTAAACTGTATTATACATAGACATCTTTTATTTTCATATTTAATTTACACAATTTAAATAATTGTTTTTATATTCATATTTATATTTGCTACACGAAAATACGTACATTATTTTCCAAAGGTTTTTCAAACGTTCGAAAGGTGTATCTTTAACAATGATTTTTTTATCTTTTTTCCTCGAGTCACGTATTTCCAATTTCTATTTAATATTTATATTCAAATTTGACTTGTTTGTTGGAATAATCCATCAGTCAACCCTTGCTCGAAACTCGTTCGCTCTCTCAATACCAACGAGATCGTTCGAGAAACTGCGATCGAGCGGCAAGGTCGAGCGATTTGAAAGTGGCGGCGCGCGTGCACACTGCACACGTGGACACGCGTCGAGGCAACGCCTCGCGTATATCTGCCCGCGAGGACGGGTTAGACACACACCCGTCGATCCAGTATGTAGATTTGTGCAGGTGTCGCAGCGTTTGCTCGACGTAGTTCTCAATTTTAATCGAGCAAAGGAGGGAAAAGAGAGAACCGCCCGGCTGACACGGCTCGCGCACGCGTATACGCGCCACTTCAAAACCGCCTGACACCGCTCCATTCGTCGATGTTTCTTTGCTTCACTGAGAAAAACTCCACGTCGATTCTATCCTAACCTTCTACAATCCTGTATAACTCGATAGTTGTACTCTTATGTATCCATAAAATTCATTTTGTTTTTTTTTTTTTCTCTTTGGTTTATTATCATATTGGTTCGTTAGACGAACATACATGGTACAATTAGAAGCATATTTTCTCAGATGTCGGTGTGATAGAGAAAGTTCCAAGTAGGAAGTTTTGTTTCCTCTATAATTTAGGTAATAGCTTTTTAGGCTTTGCGGATGTCTAACACAATATTATTCGTGTATATTGTTAAAAAATTAAAATAGTTTCTGAAGCGTGACATTCTTCGTGTTAAATAGCATAATTTCATTAGATAAAATAAAGATATTCTCGTTTTAGGAAGTAGTTCGCTTTTGGAGTCAATTTTAGCAGATGTCTCAAGTTAGCTGATTTTTTCAAATTTCTATCTTCTTCAATATAACCCGCGTTATATCGTTGCGTTGTACTACAACTAAGATTACTAAATCTGCTGCGTATCAAAATTGTGAAGGAAAGACGCGATAAATCATATTTTCATCTTTTTACAGGAAGATTTTCAAATTTCTCTTCGAGATTAAACTTTTCGCCTATCTTCAAAAACTTTGAATTTTGAGAAGTCGTCCCCCTTTTAGCTGTGGCATGTTAACTCATTGGCTTATTATTATCGACATATCGATTTCCCACGAGTATTACTAATTTTATCACAAATTTGTTTATAACATTTGTAACAATTTCCTCCTTCTGTCAGAATGAGATATTTTTAGAGACTATAACCTTCATTGTCGTAAGGGAAGAAAAATTCAGCAAATAAAAAGCTACGGTATTACACGTTAGATTTCGTCCATTGCGAATTGAATGTTTTAGTCTGCTAATGAGAAACTGAAATTTATTCAAAGATCAATCGCGAGATAGTGTGTCGCTTAACACCTATCAAACCTCCGATCGTACCCTAAGTATTGGTTAATTTATGAGAGCGATAAAAGTTGCATTGCATTTAAAATCTGATAATGGTACCAGTCTGTAAGAGGTGTCTTCAAATATTTATATTTAAATCAAATTATTTAAAATGATATGATCATTTTTCTCACATATAACGAGTAATATATCCACCGTGAAAGAGAGAAAACTATTCCAAACATAGTGAGAATTATTTTTCCAAGATACGAAAAATACGTGTTTCCTTTATAACGAAGTAGACCTTATGACAATAATTTACTTCGGTTCAATTTATTGGAGATATAAAGCTTATAAATGGAACGTAACATTTTAAGAAATATACATTTTTTAAGAACCCTTGAACCAAAGAATGTCACTGATTTTTGACTCGGCTAATTCCAAGATAATTGGAAGAGTTTTTACTCTTCCTCAAATTGTCTACGATTGGAATAAATATAGGCAGTAAAGATTATAAAAAAAAAGAGAAAAAATACGTCCCATCAATTAACAAATAGATACCAGAATCATAAAAAAATACGTGAAAGAAAATACAAGTCCTTTAAAGCCCATAAAATCGAGGAATTCCATTCACTTTTAGGTTGAATAATTCCAAGGTAATCTGAAACCTTTTTGTCTCACTTTCTTAGTTTCTCTTTTTCAATTCCGATAAATTCAGCCGTCATTATTTTTTAAAATATAATTAATGCACAAGTACTAAAATTATATTCAAATTTCTGCAATAATTTACTTCATATTGCTTATTATATTCGTTTGACGTAAATTGCACCATCGGAATATTGAAAAATCGTGATAAATGCTACGTCGATGTAAATGGTTCGTTGTTGGCCGAAGCGACGACAATTAACAATTTCTCCGTAGCCCGTCAAGTATGCTTATTAATAAACGTTACTTCATGCCGCGCATAAATTATTTTGCATGATCATCGCTGCACTCGTTTAGCACATCTTTAAGGCGATCGACAACTGCGTGAATCATCGAAAAACCGAGCAACACCAAACGTCTAAGAATACGAATGACTCGACTCGATGCTTCTTTATCGTGTATTCTTCGATATTAACAATCGTTGCTTTCTCTCATGTACGATTTTTTCACTGCGATTAGTGTTGTTAGATCATCGTTTTATAGTAACGAATGATACGAGACATTTAGTAAATGGTTTTCGTAATGACAGGCCTGTTAACGATGATTTTAATGTCTCCTTTTCGATTCAAGTTAGACTTTCCTTTCAATTTATTATGAAATTATTTCACAGATATTTGAACGAAGGATGTAACAGCTACAGAGAAGTATTATCTGTTGGCATAATTGAAAATGGAGAAGTTGACACAATCGAAAATGGTAGGAACGAGAAAGACCACTCGCCCACGCGAATGTCTATCAATAGAGTCTTTCGTCAGACCCATTTTGCAATGTGGGATCATTATGAGTTCTGAATTATGTCATTTTTGTGTATGTGTGCTCGTATATCGAAGAGTATAATTAGTTAGATGCTGTACACTATGGGCCAAAAGTTTGAGATCATTTTATAGAATCTAAAAAGGATTTAAAAGAAAAGAGTTAAGTTATAATTCTATTATCTTGAAACATTTCTTTCGTAGAAATTTATTAAGTTGAAAGAAATTACTATTTATATCTGCAGCACTGATTTTGTAATAGTCAAATAAAATTGATGGCAGGTTTGGCATGAATACAAGTCATACAACTGGGAAGTAATTCCGAATATTTGACGTCCTGTATAGGTATTGCTTCATGTCAACCTTCAAGTTGTAAAATTCTCATTTTGAACAAGAACTTATGATATTCAGTACATCAATGAGGTTTCATTAAAAATTTTAGTAATCTCAGCAGTTCGAATTTTATAAAAATGTCAATTATTTAACTCCATTATTCCAATCCTTATTTTTACACGATAGAAAAATATTTCTAAAAATTCTATACTCTTCTTATCGATAAATATGAACGTAACACAACGAAAATATCTTTTTTATAAATTAAACAACATTGAATTTCCTTTCAGATATTAGAATCTGCTTTTCGAAGCGTAACGAAGCTTCTTTAAAGTGAAATCTATTATTCGTCAATTGTTTCCAATGAATTGCTTGAGAAAAGACACGATCGTAATCACGAATTTCATAGATAACAAAAGAAAATAAGAAGTCGTATCTTGCGACGATTTACGGCGCTCGTCGTTGTTCTGGACGAAAGTACTTTTTACCACACGATGCTCAAAGTTAATGTGCAGAATTAATTACTCATGTTACGACAGCAACAGCGGCGATATTGTTTCAAATACGATTACGTACCAAAAGGCGATTAAGAAACGGGAACGCAGAACGTCATTAATAAGGGTGCTTCGATGATTAACAAATTATCACACGGGCCGATCTTGACGAAGTTGCAACGCGGTTCGTTCTTATTGGTCGTTAATGCATACGTTGTTGTACATCCGTGATATCGCTGCATCTGCGTATTACCGTTTTTATCGAAAGGAATCTGGTTCATTTAACCCTGGAATTCTATTCAATGTTTGTACAACATGTTCTACTTAAAATACGAATAAGTCGAGGAATAAAAAGATTTTCGTATAATAAGCAGAAACTTAAGAATTTTCTTTCTGGCATAGTAGCTTTCGATATTTACTTTACGATCACTTAAACACGAATATGTCGTAATCTAAACACATATTATAAGCAACATAAATTGCATCCTTATTTTTCTTTTCATTTCGATAATCTTCGTATATGAAAATCTGGAGTTGTAGAAAATTTGACATTTAGGTATGCTTACAGAAAGATAGCTGAATTTTTCAAACTTGTATTTTCTCTTAACGTTGTTTGGATAGTGATTTGAAAATTTGATTTCGGATAGTAATAAAATAAGTTGAATTTTACAAATACGTTTTTCAAATTATAAATCACTCAACTATCCTCTTTAACATAAACCTATACACAAGAAATATTTATAATCTATAACTTTTAATTTATCAGTGCACCATAGTTTACTACCGTTGACTTTAAATTATCGTACAAAAGAAAATACAAGTTGCAGCGAACAGTAACAAAATGGAGAGTATTCGTTCGAAAATCGGGAACTTTTAAAACGAATAAAATCGTCGACGAGAACATCTTTCTGTTTCGTCAAATAGATAATGAACATAGATAATGGTTCGCGTAGCAGATTGCAAATAACGAACATTTTCCCGATAATCCCATTCATTCTGAAACGTAACATTTGTCATGGATAATGACCGATTGTTAAACATGAGCATTCGTAATCTGCGAGGAATCCTCATTATGCGGTAACTAAAATACCAACGACTTGCGTGAACAATCAAGTCTTTTCATAGATAGCCATCAGTCCTTACAGCTTCAGACAAACAGAACGATTTTTTCTATTCTGACGCATGACGTGATTTGCTAGTCATTAATGAGAGTTTAACGAAATGACAAACATTCTGCATCATTCTAATTAGTTTAATGACATAATCACAGTCAATAAGTAGCGCGTTTACTTCGAGGCTTGCTCGTTTCTTATTTATGCATCGTAAGTTTCTTATTTATGCATCGGTTTAGTGCTATCAATCGACTTTTTTTTAAAACCTGACTGTGATAAACACGTTCTTAATAAACATAAAAACACGTAAATATTTAAGAAGTAAAATAACATTCCTAGAAAAGGTAAAATAGGTTTTTTTTTAGAAATGAGAATTAACTTCTTCGAGAATCGAATTAAATATTAATGAGAAAATATATTAGTTATTTTATATATCTTTTCACACTACGTAGTTAAACTGGATCGTTCAATAAATCAGATAACATTCTACGATGTTTATCAGTGTCTACATTATACGACTATTCGTTAAGATAAATACTTCAATGCCATAAAATAGTTAAATTATTTTCAAATATTCCCAATTGCACAAGCTTTGCATATATCATAGTTGAAACTATAATTACTACTTTGTAGAAATTACTTACTACAATGGTTAATTCTTTTATCATTTATCGTCAAAATCGTGAAACAAGACTGATGAATTCCTTTGCACGATTTAATAATAATAAAGCTCTTGATAATACAACTTTTCGATCGAACGACGCTCATTAAATTAAAGTCAAATACCAATTTGATTCAATTTGCTCTAAATATTTCGTCGAAAGATAAAATCGATGTGATTCGTCATACGATCTGTTAATTCGACCCTTGACATACCAGAATATCGAATCGCATTAACGAATATCACATTCTCGCTCTAATTTATTCCGTCAAAAATCTTCTCCTACAAGAAATATTATTAATCGTAACAAGTTTCGAGCACGTAATACAAGAACGGCACAGCTAAAAGAAACGAAGAACGAAAAGTAAATGGAAGTAGCGTTATTCCATCCGAAAACCGACGCAATAGATCGCGGTTTCTCTCTGTGCTGAGAGGTGAATGACTTCTGACAGCAGCCCCTAGATCGGCTCGGTCAAATGAGAAGGCTCGACCGAAAAGAAACCCTTTCTCGGGGCAAGAAACTCGGAGAGCATCAGATGGTGCCGACCAACCGATGCCCAACTGCAATGCGCCTTTGACATGTGCAAACTGCAAGTGTACACTTGCAATTACTGGCATGCGAGCGCACGCGCCTGCTTGAAAGAAACGTGCGACAGGATCCACGCGGAAAGCGCGAACACGCCATCGCCGGATGCGCTTACCCCTTTCTCAGATTAATGTCCACCTTTGCGCCGAAAAAGTCAGCGTGACCGGTTCGATGACCTCTGTCAGGTTGACAGAAAGCGTAACACAAGGCCGCGGTCAACGAACCCCGCGGACACCTCTCCCTCCGGATCTCCGATGCTCACTTCCGTTCCGATGCCACGAGGCCTGTGGAACGCGCATCAGCGTCGTTGCTTACATGATAATTCGACCGAGCAGCTCTCTGTCACCGACCGACTGTTGTTACCGAGAATTTCGAATGCGAACTTTTTCTCGTCATCGAAACGTCGTTTTACACGTTGGGTGGTCGTTACCGAACAATCGTGTTTCCGGTCGTCGAACTTTCGACGACGATCGCGGCTACTCGGTCTCTTAATGTTAAGGCGAAACGATCGTTGGATGTCTTGTCGCGATATAACGCGAAGAGATTATTGAAATGCCATTTGTTGGCAACACTATTGCACCGAGAATAGTCAGAATTCTAAATGTTTCTCAGATTCGCAAACCGTCCCTCGATTTTTGTTCCTAAACTTTGCTCGAAATTTTAGACAACGCTCGATCGATCCTCTGCGGTGCGCGGTATTTTCGAACCTTCGTTACAGTCGAATCTCTATCTGACGAGCGCTATTTTAATATATTTGCAGCAATTCAATATTACATTACCTACATCGTATTGTAGTATTATATCCGAAATGCGATGTCGAGTAACGTTCGGGTTAAATGAACTCGTGCTCTAATGAACTATTATACGAACGATCGATAAATCACTCGTAGAGGATCACGTTTCGCAGAGAATCAGTGAACTTTTGTTATACTATACATATAACTTCAGTTACGTAAATTATTATACCCTAATGGATTCAAATAAAGTTCTACTATATTTTCTATGAATCTGTATAATACATATCAATTTTCAGACAAAAGCTTCGTAAGGTATAGCTGTTAATCTTAGAATAAACATCTTTCTAACAATTCTAAAATGTTGCATGTTCGATTCTATTGTACTAACCAAAATCCAAGTTGAGTATAGTTAAACGAAGAATAACGTTGCTTTCACGAGAGTTGGCGAATGATACAACAGAAGATTGATATAGAAGAGAAGTGGTATGTGTGAAATTCCTTTGACCCTTTCGCTACGGTATTCTTGGAATTGGAAGCATTTTTGGCATAGCAGCCGAAATTTTTGATAACGCCCCATGAGTAAACTAGATCGATGGCGATTAAAATTACACTCCTCAATTTCTTCTTCCACATTTATTAATTGAATGTGTCGTTTAATCGAAGAAATGTCACGTCTCCTATTAATTAATGCATTTTCGTTTGGATTTATCAGTGCATGGAGAAAGAAGGAGAGCAATGGTAAATTAGTATACTTACGAACTCTGAAAGATTTAAGTACTTTGAAGAAAAGTTTTCTATTTCTTCGTAAAATCTTTAGAAGCATCCTCAAGATATTCCGCAAGATATCCGACATTTCACACTTACAAAATAATGTTTTAACAGCGTATCCCGAGACAGGCTCGGGGATATAATCAAATACCACGCTATAAATTTTGTTTCATATTTCAAATTCATTTTTATTTCTGATACAAAATTGAAATTACGCGTGTGTTTTGTGTTTGATACCAGAAACTCGAGAAGTCTTGTGAATAACTATTTTTTAAATTACTCATATTGAATTCTTTGCTATTTTATTACACAGTCATATAGAGTTTGTCATATATATATATATCATATTTCACGATAATATTTCATCATTATTTTTTGAAAAATGATATAACGGGAAAAAGATTTCCAAGTTTCGGGATAAAACAATTTCACGTTCCGGTGTCGGATCGTTTACTTTAAAAGCCAGACCGTTTGTTCAAGGCTCGTTTTCAATGCACGAGGGACAATTCGATTTTTAGGTATTCGACAGGGACAATGAAAGCGAAGCTTCACCCTTTGGCTTTATGGATACGTATTATATTTCGACGATTAAACAATGTGTAAGCGCTGAGAGAGCTTGTTCGGCCGTCAATAAACGGTATATCCGCGATGTTTGCTAATAGGTATTTGCGCGTACGAGCCGATTAATATTCGTATCTATATACGTATTCTATTATCCTCGAAATGAAAGTTCTCCATTTGCCGGCTGCTCGCGTAATGAATTGCTGTCTGCCTCGAATCTCAGCGAACATTGAAAGAATGCAAAAAAATCAGCAACTCGTCTGGTAAACATGGTCGCGAAAAAGATAAAAATTGATTGAGCTTATTCCTCAAACGGACGGGTTTATTAAAAATGTCTCTTCAGTTCTCTCTAGTTTCAGGTCTATTAAATGATGCACGTACTATACAATTACAATTAACGTATGCACGTACTAATGTACATACTGTGACTGTTTTAAGTTCAATCATTTTTCAAATAAGCGACTTCTATCGTTTATTTCCTTAATTGTAAATTAAAGCGGTCATGCAACAATCTTTACTTCAATTAACGAAGTCGATTATAACGTTAGTCAAGTGTTAAAGAAGCTACAAATGTTTAATCCAAGAGTTGTAATGCAATGATCATTTCATTATCTTTTTGCACCTTATTACTTAACACAATCGTTATTCTCTCTGTATCTTATTTTTAAGTACAATAATTTTCATATAGTAAGACAATACGATAATCGATGTTAATATTCATTTGAAAAAATTGAAATTCCTCCAAAGATAGGAAATTAAAAAAGAAGAAACTTCCTTTACATAATTTCTTAGAAAGTTCTTAGAAAACTCTCATATTATCCTCTCAACAAATGTACATCAATGTACATCAGCCTCTTAGTTTTCTTTAACCCTTTTCTTAAAAATTATTCTACATGCAATATAAAATTATCCAATCCATCCAATAAAAGTCCAACATAAAAGCAACACAAAATTCTACAAAAAGAAGAAGACCGAGAAAAAGAAACAATCTTCGAAATGTTGATCCATACAAAATCAGATAACGCGCAATTTCAAGCCTCGCAAGTAGTATTCCTTGTATTCGCATGAATGGAAGCTTCGGAATACCAAAGCGAGAGACGTCAAAAGGGTTCTGAGTCATTTTCTCTGTACAATTACTGGTGGAAACGCATCCTGAAACGGTGTTTCGCGTAACTGCGTGGATCTGACGGCGTAACTATTCTTCGATCCTATTAAGAAGCGAGGACACCCCTAAAACCAACCCCCTCTGTCCCACCACCCCTGGGGAGCTTGCGCGTGACCGTTTAACGATCCGCGGCCATTTTGGACACATGGCGTCGGCGTCGGCGTCGGCGTCGGCGTCGCTCGTCACGTCACCCCCGGTCTGTGCGGCTTATCCGGAAACTGCGAAGAAACCCCTCGTTCTTATCAGCCATAACAGATGGCGGTGTTGGTTCTTATCCGGTTTTTCCCAAATATTCCTGCTCCCTTATCAGTTTCGTTGTCCGGGTAATAGTTAACAGACCTTGGCCCTCTTTGGTGATCTTTGATAACATGCCAGAGACTTTTTAGATTGTTTGTGCGTTTGACTTTTGATTAGGGGTTTGCATGAATTTGACTCTTTTTTAGGAAGTAGAGTATAGTTTAGGAAGTAGGTTTTTACATATTTTGATGATAGAACTAACGATAAGAGAACGGAAGTTAGGAATTTTATTTTTCGCAACGAAGAATATGCGGATCATTTCCGTACTAAATCTCTTAAAACTACCCGACGAATCTGTGAAATTTTCTAAGCAATCGATTTTGAAATGTTCGATACGGTGAGAAAAAATATATTCAATCCCATGGCCAAATAAAGGGACAGTCCCGCGACGTGGAATTAATCGGTAAATTTCAAAACTGCTTGGTCTCCATTCGTATAGGAACTATTAAAAGGGATCATAGTGTATTAAAAGAGAAAGGAAAGCGAAAGGAAAACGGTATTTTGAAACGAAGGAAGTATTGTAATTATGAAATATTTTGTAATCTTTATGAGGAATATATTATACTAGGTGAGAAGCGAATAGTTTCTTAAATTACTTTTAAATGGTGTTTAACGACCAGCGGCTTTAATAACCAATTCTTGTGCAATAACTTTCTCTTGACTAATGGTCTTATTTATCAGTTGAATATTTGAATTTCATAAATAGAGATATTTTAATTTCTTTCTAATGATGAAACGTTATTTCCACCGATTAAAGTTACGACATTATAACACAGAAAACTAGTCATAACATGGTTTATGACAGTTTTGCGTTTACGAGTTTTTCATCGACATCGTTTAATTCCACCAATGGAACGAAGTGTATTCCATTTGGTTACTCGTTGTTAACTTGGATTTCCTAACAATGAAATACAACATGTATTGTCAGCCTTTCTTCCATAAACAATATCTATTCAATTTCATTTCAAAGACAACTTCGCATTCACAATAAAATCGACATAACATTCTTACCAATGTAATACTAATCCTACCTTTTGCTTTCAACACTTCTTTACTCACGTTCTGTTATAAGAAAATAATTGCGTTTATCTATCTGTAGACCATGCAATGGCCAAAAAAAAAAAAAATATTTGTAAGAGAATTAAATTTACATACCGTTACGTACCTTTATTTTCCCACGAAGACTCTTCTTTATTAGATTTTTTACATTTCATTTTCATAGTATCATATTTCTATAATCATACGAAGATTCTACAAGACGATACGAAATTTAACGTACTTGGAGCTAATTAATTGATATGTAAATCCTATAATAAATTCAATATTGTACTTATAATGGTAATTTTTTTCAAGCCGCTATAAATCCATCACAAAGTTCTAAAAATCGATCGTTAAATTTTTCAACGATCGAAACAAACCAATCGATTATTCAAACAATCCCACAGTTTTCCAAAATTATCTGTTGCGAATAATTTTTGCCTGAAGAAACGCATTGAAATCTTCCATTATTAACTTGCCATCTTACTTCGATTAGACTCTCAAAGATCGTGATATTCGATCGAAAATTACGCGCGGGGAGGCTGGCAAAGTGTTATTAAATAGGATTGACGGTTGATCTTAACGACGTGCTGCAATTTCGGCGGTTCGTCGTAAAAACAGAGAAGTGGAAGGGGAAAGGGTAAGGCTTGTTACGCATAAATGTCGCGGTAACAGCGGTATAAAGGGCGCCTTCGCGGCTTTATCGATTTAATTGTCGGAGGGCTTAATTGTAGGGGATGAAGGAACGACCTTGAGAAGGGTCACGCGGGCCACTTCCGTGAGAGAAGGTAATTACGAGAGTGACCTACCTCAACGAGATTCCCCTTGCCAATGAAGAAATCTTCCCTCCGCGTGATCCAGTTTTCGTCCGGCCGTTTTAAAGAGGCTCGTGTGTTCCGTGATTACGGAGGGTCATTGAAGGAAACGGCTATGGTATTTTCTTGCGATACGAAACATTCGTATTTTTATGTATAACGTCAGTGTATTGATATTTATGAAGTGAGTTTATCTTGTATTATGGACAGGAAATAGGAATTTTGACGAACAAGAGGAAGCTTTAAACCTTACATTGTACGATTCGTTTCAATTATTTTATGGGTAGTGATAGTTTTAAATGAAAAAGAAAATTCTAACTTTTATCGCGTTAACTTCTTATTTGCGTTGTTGAACGGATTTCGGATTACCAATTTTATATTAGTTTCAGCTTAATGTTCAACAAGTATAAGTTGCAAATCGAAAACTATCCCCAAGAATAACAGAAAGCAGCAACGTTGACATATTATCGTATGGTAAGCTCGCTTATGATTTTGAAGAAGCTGAACTTCCACTCGAATCTGCTGAATAATATACTTAGAAAAGATCAATTACTACAGTCAGATAATAATCATTCGCGCATTAACCATTTCAACACAAAGATGAATTCCATACAAACGATTTAGACAAAACGTAGAGGCCATCAGCCTGCGAATCAACGCGAACTACATCAAAAACCTCTCAGCCATTTGCAGACGCCTGGAAACTCATCGAGGAAGAGACGAGCACGAAACGAAGATAACCACGAGCAGAGAAAAACCTTCCTGAGTATTTTAAAGAACGAACGTCTAGGAGGACGAGAAAACGAATACTTTCCGCCGCGTAACTGGCGTGTTTCCTTCGATGGGAAATCCGTGAAAAGTCACGATTGAATTATCCTACTGTGCCGCTACGACAGAGCAGTCGATGTAGCGGTGTGCTGTGAAGGAGGACGAAGAAAAGGAGAGAGAGAGACTAAGAGGAGGGGATGGAGGAAACAGCCGGGTTGCTGGCTGGCTGGCTGACACGGGGTGGAAAGGAAAACGAGAGAAAATAAAATACATACCCGGCCATTGGCGCGACTTCGTTTCGTACATTTTATTCGAGCCAATTGGATTTATTTATGCGGGCGGTTGCCAGTCTATGGTGTGGGGGCGGGAGAGGTTGAAATGTCGCCGCTAGAACGTGCAGCCGGTAAAGCAGTTTCGCTTCTTTTCCACCCCCACCACGCCCTTTTGCTGTCCAGGATCGCACGCTTTATTGTATATTTAATTCCACGTTGTTTATCTCCGTCCTGTTTCGAGGCTTCGTATTGCCGCAGCCTCATGCAGATATTTCAACGGGGTGAACGTCGCTAAGTGGAACGAGCCGAAGGCTGGCCCCGAAGAGACGAAATCCTCTACGAGACTCGCCGTTATTGCTCCACGAATTCCGATAACGATTTACGCGTGAAAACGATTCCTATGTGCTTCGTTATTTTGGAACGAACGAATGTAGGTCGATGTACCTTAGCGTGGTTCCTTTTAGACAGCTTAGAGGTAGCGTTATCACTACGATCGAGTTAAAAAGTATTCTTTTCTCGTTTTTTAACATGAGTTGTTGACGATAGTGAATTTAATACAGTTTTGTAAAAGCAGCTAGGAATTTCACGTTGGATTATGTAACTGTTGCGTAATATTACAAAGGGGATGACTGCTAAACACATATCTTTCCATAATATAATATCGATATTTTACAACAGAATATAACAGTTCATAGAACATTTTCAGAAGGTAAAGGGTTACCATCGCCATCCATATGATTTTACATCACGTAATTGAACATTAATCGCGTACCTGGATAATAAAATTCAGAACAGAACAATTTTATTTGTAAAAAACTCCAATCTTTTTGGAAAAAAAGAAGGGAGACGTCAATGACGTCTAGGCTGGAAAGACACAGTACAAATAACCTATAGGTATACATGCGTATGTTCCATCTTACACAATAATAGCTTGATATTAATCACGAACGAAGCAAACAAGGCACACTTCTAACGGCACTCCGGTGCATCGAGTGGGAAAAAAGCTAGAACGGCTTTAATAAATCGCATTGCTACTCTCTGGAAGGTTCGTACCGGCAAGAAAAGTCAACGACTATAATTCGACCTCGCCGAAAGAAAGGGCATGCCACAAGAAGGGAGAAGGCGGGGTACTGGCTTACTTCCGGTTCGTCTATTCGCGTCACCATCCGGCACGAGCTGCATTCTCACGCTCATTTGCATAGCCGGCTACACATCAATATTCAGGGAGGCCGGAAAACGGGCCCGTTTTGCATACTGGACCCCCCGCTCGTGTCATTTCTTCTTTCGTTGGGATCCCGGTGGGGCATCGCGACTTCCATCCTGAGAAAAAGAATCGGTACCGAAAGGATTCGATCAACCTCGATAAGCCGATCAATTGATATTCAAACGTGTCTTCGATCAACCGTGGATCCTGAATGACCTGATATTTATAATTTAATCAAAACGATTTTTCACGAGGTCATGGAAAAATTTTATGAAAGATTCTTCCCGCTATTAAGCGTTGGAGCATACGAAATGATATGTCTTTAAAATTTGAATGTGATAGCAGGAAGCATGTAACATTATATAACATAACTTATTAAATTTTATGCTTCTTTTGTACCGAACCACATAAAGAAGAAATTTATTACAAACGAGGAATATTATATGTTAAGAAGATTTACAGTAAAAGCATGAAAACTTCATCGTTGGTCGTTATGAATAATCAGAACGTTCGTGCGATGTTCTTACGAGGTTAAATTTCTTCTTTACGAGATTAAATTTATAAAAAGTGATACGAAAATTGCTGAAAGTACGAATGGTACACTCGAGGAGGTGACCCGATGGATTTCATCTCGTAGATCGAAGATTTTAATCGGAAAATGTCAATTAATTGCATGTATAGTAAAATGTTTAATTTTAACAAGAATCATACTTCAATAAATTGTATTAAATAGTAAATATGGCGGGAGTTCCTTTAGAAACTTGCGTAAATATTTTATACCTTTTTTATTCAATTACAGATTAAGTATAGAATTTTATCCTAACATTTTAGTATTATAATAAATTTGTTATAACTCATACAATCTTCGATTATTTGCCCATTATTCATTGCGAAATATTTATGTCGAAGAATTATGTCTAAGAATATGCACCGGATAAAAGTATTTTTTGCATTTCATATGTAAACTATATCAAATCCTGCAGCTATGTAACACGACGAACTTCATTTTTAGCAAACATACCTTTAATCCGTCCAACATCTTGACCCAAAAACTCGCTTCCGTCTCCCCATCCGCAACCTTGCTCACTAAATCCCCCTTTAACAACATTCCTATCCCGTCTCTCCTTTCTATCCCAAAAAAGAATTACCATAATCAAAGAATCCTACCATCTATACCCTACATCTTGAAAATTCTTTCTCACATAAACATCCTGCCCGAATCTCATCGACATTGATCATCAATCAACGAATAAGAATCATCAAACGAGGCACCTTCGAATCCCATCCATGGTTCCTTATCGTACTAAAGGTCTCCCCATGTTTCTTTCTTTAGACGTCTTTCTACCCCTCTTTTTGCACCTTTCTACTGCCCCTGTTTCGTTTAGCTCGCGATGAATTACTGTACAACAATAGATAGAGCGGACGCTGTCGCGTTGCACACATATACAGGGTGTCCGAGAATCACAAGCGAGCAAAGGATAATTCTTCATGGAAAAAATAAGTGGAAAATGTAAAATAATGTTTTCGTTTGTTAGGCTTCGTCTTCGAGCAAAACAATTTTCAATTTCCGTCGAGTACACATGTATTAATTCTTTTCAACTTTACAAATTTTGTTTCTGCTCGTGTTTATATTATATTGCTATAATACTTTCAGTTGATCAGTGCTATAAGTCTCTTTTATCGTATTCGACTTGAACGATTTCGTAAATAAGGTAGGGCTATGTATTATGTTTAAAGATCAATTTTATCGACTTAGAAAGTGTCCTAAACACATCGATGATAATATTTATACATACAGTCCTTGTAATGTACTACCTGTATCGTTTAATTCTTCTACTCTCATAATTCATAATTCTTCCTAATACTCCCATTATTATCACTAAATATACATATAATAATACATTACTGGTTTAACAAAACCAACGTAGACAGAATTTCGTAGAAACGTAGAACGTAACAACGTAGAAAGTTAAAACTTAATGTCACAATCGACACACGTGTACCGAGCAGATTATCGAAATCGCTTTTCTCCAAAACGAAGCACCATACGCAAAAATTCTATCCAACATTTTCGACCTATTTTTTTTCATCATAAATTACCTCTTGCTATACCTTCTTCGATTACTATACGCCCTATACATATACGCGAGCATACACACGCGCTTGTAAACTTGTCTGCCGAGGAAGGAGGGCGGGTTGCGTAATTTAAATAATTCAGAAATGACCCTGACCCCAGTTAGGCCGCGGGCTGACCTGCAGAGCCGGCGATTACAATCACAATGCGGCGTCGAGTTCTCAGGGTAAGACAGGTAGCACGGCGTGCCCGCATACATTAGATCGAGCGAGGCATCTACCGTGCGTGCACACGCGGACAGACTCGCGTCCGTGTCTCTGCACGCGTGATTTTATGCACGAGAAGCGCTAACAGCATGAACGGGTGAGTCCGCGTTGTTGGCCCATAAAAGAGGGTCCAACTCTTTTTCCAAAGCCAGCTCCAGAAGCTGGCACACATTTAACCGGACCGGGCGAATTAGCATAACGACGTCGTACGATATTTCGTTGCGGGTTTGCCACTGAAAATCCCACGGTGAGGACGGATATCTTTTTCCTTGGCTACGATCGAGACGATCCGAACGAATGCTCGTTGGAGGAACGGTCGCATGGAAATTCGTGAGAAGTCGTGGATCGGACGGATCGACGTTTGCGGATCGGCGCACAAAGTGGGTCGCGGTACGCTCCAAGGGATCGCATGGAAATTCGTGAGAAGTACCCGGGTACAGAGGAGAGTTGAAGGATTGTCGGATGAATGGACGAGTCACGGTTTCGCTGATTTACTTCGTGAATTATTAATTGGAAGATCGTGCATTGTGACATGGATCCGTAACGATCGCTATGAACGTTCCGTGCTACGGTTTGGTATCGTTTGAAGATCTTGAAACGGTTTAACGGAAGAAAAATTCTATGCTTGATTGTCGAGATGTATCTTTTGTGCAGATGAAAAAGGTCCAACTGCGACTGCACCATATTTCCAGGAGATAATTATTCTGAGATATCAAGAGAAATTTGTCGAACAGGAAGTATCGATTTGATGATGTAAATGAAAGAAGTTTATAGAAGATGAATCAAGTTTTTCTGAAGCGATTTTCTTAAAATGTTAAGAGCGTCTTGCAAACAAAAAGCATCGATTTGATGAGGTTGACGAAGAAAACTCGTAAAAGATGGATGAAATTTTCTTAAGATGAGCGTGTTTCGTATAAAGAATGATTACTAATTCGTTAGAATCTTTGTGATCACTCTTTCACAAGTTTCCAAGTATTTTACATGACCATCATCGATTAAACAATTTTAACAGAAATTCTTATTACCCGACATATCGAAACCATCTAAAATCATCTTCGATACAGATCCGTAGAAAATCGCAAGAATTAATACCGTAAAGAACAACTTTAAACTCAGTGTAGACATACAACCAACGAATCATTTCCTCTTATCCAAGAACAAGAGCAGTTGAAAATAACACTTGTTGAAAATGAATCAACCCTACATTACCTACAGTACATTATACATAAAAAGTTTAATTACTTTAATACATTTGAATAGAATAATTATTAAATAAAAAAAAAGAGAAGAATAATATCAATATATTCTTCTATGATATTTAGAAAGTTTTTTAACATGGGTAGCAACCAAAAGATCCTATCGAAACCTATCATTCGGCCGATACATATATCGAAACCATCAGAAATCCTCTCCAATACAGACCCCTAAATCGCAAGAACCAACAGCGCAGAGAGCGACTTTAAACCGATTTTAGACGTATAACCACGAAATCACCACCCACCCCATTTCCTCTTCTCTAAGAACAATGGCGATTTGGTACCTCCGGTACAGCGTAGCGTATACCGTTTCACGTGATCGATGGCAATCGAACATCGGGAGGATGGATCCGCGAGGATAGAAATTTGCATCCACGATGCTGGAAACCAAACACTCGAAGGGTTGAAGGCTGGCATGCAGATGAGCCGACGTAGCCGCCCTCGAAAGCGGATGTTGGCAGTCTGCAGCTAGGTAGACAATGGGCCAGTGCCATTATGTCCGTCGAATCCTAAAACCCCATAGAGTCGTTCTTCTCTGTCTATTATCCCGCTGGTGGCAGGCCACATTGTGTATCCGGTCTGCTACGGGACCCCGGCTATTGTCGGCCCACCTAATTATTCGCAAATCTTCCGCTCGTTGCCAGTACATATCCCGCCACCCTCTCTGTCTCTCTTTCTCTCTCTCTCCTTCTACTAGTTTAGTCTCTCTTCTATGAGCTGGCTCTCAGCATCGCGAAATTCCGTCTTTGGCCCAGGGGCTCGTTGTTCACCGTGTAATTCAGCTCTAGTTCGAACTGGCTTGGCTTACGAGCGATCATCTAGGAGAGTGGGAAAGAGAGAGAGAGAGAGAGAGAGAGAGAGAGAGAAAGAGAAAGAGAGAGGGATTTCGCGTCTTGCCTCTCGACGTAGCCGCAATTAAATCGTGGGACCCCCCATTCTTCGAATCCGGTTCCGACCGATCTGATACGAGATGGCAGCGTTTAACGCGCCGATCGCGTTTCAGACCCTGTTCCTTTATACTTTTTCGTCTTTTTTTGTTCAGTTTAGGTGAGTTGTGAAGTCAATTTGCTGTTGGACCAGTGTTACGGTTGCACGGTACAATTTATGCAAGTATGCGTGTAGACCTGTATCTTGTGTTTTGCAAGCTATTTGCGCGTTTATAAAATTAATTGATCCGAGGAAGTGATAAGAGAGGTATGTTAATCATTAGATCGAATGATGTAGGTCCGATATTTTAAGTGCACGGATTTTTTATGGAATCGTACGATACTTTTGTATGCGATCGTTTTGTGAAATTATCAAGACATACGTGTATGTAATATAAAGCCATAGACATGCAGTCGTGCTCGTAAGTATTAGGACTGGTTAATCTGATATTAAAAGTAGCATAGCTAGTTAATCTCGTACGGAACGTGATAATTCATCCAGATTATTAACTAAACGAAAAACAGTTTGAATTATGTATTCATTTATAAAATGTACGAGGCCAAGGAATGAGAAACACAATGAGGCGTTTAATAATGAAAATATTAAAATTTATCAGCGACGGAGTAAAAATTATATAAATACTTTTGTAATTATAGTAATTATAATGAGAAGAAATTTAATTCTAAAGTATATACCCGATAGGGTTGTTTTATATATTTTATGATTCCAAACGAAATAATGTTGAAGATTTTAATAAGTCAATTTTTTCTAAGTCTTCTAATTACTTACGAACGATGGTACGTATGTAGATAAAAATATTGCACTTTTTTAACAAAGCAAGTGTAAGTAATATGATTTGCCATGCGTCTCTGTGTACTCACCTCAGGATCTGTTGAGTTAGGCCGATTGAAAGCGTAGAGGGGTGCGAGTTTCTCGTAGAGATTTATACGATCATGTAGAGATTTGAAAGGATTCTTGGTGCTGAAGAAGTCCAGATCGATGTCTAAAATATATGGTGTATTCCGCTCGGGAAGATATTGACGTAAAGCAGAACTAATTGCGGTAAAATCATCTTTCTGAAACACAAAAGTTTCGATTTCGTTAAAATTATATTGACACTTCTACTATACTGACTTTTATCGAATAGAAAAAATGTTAAAAAAGATTCTCGTCTTCAAAACGATATTTAAAACTACCTACAAGAGGATCAAAATATTTGCCGAGGAAAAGATCTCTATTATTTCTATTATGTCCAAGATTTTTATCCGTGCTCTTATATTTAAAATATTTCTTTAAAAATAAAATATATCTCATCGTTCCGTCTCCAACATTTTATAACACTTAATGAAATCACTTTATATAATGAGATATGAAGCATTTTATAGAACCGTTTTATAAAAGCAACAACAAATTACACAAATATTTTGTTACATTCATTTTATTCATAAGAAATATTTTATTACACATAATAAAAATATTATATCATCACATTGTACCAAATATATTATGCTTAATTTTTTCTATATTTTATAAAAACATTCAATTACAACCATTTAACTCATAAAAAATATTTGCACACAATCTAACAAATCCACCATTTCATTTTTTCTTATTCTCCAAAAAAGAAAATACGAAAGAAAAAGTACTATAAATCGAGAAACATTCGAATCGATCACAAACGATCCAACCACTATCCATCACACGCTCAAGCCTTATTTTGCAACTCATTGATCGCAATTTCGAAAGCCGGCATTTCTTTCCCGCAGGGGAGTTAGAGACTCTAGGCCGGACCAGACGGGTTGGATATTGTTCGAAACGAGGCTAAACGCTGGCCATCGTTGCAAAAAGAGGGGTGGGCTTTTTGTGACGCGCAAAAAACAATGACTGCACTCGAATTAATCCTGTTAGAATTGATACTCGTCCCGGCACCGGGATCGCAATTTGCATGCGTTCACAACAATGAAACGCGAGCGGCGCTCGCTGCCATGCTCCGCGGAGGGGTTGCGAATGTCGATCGAGGGGGTGGAGGTTTCGAAAGCAAAGCCAACAACGATCACTATGGTCAGCGGCTCTCAAACGTTTAATACAGGACCTTCGATAGGGCCGGCTGTCGTGTTTTTCCTACTGCTGTCTCGAGTGATCGCGTAATGAAATTTAATTACCGTCCCCGTTTTTTTCTTTCCTTCCTTTTTTCGTTTCGATCCTCGCGCCAAACCTGTGGATGAAACTGATCAGAACCGGTGCAATGCAATTTTATCAAGCGTGACCGGGGCGACGCTATTTAAAAAGAATTTAGAGCATCGACTTGTTTTTTTTAATATTATTTTGATTAAATATCGAGTTATTTTGAAGTATTCCTGACGATCTATTGAACATTTTATAAGCGTACAAATATGTGTACATACTTGGATGATATAAATTGTTCTTAAAACTTGGTATAGTTTTTTGTTTTTATGAGAACCGTATGTTAATTTTATGTTTACAAATTTAATTTTTCTTTTAGCTGTTTTATTTATGTATTATAAGTTAATGTATGAACTGTTCGGAAGTCACATTGGCCAGTCGTATAAATTAAAAGTAGAGGATAGCGATGATGTTATGAAAATTATTTCATTAACTTTAAAATTTATTATTATTTATGCCACTTCCTTATGATGAATAAATTTATGGAAATAGGTCGTCTTTTTCTTGAAAACTGTACATTTATTATGTTCTTGTGCAACGAAATCTAGAAATATACAAAGAGTAGAGATTAATTTCGTTTCTCGCAAGTTCATATACATATAAACATATAAAAATCAAAGTGCCCTCCTACACCAATATTAATCGTTCGATCTTTGAAGGATTAAACGCTAATTATATACTGTGATACTAAAAATAAACACTTGTCAGAAAACGTAATTGATCAGTTTAATTTCCGAGTGGTTTACATATTAACCACTTCGATCAGTTGATCACGTCTCGCTTGAAATTTTACAACGTGAAATAATAAATATTTTAGCTACATGTTAAGTGAAATTAAAAATTTAATCCACTTTTACGAAACAGAATATACTACTTTCCGATTCAAGTAATATTTTACTTCTTCACATATTCATAGACATTTATATTCAAATTTATTATATATTCACTGTTTGTAATTTCAGATTGAAATAATAATTAACAATATGGAATATAAAACAATTTAACGTTAAGTTGCTACCACATATCAAAATATCAGATAATATTTTATTGTAATTGTACTTATCGATCTACGAATTTTATTATCTAATACAAACGCAGCATACCGTAATTAAGACCCTAAAGAGAAATTAATACCGAATACGTTCAAACGCAAGTTTACGCGATTACTATCGCCACTAATAAACAAATTAATCTGTCGTTCCCAACAGTGTAAAACGCCGGAGAGTACACGAAAACTACCCGCTAATTTAACGAATTCCATTTATTCTTTCGAAAATATTCTATGACATACCGTTGACAAAAGATTGGAGAAAACAACCCTTACAAATCAAACCTTTCAAAAACCCACTCCAAACCAACAAAGAGTCACTCTATTCTCTGGCAAATTTTTTCCCAAAAGTTCCTGCTAAAAAAGAGCCAAGTGTTCCCTGCAAAAATCCGAAAAGCATGCACAGCGAAACCGCATTGGGCAAACATTAGAAGCACGCTGCAGAATGGTCGGTCCTCCGTATGCGCATTTATTTGCATTCGCCTAACATCAGCTTTTTGGTTGCCCTTCGCTCCTTCTCCTTGCAACAGAGAGCAAGTTGGAAAGAGAAAGGATAAGACGAAGAAGAAGAAAGAGGAACGTCCGGACTATTTTAGCAGAAGAGAGACCGATTGAAAAAGGTGTGTTCGTTTCTTCTTTCTTTCTCTCTTCCTCTTCTATTTTTTCCTTTTTTTTTTTTTTGCTCTGCTTGTCCTCGTGACAAAGCACCGTTCTTTTACGCTGAACTACCAAAGCTCTTTCTGACTGAAACCCGTTTCCCGTTTATGCGAACCGAACCGGCCAGGGTGTTCCTGACTGGGATCGAGGAAGGACAAAGGACTCTTACGGAATCCCCGTTGCGCTTAAACCAACAGCTCTGGCACAACACGCGTAGACATTTCTGTGACGTTCGCACAGGAAAGAGAGAGACCAGTGCACGATGTTTAAATATTCTTGTTATATCGGTTTCCTTGCTTCCTTCGTTTTCGACATACGAGAAACCTGTTAAGTTTGATTTTTATTTTAGTTTGGTTTGGTCTTTGAATTTCAGTCGTTTTATATTCATGTTTGTTCTAGGTTTTACATTTGGTCGTTTATTGTAAAATCTTGATTATTACGACGGTCTTGTAAATTCGAACTGATATTATTAATGAAATTTTATAAGTCATACGTAAGTTACAAGTCATAAGCATTGATAAATACACTTGAATGTTAACAAGTCTGGCAATAAAACAGATTAAATTTTACAAATTATAAATTTTCTGATTATACAATTTGATGAAAAATCATGCAATGATAAAGGTGATTTACCAATAGCGTTAGCTGGTAAATTATTATGTGACAGGGAATAAAATATCGATTAACATAATCATTAACTGGTTGAAGGAAAACTTGGAAATGGTACATACATTATGAGAAACATTGGAAACAAGAGTAGAACCATAAAAAGATATATTTCGTTGCTATTTAATATTAATATTTATAATATGACTTTAAACAAATGATTTTCTCTTCTATGCAAGTAAACTTCTGTAGTTTACGAAATTCGAAATTGAAAGTTTTTGCGTCGTCTGGAAAAAAGAAAAAGAAATGGTCGAAGTGTTTTGTATTTCAAGGCCCCGTATCGTGCACCTCATCTCAATATCTATCGCGTTGAATTTTGAGTAGCGAAGATGACACAGTGACATTTATATCGATTATTCTACGATGTCTCTACCATTCTACGATCTTATATTTTAAAAGTACAACCTACACAACTTAAACTAAAACGTACAGCACCTATTCTAAAAATACAACTTACAAATAAACATCAACCTAACTCACCAAAATTTAAGCCAAACCTAAAAATCGGATCCGCGGTCAAAAACAAAGATCCCTCGATCGACATCGTCAACCCGTGTCATAAAACACCCACGTGGCGTAAAAACCGCGTGAAATCATCTTCCACGAGAAGAGAAACGCAAAACACGGCAGGAAAAAAAAACGAAAGGAATAGAACGACAGGGAAAAAAGATCGGGCAAACAATCGTGGAACGCGAGCGTAACGCGAGCAGAGGCGTCGAGACGAGTCATTCGGGGAATTAGGCAAAAGAGCCGCGGCCTCGCGAGTGCTCGTGAAAGCGCAACGAGGCCGGCGACACCGTGCCACTTCGGGTCAAGACAATGCGTCGATTTGCATACGGCTCTGCTCGGCTTAATTGCGCTCGTGGCGCGCTGTCGCGATAGACGGCCGTCTGTTCGCTTAATGCGCGTGGAAATGCCTTCTTCGACTTCGCCACGCGTTCCTCTTCAACCATTCGCGTGCTCGCGAGTGGTCCCCATGCCACACGGCCGAAAATATCTGCCGAAATCGAACCGACGGATTATCGCGTTATTGCACTTACCAGAGAGTGCAACGGCCTCCCTTGGATTCCAAGCGAGAAACACGTAAAATTAGCAGCTTCTCCACTCGTGGACCACACTTCTTCAAATCGTCTCGATGAACGAGTTTTGCATTGGGTTTCAAGTGAGGAGAAAAAAAAAGAAAAGGAAAAGCAAGAAGAATATATAAGGACTGCAGGAGAGGAAGGTGATAAATATATTGTTATCGTTTTTCTGATTTTAATGTCGCTTTATGAATTAACAGGAGAATCCTAATACGCGACATGATGTTGGTTGTGGTACAAAAAAATCGATTTTGGCTTTTTCATGCTTTTTTATAGGCAATAGTAACTATGCTCTCTGCAATGAGACTAACTTCAAGTTTCTTCGAATAATAAAAGTAGAGAATTGTTCATTGCAATCATTTCAATTACGAAACATTCGTAATTGGTTGCACGAGCTTCGCTGCTCAAAACTATCGTGGACTACGTATCCTGGTCGGTCTTAAACGACATGCGTAACATAGCTGAAAACGAAACAGATCTCTCTTCTGGAGTGCATAACATTAAGTTTTTTTGCACGCTAAAGTTGTTAATCTTTTTTTATCGGAGTACGTCACATATGCGCTGCTCGCAAGCCACGTTGATTAACTCCATAAACTAAGAGGCAAAGAAATGTTGTGTTGAATGTCATAATTTATACAGAATTTCCTAGAAACTTGTATTTATTTATATCACTTTCTTGCGACAGATAAGTTTCTGAAAGTGAATATGTAATCCGTATCTCCCAGAAGATCGAGATTAATCGCGTATCTAGATAATAAGATTCAGAAACTTACAAAAAGTGAAGTTGACCAGTTTCAGCTTCTCAGAGACTGACGTACGTGTAATATTCTTTAGTAAAAAAAAAGGATAACGTGCGAGAAGTTTGAAATTAGACGCTAAAAAGTACTCGTATGAATTTCTGTTGGTGTCTCGCAGGGCTACGCATATATCGAACGATTGGCGATTGCCCACGTGAGACACGGGCTGGATTGTTAAAGGGATAATTCCCGACAAACGAGCAATACTTGGAACAGGGAAACGGGGCGTCCACGTATCTGCCCGGCTTATACGTCGAAATCATTAAGCGCGCGATTGCGCAACAGCTGTAATCCCCTATCTTTGTCACGCGATTTTTCATTTGCATCGGTGCCTCGCCGTGGCTGTTATCTCGCCGCCACGCACAAGCGTGACGAGCATCGCCAGCGCTGTTCTGCAAATACGTAGTATGTGTTCGATTCTAATGACTCACTAGATAGAGTTAAGCAATTCTGACCGCGATGTATCATCGCGAAGAAACAAAGAAAAAGCTGCTCGGCCTGACTACGATAACAATTTCCCTGTGGGTCGTATCTTCTTTGCATTGTCGTATGACTTCGTTACACCGTTTTGATGAGTAATCTATTGTAATTCGAAATAATAGAGATAATGATAATAATGTCAATGGTAGTGGTAAGCAAGGTAACATGAGTCATAGATATGTTTGGTAACATTGTAGAATTCGTTAATTATAGAATAATGGATTTCTTGGAAAAAGAGTGACTGTATGATATTTCTGTCGATGGTGTAATAAATAGATAATTGTTGCCCGTTCATGTCAATTTCAAATATGACAAATGTTCTACAGGGGTAATGTGATTTCAGCACATTAATCTACGGTTGTAGATTATAGGTTTGAGTAGGGACAAGTAGAACATAATGTAATAAATACATAATTGTTCTCTGTGGGTGTCAATTTCAAGTAGAAGGAGTATTCTAGAAAAGTAATGGGTTTTGAAGAAGAGATAGCTGTAGATTATCTGTTTGGATAGGTATAAGTGGAACATAATTTTGATTAAGTTAATTAAATTCAATGCTTCATAGGAAAACTGGTTCGTTGACAATCCGACGAGACAAATTTCCTCGAATTTCTTTGTTAGAATTTTTATTTTTAATATTCAACAAAGCTGCAAACATTTAAATACCGATAAAATATACGATTCTATTATTCATCGAGAACGCGGACGAGCATCCCAGACATTTTTTAGATTTTTGGAAGCTCGGAATAATAAAACAATTGAACCTATATAATATAAGCGATTCAGTTTGCCTGCGATAGGTTAAATTCCACGCACTGCACTTTAGCCCTTGCTGATCCGAGTCACACGAGACATTCCGTCGCATAGAGGTTCATTCTCGATAAATCATTTTAAAAAAATATACATTACTTGATTATATCTTCATACTTTTATAACCAAGTAGAAACACGTATTAAGATATTAATGCTCTTTTATCATTTCTAACGTACGACCGATGCTTTAAACTATACATTTTAAATTACGTTTAACTTCTTCTTATTCTTCGATTAATTTATTCTTGGAAATTTATCGAACTGGAAATGAAATTATCATCGAAGCCTTTGTACGAATATTCGAGCGGAACGAAACTTCTCGTTATATAAACTCAGACAAAAGATCGATATAAAATTATCTATTCTAAACACGTGCTAAAAATATGTTTACAAAACTACTTGTAAGACACAGCTGCAAAATCATATCTATAACGTAAATATGAAATATTGTTATCTCTCGTAAAGCGTCGATTATATTAACGAAATTAGAATTAAGCAGGGAATTGCAAAATGAAAACAAGCTTTATTCCATTCTAATATAACTCTAATATTCTAATATAAACTGCGCAAGGAAGTTAACAGCTCGCCAACAGATATTTATTGAGAACAAAGGTGGGGAGTGATCTAGATCGCGGCCTCGCGATTTGGTTCAAAGATCACTCGCGCGTCTTAAATCACAGAGGAGGCCGACGAACATCTGCACGGTGGAATTCGAAGATTGCGCAAAGCGTGAAGAGCTTCTATCACCGTTAAACTGGGACAGGGAAGAAGAGAAAAATTAATCACGGCGCTTCAAAGAAGCACTCATTGCCGCGCTCGCGATACTCCGTGTCTTCAATTCAAGAAAGCGCTAGATTCATCGCGAAATGACGTTTTAATGATCGGTTGATTAAACGACACAATTCCTGGAATTTGTTGCAATGTGTTTCTTGGAAATTAGAAATCTTAGCTATAAAAAGCAACAACGATTTATCGATCTGGATCTATATTTTTACATTCTCTTTAAAAACTCAGAGATATGTTAATGTTTACATGTAATTACAAATGTATTTGGGATGCTCATAATTTTATTTAGATATATTAAAATATATTCATTTGAGTATTTTCATAGCTGACAATTATGTAATCGTGGAAATTGTTATTTTATTTATTGGAAATTTTCTCGATTATTTTATACAATTTGTCGAAATTAAAATTGCGATACCTAGAAAAAATGTAAAAATCTTTATTAAGTAATATTTCTTAATAGAAAGCGAACGAATGCTCAGTGAAAAAATATAAGTTACACACGTAATCTTGGAAAGCCTAACGTTTTGTAAAACTAAAATGCAAATTTCGAGCGCTAAATACAGCATAGTTATCGTTAGAATAACTATCGCTGAAAATACTATTATCTAAACTAGACTAACAATTCTCAGTTTATAGTAACAAACAAGTCTTATTTGAATGAAACAATGTACATACATTCCCATTTTAACACAACTTCACTTCCTTGTTCATTCTTATTAATATTTATAACTACATATTATAATATATGTATAATAATAACCAAGATGTTAATTATTCAAGAGTTGGTCTACGTTTTACCCTATGACGTAAGTAATTCCAAACCCTGTTCTACCTACATTAACAAATTTTAGATTTTAAGCGCTTATTTTTAATTCAGCTGTAAACTAGAATCCTCGCGAAATGTCGAAACAAAACGCAACTTATCAATGACACGATTGAAACTCGAAGAATCACAAACATATCTTCCAAAATTGTATTTCATCTTTTCTATAATCTATCTTCACGACTGTATCAATAAAAAATAATTTTGAAACAATTTCGACGATAAAAAGCGCCTAAAAGTCAATAAAGAATTCATGTTACATCTCGTCCTTTCAAAGTAAGTACAGACGAAGCATTAAACATTAAATGCTGGCAAAAAAACACACAGATTGGGAACAAATCGATCGACAAAGAGGTAGCATGATCCGCCCTCTTTGAATCATGTAAATCGCGAGCAACAATAGATGGATTGAAGAAAAGACCGAGGTGTGACATGTGCGCGCGAAATTCGAATTCCCGCGCGCCTCCTCGTACAGCGCCGGTATTGTTTTAATTAACACACCGTGAATTCTCGCTGGCTATTCGTAGAACTAATTCGCCTTGTGCGAGAACAATACGTCACGATCGACGTTGCATCTGCCACGCGATAGGTCGCACGCAGACGTCGCCTCGCACACGGCCGGTCGTTGATTGCAAAAATGGAATGCTATGCCGGCTGGTCTGTGCACGCGAAACACCCCAGAAATATTAAAAAGGGCGTTGAAATACAGTCCCGCGCCAACGAATCTGTCGACGAGTTTCAAGAACAAAAACCTCTCCATCCTGTGAATTAAAATTCTAGGGAGGTGGGGTCGGTTCTCAGCAATAGAGATTCTATCTTCCAAATCGTCGTCAGATTTTTTTTTCTAATTTTTATCAAGATATTAATATATTTCTCTGGTTTTTTATTAATGTAATTTTACTGATTGAAAGAAACGTCGAAAGGATAAAATTGTCGTGGTATTTTGAGAGAAAAAACATGATTTCTATAAGTGGGAAACTGATGCACGATAGAAGTCGATTTTTAGTGACACAGATCTAACTGAAATATTGAAATTACTTATTTTATACGGATCTAAATATTTGTCATATAATTAATAGAATAGAATCGTCACATTCCGCAATGAGTATCATACTTTCTCTCATATTGTTCGATCATCGTCTTCTTATACAACCTGAATTCCAATCATATTATTACTCCGAATAATATTCTAATTTTATAGAAGCTACAAGAAAATGACTAATCCACGGATTTAGCATTTCTTACAATTATACTAAAAATTCGTCCTTAGAAATCTTAGTGATAAATACTTCAACAAGATCAAAAGTCTACGGTAACAGATACAAACTTTTATGAATGTAAAAAATTAAACGAGTGAAAATTGAGTAAAATTTTGTTTAATTTTCTAAGCATTATAATACGTGGTTTACTTTGAGTATTTTGTATATTCTTATACATTATATCTTTACATTTATGTATATTTAAATTCCACACAAATCTATAAATATCTACGACGTAAGTATAATAAATAGGCTGCGAATATTTATGCAAATTCGTAACTTTGTGAATATACCTAATTTAAAGAATGAAACGCGCGTAAACAACTCTTTTACTTATTAACTATAACAAATACTTACTTTGAATATTTTATGTATTTTTGTGCAATATATGCATTTTGTAAATTTTCGTATCTTCGAATTTTTCATGAATAACATCCGCGATCTAATTACAATGAATTATTGCCTCGTCCTCAATAGGTTAAAGAAGCGATGCTCGGAGCAAGAATTCACGGTTTGAACATCTCGAACGCTGAATGGTGGCTGAGATCCAGCAAGAAACCGAACGTACAAACGGCCGTGACGAGCCAGCACGTTTCCTAGCTGGACCTTAGAAGCCGGGGCCGCTGTTCAGTATGCAAGCTCGGTGTGGGCGCATCCGGTAGACGCCGTAAGCTCAGAAACTCACGTTGCATTATATATCCGGCTGTCGATACGAGCCAGCACGCGTCATCCCGATGATAAGAATAGAATAATAGAATTTTCTATGAGCCTGGCGGCGGTGGCCAGCGTAGTCGCCACAGCCAGAGAACCGGTGACGTGCCGCAAAACGAAGAAAATGCACGGGGACCTTTTCCGGTCTGATGATCGACGACAATCCGCTACGTGTCTTCTCCGTTTCGCGTATATCTTTCCTGTGGATCTTAACCTCGGTCGTTGCTCGTCTTTTTTTGTCTGTATGGCGGCTGAAATCCCGATAAAATGGCGTCATGGGACAGGACGTGTCGCGCTGCCCCGTGACACAATCTCGTTTCGTCCCGTGAAACGTAAGAGCACCCAAGGTGTCAGATAATCTACAAAGTTGCTGTCACCGTCAATGTTTTACAGTTTTTCTTATCTACCGTGTCAATTTGTCGCCATCGTGATTGATGTTTGAATTCGTTTACCATTACACATCTGTGGGGTTTCTCTACTTTTGGTGAAATTGCGAATGCGCATTGGAAAGTTAAAATATCGTTACCACGTTACTACGTACATCGGTTCTCTTCATTTCCTAGAATTATATTCTTATTGCATCTAGATCGCGTAAGAATGTATTTCAAAAATAAATCGTTTGTCTTAACAAGTAGGCACTAATGTCATTAAAACTATTAATGTTTTTATGACAAATCTTTTCAAATTCTTCACGGAACAACGGCGAATCGTAATTTGATATACTGTGCAGAATAATTCTATTAAAAGCTCCGAAAATAAATTGACCGCGCTGCTTCACGTTGAAGAAGTAGGTAGATAATGAAATTATTAAGTAATTCAAATTAAAATTTTAATGGCACATGTCTTACTTCCATGTTTTTTGAGTTATTTCTTCTAAAAATACATTAATGAATTTATAAAAAAAAAAAACAAAAAACATACTATAATAAGCACACCGTAGATTTCTTAGGTGCTAAATGATTTTTTTCATCGCTTATAATTAGACTAGATATTTATACAAATTCGTGTCCTTAAAAATAAAACTATAGAAGTAGAACCTAAAAATATATAGTTATCGTCTTTTATATATTACCAATATTTTACGTTGAATATTCTGTACATCTTTGCATATTACGTGCATTTTGCATATTTTCAGTAGAAATATATAACATTCCCATAAATATAAAATATACAGATACGTAAAGATCCACAGTCTATCTATAACATCTATAACAAAAAGAACACTCTCGATCTTTCGCATCAATCGAACCACTGCTACTTCTTATAATCTACCTCCCATTACGATCGCCTTACCGTGAAACCGACTGAAACCGAACATGATCGTGCATCGCGAATTGGCTTACGCAACCGTCTATCCCGAGATCCGCGATTTCTTTCTACCAAAATAATCCTTGCTGTCATCGCATCGAATGACGACTGGCAAAAAGCCCGACGCCGGTAGCGGTCGTACTACCGTCCAATTAACAAGGAATCAATAAAAGACGAAGCCTCGAAAGGACAGCGCTCGGTTCGTTCAGACGAATGCACACCGGTTCGTGGCGATTGCGCGACTGGTAATTGCCGGACAATTACCGTAGCGCTGACGTATTTACTCGCATGCGAGAAGAGTCAGCCATTGTTTGTTTGCTCGCCGCTAGTGAGCTCCTAATTACGTGCGATGCTCGCGGGGACAACGTCGACGCGCGATGACCCCTTCGCAGCTGTTCCTTCACTGTCTTTCGCCTGATGTAATCGACTGTTTTCACCTTCAATTCTCCTGCCCCAGGCGGCCTTCATATTTTTCTATATCTCTAAATCGCGGACGATTTTCATATCTTTCTGTTCAAAATCACTGACGAAACTGTACTATCCTGTACGGGTTATAAGGTACAAGGAAACTCTTAGTGCAGCACGAAAAACTCATGAACATGAAAATAGCGTGGCTCGTTGGAATTAACTCGAATGAGTAGATGCGTATTCAGTCGGGAACAAAAATATGTGAACAGACAGTGGAAATAAATATTAATGAGATATAATCGAACTTGTACTAGCGTCATATACGTATATACTTGAGTTTTATTTATATCTTTATAATGCATAGATTATTTCAGTAAGTAATTAAAATTAATATTTACATTTTTGTGTAAATAGGCCGCATTTAGCGAAACTTTATATCCATTTCCACCACCTGTCTGTTTATTTTTATCCCTGATTGTACTTATTAACAAAATCAGCAGGACGCGTCGTCCAAGGTCGCAGGGCTAAATGAAACGAAAAGTTATTAGGAAGGTGATCTTCTTCATAAAAGTACGACGAACAATGATCGACAATGATCTGTTTGAAAGAATAGAAAGATTGGAAAAATCGGTTAATTCACGATTCAACTTTCTATCTCGCCATTCTCTGTGATTTTGTCTATAAAAATTTTATGAACGATAATCGATGAAAATGAAAAACAATCATTTTCTTTGTGATCTTCTGTCTGATTTTCTTTGTAAAAATTCGATGAATTATTCATATGTGATTACTCATATAAGATTATTCATATAAGATTAAGATATGGAAACTAAGAATAAATATGTACATAGAACGTGTATCTTTTGTCCGTTGAGATCTTTGACTCTGAAACTTTATTATTATCTTTGTCATTAATCGTACACACGATCAGCATATGCGACAGTGTTTCGTTTTAAGCGATGAGTAATTTTCGACGCATTAATGAGTACTTACTGATTGTTTCCTTTATTGTCTTATGTTGGAAAGAACAAAGATAAATCCATTGAAAGTTGATCGTAGCCTTTGTTATTTGAGTATGTCTTTCGATAAGGTGACTAACAAAGAAATCTTCAATTACGAACTAATTAGAATTTAAAAACAATACTGATACAGCAATCTTTATTTGCATATTACTCATTTGCTGCATCAGTAACGCATTTCGAAATTTGTCACTTTGCATTAATTAGCACAGAGAGAACGATTCTTACTTGTAAAATATTCACATTCTTTTTCCCTAAAAGCAGCGCCATTTTCGTGATTATAACGCTCGACGAATTATGATAAGCGAGATGCCGTATTGTTAGTTTGTTAAAAATAAAAGAAAAAATGACAATCCTATCACCTTTTGTTGATTTGCCGTAATCCACGATTTTGTAATTTCTCCATTTTTTCAAATGAGAGTTTCTCGAGATCACAATTCCGTCTTGATAATTATGCTGTCTTTGTTTGTACTGTCATACTAATTAAAGATTTGTAATTTTTCTAACTTCAATACAATAAAATCACGTTCAAAGGCACACGAAATTACGACCACCAAAAATGGATAACATTTCTTTTTAAGTCACGCAACTCGTGTTCTGGCTCTAAAAGGAAAACTACATTCTCCAACTAAACAAATAACTGACTTTTTGCCGAGTAACGGAGGAATAAAGCAATAACGCGGAGATGCGGCGGAAGATGATTCCATCAGGCCGTATCGAATCGAACGTCTTAACCACACGGCGAAATCGTTGAATTGGGTGTTTGGAGAACACGAAAACCGGCTACGTTTCCAATGAGTCACCGATAGAGGCTCGTTCGCGGGTACCTGGACCGGTTGCCTTGTGTCTTGGCGCCTTTTAAACCGATGGAAAACACTTGTTAACGTTTGCCAGCCGAATAAAGTGCTGGCTGTCCGAACTAAACGTAGATACGCCCCTTATACGCCCGTTATCGCTATCATCTGTGACTGCGTTCGGCCTTTCTTTTATAGCTCTTTTCTTCTTCTTTTCCGATAGCCCCAATCTTGTTCCTTTTCTTTGTTGTACTTATTATCGTTGCCTTTATTGCGTAAGAATGTTCTTAACGCGTTGGGTAGATTTCGTTGAATTTAAAGATTCCAGTATAGCAATATTTTTATTGCGACGTAACTCAGATTTATATTGCAGGCTTCGGAGAAATCAGAAAATGTTGGCTTAAAGAAATACGAGCATGACTTGGTATACAAAATTTGGAAGAGTATATAAGATTGAGAATTGTCGTTCTTTAATGTATCAATGGCTATCGATATTGCGTTTCAGATATAAAGCATATTTTGCATCATTGGCAGAATATCGATTGACAGGATTGAAGACATTTATCATGAAATTAACAGTGGTTATAAGAGGTATTTACATTTCATTGTATTTACTATATCATTTATATACTAATTAATTAGATTCAAGTCTAGTATTCGTATCATTTAACCCCTTAACCTACGATTTACGTTCGAGAATTTTGGGCCGTAAACGTAAACAAGCTATTATATATTATATTATATATTATATTTGTCCCGATCATTGTACTACGACCTATGCCCGTAATATTTACGTTTAGCCCGATCATCGTGTTACGGGCTATGCTCGTAATATTTACGTTTGGCCCGATCATCGTACTACTAAGGAGTTAATAGTACTTTCATACGACTATGAACAATTGACACTATGAGAATGAAACGTATATTGAAAGCGATAAAAAGACACTTCGCTAGAAAATAAAGATACGTGCAAATACTGTTACAAAAACTTACGATCCCTATCTATAGTACGTTTTTGAACTCGAAGAGCAATACCGTGTGGATATTGCGACCACTCTTAATTAGTACGTTCGATGGTTAGTGGTATGCGGGACCTGGTTTATTTCCAGGGCGATTAGGACGGTCGATCCTCGATCAGGGAAAGACAGAGCTGCCTTAATTACGCAAACACCGTAATTTCGCCGTTTAATTGGAACGTTCGGATGCTCGGAACGCGACGGATGCTTCGATGGTTTAATTAGCGACGCGACTCGTGGCTACGCTCGAAAGAAACCGGGCCCTGACCAGGCTGCTATGGGAAATCGCGATTCCACAGAGACACGGAGGTGTTGAAAGTGTAATGGATCCTCGTCGGCTGCGAATACGCGCGGCCACGAATAATCTCGTTGATCGATTATACCGGAGAGCCAGGACGACGCGGCGTTTGTACAATCTCACATAATTGAATTGTAAAATGTCACCGCGACGGTGGCCGTGTTTGTTTTGCAGGAAAATTTGACGTGTACAGGTAACTCGTATAAAACCATGTATTTAAGCTCTTATATACGTAGATCTAATAACTTTGAATTTATGAAACAAATTGTGTAATCAAAATTGTATTTATTAAATGCTTCCATAATGAACAAAGTAAGTATTGAAAACAGAATTCAAAACATAGTACCTATTTAAATTAATAAAAAAGCGAAATCTCTTTTTCCCAATTTTGATCCGCGACCTGGACAACATTCTATGTACTATACGATGTTGCTCTGCGATCTAAACTAATAATAGTAATATTGAAAATCATCAATACTTCGAATGTACATGCAGTGATATTATCATAAGTCCATCCACCGCATCTTACGCACCATACACGAATTCCCTTTAAATTTGCAATGACTATGAAAGGTATTTGTACATGTCCTTATTTTCCAACGTAGCGTCTCTTTATCAGATTCTAGCTTTCATTTCTATAGTATCAAACATTTATAATCACGTGAAAGTAGGTACTAGTATCTGATACGAAATTTGATATACTTGAATCTAAGTGATTAATTAATCACGTAAATACTACAACATACACAATGGTATGCAAATATTTATTGTAACCACTGTAAGTGATTCTACTATATTTGTAATTTTTCTGTTGCGTACATCTTGGAGCACGTGGCAACAAAAAGTTCCTGGTTGCTGCTTCGTCGAGAAGCATATCGAAACAGGAAACACGTCGATCAATATTCCCATTGAAAGAAACCTAGATACCTGTGAAACAATCCGCGACAACGTTCACCGCCAGAAACAGCGGTTCGCTCGTTCCCGTGAAAACGATGCAAGATTTCGCGGAACGCGGTTGCTCGGTTTGTTTGCAGCCGCACGGCTCGCGTTTATTTATCACGGAGCATGGGCCACGATTCCGCTTGGCCCTGCTTTCGATCCGTTTTTCTCGGCAGTTCCGGCTGATCCCGGGACTACTAGAACTACTAGGAAACGGTGTGCGGCCTCGTGAACGGTTCGACGTGGCCGGCCCGAGCCTTCACCGCCAACTTTACGTTTATATGCGCCCGTACACGACGCTATCCCGATAGCGGGCCGGCCACACGTCACCGAATCGTGATCCTCGAGAGGCCGAAGACGATGTTGTGTCCCCCATCAAAGCTAGGAGCACTGTCCGGTTCGTGAGCCGGGCTGCTTCCTGCACGGTCGACCGTAAAATATGAAATACCATTCCTCCCTGCCCTTTGGTTGCTGGAACGTTGCTGCCGTCGCTATCGCTCCACCAACCGGTGTCTTTTTCTGTCGACTTCGACTAGGAGGAGTCGAACGAAGAGACTGCTCGACTTTGTTCTTCCACGATATGACGAGACGAGGAACGTGTTACGGTACCTGGTGTACCTGGTACGATACCGTACTAACTGGAAAAATCCAAATGTCCCCGACACGAAAGATCGTTTTCGACCTCCCGCGAAATCTGGCTGCTCGATCTCTTCTGCTCTATTCTCTCTCTTTCTCTTTCTCTCTCTTTCTCTTTCTCTCTCTTTCTGTTCCTCTCTCGATGATAATAATCGGATTATGGAAATCCTTTGGAGATGACGACTCACTGGTGTCTTTTTCTTTTTCTTTTTTTTTTTTTTTTGTACGCTGAATAAAGCTAAGTGGTCCTTTTCAGGCTGATTTTGTCAAGGTAGGTAAGGTAGGGTTATTAGAGTCAAGTTAAGTAATTTGGCTTGTAATTCGCTAAGATTTTAAGCGATCTATTTGAAATTCAGGCTATTCGAATCGTCGTTAGTGGCGTGATAAACGTCAAGGGAAGTATATCGTGTACTTACATGGATAGATGGGAAGATCATAGTTTTCTACAAGTACTAATCAAAGCGAAAGAAGTTTGTTCGATGTTAATATTTGTAGTTGTACTTATTTACTTTCTAAACGTTTTTGTAATTGCAATGGTATTTCAAATGTGACCATTATAAATGAATTCAAGTGCATGTCAGGACTGTTTGTATCGTCTACGAGGGAAAGATTTCGAATGAACCTCGTCACGGTTTAATCTGACAGGAAAACGTACGATATGAAGGTGTCGTTAACAGCATAACAGGCCATAACGTTAAAGAAAAAATATACATGGATGCCGTTTAAACGGCAATTGACACTTGCTACTCTATATTCGTAAAAATCGACACACGTTCCGATACTTTAAATGTCACGTGCCACTCAAGTGACGTTTATAAATCTCGATCTGAAAGCTGTGACTAACTAAGTTAAAGTATCATTGGCGGTTCCATAATCACGAATTGCTATCAACCATGTCAAAATCTTTTGCTCTGTACAATAGTGGAAATGTTACACGATATGTTTGCCGACTGATGAGTCATCGATATCTCGCTTAAATCGATTCGACTCGCGTTTGCATCAAGGGGTATTCAGTTCTGTAATGTACCAATGTATTCAATGCTAATACCGAAGAGGAGAATTCTTTTCGTCGAACGTGTTCTTTGGGAATATTACAAGTTGTTAACAATATTCCGAATTATTAACGAGTTATTAAATTTATCGTATAACGATTACCATATTCAAACAATAATTTTCGCATAAATTTTAACTACGACGAACGTAAGATTTTTATTTTCAAATTATGTAAATTATTCAAATTATTCCTATTAACGACAAACAGAGAATCTTTCTTTTTAGAATATTACAAATTATTAACAACGGTAGGCTTAACGTTATTAGACTTAAAATCATTAGATAAATTTCCAGTATGCTGAATGTAGAACTTTCTTTGAATTGTATAAATTTACCGATTTACATTGTTTATATGGCTCATAGAAGTATACGAACGAAACCAGCACATATTTTCTATGCTCTAAATTAGGCTCTTTCTAGGACAATTTTCAGTAATGAGACGTTGTCTCTTGGATAACAATGCTGATTGAAACTAACGAGCGATGATTCATAACTTCAATTCTGATATAATAGTGCAAATCTAATGGGAGATTGGACGTCTCACAGAGACTAATTGACATCGAGATAAAGAATTTTTAATTTGTCATATCAAAGGATTATTAAAAATGTAACATTAAGACAAATAATAATCGACGATCTTTAGAAACTCACTATTCAACAGTAGGTAAACCAAATATTTCTTCGACATTTAATCGGATTTAATCGATCAATGATAAATTAAATTTATAACATTTACGATTGTAAATGTAAATAGAGTACATATAATTCATTTGAAAATTTACAAACCTATATAAACATCTAATAAAGCGTATAAGAAATATGGTAAATTTAAATAAAGATAGAAAGTCATCATTAGATATTTTTAAACTCGGAAATTATTTAAAAGACAAGACTTTCTTACAGATAGAATTCATCTGATCATACGTACGTCGATCAAACATCGATGTTTTGAATTATTGAATCCACATGAGTGGTTCGATCGCGTTCATGCGAATCAAGAACACGCTCGCCAACAACCACTCTAATCGACCGATCTGAATCGTTCTGCAACGAACCACGATAAGCAGAATAAAATTCCGCGGGATTTAAGGCAACGCCGCTGCGAGAAAATTGTTTGCCTTTCTCGAAGCCACTTTATCTCGTTGCGGTATTCGCAGAATACCAGTTCGAAACCTTCACTTTCTGCGATCGTAGATAGAACGGAGGTTTGAAAACGACACGTCACGACGAGACGAATTATTATGTTCAGAGGCAGCGACGTTTCCATCGAAAACTAAAACATTACGTTTCTTCTTTCCTTCGATAGAAAGCTCCTATCGAATATCTTTTATGCAGAACGTTGTGTTCCATTCTTTTTATTTTGTTTGAAATCTTTTAACAAAATCTAATATCCTAGAATATTATTTGTCTTTGGGTTCGAATAATCTGTAATTTTATTCGAAACAATGCGATTGATTAAAATCTGGAATTATTGAAAATTATGCGATTGAAAATGCAACACTCCTGTTATTATGTTTTATCAAAAATTATTTTATACGTTGTTAAAAAAGACAAGAGTAGAAATTTTGATTAGATAGCGGCTGTATGATTAAACTGCAAATTTACACTTTTATAAACATAATTAGAGAAACGCAACTTGCGCAAGAATTTGTTTCAGTCACTGAATATCATAATGAGTAGGTACTATGCTTTTGATATTTCATATATTTCGTATATCTTATTATATATTTTTATTATGTACATTCGTTATGTGTATTTTAAATCTTTGAATATTCCATATATGCATAAGTAATCACAATATAATATGATTCATTTTTTAAAGTCACATGGAGCATTGAAGATATATACATATTTATACATCTTTGAATAAATCAGTGTTGAATTTTGTTATGACACAGAGTCAAATGATTTGTTGTCGATAAAATGAACGATTAGTTTCATTGTTCAGCATACACGTACATAAAACAAGTGATTAAGAAAAAATTGACGAGCGTAATTCTTTGGCAAGCAGCTCGAACAAAATCTTGGCTAATAGTTGGCCAGCGATGTTTAACGACGAGCATTTACAATTCCATGCGTCGTACTTCGCGGGTTACTTGGATTTTAATGATCCTCATTTGTAAACGGAGACATCTCCCATGGAAATCGGTAGCTCTCTACGCGTGCGCGTTCGATCGTGCCGGTCATTCTATCGATGACAAGTAGCGATTTAAATGTCAATCGTGGAGGCACACGAATGGACGTGCCAAGTTTTTCAAAACTGCGTACCTTGCAACATAACCATGGAATTAACATTCCTCGTTGATCACAGCGAATATATCCTCTATCAGTTCATAACAGCTATTTTCTTTTTTCCGCAAACGTTAATTAAATCAAGTTTCTAAAATCGAGTGCAGTACGACACAACCATAGAATGGATGTACCCGATATTCTTTCAGTTTCTATCAGGTCTTTCCCTCGCTTCAAAAATCAATTGCGTTAATTTTTTGTCAGACTTTTAAATATTCAAGAAATTAATATTCACTATGTTGATTGATATTTTTATTTCCTCCAGCGATTATCTTTTTATGTTCGTGTAAATCAGTCAAATTCTTGTTTGCTTTTTACACGAATGAATATGTACAAGCGGAATTATGTATAATGTATGAAATATACAGGGTCATTGGTAACTGGTGGTACAAGCGGAAAGGGGGTGATTCTACGCGAAAAAAAGAAGTCGAAAATATAGAATAAAAATTTTTCGTTTGAGGCTTCGTTTTCGAGAAAATCGACTTTGAATGTTCGCTCGGTACGCGTGCACTTTATCACGTCTCGTTATAACGGATCTCACTGTAGATTTAAAAAACAATTAAAAAGAAAATTTTTTATTCTATATTTTCGACTTTTTTTTCGCGTAGAATCACCCCCTTTCCGCTTGTACCACCAGTTACCAATGACCCTGTATAATGAAATATGTACGAGGGAATGTGAATCTTGGAAATTGTAGCTAAAGCGTTCTGTATAAACAACATGCAGATGTCTATTGCACTTTGCGTAGAATGACGTTGAGATACTGATTGAAGAGTTTAATATGTAATCACTTGTGTAAGAATATATGCATAGAACATCTAGTTCAAACATTTGATAGATAAAGACATATTTACTCTTGTTTTCATGTAGGAACTGTGCAATATTTTTAAAAATCCTAGAATTCCATCTAAATCGTGCCGTTTTAATAAACTTTCTATATTTATTATTTCAATACTACCGGTTTATCTTTACCAGGATTTAGCAACATACTTTTTATCATTCTGTCTCATTTTCTAGATATCGTACTAGTATTATTATGTAATAATATCACTTCCCATTTTATTACATAATTTTTATATAACAAATAATTTTTTAGAAAAATATTTATTAAAGAAAAAAACAACAATTTTTTCGATCTTGTTTTTGTATCATTTCCACGACTCAGAGTCGAAGAATTCATGAATGTTCTATTAAGTAGAAAGGGACTTCACGGTCAGACATTTGGCAGCATATTAACATTTCCGGGAAACACGCATTGCATTTAATACAGTTGCAAAATTTTAAAGCTGCAAAACGTATCAAACATGCCAACGCGCATATGAAATATCCAAAGTATAGTCAGTATTCATTTTAATATCACAATAATTCTCTGCTTAGATTCTATCTTTCTTCAGTCACGTCTGCAAAAATACGAATTTGCATAAATATCGCACATACAATATACAAATATAGACCATTTACGCAACAAAAATTGTCAAAAAAATATCCACTTAAAACTGTTCACGGAGTCTAAGCAAGTAGATGTAGATATTCTGGCAGACCTAAGAAGATCAAGATAGAAACATTTCCCATCGACTCGATTTAGGAATCCGTAACAACAAAATGGATCGCAGTTATTCGAGCGAACTAAAAATTCCCTAAAGGATCTAAAGTTCGAGAAAAGGTTCTGTTGCACACACGTACACATTACGCTGCTCTTTATTTCCTTCTCGTGAACGGTTTAGCGATCGCGGATAACACGATGGCTCCGGAATGGAGATCGCAGGCCTGTCCTTTCCTTGGCGCACGGACGCGTCTGTCATTCCTCCGATAACGAGCAGCGACTTAAAGTCTTTACGGTGTCATACGGGCTTAATGCCACGGGCACGGCGACGGGACGTGAGCCGAGATAGCGAAGGCGCTATTTAATTAACGATAATAGCTCGGCTTAACAAGAACTCCGCGGCATTTTCTTTTCATTGTCTTTCCGTAATGCGACGGCCTCCACGCGGACACGTTTCTGTTTCTTCTTTGTTCCTCGCTCCTGTCGTCGTCAAGTATCGCAGTACACTGCGACCGATTTGTGGAATTCTCTTATAGATTCTTGGTATTATAGAGTATCGATACTTCGTTCTTAAATGTTTTTGTTTCAAGCAGTTATCTGTGCTCTCGTGTGATAGTTCGCGAGACGATGATATTTATCGGGGCTTCGGGTTATTACATGGTGTTTTTCGTATCATTAGTTTATGAATTAAGTGAACTTCAACAGAGAAAAGACAGAGAGAGAGAGAGAGAGTTTTGCGTCTGTAGATACGATTACGACATTGTATCGCCGTTGATCTTTTCCTAAACGTTGATTATTTGGAAATTGTTAATGACTCTGTAAAATTTGCACATATAAATAGGATGCCTGTGTAGATTTACATTTTTGCAGTCGCCTGATATCCTATCGAACTCGTTATATTTAATGAAAAATTCGAAGAAATAATATTTTATAACACACACAAGTCGCAAAGGAAACGACAGCGTTATAATAAGATAGCATGAAAACGAAAGCAGTGAAACGTATTCAATTTATTTCTAGAATTTCTAAAATTTTTCTGTCACAGCACTTCGTTGATGCTTATCTTAAATTATAATTTCATCGATTGTGTCTTTCTGAAATAAACGGCTCAGATATCAATAGATATCCTAATACTTATGGCCAGCAATGTGTGTCAAGGTCAATACCATTGCAGCTGACTCTTCTATATTAAATAACTATCTTATACCTTCTTCCATCATCCGTGGATGGAAAACGTGTCGTTCGATCGAACTAGCGACGCGCTTGCAAGAAGGGAGTTGGCCAGCCGCGCGCATAAGTCGGTCTGTGGACGCGTTGCAGATACGCCGGTGCTAATTGCAATTTATGTCTCATTGCAGCGGTTGTCGGTGCGCCACGACAAAGGACCGCACCGCGGGCGGCCGTTGCTGCGTTAAAGCGTTTCGAAAGAGAGCCTGTGCCACCGCGGTTCACGTGTTACAGGCGAACACCGCCATGACGTTGTTGTCGTTGCTGTTGTTGTCGTTGGCTGCTGTTGCTTTTGCTTGTCGGACGGTTTCACCTGTGCGTCCGCGCGAATCGACTTTACGAGGCCGGCTTTTGTCGGAATCAGCGCCGCGATTCGCGTCCCCGCTGCGATCGACGGCTGTGAAACGCGGACTCGTTCTTGCTGCCCATCGACGCGACGCTCTCTGCATGATAAACATCCCGTGGGACAGAGTATTTGTATACCAAGGGTACGTCTGTAAGTGATTTCCGTTTGGTTTGCTGATTTCGAAATTCGTTGCAGTAAGACTCGTGACGAAAGTGATTTTTTAAGTTCGCTTTTTGCAGCATGCACTGCGATTGGAAATATAAAATGTATAGGGTGGTGACTCGTGGAAATATTTGAATACTTGCTGTGAACATTTTTGATGAATAAATTATGCGCGTTGTATGAAACGATCCGATATTTCGTTTAATGATGCTACGAGATACGACGATAGCGATTGCATTGGTAAAGTTTGAAACATGGTCGAGAATGCACGTGGAACGTGCAAAATATTTCTTTCTTGGAAATATGCCGAAACATTTTTAGCAGAAGAAGATATTTTTTAAATCAAACGAGTACTCCAATTTTATGTATACTTAGATATATACGTAATGTTTCAAAACTCGTTACGAAGGATCTCTGAAATTGAAGGAAAAGATACGACTCTATTTCTAAGGTATGTTAACATTAGGAAAGATAGGTATTTCTAAGACTTCTAAATTGTTTACCATTAATCGTAAAATATTAAATAGCAAATCTATAATTAGTTTTGTAATTGACAAAGAAGAACTATAAAAAAAATTCGGTTTCTAGTATCTAGATTTCAAAAGAACGATTCTTATCGTATGTTTCTACATCCGCCTGGAAAATAAAAAGAAAACAAAATTTATCATCTGTTCTTGAATTTTATTCATATTCCGATTGGACACGTTCAACGTCATCCAGTTTCATGTCTACAATATGATACCGCAAAAGCGATGTCAGCGACTGAAATTCATCGAGAGAGTCAGATAATACACAATACCCAAAACCGCTACGATTTTGTATTACCATAATTGAATAGATCTGCAACGGGATTAATGAAGTATCAAATATCCCAGGTCGGCGTAAACAATGCCGCAAAATCTATTTAAACGATGCTCGATTAAATATCCATTGGCCATCGCTTAACTCTGTTCAGCCAAATGGAACCGCGTATATCTCTTCTTGCAACAAAGACGTTACGCATCGTGTTGTAGAGCAAATTAAAACATGGCGCAATATCGTCTCGTTCGTTCAGCCCCGCTGAACAACACCTTATTTAGAACGCTATAACATCATTCACGTCGACAAAGAGAGAATCATTATCAAAAGTTTCGAAGCAAAAGGTAACGAAGTGTGATATTGCACGATGTGATCGAACGTATGTCTTTGTTTGTTTAATTCTTTGTTATTCGTGAACAGTTTGTTTCTCTTTGTTCGATATCGCTCTTTTATATGTTCCAGGAATTTTAGACGAAAATGAAATTTTCTGATGATAATTGAGAGGTGCGTAGCACGATCTTTGGCCGTGTTTGACTTTTTCTAGTAGAATAAAAACAAAAGAATACACATCAATTTTTTTAAACAATAAGTCTAGTCGTTATGTTACATAATCCTTATAAATGTATCTATGCATGCTGACATCGCGGAAGAAGCATATTTAATCAAAAATCATAAAATTGTGGACGTCATGACAAAGATTTTGAAAAGTTAAAAATATCCTTCGTATTGCAGTAACTTACGGGACGATTCAATCTCGAAACTTACAAGATTAAAAATTCTACAATAAACTTGAACTATCTATAAACCATCTGTTCCTTTCAAACTCAATTTCAGTATTCAGTAACTTAAAGGATAATTTAGCCTCCACGTAAAATACCAAACTTAAAAAACCTCCTAAATTACAAGATTCGAACTCCCATTACATCTTCAAAAAGAAAAAAAAAAAAGAAAGAAATAGCCAAAAATCAAAACCCATTTCATCGATTCTAACGTCCAGTCTCTTTACTTTGGTACGACAATTACCATCGAAAAATAAAATTTCCTTTGTCCACCAATAATTACCCCTTTCGTTTTCCTTCTTTCCTAGTTCTCTCCTTATTCTCTGCCGCTCTCGCCTTCCTCGTTTCTCGAGGAACGAACGCCGAAACGCTGGTCGATAAAGTACAAACGCACAATGGACGTGGAAGCATAGAAACACGTGGCGCATAAATCGCGCATTATGTGCGGCTCTTTGTGCGCGACGAGAGTAAATAGGCTGGCGTGCGCGCGCTCTCCGGCTACCCTTTCCTTTGGATTTCCTTTCGCTTGGGCTCTGGCTGTTGGTGCAGTTGTTGCAGCAGCCAGCAGCCGCCGCCGCCGCCGCCGCAATAGACGCCGGCCCGTGCGGCCATTACGCCGACGCGGCCGTCGTCGTTTTTCGCAACCGCTCCACATCGTGATTTCCTCAAGGTGCAAAGAGCCTCGACGACAGCAACGAATGCCGTGTTCGTGTGCTGCGCCTACCTTCGTGAACCTTATGTCGCATTTGCAACAAAATCCGAACGCTGCCCGCCGATGCAACTGTGCGTTATATGACACTCGATCACGAGGGTTGCGACACGTGTTACTGCTCAACCTTATTGGATATTGTGTGTGCTAGGTTTGCAGGATTTTTTTAATTGTTATTGCTATTTCTTCGTTGGCAAACCAAGCGGTTCATGTTGCAAGAGTGCCGTTGAGGTTCTTTATCTTTATTGAAAAAAGTTTCAAATATTGAACTCGACACTTGACGCATGCATATACCTCAAGCGTTATCGTTGGGATATTTATAGAAAGTCGTATTTGTATGAATGGGATTTAAGTAAAAATTTGTTTCATTTACTAAACATTATAACAAGTTCGTTACTCTGGATATTTTACTACGATTTACACTAAGATTTCTAAGTACCATTTCTTTCAAGTTTCGCAGATAATATTAAATCATACTAGTTCTTAAAGACACGGTATTTAAGTACGCAAATTATTCATCGCGTGTAAATAATTATCAGAACATAGATAGCTAAAGAACAATCAACAGTTTGTAATATAATGAGAAAAACTGTTTGCTTACGAAAGATTGTTATAGGTTATTATAATACCATAAGATTGTCGAGAGATAAAGATATTCCTCCTGTACATATGCGCTGAGATTACTTTCGAAGAATTGGTTTTTGTTTTTATTAAACCATGGTAGCGCGTCTTACATGTTACGGGTTATGGTTGTTTCTTGGAATTTGTCGTTTGTAATTCAAGGAGAATAGGAGAGCATTGCGATTAAGAGATCATTTGAGTCGTCAAGTTGAAATTTATGCGCAACGAACGTCACGAGGAGAAAAAGTAATATGAAAGCGATCAACTACGTTCGAATCACCGACCGTAACGTTTCAAGCTTTTTCATGACATATACTATATAGTTGCAGGCAATACTATGCAATCCTTCGAATCGTAGCTTGCCACTTATCGCGTTAATTTTGTAATAAAGATAGGAAACGCGATATTTCCGGTTTCACTGATGTCTCCATACTTCGGCGATGACATCATCCATACCTTGAAATATTATGACACACGTACACATAAATTACATTGTAACATACGAAACTTCCCATTTTGTTCCATTAAGTTTCTAAATAACTCTGTTTTCTTTTTTTTTTTTTTTATATAAATATCGATATTTTTATACTCTACTGGACAGTTACGGAGATCGTATATTTTCGATATTAAATATAAATATAATATTTTTATCCTTGTAGATACAATACAATTTTAAAGCTGAGAATTTGTTACTTTCGTTTATTTATGTTTTCGTAGAATTTCTTAACATTTACGTACATAAACGTAATCGTTTCAGAATTCAATGTAGTTTTATGAATTGTTGAAAATCAGACATTTCACACATCACGTAAACTAATGTAACGTAATAACAAATTTCTATATACTCCGTACTAATATAACGTAATATATAATTAAAGGACATTTTACAATTTCATTAATTTCGTTTAAAAATTGTCTTGATAGCATCGAACGTGAAATAAAGAAAAATATTATAAACATTACGCTTCGGTGTAAAAAATCTCATTTATCTCTCATCCATCAGATCCATCAACGGTCATAAACTGTTACGAGCACAGAAGAATGAACGCGGTATTTACGTATTAAACCAACGAGATACGACACGGAACGTTGCTTTTCGAGGCTTTTTTGGGGGATTACGTGGAAGTTTGTGGTTCGACCGGTTTGGTGTAAATGCGGCTTAACGTTTGGCGGCGTGTAAGTCTCTGTCCTGGTTAGAGGTACTTAATGGGGCCCCTTACATCCGCCCCTCCCTCTGCCTCTAATGATCTGCAGTACCTCTAATGTGGTACTTTTCAGCATGAAACTTATTAACGTGAAACCGCGCCGGTTTCGTTCAACGTTTCTTGAAAAGTACGGAGAAAAAGGGATATGAGAAAACGAGGAAGAGAGAGAAAATACAGAGATTTTGCGTCATTACCAGAAGTGACTCCTCTGCTTCGTGTCTATTTCCAAATAGCTTTTTCTGAAGCCGAAATGTATGTGTGGAAATGTACGTTTGGAATTTTAGGCCGATTTCAGGCTGTTACAGAGATTGTATCTTTAGATTATATTTGCGCTGGTTCATGAAAAACAAAATTTCTTCTCGCGACATTAATGATATAAAAAAATATTGGAAAGATAATTAGATTCTATCGTGAAAAGTATCTGTGTGGTTTTATTATAAAATATTGATTATGTCAAGTACCTTAACAACTTGTGCTTTTAATCGCTAGGACATTGATGTTAATACGTTTACATCAATATCTTAGGGAAATTAAATATAGCAAACACGTTATTCAAAGTATCCATTATAATATCTAAAGGGTAGAACAAATTTGTATTTACGTCCCACTTCTTTAATTTTGTCGTACACGGTGTTGCATATAAGCAATAAATTTTAATAAGTTGGTAATTAACCGATAAATGTGGTTGTCTTTATTAAAATTTAAAAATTCTAGTGTATTATGATCTTCTTATAAAGTCATTTCAAAAAGGAGTCTGCGTAACTAACAGTTAATAAAGGAGTAATTTTTCTCACAGACTAAAAAAGATTCCACGTTGAAGGAGTTAATAATGTTTAGAGAAATACAAATTTGTACAAACACATCCGCAATGAGAGACGTCACCTTTTCAATAAAAGTAAGAAAATAATTTAATGCTCAGTTTCTAACTCACCCCCTTGTATAATCTCAATTTGTATTTAATTTGCAGTTTGACGAACATATCGTTTGAGAATCTGTCGAGTTTATGTACAATAAAATTTGCAGATAAACGTAACTGCAGAATAAGACAGAACGTCTCTATTAAATATACACCCATAAATCTCGCATGAAGATTTCAATAAACGTCAGTCAGGAGATCTCGCCGCATAAAATTAAGAAGGAAGAGCGTAGGTGACAAACACGTTAGCCATTCTGAATACGAACAGACTGCTCGTTCCCATGATCGGCTTAGGACTCTTAAACATCGATTACTCGAAATCTCGTAGGCGTAGTCGCGTCGGAAACGATATAAATCTCTCCTAACTTTAAACTCGTAACACCTTTCCCGAGAATCAAACCGAGAAAAATGTTTCTCGTTTCGGAGCAATCGTAAAACCGTGAACTACGTCCGCGTGACCACGCCAGGAGATTGGGAACGAAATTAGGAAATCGTGAAACGTAGGATAATTTTAGAAAATCGTAAAACTAGGCAACTATATTGATGTTGAGTAAATGAATTTTAAATTAGCCTATTTATAGCGTATTTTAATTGTAGTGTAATAGAAAAAAGCAAGGAATGTTAATAAAATAATTTAATTGATCAAATAAATTTTTATGACTAAAGAAATAAAATTCGTTGAATCTTTTTGTGACATAAGGCGTTATTTCCTAATTGGTAGACTTTGAATTTCGTTTATAGGAAATTACAAAATTTAACGAGAAAAAATGCACAGTAGTATACTGGCAAAAAATATACGAAACATTTAAGATAGAATGTTCGTTATAATATTTAATAAGCTAAAGAAAATGTCGATTTAGGTTTTATTTCATCGATCGTGTTCAAAATTTGCGTAAATTTTTCGATCTAGTAATTAAGTACCGATGCAATTCTGTAATTCTAATTATCATCAGAATATACTTACTGTTTTTCTTTATTCTCTACTTAATTCCTTACCTAATACGTAGAAAATTTATATGAAGCTATTTTATATTCCTGCATATACGAGGAAAGGTATTAGAAGATTTATGTATGAAGAAATATACGTATGACAGAAGTAAAAGTTTCGTGATTAGTGATCGAATAGAAGGATAATGTTAATGGAAATTCTAAGGATGAGAATGGTGTAAATTAAAAAAAGAATTGGACAGACTGAAATACCTCTGAAAGTTTATTACTAGAAAATGTATTTAGAATGGCAATGAAATAAATCAGTAGTTGCTTACTGATCTCATACAAAGCAGCATTGTGCAGAGCCCCGAGTAAAGTATATTTACTGCTTCAAATGAAAGTGATGTAGTACGTCAACTGTATAATGGCTCTTACCTACACGGGAACATTCATCTTGCTAATATTTATGTTTTCGTAGAGAAACTTTATTAATTAGCCTATTGTTAGTTCGAAATGGTTCAAACTTGTACGTCTTTGATACTATATTACATTTGTTTAAGACTTTCTATAATGCATCTTAATCTTCATCAAATGATGATTCATCTTAATAATTCATCCTTCAAAATGGTATAAAATTAGCGTATATTCTTTATAGATTTGGGCGTACAAAATATTTCATCAGCAAATAAACTATTTTATTTTATAATATTACACTTCATCCTTTCTTTTTAAATTTAATAGAACAGAAATTGCAAAATTAATATTTAATTAAAAGCATATCAAATAATTTCAATTTCAACATGGATTTAATTCAATTTTCTATACTTCGCTTTTTCATAAAAATCATACTCTGTACGTAAAAGGATTATAAGAAAAATAAATTAAATTGGAAATTATTCGATATACATATACATGTAGATTTTCTGCACGGAATTCAAGTTTTCACGACTAGTTCGTCACCGTTCTACAAAATTTTAAATTTTTAAACAACTTCTCCAATATTTTGATTTTAATTGCTTTCAAAGAAAATTTTAATGCATAAAATAATGAATTCAGGAGGAGTGGACGCGCAAGCGCCACGCGCAAAAAGTGTGACGAGAACTTAATACCTCTCGGTAAGTGGATTGTTCCCGGTTGCTGAAACTTACGTAAACAGGTGTATACTGGGTCAGTCAAACATCGAGCTGTGTTCGCACTTGATTAAATTATGCAAATCGATCGGATCGTACGTGTCCGCGGGCCGGAATGTAAATTACGCCTGGAAATACTACTGTGCTCGCAGTTTCGGTGCCTTGTGAAACGGTTTCTTGCTAATTTATTGGCCGATCGATTGTCGAACAGCCGTCGATCGAACTGTCGCGTTGCTTTATATGTCTCGTGTCAGGACATACTCGTTAACCAATCGTAAAGAGTTTATTATTTGCTCCTTTCTTCTGCGCCGTGACATTTTAATACGACTTTCAGTTGTGCAATTATCAGATATTCTCATTCAATGCAGATTTTATTAGAAAATATAGCATTCTGGTAGGTTCTAATGAATGGATGGATTAGTGAGCAGAAAATTTAGCATAAAATAATTGTGAGATATTAAAGTCAAATTCAGAAAGAAATATCAGACCATGTCAAACATCTCGTTAAAAAATTAGAGAAGACAGTAACTTAATAAATAAACTTCTCAAGTTTTCTAATTCGCACGAAATATTCTATTTTTATATCAAATATAAGTTTAAAGTAATGAAATCTAATTTTCGATTGATATTGTTAATTTCATTTTGCACTCTATATTCTATAAATCATTAATTAAAATAGTTAAAAACCATTTTTGCACAGAATATCGAACACAAATTGCAATAATAATAAATATCCAAAATTACTGTAGCAACTTATAACTCTAACCACCAATTAAACGTCAACCCCTTAATATTTCAAGCCTAAAAAATTCTTTCACCAGGATTTCAATATATGCATCGCTCTGTATCCTTCTATACCGTCGTTTTATATATTTTTCAAACAAGCCTTTATTATCCACTAAAATCTCATAGTTTCAACGAAGGTACTAACGAAGAAGTTAACTTGAAGTTATCCAACGTTCAAGGAAGAATGACTAGGGAAGAAATCGAGGTAGGTCCATGGTAAAAATGCCTGATCGTAGACAACGTCGTCGTGAAGATCATATTATTATGTACAACCACGAGATACCCGTAGCGTTGGTATGCATGGGGAAGCCGATTGGCCGAGAGAAAACGCGCGTACGCACGCACGTACGGCGCAGCTGGTTTGTACGCGAGCTTGCACCGTAGTCAGAGCATATTTATGGATTAGCATACAATGGTGGTGTTTATTAGAGATTCCTCGAAGGTTCCCACCTTCGACGCTAGCTCCGTGCTTCTCCTCCGTTCCCGAGAACCGTGACGCCCTCCTCCTGGAAGCTCCGTGTCGAAAACCGTGCTCGAACCTAAGCCCCCCGATCGTTCGAGCCGCTTCCTTCTTTTCCTCTTTACGTAACCGCGTTTCTGACCGCAACATTGACCTTGTTTTCGCGTCACACTTTTGCACAACTGATTTTCTTTCGGACGATTCGTGCTAAACAGCTTGATTCGGCCCATTGCCGTAGTTTTAGAGACGCGAGGTGCAAATTGAAGGAATTTTAGTGACCAGTAGACTACCGATATTTATGCAAATACATATTTTCACGAACGCAATTGAAGAAATGGAATATAAACGGAGGTTTGTTTCGTACGGTAATTTTCCGTTTTCTAATTTCTTATAAACGCATAAAAATCCTCGATCAAGCGATTAGATATGGTAGTTTGGTTGTGAAAGATTGTTCGATTTTTCGTGGACAATACGTATCGAGGTAATTTGATAATAATATTAATTGATCGTTAATAGAGTGTGGTTCTATTGATCTATTTGTTAGTTGGATTGCAGAACTTTGGTAATTTGCATTTGTGTGATTGCATGTTTGTGTGTAACATTTTGTCGATTGGGTATGTAGTTTAATGTAATCTCTAATTTGGTTATTCGATAGAGTTTCGTAGCTTTATGCTAGCCACTCCAATTCTGTAGGTAGATCTTGCATGAAACAATTATACAAGACTCATATGGTAAGTTTATTGTAATTATTTTCCAGCTTCGTATCTCTCTTCGAAACGGATAAATACTTGATGTTCATTACATACATATATGAACGTATGGACGAATAAAATTGGTTTTAAACTTTTATATACAATTTCTATAGTTAGATACAGAAAAATTTCTTTTTCACGTCACTTTTTATCACGATTTTCTATACCATATATTCTTCCACGCGTATTTTCACCGTGTCCATAGAATATACACTCACACGAAACAAAGAAACTGAAGAATCCAACCTGAATATCTCCTGAACTACGAAAGCATCCTATAAACACTATGGACCATAAGTCACAGGCCACCCAACACACTTAACACAAGCTTAAATGGATGTTGTAATTACAAACAGAACTTCATGCTTATTGACGAAGTTGAAGATTACATCGCAATATTATGAAAACTTATGAATATAGGTATAAAATTATACGGGAGCAGTAGCAATCTTTTAACTACATTATACGGGACCCTATTGTACTCGCGAACCTGTTAACCATAACGCTGTTGGTGATTTTCCTTGAATCGAGCTCGAACGCGAAGCTAAGCCTGATCTTGGAGTGGCAGCGCGGCAAGGAGTGTGAGCATCGTGCGAAGACGCTGAAGAGAAGTCCAAAGAAAGCGGCTTCCTCGGAAGCAGGCAGCAAGAAGGAACTGTACGGTATTCCAAGACGAGAGATCCCGAAGAAAAGGGGAGCCATCGGGCCAGCCAGTCGTCGCAGAATGCCCGTTTTGGTCAGCGGAGCTTCATTCGCATGCAACTTTGTCCGCGGCTCTTACTTGGAAGTACGTGTGACCACGTCGCAACCGGTACCAGGCGGCTGCTGCTCCCTATGGCCCGCGTCTTTATTTATTTCTTATATCGCCGACGAGCTTCATTCAGTAGTCTCGGTCCGAATCGCACGGACCCAACGAGGAACCAGAGAGATCATGCCGCGCGAACTCAGTTTTTCGTCATCCTTCTGCCAAGGTCCAACTCGCAACTGGCACTCGTTTTCGCTCGGTTCGGAAACGATCGTGTTAAGATGACTTCATATAGGACGAGTAAGGGTAAAAGTCGTAGTTGGTAAGCTGTGTTTGTAATTTGCCTGTGTTGAATGGTGTTTTATAGGAAGAAATGATTGTGCGTATAAGAAACGATGCAGTGGTTGTTTTTAGAAGTTTCGTTAATGTTGTTCGTGATCGATTTGTACAGTGATTTCCTTAACGGCACCGACAGGTGTTATAGAAATCTGATATTTTTCAGAACAAGAAGAAACTACTTTTTAGGGGTATCCAATACAAGAAATATTGATCGATGATCGAGTAGTCATTGTTCTAAAATTATTAAGACTCTAATGAACGCCATACGGGCTAGATTTAGGAGAACGTTAATTTGGAGGAAGTTTGACAATTTTTTCATTATATAAAACTTCCAATTAGTCGATGTATAATATTAATGCATAGATGACTATAATTTTCTAATTAGTTATCCTAATTGATATACAAGAAATCAAGTTCCACTTTTGTTCAAGTCTTCGAGGGACAATTTTATTTCTTACCTGTAGGTAGCGTGAAATTTACTTCTCAGGTGTTAACGATCAAAATGATTTGTGACTGAACCGAATACGAACTCGCTCCTGCACTTTCTTGAAAAATGTACAGTATGTTGTATACGATATGATGACAAACAAGGTGACAATTAATCCGCGAGAAATATATATCTACTTTAGAGATACAAATGGCTGTCAAAAGCCTTCAACACGTTAACAAATCCTAAATTTACCTGTAATGAATTATTTATATATTAAAATTTATATAATAAATCCAACGAACGAGTAAGAATATTCCTTAAACAACGAATAACGAAATCCACAGTATTGAAATTTACAAATGTTATCCAATGAAACATATTTAAATTCTGAAGCAATAAGATAAACAAGATACGATTTATTTAAATAACATTTAATTAAATCATATTTTGTATAATATGCGAATGCTTGTGAGTGGCTGTATCTAAATTTCTGTACGTACATCCTCGGAAAATCAAAGTATCATACTTTCTCCTTCATTTGGTTCAAATGGCGAATTTCTCACGATCATCTCATGGATCGCCTCAATTAAATTCGCATCAAAATCCATTTCCCCGCGCTGATTCATTACCCGTGCACGCTTTAATTTCATTCGGCCACGCGGTATGTGCTGGATAATTTACCGCCTCGGCCTTTTAACCTGGCAGCCTTCGAGCGCCGGTTTGTCTCTAACACCGTGCACAACAGACCTACGTACAACGTACAATGTACACCCTAACCACTCGTCGATCCGGATTCCCGATATCCCGAAATTATCGAGACCCGTTATGTCGTCCTGACTTTCCCCCTGTCCATGTTTTTCTCCTTCGTCCATGTCCACGCCTATTTCTCACGACATTATGGTCGACATTCTCTCAGAAATACAGCCATAAAACGACGGAATAAGATGAAAGAATCTTATTAGCAGGTCAGTGTTTCTTGCACAATAATTTAGTAACAAATACTATTTATGAAATGATGAGAAGAAAGTTGTAGGTTGCATGTTACGTAAGGCTTTTGTTGTATAAATAAGTTTTACAATTTAAGTTTTGTAATTTGTAAAATTCATATATAAGTAACTCGTCCTATGATCAAACTTGGTACGGTTTTTTTAAAGAGAATTTATTACCACTAACAAGTTATGGCTCGTATAATAATATTAGTTCGATTGTGTGAAAGGATTCAGACTCTTTTAATAAAATATCTCACGCCTGACTCGATACACATTCTACGTAAATCGGTCGGTACCTTGTTAACCAGAGAAGACGAATTAACTCAAATTATCAATCGTTTGGACAGAATAATTTCTCTATTCGCGTATCTTCTATCTTTCTACGCGTGTCGTTCTATATTTGTTAAATAAATTATATTCTCTTATATCTTCACTGAAATATATATATTTGCAAGCACCAACATTAGTTTAACTAAACTCAATGTGTCCTTATTTTACTTTAAATCGTACAAGTTTCTACTTAAGAGACGATCAACAGATTAATTATTCCACCAACAAGCATAATATCGATAATTAGTCGCGTTAATAACACGACTGAAGCACGCGTGGGCATAAGAACGAACACGCGTGCGCTCGCTCCAGCTAGCTCGCGACGTTGGTGAATGTCGTTGTAACGGGTGTTCTAAATGTCAGCCACGTTCCACGACGAAATTACGAGCCGACATTTTTTCTAACTTTCAAAACCGTTCGACGCCTGCACGGCCGACTTTAAGGTCATCGCAGTAATTATACGCCGGCCACCGCTCGTTCGATCGGACGACGCGTTCATCGATGTGTTCATCCCTTCGTTGTACATTTGAGAGAGGAAAAGAGAAAGACAGAAGGATCTAATTGTGCAACATAATCGATCGACGGATCACGGTTTTGCCGCGAAGATGAAGAATTTCGTGTCACGACTGTGTGATAGCAGCGATATATTTATGTCAGTGATACAACGAATTATCAGCGACGACCAATCACATCAGCTGTTTCGAGTGTGTTAAGGGATCATTTTGTCCATTTTGTCGGGTTAAGGGACGTGTGTGTTATACGTGTGCTTTCGATAAATGAAGCTTTCTGTGAAATTGCTTTGCGATAAAAAAAGGTTTGTAAGGTGTTGTTTTTCTATATACAATGTATAGGTTGCCGTATGAAACCTGAACGTATATTAGTGTATACAAATACATACTTACTTACGATGACAGTAGAAACACATTATTCTTATAAAACGTAAGTGTATTTATCAAGAGGATCGAATAGATATATAATTATATCTTAGAATATATAGTTGTTAGCAATATGTTAAAGAACGTCTAGTACAGAACTTATTTAAATTTATATTAACAAATTTTCTCTTATTCGCTGCATGTTAAGGGGTGAAGGGTAAAAAGCTCATGTGGCCCATGTGGACTTATTGAACATTAACGGTTAAACGTCGTTTTCAACATGCTGATTTGCTGTGGTGATCATTATAAATGATAACAATTATATGAGGGGCGATTAAATATATTTGATCAAATCTGGTCAATTAAGTTGCCAGTCACATCGACGTACAGTTTCCGTTTAATGTTACGGTGGCAACATGAAGTAATAAATGCATCATAAAATGAATAAAGAATTTTATTTTTTTTTTTAATAAATAATATCAGTCCAATGTTACAGATAAGACATACCAAAGATGGTTTTAAACGTATTGAATGAATTGATATATGCATATTAATTTTTTTCAGTAAATAGTTTCTCAAGATTGTTTTTCATATACATATGTTTTACGGTAGTTTAATAATACTACCCTTCCTCTAGAATTACGGATAAATTCTATATTTATTACTTAAATCACATTAATGCCGAACGAATAAATAATATGTCATGTAAACATAACATTATTTCTATATCGCACGTTAATAAGTTTCTATCAGAAATCAAGAGAGTCAATGATCGTAAATGTCACAGGTATTTGACATCCGAATAGCCAGTTTTATCATCCAATTAAGAGTATAATTCAATGTAAATTATCAGTTTGCCGGAAGTTAGAACATAATAACTGTAATTTCACGGCTAGCATTCACATAATGGTGAACTTTTATTATCACCGTGTATATTAGCAGACCCTTATCTCCAATGCAACACGGAAATTACTTACTTATCTTAATTATTCAGCCGCGTTTGATAAGTCCTTTCATGTACTCGACCCGCTTTGGCGATAGTTTTTGTTATACTTTTCCCTCGGCTGGCTCTGACATTTCAAACTTTTCACGCACCATTTGCGCTACCGTGAACGGACAAATTGCAATCAAACTGTTTCAATGCAAATTAATCGATTCTTCAAATGAAACACGAGTTTCAGATTCGATTCCACCCCTTTTGTCTCAATTTCCTAGAAGATTCTCTACCGAACTGCACAGCTAACCGAAGAATATTCTCCGCGTTAACCCATTGATCACATTGATAATGCAAATTAGGATTGTTATCACGTAAACAGCAATAAATTGAATTTTGTTTGGAAAGATGCTACAAAGTACATTGCAAACACGAGATTTTAACTTTTGACACTTCCACTGTTACTGATGTATCTATACATTTAATTATCTTACTTGTTGTTAGATCTTAATTGTAAGTATCTATTGTGTTTTTAAACCTATGCGTTTGCGCAAAGAGATTGAAGAAAAGGAACGACACAATAAACAGTATGTTAAGATAAGTACTATTAATTAAAATCTCATCTTTAGGATAAGGAAAATCTAGGAAAGAGTTGGCCGTATCTTACGCAATGAATGTGTTCATTGATACAATGTAACACTAGTGGCAACACTAATAAATTTTCAACCACATTATGGTTGTAATTAGCTTCTCTGATCTGATAAGTAAGATTGGAAATAGGATGAAACCTTCTTTTTCGCAAGACAAACAATTATTTAATAAAAGGAATTAAATACAGGAAAATTAAATTAATGGAACAGGATGATACCATGGAAATAGAATTGAAGTTTCAAATACAATTTTTTAATTATGTTCAGATGAGTTTTTAATTATATTACCAATCAAAGGTTAAATCTGTGAAATGAAGAACACCTGTCGTCGAAGAAGGATAATATTGTCTAATGAAAGGTATATTCTCTCGAGTGTAACACGTGCAATGTTACAAGAATTATCCTTAGCAAGTTTCACAACGGAAGTTTTTAATAGAAGACAAAAGGATCGTGCGATATTAGAATATTCTTAAAAACGATCATATGTGAATGTATGTACACAAAGAACAGTCAGAACGTCATGAGAAAATCATGAAAGAGTTCCCGTTGTAAAGAACGATTCTAATTAAGAAACCACATAACCTATTGTTACCAAGAAGACAGATATATGTAGAACAATGATAAGAAGTACTATTATGTATCATATCCGCCTTCCTTTATTTCATCTTACATCATAAAAAGAACTCCTGCTAGGTCTTAATTCATCAGTGATTTCTACCGCATATACATATGTATATCCATAGACATCACTGCGAACATACCTTTTGTGTACATTCCTGCTACTACTCTAGCGACTTATCATCCATGAATGTATTCCAGAAAACTTTTCTATTGCAAATTAGTTTATATCAAAACCGTGATTGATGAAAAAAATAAAAAGATAAAGACATGGTGCCACAACTTTATTTTATAATAATGGAACATTAACGATAAGTAAAGGAAAGGATTTCACTTTATCACGATAGTCGTCACAATAATATAATCGTGGATATTTCGAAAACTATTATGCATTTGACTCTAAAATACGATATACTATATATTTATGAGGAACTCGAGGAAATATACCTGCGCAAAATTTTAACTAAATGTCTGACTCGAAGGTTTTTCACTGCCTTTGTTAGAAGTTAGCTCCGTTTAAAAAGACATACGAGACGTTAGTCATAGGCCGTGATCACTCGTTAGTCAAGCAGAGTTTCCATCACAAGTAGAAGCATACCAAAACAATCACAAAGGTCCGCAAAGAGTTTTACAGTGAGTCCTATATATCCTGTAATATATATATTATTATTTTGTGTTCATATATGTAACTATATCCATGTCAGAATTGGAAGGACGTAACGATATGAATAACATTTCCAAGCTAAACATAAATAATCCGTAACAAAGGCGGCAAGATAAACGGTATCAGTGGCATTCGTTACAAATTCTCGTTTCGCGGTTCCGCGGCGAAAAATCTGTCCTTTAGTCCGTGCGGCAACGACAAGCGTGAACGAGGCGTGCCTTAAGGCAACAGGCCAACGGGGCGATGGAATGCAGAGGTGAAATTAGTATCGCTGTCGCCACAAGCGCTCTCTCGCCAGTTACGAGCTGCAATTCTTTTTTTCCGCCTCTCTTTCTCCCCCCTCCCTTCTTCTCTCTCTCTCTCTCTCTCTCTGTCTCTCTTGCTTTTATTTCTTTTCAGCGGGGCAACGTCGTAGCAGCCCCGGCTGTGTCGACGATTTCCAGGGAAACCGCCTGTGGAACGAAGAGGAACGAGCTGCCGCCGTTGAATTTATTTGCCGGAGAAAGAAAGGGAGCTTCGAGCTCCGTACCGCGCGGTTCGTACGTAGCATTTTAATTACCGCGCTCCGTCCCATTCCGTACGCGTTCTGACGCGGTGCGCATGCGCTCTCGCCTCCGAGCAACCGTAAAAATGCGCGTGCGCGTAAGCGAGCTCGTTTTCTTGCGCCGCGCCGCGCGCGAGGAATTTGACGTTAAGTTTAATGCAGAATAGTGCAATTTTGTGGAATGTATGAAACGCTAAAGAATTGTATAAGTACTATTTTACATGTTTTACTATGTAAGTATCTCTACTAAGTATATAACAACATTTTTGTCAATTGCTCGATTTTTATGCAACTTGGTAACTAAAAATAGATACGCGAATATATAATAGTTATGAAAGAAAATAGCCTGTTAGGCTAATAGACTTCCTGAAAATAAATATTATGAGAATCAGTGTATGTCAAAAGCATATATTTAATCTTAAAATGCAATAAAAAACGGAATCCTAGTTGTATGGGAGTATGCGATCGACTGACAGCGTATTGGATTTTTCTGTTGAAATTGTTCCTCTATAAAAGGAGGAAACTGTAGGTTATCATGATTTTCATGCGATCTTCATTTTCAAAATAATAGAAAATTACGAGAAATTTGAAGATAAACTGACATTCGTTCATTCAATAAATTTTGATTTCAGCCGCTCTTTTATTTAAGAAATTCTTTTCTATTCTTTCAACATTTCCTATATCCAAAAAATACTCGCTCAGTTATTTGTATATTGCTATATTCAAATCCGTATTTTATTCCCATATCCCGATATTCAAATCCCCTGTTATCCCTTTATCTCTTCTTACATCCAACAAGAATTCACTCAGTTATTCGGAAAGGAATCGAACATGTCAGATTAGATTAAACAATGTCAGCGCATTAATTTGTACAAAGCTCAACCTGGAAATTCAACTTCTTTCCAAAACATCATTCTATAAGAACCAATAAAAATTCTAAGTCTCTAACATTCTGGCAGAAGCCGCCCTCTTCTTCGCGCAGATCGTGACAGGTGTCATCGAAGTTGGTCGTCGCGGATTTCAGAAGCGCGTTTGTCGACTCGCACGGAGGATGCGTCAATATTGACGTAGCTCTTGCGAAACGAACACGTGCTCCACGGATGTTCTCTCCATTCCCGAAAAGACTTTCGCTATGAGCCAAAGCAACAGATCCACGGAAAGAGACGAACAGACGCAAGGAGCAAATCCGACGCCCGAAGAGAAACGACCAGAACCAAACAGCAGGTTGCCTCGAACGCGTAGGATCGTGGTAGCACGGTTCAAGTGATGGGCAAACAGAGGAGAACAGGGGATGATATCTCGAGGGTGAATGGACCGGGTGGAGGACATGCGACGATGTGTTTCTCGAAGCATCCTCGAAAGGGCTGCTTTGAGAATACGTGATCTCGGCCAAGCGCGTTTGCGTCAATTTGCGATGAATCGCGTTTCAGTTCGAGGTTCACACAGAACATGAACCAGTCTGGTTAGTCTGGCTTTAACGTATGCTATCTGTTCCAAGCGAGTCGCCTCTCGGATGGTGATGTGTATTCCGAATGTGCGCGAGCGTGGATCGTGGACTGCGTCGCGAAATGGGACGAAGAGTAATTGTCGTCCACGCTAATGCGTTGTAAGGTGAATACTTAATTGACCGTTGCTCGATTAGGTGGCGTGTTAGCCGAAGAAGTAGACCATTATTTGTCGATTCCTAGATCGATCAACCTATTCAAGGGAATCGGTTTAGTAGTTAACTGTTATCCTATTCTAACGTTTTAAGGTCGGAAGGATTCTTGCGTTGGCTGCTCCTTTGGTTTGTCACGCGTATTTTTAAATTCATTTGTTGATAAGAATTATATTAATTTATCTTTTACATGGAATTGTTCCTGTATTGATATGAAGCCGATAAATTATTACATCTCAATCTTTTTTTCAATTTTAATACATTTGTGATGCATATCTTTTTATGTTGTAGCTTAATTCAATGGAATTATGTCAACAGAGATACGTTATTTAAAAATACTCCAGAACTTTGTTTATCTACGTTCATTGAATCTACCGATTCTCTATATTATTTCTGATTTTTCGTTTATATAGTAGGATTTGCTTTTGGATAAGTTCATTTCGGTGAACATTAACTTCCGTTTCAATAAGTGCAGTTCTACTCTATGTATGAACATCTTTGGAAAGTAGCTCATTGAATATGAATTAGTTCAAAGAATTTTAATTCTTAAGAGTAATTTGAAAGCATTGCTATCGCTCGATTAATTCTTTTCCATTGCTTCTATTAAGGTACACATTTAATTTAACCGTATGTGTAAGAACTGATTCCAATTTGACATCCAAACAGTGCATATTTCTTCAAAATTTACTTCGTATTTCATAAAATACTACCGCTTAAACGCACCATATAAAAAATTGTAAACAAACGACTCGTAAAATCTGTCAAAGTGGATGATTACATTAACAAGCGTATAGTAACAATAAATTTCGAAATTATTAGTTTACGAGATAGAAAGCGTTTTCGCTAGCAAAAAGTCGCACGATAACGCGAACGATTCGAGCAAAAAGTTTACACGAGAGTTTCAACTCGGACGCGACGATCCGGTAGAAACTCACGCGTGCGTGTTCGAAGATTTCAAGCCTTTCCCTTATTTGCCGACAGCAAATTTCAATTCGCCGTTTCAATTCACGCAGCGTGGTAACTGCTATGCATACGCCATATATGATAAGCCATTACTCGATAAGTATCGGATAAATGTGCAATGCGGTTTACTATTCTATTATTGGCTCTCACTCTGAACGTATCTTAAAACATCGATCGACGAATAGTATTTTTGAAGCTGTATTTATCGCATCGTTTATTTCGTTTTATAAATAATAGACGATTCATAACGGTAGAATCCAATTTTTCCTTGTTACATGATCGAATGCAATTTGAAACTCTAAAGTACATGAAATATGAGAAATGTAAATGGATAATATGTAAGTACGTGTGTAATAAAGTGTAATTCTAAAAGATCGCTGTAAGTAATAGCAACATTTTTAGTACCTATAAATTAGGCACAACGTATCATGTAGCGCGAACGTGAGACAGTCTAAACTAGATACTATATATGAACATACCTACAGCCAGGTGATTGTAATACAAGAAAGGGTATAACGAAAAATAGTTTACAAGAGAATGATAGTAGTAATGATGCATTGAAATACGAACGGCAAGTCAAAGATAGAACAGTTGTAGAGATTTATGAAACGTATAGAGAGAAGCAGAGTTACATGAATCTAAACAAAAGAGAAAGTTAGATACAAAGCAAATCCTGCAATATAGAAAGTTCGGAAATATCTATTATTCTGGATTCTACATCTATCGTACTTTAGTTTTCCTAATTCGCATTTAACGATCTTCGGCATAATTTGAAACTACGGAAAAGAATTCTATAAACGCACCAAGTTTCTTGAATTGTAAGAATAAATAGAGCACTAGTAAGAACTATAAGAAGTGAATGGAGTATGTGTAACTTCGATCGATGTATATCGATGTGTAACTTCTAACGATGAGTCACATGACACTATAAAGGATTTTAATTGTCCCTCTCTAATGTCATGTGATTTAAAACCTACATATACTTATATACCCAGTTTATTTGCTTCTTATTCTGTCATCGTACTTTGTTACTATTTATATCATCCCTACGATCATCGAACTTTCAATTTTTTCTCACACGTTTACACAAATCTTAATCAACAATCATTAACTAGATTGCGTTTCTGCAATTTCATATTTTTGTTAGCATAAATACTACTATATGTTATAACCATTACTTTATTCCAGATGTTCCATATATTTTTATGCATTACGTCCGTTCTGTATAGCCTTGCGCCTTTAAGTTCCCCAAAAACAAATATCCGCAGTTTACCAATAACAAAATTTAATCTAAATATAATTCTCGTCAAAACTTTGCAGCCAACGAAGAATTGCCAGAACCACCACAAAAGCTACATCACACGTAAACGTCGCAGACAATATTCATCTAAACGTTTCGCTAAAGTTACGATCTCCGATCTGAAACACATCATTCCACTCGCGATTTTCCCAATTTTTTCCACCGATTCGTATCTTAGAAATCGAGCAGGGAAAGCGTAAAAGAGGGAAGAAAGGAAGAAAAGGGGTGAGGTGGGGGTGGGGGGAGGAGAAACAGAAAATCCGAAGGTACAGGATCGACGAACACGTCCGCTACGTAGCCGAGATCTACGGCGGAGAAATTTCTCTGCGTCGTTGCCCATTATCGTATCGAGTATCGACCGCACGCCGCAATTTCTGCCCACCGGGTCACGTCCAGCCGCGAAATCGGTATGCGGAAGAGAAAATATCGATGTTTATCGCGATGCGGACGGTCGCCGTCGGTGCCCCGACGCGAACCTAATCTACCGACGCTGCGCGCCACTAACGGTCCGCCGAGCCGTGCACCGGTGCCGTTTCTTCGTTTTTCGGCACCCCGTGGTACTGTACGCAGCTGGGAAGACACACCGCAGAGTACTGAACTCATACGACGAATACCATGGGAGATTGATATCCGTCTCGTGGTTTAAATCGACAGACGTCACAGGTATCGTCAAAGGTTTGATGATGATCGGTAATGGTAACGTTGTTGGAATGTGAGGGAGACGATGGAGTTAAACGTAATTGTGGGGTATTAACGTTTTTGAGATTTGGAAGTTATATGCAATCTTCCTTGTTATTAGAGTCATATATCGATATCGTTTCTTGAAACGTTCGATGATAATCGGCGATGGAACCGTTGTCAGATTATGAAGAGGGTGATGGAGTTTGATGTAATCGTAAAGTACAAACGTCTATTAGGTTGGGAAGTTACATATCGGTCTTCTTCGTTATTAGAGTCACGTATCGTTGTTATAGTTGAAATGTTTGACTGTAATCGGCGATCGTAGTCTTGTGTCTTGCACAATCGCCCTCTTTCGTTTGTACCTTCTTAGCAACACGACGACAATTACTGTATCGGTTACGTCAATCTACTTTTACGATTTAAAATAAACTTCACAAATACACACCTTCCGAGTTTTGATGGAAAAGGTGCGCGTGTCTTAACGAAAGAATGAAAGAATGAAAGTACGGATCATTAGTTAGAAGATAGGTCGAGATCGAATAGTACAATTACTTTGTACTAGATAATAAATTCGTCATATAAGAACGAAATGTTGAAAGACTACAAATACAAGTGTCATGGCAGGATGAAATTGTCCATCGTAATCAACTTCATACTACTAAAACCAAAAGCTTGTATCAATTATTAAATACATCTAGTAGTACCATCAGCAACTTTCTTATTTTGCACGTGCACCGTGTTAACATACATACCTCCGTAACATCGATACTGGCAATCCCACGAATGGGACTGTTCGACGTTCAAGTCTCGTAGCAAGGATTATATCGAGTTTCGATCCAACCTCTCTCGCGTATATCGTATTCTTTCCTCTCGTCCGCTTACGGGAAACGATTCCACGGTGCATTCATTTTTCTTATCTCTAGCACCGAAGGAGGTCGATCGGTCAATTAATTACAAAGGAGTGATCACTGGATAATTAATGCCGCGACCAGCATATTCTCGAAACGTTCCACTCGAACGTTGGGTGGCCTATACACACCAAGTATCGTATCTGTTTCTGTGTACAGAAAACCTGGGCGCGGACTTTTTCCTTTTACCATATCACCCGCGAGTCGTAAGAAATGCAATTATAATATAGTGCTAGCCGTACGGCGTGTCCGCTCCTCTTTTACGCTCTCTTCTATCTCTGTATTCCGCTCGAGAGTGAGCGTACATGATCGTGATGAAACGCCATCGACGTCAACCTTGACGAAACTTCGCGCACTTCGCATTTTAGATGAAATCGAAGGCTACCTGGTGTGATACCTTTTAAGGTGATTATACGAGGAAAGATCGTGTTAAATCGTTTCTTTATCGGAAGATCGTAGATCGGCAACAGGGTTTAAAGTCAAAATGGAGCTTCTCTTTACATTCACGCAGCATTCTCAAAGCCTTCGAGTTCTTCCGTCGTAAAACATCGTTCGCGAGTCTTCCACTTCTTTCCCCTGGTCTGTCCAGCGATGGTAATCTCAGCATGGCAAAAAAAGGCATCGCTATTTTTGATGCAGCGCGCTAATCATTAATTAGCTGTTTCTTTAATCAGCGATCGTCTCCGGGGCGTTTCGACGGTTCTTGCTAGCGAAGAGCAACCAGTAGGACGGTTATAGCGAAAGGAAAAGGACGAACAACTAGGGGAACGAGGACGTACGATGTGGCGAACGAGGTGGAATGCCGAGGGGCAGCCACTCTGGAAAGGGCCGATTAATTTTTCGTGTCGCCGACATCGGTCGTTCGATCCTCCTGCTTTTTCGTGCGATTCCGCTCAATGAAGATCGACGAAAGACGGATCTTGCTTATGGTGGTCGTGTAGGAACGCCTGCCCGCGTCGTTAACAGGAGATCGATGGTTTCGCGTAACTGGCGTTTCGCGGCGATTCATTCTACTTTATTGTTATTGCTTCTCGTTGTGTTGCACGTGAGAAGATCGAGATCGGGACCGTTTCGATGGAACCGATGTGCTCCTTTTTTTTTTCTCTATCGTTATTCATCATTAAACTTCTTTTAAATTTTATTCTTGTGTAGAAATGGTTTACTTTATTTGTAAAAATTGTATTGGACGTAGGATCGTAGAGATTTTTTAGATAAGAACGATTTGGAAATTATCATTTAATTTAAAGTTTAAGGATTTACAGAATAGATAATGTTCCTATTTAAAAATGTTAGATATTTATCAATGTTCTATCGACGTCGAACGTAGATTTTTATCACTCATGCAATAAAATTTAATATTGTCAGACGATTTATGATGGTCTATCAAGTAGCTTAAGCATCATCGTTTATACCAAAATTGACGGGTGATTTATTGAACGAAAGTTGTATTATTCTATCTACTCTGTGTATTCTTTTTCTTTGTTCTTCTCTAATTTCATAGTTTAGTAGTTTACGAATATTTTTCGAATTTTTTAATCATTGTTCAACCCTGACAATTTTTCATCCTCCAATAGTTAAAGGTTAACATTTCAATGCTGCATTAAAATGACAAAGAATTCAGAACGAACTATGTGGACAATAATTATTTTTCGACATGTTTGCTCAACCTTAAGATTTTTTACATTTCTCATATCAAATATACAAGATACGTTCCCCTGAAGTAATTTAGAAACACTTTTACAGTAGCGAATAAGACGATGTAGGAATTGAATGTAGGAAACAAACATACAAAACAAGTATTTTTAACTTTTGTGTTACATATGACGACATTTAGTATATAAAACGTACGATGCACTATATTTAACAGCTTGTCCGCGTCTCTTTCGGGTTACACTGTAAAAGGGTTAAACACAGTGGCAAGCATTCATCTTCTCCCAACAAACATCATCCTCCATCACCATCTTTCAAACAACCTTCGCTCAATGCTATCGCATCGAAATCGAACGTACAGTGTCGCTCTTTACATTTCGTGCCTGACTCGTCCAACTATCAGAATTTTACGTACTTACGGAAATCTTCTATCACGCGATTTACTAGGTATAATAACTGATGCAAATTCCTTGTAACGCTTGGGCCAGCGATTTCCGTTTCTAAAGATATTTTACGATCGGCGTCGTTTATTTCCATAGCGTTCTGTCGTCCGACGCAGGTCGCTTGATCACCGAGCGGACGCGCTGCTATCTTCGCGGATATCAGTTCGAGCTATAAAGTCGTCTCACAATTACGAGGCGTCTGACAGGTGTATAGTGCGAGGAGAAACGTTAAGAGGTTCGTTGGGCGCAGGACAAGAGGCTGAAACGAAGTAGCGACGAGAAACGGCCGACAGGAGGAAGAAAAAGAAACGAGTGATGGAGGACCGGCGTGGAAATGCGAAACACGCGGAAGACCATCACGTAACTACCGGGAAATGATCCTGGTGGAAAGCTGGTCGCGATCGCGCGCTTTCTGCCATAGGTTCGCAGAAAGTCTTTTGATTAGAAATTATTGCGTCGTCAGAGAATCCGCTCGTAAAATGCCTCGTAATCGAGTGAATGATAATGTATCCTTGGTTTCATCGGCGGCGTTTTGTTAATTTATACGTGAAAACAATGTTATAGGATTTAAGAATACCTTGCCAGCTATTTTTTACTTTTTATTTTTGTATATGTACGTATGTATTTTGTAATCGCAACTTGTGATCAACGTTATCGAGATGGGTTGTTTTCAATTACCAATGATTATTAATTACCTTAATTATTTCTAATGCATAACAATATATAATAAAAAAATTTTCAAAATATTGAGTTAGTCGATTAAGTCACCAAGTGGCTCATAATTGTAATCTATAGGCTGTACGTTCAACTATTCAAATTTCAATAAATTTTAATAATTACATTACGTTGCAATATAACAACTAGACTGCGCAACTGAAATATTTACGGGAACTCGAAACATGTAAAAATGCATAGCACGCGCATAAATATGCAAAAATACAAATGTTATACACCAAACTGTAATACCGCTTCAAGTCTACTTTACCTTTCATTCTTTAGTTACGCCGATAGAAACGTGAATTTGTTCAGTCCTTAATGTAACGATAACGTATAATAACATAAGCCATGAAATTTATAGACTCGTAAAAACCAAAAAATCAAAGAAAGAAATTCGTACAAAAAACAAGCATTAATTCCACGGGAATCGCCGTAAACACTCTCCCGAAGATCCACATCGGGCAATGGAAAATCGAATGATCTGCATCGCGAGAAAAAGAGAGATAAAGGCTACCAGATCTAGAGAAACCGACAGAAGATTATCCAAGGAAAGGGCGTGAAAGTGGGCAAGCGAGAAGGACAAAGAGAGACCATAGGAGAGAAACGACAACGATGAAAAACAGAGAGGGAGGTCGCAGAAGAGAGGAGGTCAGCGACCCGCACGGAAATAGGATCAAAACCTTAGGTAAACGTAACTTTTCCTGCGGGAAGGGGCCGGAGGGTGAAGTGCAGAGAGGGAGGAGGGGGCGAGCCTGGTTCGGCTCATTCGGCGCGTTTGGAAATCCGCCAAAGAAATCCAGGAACGGCATACGTCGCGTCGTGGCGAGCCGCGGGGAAACCGCCACGACGACGTGCCATGCTTCTCGATCCATTAGCGCGTACTGCACTGCCGGCTAAGGTAATTGGACAGCTTCGAGGAATAATAATACACGATATGTATCATACGAATCCGGACCTCGAGTCTCGATTAAACGTAACGATGGTCCATGACGCTGAAGCTCGCGCCACTGACTTTATGGATCACGAGACTGACTTATTTCGATTAATGATGCAATGGGAAATACCGATGTTTGGCTTTCATATGTTTGATATGCAAGTTTAGACGGTTCACTGGCTACTACGATTTATTTACGATCTTGTATTGGCTACTATGAAATTCGCGAAGTAGATTGTTTAACACATGAAACAATTGAGAAAAATCTTTTGGAAAAAGAATCTAAGTCTATGTAAGTATGTGACATATTTTTGGTACTTCGAGTTTCAATCGTGTTTTCATCAGTACGTTGAGTTTTGTGCATAGATCGCAACGTACCGATAAACGAAATTAAAATAAATGAATGAGCAATCTAAAAATCGAGCATGTTCCTTGTTAGCTTCGTTCACGCCTAAGTAGGTCATCTTCCTTTAAATGTAATTGAGTGGATGAATTCAAATGTTAGACGTCAGTAATGGGATCCATGAATCCTGCGCAAAAGCACTTAAGCAAAACCGAAAGAGAATTCGCAAATATCGCGAATTCCATCCTCCGCTTCTGATCCTTAACCCCATTCTATCGAAAAGCACGTTTGAAGCAGCGAGAACGTTCAGAGGGCAGGAAAGACGAGAGAGTACGAAGCAGGTTGCACGGTAGCGGCTTATCGCTTGGTTGGTATCTCGTTGTACCGAGAGATGCTCCGCGGGTAATCTACATCGTCCAGGAAGGAGAGAGCCCAGTGGTACGAGACTCGGTGGCCGTGTACAACACAAAAGTAGAAAGTCTTTCTCGTTCGATGACCCGCCACCTTCTCCCTGTCCAGGAAGACCCCGATACCACTGGCGTGGCTAAGATTCCTCGTGTAATATAGAAGTCGAACATCAGCCCTCTGGCCACTGGTGTTTATTCAGGAAGAGTTTTCTACCACTCGTAGATAACCGTGTCCACCGACAGTAACGAAGTCCATACGTTTTCAGCACTCTGCGCTATTCCGACAGAGAGAACGAGACGGAATAAAATAGAAGTAAAGGGAGAGCAAGATGGAAGTCGAAAGAGAGAAAAAGAGAGGAACTTCGCTTGGGACCTCGCTCAGCACCGAGATTTGCATGAACGTTCGGGTCCTCGTGGAGCACGTAGGTACGTAGATACTTACGTACGACGACACAGAGTCTGGCACGAAGAAAGTCCTCCAGGCCAGGTCGTAGCCGATGTCCGAGGAAATCAATGGAAACTATATTTGGATGTCGAGAAATAAATTGTAATCACCAACGCGGCGTGGAACGGATCGCGGAAGGTCGTCGCGTATGGGACGTGCTCGACGTTTATGTGACATTCTCAGCAGCGAGATTTATAAGACGCAGCGTGGACCGCACCGGTCTTCCTTCTGGAAATCAGAGAGAGAGAGAGTCTGAACGATTTTATGGCGGCCACTTTGTGATTTCGGAGAAGCGTCTTCCGGCCGACACAGCACCTTTTTCTTGGACACCTTCGATATTCTTACTTCATCTTCTTGTGACACACCGTGTTTCGTTATGGGTGTCCTCGTGCATCGAGAATGACTCGAGTAAATCGATGTCATGTACGTTGTTTGTTCGAACGACACGGCTTGGCTGATTGATTTTCGGGGTTGTGTTCGTCGTATGATGAATTGCCTATTATTTATTCGATTATAGACAACCATCGCGGTTAGCATAATTAGCTTTGTTTCGAATTTCAGTTCTATTCCTTGGTTGGTCAGATCATTAGTTTGCGATAACAACGATTAATGTTGGTAGTTAATAATCGAAATCTCTGTAAGCTTGCATCTTGTTTAATAAATTTAGGATAAAGATTGCAACTCTTTCTTAGAAATACGTAGCATGTTTAAGTACTGTGATATGTTTAGATCAGAATGGGGTAAATTATGATTTAAATTTATCCACTTCGAGCTAGGATGTACATATAAAACGTTAAAGAAAGAATCGCGTGATCATATTTCGTTCCATTATTGTAAGTCCTTCAAATTCGTCTCCTTTTTCTCTCTGGTTTCTACACATTATTATCTCTAGAATCATTTACTGTAATATATTACGTGTTCTATTTCAACGAACAAGTGAAACACACTGTAACGATTGCGGATAGAAATTTTAAAGAATTCTTCATTTCAATAACCGAAGGACTTTTGACCTCTTTCTTATTTCACGTTCGCCAATTGGCAAATTATTTCACAACAATAAATCAATATCTTATCTATTTATAGGCCTTAAGTAAATCTTTCATTACTTTCAACTTGTCATATTATCGATCGTATGATGGTGGTAATTGTATTTAAAACCAACGAACGAAACAGCATTGCGTTTCTCCGATGCAATGTTCGCCTTCTGACCACCTTCCTATGGGTTACGATATTTGCATAAAGCGAGAGGTTAGCGTTTACTTATGATAGATGGATACCAAGTAAGTACTCTTGTGTTCTTCGGAACATGACAAGTGGAAAGTTCGTTAATGAATTCACCGTGATAGAAATGCCACGTTTCCCCTCCGTCTACGAGGAGATCCCCGCGAGACACGATCGTGTAAAATGCGCGAAAAAGGAAATCGATGTTGTTTAGCCAATGCAAATTTGCGCTGCACTTCTTAATATTTCGTAACCAAGTGAGAAGATGTCGATTCGAGGCATTTAGAATCGCGAATTGATTGGATGATGCTTAACTATCGGCTGTGCAGTTATTAATAAGTAAATAAGGTATATTTCGTTTCATTGTATGTGTATAATGAGTGACACTAATGATTAAAGAGGATGACGCTTCAAGAGCTAGGAATTTTTATATCTTCCATTTAAGGAATTTATCGCTTGTTTGCAGTGGAAATCACATTTAACTGATGTATTTGGTAAATAATATTTTTCGTAAAAATAACATTGATTAGTTCCGTCTCGACAAATTAAGAATTATTAATTAGTAGCAAGGAATTTTTAGTTTGTAATTTATAAGAAGCTTAAAAGATAAGCAAATTTCTAAATACAAATCTACGGTATTCCGTCCTTTCAGTTTTTTCTAGCTGCAACGATATACTGTCCTGCAGAAGTTTCTAGTAGATTACATTTTTTTAAAAATAGTGATAACAATTCGAAACAGATGTTTTATTAGAAAATAAAGCTAGAAATCAAAGAAGAAGAAAGATACAAACTACCGATATAATTTTCGAATACAATTGTCTTTGAAATAAACGAGTAACGGATAATTCTTTCGTGTTAAGGCATTATACAATATTTTGTATCTACCAATAACTATCGTAATACTTACTAAAAATCTCAGAAGAATATTAACACTTGCCAGTAGCTGGATGTTCTTCGGGCTGTGGCAAAATATTTTTTTTTTTTTCGTCAATTAATCATGACAAAAATGTCTTTTGAATCTTTTTGTAAAGAGGAAATAATATATTAAAATTAAAACAATCTTTACCAAAAATAATTATATATATATCGGTTAATTCAGCAGCAATTTGTTAAAGTACGTCGTTACTTATACGAATTTACGAATTTATCCCAACATACAACAACTTCTAAAACTAGCATAAAGTAGCCATTATATTGATAATTCTAGTTCGGATTTGTATACATTGATGAGAAGTCAAATTCAAACAGGTGCATAGAATGGACATAATATACAAAGATATACGAAATATGCAAAATGTAGTAGGTCAAATGTAAATCAAGCAATCTTCTGCCTAAAAATACAATTTTTTAAATATATTTTATATATTACAACACATTATACAAATGTAAATTTGCATAAATATGCGCGATCTGTCAATAACAAATTTCTCTCACGTGCCATCGACCCCATCAAAAATTTCCATCACGATATTCCAAGTTTTCCTCGAGGAAACTTCCTTTACCTCTATTACCATTACAAAAATCTAAAACCGTTCGACGAAGCTACTTGAGATACGTCTAATAATTGATGTACCTGCCGCCGAATACCAGTCGAGCGACATCATTCGAAGAGAAAAAAAGAGACGGCGGATTTTGCAGGAAGGAAGCGGCGAGAAAGAGACGCGAAGTCTGCGCGAGTCAGATGATCGATGATCGTCGCGTTGATCGGCCAAACCATCGATCACTTGCGACCTCGCGTCATTCGACATTGTGCATCGATTGCTGCAACCTCACTTCCGGTACCTGAACAATAAACGCAGACATTCTCGAGACTGCGAGAGGTGTCCATAATGGAGAGACGATTTCAAGATTCGTTTAGGAAATGCGCAAATGCTTTAATGGCGTTATTAGTTAAGTTTGACTGCGTTTTCCTGTAACGTGGTTCTCTTAGAATGACTATTGTTTAAGAGTTAACTCGAAACGATTCTGTGGAAAGGAACATGTAGTATTTGAATGAAGGAAATAATTGAGTAAAGGTTTTGGATTAGGTTTTTCGAAAGATCAAAATGAATTCGAGAAATATTTATCATTTTATTTTGAAAGCTACTATAGGATGAATACTTTCCTTACGTCTCATACTACTGATAACAAAACACTCCAATATTAAACACGAAGTAACAAAATATGTACATAGAAAGTGGAACCGAAGAATATAGTAATGAAATTTAGCATCGCATTGGTATTGGATGAAATAGGATTATATAATATGATTTAGATATGAACGTGTTAAACCTTAAACGAAGAGAATAAAAGTAGCTTAATACGGTTAGTAATTACACGCGCTTGTTTTATTTAATCATCGACCAAATTTGTACATTTTATTTATTGATAATATCTGTCTTGACTGCAAGATTTTAATATGCTATCTTGATCATAAGATCGTAATTTTCAATGTTACGTTCGATTCTCATCTTTTTGTTTGAAGTATTTGCTAACTTTCGCACCACAAAAGAAGCGCGATATAAAAAACGATACCTTTTTTATTGGCAACGAAATCCGACTTTTGAATTATGTAAACGATTATAAGAAAAAAGCTTTCAATTTTTGAAGCGGCTATCAAATAGCTTCTTAACCAATCTTTTACGATGCAACGAAATATTCCTGGGACTTTTTAATAGATCTGACGACAATACCACGATGCAGACACAAAAGGATCACGATGGTATAGATCGCTCGACAGACACGTAGAACGAGCGAAATAAATGATCCCAGCTGCTAAGGAAATGCAACACAGTTGCGTGGCAATTCGACTATTAATTATGTCAAATAAATGCTACATAGTAGCCAGTCCCATTGCTCCATCCCTAATGAATTCCGTGGCTAAAGATAATCGAAATATAAATCTCTTGACTCGTTTTAGAGAATAATAGCGAATTCCTTCAAAGTACCATTAGAATCTTCTTTGATTAAAATAAAGATACTACGAACTATAGATAAAATTAGAATCCAATTTAATCCTTCCATTGTGTTCGGGACTATATGATCCCATCGCGTCTTCAAATTACCGTAACCTTTTGTATTCAATTATACCGCAGCCAGATTGTTTCATTTTGTATATTATTATGGAGAGATACTTTAACAAATAAGAAGCAATTTCTCGTTAGATTTATCAAAAGATGAACAATCACAATTATTACACAACAATAGATAAGATAAAGTTTAACGTATATGATGAAAGGCATAAATTCGTTTAGAAACTATAGAATTTTTTAAAAGATTATCTTATAGAGAAACAAAAAAAATTTCGAACCCACGATTTAATATAATCTTTTTAAAAAACAAGTCTTATACAGACAAGAGGAAAATGTTGTAACTCCCCCTATTCACTTATTGCTGGTATTATAATACCTCTAAACTTTTAAGTTATTATTAGAACATATTATTATTCCTATAAACTAGAAGAAATCAATAATAAATTTTCTATGAAGAAGAAAATTTACAAAGTTCTATTTAACATTTAATTACAATTCCACGTTCACGTAACAATACTACCAAATTCAATTTATTTGAACCAATCGTTAAGTTACTCATTTGAGTTACTAAAGATGCACCAAATATTACTAAATAGTACATTCAAATTAAATAAATATTAAACCCAATATTAATCCTTTCTAACTCTCCCTGGCCTTCATAATTAATATCGCACCAAGTAGCTATGATTCCTTCGCTTTTCCCACAAAATTCTCCTTTCCATCAATCCCCATCTACGTATCGTACTGAAAACTAATTTTTTCCGAAATACTCCCTCAACATTCGTACTAACCGTTAAACGCAATCCGTTGCACTATCGACATTCGTCCTATCGCGGGATCCCGCCGGCACGAAACGGAAACTGATACGCTAGAAGGAAGGTGGTGCAACGCCTGCAGCTGACCCACTTTAACAGCTTCTATATCGGCGAATAAACAAGACGGAATGCTACCAATGCTATGGGGGACTTTCACTCGGAAGGCTCGTTCCTCGTTCAGAACCGGGACTAACCGCGCGGCGATCGATTGTTTTCGAAAGGTCGCCGCCCGGTCCTCCATTAACCAGTTTCCCATTAGTATTTAAGTTCCTCTCTTTTAGAATCGCTTAAAGGTCAGGCCGATGGACCGATCGTTTTATCATTTTTCAAAATAACCTCATCATCGTCGATACCTCTGTGCCTCCTTCTCCTAGCGTCTGGATAAACTGCGTGTGGGATAAAAAAGGGATACAGAGGGGGAGAGAAAGAGAGAGAGAGAGAGACAGAGGGAGGGAGAGAGAGAAGGGAAAATTGGGGGACAGGAACAGACAGGGCAGACTGATGGAAAATATTTACGTTTCATTACGTGTTCCGTGGAAGCCAATTAGCGCGAGTCGCCAACGCGAAAAACGTGAAAGGGAGCTCTTTGTGTCCCTTCGTTTTACGCCGCGCCGGCTCCATAGACTGAAACATACTCTCCGGACGATTCGTCAAGGTTACGCAATGCCGCAGAAACGATTGGAAATGAAATCCTTTCGTTCGAGGCCGTGTCTTGATTGTTTCAGATTTCGAGACATGCCGCCAATTTTCAAAAGTTTAACGACCGTGGGACAAGGGAAACCGTTGACTTTGCGGTTACGAAGATTTGTGAATAGAGTGCTCTCCAATTAGCAATTGTTCTTCGTCCATTGTTTTGAGGATTCGAAATTCATTCGACTTGACTACGTTCTTGGAAGTATAAAGAACTATCTATATATATAAATATATTTTTTATTAATACATATGATCATTTTAAATCCTCTTCATTACAGTTTTATTTATCTTCTTCTTTTATTTCATCTATAAAGTTGCTTTATATAGTTATAATATAGTACTAATGTACTATATTATTTCTATAAATTCTAAGGTATTTGATCTTCTGGTTTTTTCACACCACAACATGTAAAACTTGGAAAGTGAAAGTGCGAATTCAGAAATTTAACATTCCTTTATACCATATTGTCATATAACACTAACACAACAAACAATGTTGTCGATCCGTATGTATTTTCTTAGGTATTTCTCATATTACCAAATATGAACACAACAGTTGTTAGATGTACGATAAATCCATCTGATCGTTATACAATTTTACTTATTTCCTCTCTTCGATCATTATTTCATATTATAAAATGTATGTAGAGATACTCTTGAACGTAGGGGATCGCATTCTATCCCTATATTTCACGTGAGAGTTCGACTTCCTATCGAAAGATGTCTGTTTTGTCCCATAAGTACTGGAAGAATCGTCTCGCAGGATATTTTCGCCGTTCGTCCAGCAAAACATCCGTCACTGCGCTCGGTCGTTCCATAAATCTTGAAGAACGTTCGGTCGGCGTGGCGTACGGCAAGAAACGAACGCCGGGTCACCGGATATCGTTTAGATGCTCGCTCGGAACGCGGGCCGTACGAACAGAGTAAAGAAAGAACCGCGTTGATCGTATGTCACTTTCCAACGGAAAAAGAGAGCCAAGACGAAAGCTGAAAAGCTTGCGGAGATCGCGGTCAGGAATTATGTGAATTCATTAACAAACGTGTCATGCAATCAAACTGCTATTTACCAATCGATTAATTCAACGATCTGAGCGATTTACGGCCACGTAGCTGAACTATCGTCGCATCGCTGCTTGCTATGCGTTACTTTTCTTTCTCCTTTCCTCGTTTCTTATCTCGTCTGCTACGTATCTGTTTCCGTCATCTTCTTTCTTCTTTCTTCGTTATGCTCCGTGATAGCGTCGACGTACAAATTTTAATATTTTATATTATTACAGTAATTTATATATCGTTAGAATGATATTTTGTTAGAATTCGTTGTAATCGAAAGAATATTATTATTATATATATATTATATATCATTAGTAGATAATTAGCTACTTTTTGTACTGTTGCTAAATGGCTGAATAATTATTAATCGTTTACCTCAAACTTTCTATTTTTCAAACTCTTATTTTCAAATAGAACAGCTTCGTTTTATTGCACTATATCGTTTCATATCTAACAAACGTAATAAAATAGAGGACTCGTGTTGGATTCATCGGTTCGTTTTTTAATTGCCTCCTTGAAATTCTCTCCCCGTTCTATAACTACGATGGAGAAACCACACAAGGAACTTTATTCGCCAGCAAAACTGCTTAAGGGGTCGTGTATCGTCTACTATCGTTACATCGTATCGAGGCGTAAACGTTATTCCTTCGATGCAAGTATAATTGTCGAGTAAGTGATTGTCGATGGCCAGAGGGATGATCCTTGAAACAACCGAGGTGAACACACTGGCTACGCGAGGCGTTTTCATGCTTCTCCTATTCGTTTTCGTGAATTAGGTAAGAAATCATGCGTGTCGTAGTTATCTAGACTTTATAGCCGCGAAATAGGGCTGGACAACGTTCATGCTTGAGCGAAAGGCGTAGAATCGAACGATTTGGAAATGAAAAGGATTATCTGACAGGCATTGTCTGCTATAATGTGGAAACTAATCCATTCGTTTCGTCGCATATAGCATAGTATTAACTTATTGGAAAATTTTAGCCATTGTTGGCTAGAATCATTAGCTATCTAGAAATATTTTCTAGTAAAAAGCGTTAGTCAGGAATTCTGTCCTTTTGTTATTCAGGAAGATTTCTTTTTTGGTATGAAGAGTTTTTATTTTTCAGAGTGTTTCACATTATGATTATGTAACATAAAGGACTATTATAATTTCTTATTTTGTAAAGTAATACAGTAGACAAAGAATTATATGAAGCGTATTTTCTATAGATTGAAATGTGCAAATAATTTATTTACAAAAAGTTACTTTATAATTGAAATTTTACATAAAAAGGAGACAAGAAGTATAATTCATGTCATCTAGCTTGCTCCTTTAACCTAACGTTGGCTAGTAGATTGAGCAAATTATACACGGACACAGTAGTATGAACCGTTAGCGAATCAAAGTATGTACAATACGTAACGGTATAAGATTTTTTTACAGATTAAACGTAATATCTTGTTAGTCATTTTCATATATTATTATTTCACCTTTCGTTTAGCATGGTATGTCATTTTTCTATAATAATAATATGCAAGATACCAACAATATCCTAATACATTTTAACATCTATTCCAAGAATAATCGTGTAAGAAAAGTTACTGACTAAATGCAGTAAATTACGTTTAATACCTAGCCATAAATTTTCTGAATATAATCTCTTCGATATACGTAAACCGACAGGTCTTGATTTATTGCTACGTTGATACATTATGCATTTTCGAAACGTTTAAACAAGATGGATATTGATCACTCTACGTCAATAATAAGGAAAATAAGGGATTAGACATTGCATTTTACAATTGTTGCATGATTATTGAACACTGTGTGTTCGTACTGTTTATATATTTTTAATATATTATTTCTACGTCTGCTATAATATTATAATTTCAAACATTGTTGCTTATTATCTACTTATTAATATCCTGATTTATTCCTCTCATGTGTCGCTAACTATGAAAGATAATTTTTATGAAAATAGATCTTCAAATTCCCTCTAAAGGCGATTTAATTTAATTTTAATCCATTTCTTAATAGAAAACCATGGGCCGTATCTCATTTTACATTATAACAAATTTTCCACTGCTAGATTACACTTTAATATCCATTTTTCCCCTAATTATAAAAATTTATATAAAATCCTACAATTGCTAAAGTTTTTAGTAATCTGAAACATACCACCCCCTTCCAAATATAGAAATTCAACCGATGATTTCGGCTGATTGTGAGTCGCCAATGTGCATGTGAGTCGTCGCTATAGCGAATGATACGACTGTACCTAATTAATTGAGAACAAAAAAAAAAACAAGAAAAAGGAAAGAAGATCACTACCCTATATTACAAATTCCAAACCAGCTGACTAGAAACACCAAGCACGTAAGGTAAAAGGTATTGTAGTCAAGAATAGATTGATATTAAACCATTCCCGTGGAACTTGGATCGCAGCTTATTTCTAGCTGGCACGCTCGAAGCGTTAAACTCTATCTTTGTAACAAACACACGTTGCAAGTAAATTTTTCAGCAGCTCGATTTCACAGGCCAAGGTTATTAACACCCGATGGTTTCCGGTCGCTCGTTTCGCGATTTTATCGAAATAAATGCTACGTTTTACCACGCAACCGAACCACTTTCGACCGGGAACGCTTATTTGAATTTTACGACGAACCGGGTATTTTCGATTTTACAGTAATGGCGTCCTCGGTTGAGATACCTTGGAAATGCATCGTTGCATCATCGATATCTTCTACACATCGAACGCACGATCGTTTCTGCGGGATATGTATGCGCTATGACTAGTTTTAAAAGAATTTTTTCCTCCTGCTGCACCAGCGGCGGAGGCGGCATGATGCAACCAGCTGATTTTACATTTGATGGATTTCTATGGGTACTTGTACGCTTTGTGTACCAAATCAAATTCGATATTGCTAGTCGTTCTTCGCCGATCGAACGGTGGTTTCGTATACTTTTAATTCACAATTGAATTCGATACAAAATATCTGTTCGAAAGTTTCGCAGTAAAATGTAAGAAATGTTCGAGAGCTATCTTTGTGAAATCAATTACAATTCTTTACGACGTTTTATTATAATCTAAGTAACGTTATAATTTGTATTTTTTTTTTTTTTTTTTTAAAGAATGAATTCTTTTAATCTTTTACAGGTTACCAGCGTTCATTCGGTTTCTCATTTAGTTTTGTAACATTAAGAGTATCAAGATAAACGATATCCGGACGATGGTATTAGATGGAATAGAATGTACCAACTAAGATTGAATATATTTTAGATAGTATAGATTAGTACGTGCCAACTGATGATTGAAGATTGATATACTTTTTAATCTAATATTGTTTTATTACGAAACTCTGGATATTTCTCTTTGGCTACTGTGTTTAATGGCCAACCTGGAACAATATGTATTTTACATTTTACATTGCAGTATTTGATTTATTATATTCATAGTAAATAATCTTACCCTCTTTCTAATATGCTAGCTGTTAATGGATGGCCAGTACAGTTATCAGATCAGTTGTTCTTATTATTTCCATTTAAAGATGCGGAGTTTTTGTCTCCATAGTTCGTAATTTTTCTGTGCTCAATGATAGAGAACTTTCTAAAATAAATTTAACAGGAATTTCTTGCAATTTTCTGATTTCTAACTTAAATTAAGGAAACAAATCGAGTGTTTTTTAAGTCGTCATTTATTAGCCCCCTGTGTAATCTCGTTGAAGTTCTAGCAGATTACACGTTCGTACGAAACAGTGATTTATGATCAGTTGCTTTCGATTCTTATTGCATTCCTTGAATTCCACACTTCATCGGCACGGTTATTTTCCCTAGAATGCATTTGAATTTCAGCTCTTGGGGATACTCGTTTTATATCACCAGTTTCATTGATCTACAATATAAATCTGTAAGTACCAACTTCCAGCGAACATTCGTTTCATATTCTCTCGGTAGACTTAATTTTTTCCATCATAAATGTTGAAGTAACTACTTCGAGAAAAACTCTACATCTTTATTTATGTACATACATGACCTGCAGACTGCTATTATTCAGAAATATTCTAAATAAGGAGAGGTGCATATCATTGTACCCTTGAATATACATTATGTTTTGGTTTGTAAGGTCTAAGAACAAAAGAACTAATAAACAAATTTCTATTTACGTTCTCTGTAGCCTCTAGCTAAAGCTACAGGGTTAGCTTTTTTGGTAATGTCCTTTTGATATAAATATATGAGCGATCGATTCCATTGTCTAGTAACACTAAGAGAGAAAGGATCTGAATCGGCATAAACTTATACCTTTAGTTATTTCAATATACTTTTCCATTACAGATTCATTCACTCGTTCTTCAATCAGTCGATCTCAACCTCAATAATAAAAAATGTAGCATACTGTTGACGAACATATCGTTGAAATGAACTATTCCAATCTCATCAACCACGCCTATATGTGCAAACTAATTCCATTTTCTTGGGCCAATGAATACATACATACGATACGTTCACGCAATACGAATATACTAAATCCTATTTCTGTGGCTAATGAATGTTTACAGATTCAATATAATTAATATTTCACAGTAAAATTATGCGTTGTAACTTTGAATATCCATAATCCATAAAGTCACCAAAAACTTATTTAGTCCACGGATATACACTGGCATATTTAATATAAATTAGATGCTCTTCTCTGCTTTTAGTTTCTAGTTATTTTGCTATTAGGTTGTCCGAAAAGTTTCTTTCGTTTCATAAGGTGATAATAGATGGACAACAATTTCTTTTTTTTATTATTTTATTAAATTAGGTATGATCTATTTCGTTATATTTCTATCATTATGTTCGTGCATAATTCAATAAACTAATATAAAACAAAAAACATTGTGCGTCTATTATTTCCTTATAAAACGAAAGAAACTTTTCGGACAACCTAATACAAATCTGTTCTTTCATTCTTATCACAAGTGCTTTAAAATGTAAAATGCTAAGTAAAGGAGAAACTGTCAGATTTTTCGAATAAAGAGTATGTATAATATTTATGGTCGCAATAAAACGGCTTTTAAATTAAATTATTAATTAAACAAATTTTTACGCTTTAAACAATATCGATAAGTACGAAAAAACAATCCACGTCAGAAGGTTTAAGGACGTAGAATCACGCAAGTCGTCTTCCACCAACTCTCGTCCCACACTTGCATTACAACACCAAACACCCTCAAACCATAGCAAACTCGCTGCTAAATATTATCCGCCGCGCATTCAGCGATTCAAGACCAACTCACGATCAATCTCACCCACTATATTCTCGACACAAATCATACCAGTCATACACAGCATCGACAATACGTCCCACAACATTTTGTCGATGACCGCCCACTAGATGTACCGGCATAAATCAATCTTGATACACCAGCCACGAGCGACAGTGAACCAACCGGAAAAAAGAAACAAAAAGAAAAGAAAAAAAAAAAAAGAAAAAGAACAAGGAACGAAGCACAGACGACGTTCCGTGGCTCGTTGCCTGTCCGTGTCAGGCTTCTCGAGAAGCCGCCACTCCAACACGCATTTATCGATACACAGACTCATAAAACTATTCCAACACTTGTACACATCTTTTATGAATATATTATGTGTGTCATACGAAACATTTTGAAATTCATTAACGCTGTTACGAGACTTACGTAACCAACAATGATCTTATTGATGAAGTTTGAAACAAATCTAAAAATATACGTAGGAATTGGAAGATATTCAATATATATGTGTGTGTGAGTATTTCGTATAGATCACGAAAGTATTTAAGAGCTATCGTTGATTTTATTAATAAATCTCAAAATATAATACTTACTACATTCTTGAGATAGCCATTATATTAGGATAGCTATGTATACTAATTTTTAGTGAAACGTACTTTTAGCATCTTGCAACTTCTATAGTCAGATTGTTTCTAATTTTACCAATATACTCATGACAGTCGTGTCATTATAGTACTGATGAAATTTCAAAATGATTTATATGACACGCAGAATATATGCACAGAAATTTTGTATGATAGATGTTCAAATGCTTATAGAAACCTTTTACGAACATACAGATTGAAACTTCTATATACATCTTGAAATTAGTTTCAGATTTGACCAATATAATCATAACAGTCGTGTCTCATTACAGCGCTGATGAAATTTCAAAATGATTTATATGACACACATAATATATACGTGTAAGCTTCGTCTAATAATTTTCTGTGATATGTTCGAATATTTATAGAAATTCTTTACGAATATACCAGACTGCAACTTATGTACATCTTTCAATTTGTCTGGAATTTGACCAACACCAATATCGACATCGTCGCATCTCGTTACAAAGTTAATGAAAATTTTTTAATGTTTCGTATAATACGCGCAATATGAATGTACAAATTTTCTACGCCAAATATTCGAATACTTTCGTAAGCCAGTGCACGTCGAACCGATGTTCGGCGTTCTTCAGCGTCGCCCGGAGACGTGGCACGATCGGTTCTCGTAGTCGGAGTTCGGTCGTTGAGATCGATGGAAGGAAGCCAGCTGCCGCGGCAACCGGTTGGCGCCGCTCTGTCGAGCAACCTCCAGTCAAACAGAATCGGCTCTAGCCAAGTCTCCGCAGGGGGTTCTCTGGCCACGTTACGCGCATTTAGCACACAATGCGCGATTACAGCTTCGCGAGCGGATAATGAAACGATTTCCGCGATACGCGAATAATAACTTTGGCCTGCGGGACCCTCTATCGCTTTGTTTCGCCAACCGACGGTAACTTGCCTCCATGCACCGGCTCTTTTCGTGGATTACGAATTATTATTAATTGCGAACATTATGGAGTCGAGCGCGTATCGTGATATTTTTATGCTCTTCCACATTTTCAGTCTGATTATTCGTTTGAGTTTATCGTGTTATTCCCGCTACGGTTCTTTTCACGTGACAATTCTATTCCTTTTCACAAGTAAAAACAGGTTTAACGTTTGAAGAAAAATTTTAACACACCATCATTGATAACATCAACAACGATTCTTTTAGGCTTTCTTCAAATTTGAGAGGCTTGTTAGCACGATTGGGTCTAAAATGATTGAAAGAACGTAGAGGAGTTAATAGTCGACGACTAAGTTATTTAAAATGTAGTTGTCCGACTAAAAGTATCTAATTCTGTTGACGCAATCAGCATGTCTTTAGTTTTATGCGTTTTAAGAAAGTTAGTTGGAAAGCAACGGAGATAGCGGGAAATGTTGCTAAAACAAATATTATTACACAAAGTAAAAATATTTTTACTGAAAAGGTATGAAGCTCCTGGGGAAAGATTGTCATATTTTAGTGGCAGCGAATGTGCTAATGGATGGTTATTTGTAGAAAGCGGTTGTAATGCGGTGCCGATTTTAGATTATGGTTTCTGCGAGACAAATGGAATATATTTTTGTACTTGTAAGCTATTTTAAAAGGAGAAAGAATTTATGTTATAATTACTAAGCTTCGAGTATTATACCTTGTTTTAATCGAAAAAATTTAATCGAAAATTACCAAGAGATCTAGCGTTATCTGTTCCCGACTCTTCCATATGATATTTAAAATTCTTATCTTGACATGTCCCTTTTTCAACAATTTCTATTACACCTTTTTCAAATAAAAATAATTTCTAAAAAAATAAAATACATATAGTCATCGACAACAGCCCCATATATCTTATAAAAAATTCATCTGTATCATCTCTATCAAAAATGACTATACGCAAAGCAACGTCTCCTTTTCATCTAAAGCAAAAGGATACAGGTCGAAACCTATGAAACGACATTACAAAATGATGGTACGAGTGATAGACAAAGGAACAAGATACTCGCATCGTTGGACGCGACTCGCGAATGAAAAGCTCTTCAAAGGCAGACAAGTCACGGCTGAAAAGTCGCGTGCTTTTTTATCGTTAATTTATGGGCATCCGCGCGAACCTGCCATTTGTATTATTGTACTTACGACTGAGAGCTACTAATGGAAACTCCGTGTCCGCTAACGCATCGCGGATTAGACGCGAGATAGAGGCTGCGTTCCTACCGGAAAGAGCTGCGCTCGCGATCGTGCCACTCGCGTACACGATAAACCGAAATAGGTGTTCGAGCCTAAGCGCGATCTAGCCAGCAACGAGCCGAGTCTAATTTTAATGAGTTTCACTTTTTTATTGCGCCGGGGCAGTATCGGTCTGCTCGTTAATGGCCACGCTCCGATGCCGTTAGGATTTTTGTACAGTCATTCCTGCACCACGGGAAGCCGTTTGGCCTGTTAATTGCGTAATTACCTTTAAAGGAGAATACGGTACTGGCCGAGCGTTTTCTTTTATCACCGACCACTGGATATTTGATATTTTCACCTCGAAGCTAGAATAAGGAATTTAGGATGAAGGGTTTATAAATTGGTGGTGTTTCTCAGAACTATTCTTCATGAAATAATCAATAATAACTGAAATAAAAGTTTTGTCTGAACTTTATCTTTGCGATTCTTGATAAATCTGTTATTTATTTTATATAAATTATGTATGGAATTTTTTAAATATCTGAAAGAATAAATTGATCGTTGGTTACAATACTTTTTAAACGTACATAATTTGAGATGGAAGTACGAGTTTAGAGTTAATTTCTTGCCTTGCGATTTATTTTTTGTCACAGTACGCTCAATAGGAGGTAACGGTTATTATGTGCTAGATCAAAAACATTTATTAATATTCCGAATCTATAACTTAACCATAAATATCATTACTATCAATACTAGAATGTCTATAGATATTCATTAGTTGATTCTTGAATGAGTAATTTTTATTAATATTCGATATAAAATATTACGTAATAGTATTTCGTAGAGCTCGATACTTTAAATTGCAAAATGTATGATACATTTGATATACACGTTTAATAGTAAAAACTCCGAAGAAAATACGTAAATCTAAAGAAAACAGCACCTGAAACCCTTATTTTTGAAATACACAATATGCGTTTACACGAATACACGAAAACACGCTTAACTTTTATAAATATGTATTCGAAAAAATTGCATTCCGTTGGAAAAAAGCTAGAAGCTCCATACGTATTTTGAAGGAACTATGTTCTTAGTTTAATAGCCAAGCCATTGTTCGTCCGAGAGAAGAATTTTCTCCTGAAGTTTAAACCATGGTCGTTAAAAACGTAACGAGCCGTTTCAAATAGAAAACAACAATTGTTTTCGTACAAAGAGCACGATCGCGTTGATTATTTCTTCTTCGGGTTTTACCTTCGTACAAACAGTACGCGTTCCCGGTCTGAAATAACAGCCACGAACTCTAAACCCAGTCCGAAAACACCTTTCTCCGCTCAACTATAATATAATCGCACCAAAGATTCCAAGTTTCGCGAAAACAACCGACTATTTTGCCGTTTCGATCTCCTTCTTCGATCACAGAAACTCTATGAGAAGAAAACAGCAGAAAAGACCACAGATTCATTAACAAAAAGAAAAAGATCGCGGAATTTCCTACCAAAAAGAAGAAAAAGGTCCAGCTACACAGCTCAGTACTGATCTGCTCAATAAATTCGTCAAGTTACAGTGAACGATTTTATTGCGCCAACTAAGTAAACACAAGTAAAGTTCCGCGGGCTTATTAAATGGGCACGTTATTCATACGAGACTATAGTAAAAATTGGCAATGTGACGATCGTTTTCTCCAGTGCAATATACCTTGCATTATATTTTCCATCAAATTAACCAGACACGGATATAACCAATGAATTTTACATCCTTCTAACTGCACCGGGAAGGTAAATATTTCAACAATCAGGCAAAAAACTCGAAATTTACTGAAACCACTTTACACATAGCATTTTACGACTCAGGATACGTTTCATTTCGACCGAATGCTCGCATAAACCGGCAATAATTACAAGCTCCGGTTGCATACAGAAATGCCTATGCAACGTTTCTTAAATCAACCATACGTAGCGCAGAGAAAGACAGAAAGGGGTGGCGCGGCTTGTTTAACAGGTGAACATTACGTTGCCGACGATTTCCTCTTTCTCTGTGCGCGGAACTCGTGCGACTCTGCTCGAGATATTAAATTTTAATACTTGTACTGAAACATCGATGGGACATCGTAATTCAAAATTCAATTACCAGTACCGTTTCCCTCCTTCTTTCTGTAGCCCGCTGGTTAAAACACTGTCTCGAAGCGACGCGAACACCGCAGCGGTCGTCACGCTCGTTTTTCCATCGGCGCGGCCGCTACGAGGTTAATGAGAGGTAAGTGCGCCACGATCGGTATAATGAAATAGCTGCTGCGATACGAAAATAATAATCCGCGTCGTGGCCGCCTACCAAGATCGAGAAGCTCGATATTAATACGCCATAAGGTTTAGACAATTAGGATAATACCGCGTCCGGGCGAATAATTATAGCCCCGCCGCTTCGTACCATCTCTTTTCGCTCGCGTAATGGAAGAGGGAGAAGATGCGCACGGCCCAGACCCGCCTGTCGACGCGGTGTTTAATGACATTTAATAATCTCGCGATTCGCGGCACGGTAAACGCGATGTTTGCCTGTAATTACAATGTCCGCGCGGTATAAACACGAACGATACCGAGTTTCCTTTTTTCTGCACACTGCACCACCCTTTACGGCGACACTCCACCGCAACCGTATATAGGTACACGTGTGCGCAACAACGGCCGAAATTAAGCCGGCAGCTAATGGCCAGACAGAAAAAGTTCCTCGCGGTCGAACTCTTTTGTTTTATGCGCACACTTTCGCGCCAGCTTGATGCTCCGACATTAAATTCACCGCGATACAGCCGGAGACTTTTTGGCGTGCTTTAATTTCGGCTACCGCTCGCTACACCCGGGCACAGATGTTTCGACATCATTTTCGGAGACAGCTACTTTCTTTAATGAGAGGTTTCTCGGCTTCTTATGCTGCTCTTCTGATGGCGGACTAGTTCTTCGATGCACGTACAGACAGCAAAGCGTAAGGGGCGTAAGGACTGTGAATTTGGCAGATGATGCTTTCGATGTTTATGTCGTGATAAATAGATAAAGAGGGATGATGATTTCTTAGGAAAATAAGAAACGAAGTGCGTACGAGGTAATGGAATGGAGTATCTACATGCTCGATCAACGATTTTAAGACAATTGTCATACCGGTTTGTCGGAATTAGAAACAGCCAAGTAAGATCAAGAAACAGCAGGAAATATCTGACATTAGATATTTTATGTACGACAAAGGAAATACAAAGTCCTGACAAAATATATTAATAATTTCATTAGAAAGTACATGAAATTTAGAATTTACATAAAATTCTTCTATTTTTATGAAAATGAAAAGTGTTTTAAGATATTGTGTGAGGATATATCTATATATATATGTATAATGCTATGGAAGGAGTCGAAATTTTTTCGTGTCAAACGAGGTCAGTACATTCTACGATTTAAAAAAAAGAAGAAAGTTTCACAAACATAAAAATAACGATATTGGACATGAATAAGAAACTACTTCTGAAATTTATCTCGTTAAGAGCTTCTTTTTTTTTATTAATCTTCGTTCAGTTTAATGGATACTTGTGTATGTTTAGCAGAAAAACTTGAAACGTACTATGTACATTGAGGTAGTAAGAAAGTATGCTATCAACAAACCAGACAGTTATTGCAGAAAAGATACTACACATTGAGCAAAAAGTAAACTATTTAGTGGATATCAAAATTACGACCGTGTAATATATTGAAATTAGTTTTTAAACGATTTCATTAGGTTTTAAAGACGGAAAAAAGGATTTTAATTCTATATATTTATATATTATATTAATTAATACAGCTAATATGATAAACTGTTTCATTTAATTAGTTAAAGGAAATAAATAAAGAAAAGATATAAAAATAAACGTAGTAACTTCCTGTTGCATGCTTTCTTAATTGGATAATTATGTTATGTCGTGCGTTAGGTGAATCATTATAATTTACTCTTTTAAATAACTAAATAGCTTCAAGGTAATCCTGGCGATGAATTTCCACGTGCATCGATTAAAATGGAGCTGCTCGAAGGAAAATGACGCATTCCGTTTCTAGACAAGAAGATAACCAAGACGAGAACCTTGAGATTCGAAAAAGTGCTAAAAAACAAAAATTATTCCCAAGCATCTAATTATTTTATTTCGCGGAGAAATAAACACGTTCGACACAAGTATTTTTTACTATTTCCAAGGATAAAAATTTCTTTAACGCGTTAATTTGTGGTGATTCACCCTGTATATTTATTTTATGGTACATTAAACGCGTATAATCGCTTGGAAATAATGACCAATGAAGTAGAAAATTGACGAAGGTTTACCATATTTTACCCAATCTACTTTATATTCAATAAAATCATCAACACCGTAATCACCGGCTATATACTGCGATAAATAAAAATATATTAATACTTCGGCAAATAAATAAAAATTCACCGTTTAAATGCTGCAAATGTTTACCACTTAAAGCCTATGCACCTCATATGATAGCTACTAAAGCTATCAACATCAAGGTAAGAATATATTTATGAATAATTGATGATTTTAAATAAAATTCCACAAGAAGAATGTTTTAACGAAACTTTTCTGCATATAGTAGAATTTTACTACGTACGGACTTCATTTGTCTCGGTTACTGCTCGATTAACTCAACTAATATCGATCAAATCTACTTGTTTGATCTTGAACTTCTATCGCGAGTGAAAAATACTATGTAGTAGAGAGAATTGGCGAACACGTATTACAAGAACTGTTTGACTCCCGACAAGTTCAGATAAATTGAATTCTGACTTGCTCGCTTCCAGCCATTAATACACCATTAATAGACCACACACATTCTAACTAAAACAACAAAAACTCCTCCCTACTGACCGTCGCTAACACTACCGAGATGCACACTCTTCTATATTAAACAAACTATAAAACAAATGTAAATATTTGTAGCAACAAATAAAGGATTGGAAAGAAAAGTTGGAGTTTTATCATATTACAGAAACCGATCTGATCAAAAAACGATCTCGTAATTTTAATAGCATTGTTACGATTAAAACTTTTCTTCCGATTTATTGAAAATCTGTATGAAATATTTTTATTAAAAAGTTCGGATTTATAATTTGTTTATTGTGTATTCGATCGACCCTTACCTGTTTAATTCATTTTTATATTCTTTTTACAATGAATGTATGTGTATCTCAGTCAATGTGTCCCCCCAAGGTTGAATCAGTAAAGTAATAATTATAGAATGAACTATAAAAGAACGAAATTTCTTATGAAAAATAGTACAAAACTATCGCAAGAGATATGCATAATTTGGTTATGCCTGAAATGATTCATTATTCGAAGCAGCAAAATTTCAAACCGTACACGTAACATCGAAGATTGTGTATGCAAATATACAGTTTGAACCACGGTATAATATTATACGGCATGCGTATCATATGCGCAACAGCCTACACCGTTATCGTCGTCATTGCACGTTCACTGACAAAGGAATTATGTGTAAATCTGTTTGGCCACGGAATGTCGTTAAATTCGTCACATTGTGCCGGCGGTCTGACTCGGCCTGAAAATTAATGAAGGATTCGATCGTAGCGATCGGCCTTTAAGCTCGTAGCTTGTATTATTTACGAGAATCGGTAGCCTTATGACACATCTATATCTTCGGGTTATAGTAAATAAAGCGTAAATCCCGCCTCGTTGTGTAATCACCTCTCGTATGTGTAACCACAGTATTTTCATTACTTCTCGCAGAATGTGCATGTATATTATAAGTACATACGTTGATCTACTAAAAGAGTGGGTGTACCTTCTATACTTATTGTTAGTTACAGTTTTATTTCGCTATTGACACTGTTTTGTAATCTTTACCTTCCCATTCTTTCCAAGCTAATCCAACGAAATTTCCAACATTATCTTCTTCTGATATCTCACATTTAATATGTTACATTTAGACGAAAAATTTGTGTTTTCGAACCAATTAATACTCAAATTAATTTCCGCTACATTCAGTCATAGTGTCATTCTAGCGCCGAAATTATTTTACAAGCTGTATCTTCTCACGCTTTTAGAGATAATCTAACAAAAATCCCTGTATTATTTTACATAACAAATGTAGCGTATAAATTGAAAAAGTTGAAGTTGAAAAAGTAATTTGAAAATATGAATAGAACGTAGTAAATAGATTAATAATCGATATTCATAAGAAAAATTTTGTGTCCTCTGTCAACCGATAGACACTCGACTTAATTTCGACTTACAGACTATGACCGAGCCGAACTGGCAATTTTTCATTCCTCTTATCAGTTTCTTTTCAACGATTCCGTTCGTTCATATAAAAGATCATTGGGGAAATACGTTCGACGGTTTAGAATTTTAAGCAGAAGCAGGTAACCTGTATATAAACGATGCCGTACGTATCCGGTTATATTTAACAAGCACTCCTCGTCGACTAGCGAACTGGTTTACCACAATGTTGAACGCTATCACGCGGTGTCATTAATATATCAACCGATACGCCGCGCCGATCGAAATTATCTCGAGCATGGAGTCTGCGTGTATTCGCGAAATACGATGTTGCCGGACTGGCTTTCGCGGTCCACGACGAGGATTTTACTTTAGCCACACGACGAACTTTAAAATATTCCAAGCATAAATACGAGGAACGTTTTGCGCGCAAACGATGAAGTTTCGTTATTTAGCACGTCGGAGGAGAAACTTGGAAATTGAGTCTGTTTGGATTTGAACAGGGATAAGACCGCGAAATGTGGAGTGCCAGCGATTGTTACGTGTAAATGAGATTCGAAGGAGAGTTGCTCTCTTTCCCTCTCTCGTTGTTGTTGTTGCCGAGGAAAAAATATATATTGGAAGATGCATAACGGGTATCGATTTGCGATATCAGTCGGTCTTTAAATCAGAGGAAATCGAGGCAATACGGTAGCGTATACATAGTGGCCGAACCGTAATCGGTTCTATGTGCAACTTGTCTGTTATAACATTTTTTCAAATATACGTAGCTACATACATACATGTACTTACGTATGTGTATTTAGATAGGAGCAATCCGTTTCAAGCCAACGTTTCAACGAAAAGTTACTATTTCACTTTAAATAGGATAAACGTAGTAGACAAAATGAAAAATTGAATTTTAATATATCGTACATGTAAACTTGGAAAGCATAAGCAATCTAACATAACAAGAAAAGACAATTTCTCGTTTATTATATTGCATTCTATAGCGTTATACAGCATTCTACGATTTTATCAATAAAAACCATTCGTCGTAACAATTTATTCGTTGCAGTATCGTTCGTTTTATCGTACCCTACCTACGATGTAATGCTACGTATCGGAGTAACACAGAATGAGTATAAACATAAAACAAGTATAGTAGGACGCTATTTTTTTATATCTTCGTATTAATTATCCCGCCACGGGCATAACACGCATAACGTATGTAATTCTCCGTACCATATGACCGATTACAGCTAAATTACACAACACCGATATCGAACCTGTGAAAAATGTTCCCTTAATTACTACCTTCCAAGGATCAATTTAACACCCCATTAGTCTTCCGACCTCGATAAAGCCGGCAATTAAACCAGCATACAATCGCAGCTCGCGATCATCACGCACGTCCCAATCAACATTACAACAACGATATCTCATAGCCAGGTTAAAAAGATTCTCAACAAACTTCCTGGCACAAAGTCTGAAATAATCGTAAGTACATATGTAAATATATACAGGGTGTCTCGTTGTATAAGAGAAAAAGAGAAAGAATGAATTCAGCGGAGCAAAATGAGAAAAAAGGTTCGTATATATCCCACTTGCTTTCGAATCGCACTTTGTTTTATGTGAAAGAAGCTGCTTACTTACCTTTAGAGAAACTAATCGAAGCGACTATCTCCAGTTTCGATATAACCACGTATACGTCTTATTATAGATTCTTCAATTTCTCTGAACAAGTTACATGGATGTATAAGCAACTTTGATCAAGATATTAACAAATTGTTTATGTCGACACTATCAATCGGTGATTTGCGAATTACAGATTTTCAATATTCCCATATGTAATAATTAAACTGCGGATTTTCATACATCTATGAGAAATTAAAAGATGCAATAATGCACGTAATATGGAAAACTGTATAATACATACCAAGTATAACATATACAAATATAGTTCTCGCTGTAGTATTTAATATATGAAACGTGTCTCCGCTTGCGTTCTGTTCCTTTAGCTACGTTTATAAAAATATGAGTTTGCATAAACATCCGCAGCCTAATAATAATCGAATAAGTTTGAGCCTGAAGAGCGAGCTGGTGAAGAAATGGAATCTGCATGACGTGTCTTTGCGTCAAAAAATTAGGAAGACGATTGCAGCATAAAATAAGCTGTAACTAGAAAATTATGTTCTTCCAAATATGATATATGTTTGCATGAGTTTTTTCTTATTTTAATGCGCCGAATGCACCTCTGCTGTACTTTATACGTACAAAAAGATACCGTGTATATATACGATACAGGTATACGTAGTTTGTTTGGTCAGCGATCACCCACCTTTAAGGAGCGGAGACACGCGGTCATTATGCAGCGAAGAGCCTCGTGCAAACGTTTCTCTCTTTGCCAAGAAACCAGGTTCGCATCGCCGACGTTAATGCGAAATCTGAACTTATCGCGCCACTAAGGACGATATTTACGGTTATCGGGGCTGCTGCACCGACTGCTAAACGCCGTAGATCTTGCTCAACGCGCGAATCCACCGCGACCGAACTTCCCGTATCTGAGACCGTAAGTGTCGCCTGGTGATCGTGGTTATTAAGTCGCAGAAAATATGGTTTCGCTATACGGGTGACGAGCAGTAGAACAGAATCGATCGGACTAGTCGAATTAACGACGATCGTTCGTGCGACAACCAGTCCGGTTGAAAGGGAGATGAACGACAAGATCAGGTTAATTCGAAGGTAAATGTGCGAGCATGGGGAGGTGTTTTTTTTTCATTGTCTTTTAGAAGGGGAGAATATTAGAGATATTATCAGAATATTCGTTATTCTATGTGGACAGTAATATTAATCGTTTTGCAGTCCGAGCATTCGACATTTCATCTCAACTGGTTCGTATTCGATAAATTATTTTCAAGATCTGTTTATAAATCGGATGAACTTTCATGATTTCGTAATTAATGACATATCTGTGTCGGCATGTTTCTACTTAATTCATTTATAACACGAAAGAATAGGATATTGGTTGTAAGTAGAGTAGGATAGTCGGACACTGATCCGATCGAGCGGCAGTGCAATTGTACGCGGACTGCTGGTCGAAAAATAAATTTGAAATAAAAGCACGAGCGTTATGGAGGATTTATTTTAAAGACGTTTCACCGGTTTGGCGTAAAGAGTACATACAGTAATTTAAATTCTTCGATGATGTATGTACCGTGAAATATATAGCTAACTAAAATTCAACGTTCTCATTTATTTTCATATATTTTTACAAGTAAATTGGAATGAAAATTTGTCAGTTTAATTAAATGTATGCGATCTTCTTACATTTAGATTTGATTTAAAGTTCTTTGAAGTCGTACGATGAATTTTGAACGCGACTAAATTAAAAAAAAAACCGCATTACCAGGAGAGAACAGTTTACTCGAACCAACAAACTGGTAATTAAGCGTAACTCTTGCAAAGATGCGCATCTTTGCAAACCAATATTACTACCCGCAATTACATTAATAACTACAAAAATACAAAACAAATTATTCTACACATTCCCCAAACCGTACATTCCATGAAAATTACACGGTCATTAAGAAATTACGGTGCGTAATGGACACTCGTCTTTAAATCAGCGTTCGAGGAAAACAAAAATGTTAACGCTTTAATCACAGTCACTATGGAACTTTCGAGTCCCGAATGTTATTTTCGTCCCGTCGATGTTCATCGATACGGCTAATTTCATGCTCGAATCTCCTTTACATCGTTATTATAATCAACAGATGTACGGTAGATACACGCAGTGACGGCTCGCGTGACTTGGCCGCTATTTTTTTCTTTCTTTTTTTTCGCGAAAACCGAATAAATTGCTGACGAACCGCTGCGCGGGCTACGATAAAGACGTTTGAGATAAGTGTCTCTTGGTTCGGGCAGTGATAAGAACACCGTGGAACCGGTTGTCTCGATGGCAGCGTAACGGTGAAACGGACGGCACTGAAGGAATCCGAGTTCGTTAAAACGCATATCGGTCCTCCGTGATAACATTTTCGTATTTACGCGGAACGGCATGCTCCATCACTTATTACAGTGCTCGCTTATATCACGCACTCTTAATCACCCTAGAAATTTGCATATCGTGATGCTAGTTACTTGGAATTTTCACGTATACGTATATTTAATCGAATTTATGATCAACGAAGTATTATGGGGGACGAAATATATGCGATCACAGGATTTTTATTTTTTAATAAGAAACAATGTGATAGATGTAATTTTATATAAAAATCAGGGCTGATCGATATAGACAAATACAGGGTGTTCCGCGTAACTCGCTACTTTTCTGCCATTTGCGTACACGTAGTGCGCGACATGTAATAAAAAAAATACTCTAAACTATATTTTAATGGCATCGAGCGTATTACAAACGACGAGAACAAGAATTCCGAAGATATTTTCTTTTCATAGCGAAACCAAGATCACCTTGGATAACTTAAATAGGACCACATGCTTTTTTTATGAGAATGTATGAGACTACGACAAATTCAAAATGTATAATATAATATTTTTATTAACTCAATACCAGATTTACCGCCTTCGGCAATACAAGATTCTGCTCTTTTGCAGAAGTTTAAACGAGTTAATGTTATTAGAGTCGCTGGATGTACGACTCAACGTGCTGTAGTAATATTCTCTTTTTGAAATGTCAGTAATTCTGAAATGTTTCAACGAATAGAATATTATTTCCACTAAAGTAAACCTATGTATTATTAAGTTAATAAAGATATCGTGGAATGTGCTTTTTGAATTTACATATGATTCTACTTATCCAAATTGATTTTGATTTCGCCATGAAAGCAAAGTATTTTCGGAATTTGTAGTACGTTCGTCGTTCGAACATCGTTACAAACATGTTCTTTTTTACATGCCCGCAAATGACAAAAACATTCTATATGGTACAGTTGATAAAGACAAGACAAGTTTCTTCGGAATTTATCGTAATGTTAGTTAGTTTCAGTAGCGTTATAACAGAAATATTTATAATTAGACGAATAAGGTGTATAAGAGGTGTGAAAGTAATATATTGAAAGGTTTGGAAAGTTAAAGTTTCGATGTACTTAATGGTGTTTCAAGTTCGAAGCTTTTAAAGGAAGTTCGTAAGTAGATTATGAAGTTGAATTGGGTTATTTGGTTACAGAGTACTTAGCTGATTATTTCATCGAATTACTTTACGGTATCGTGCGTTGTATTACAGGGGAATGGAATTATAGTACGAAATAAAATAACATAAATATATTAAATAATTATTCGATAGAGAAGTTGCTGTAACTGGATGGATTCTTATAAACGATATTTTTCTTTGTCTTGAATTTGTGTAATATCGTTTTTAACTTTCAACAGCATACTACTGTCTCTATTCTATCATTGGACTTCTGGACTACGTTCATAAAAATTGGATATGCTGTATTCATCAATATGATTCTAAAATATTTATAAATTTTCACAAGTTTTTCATCAAGATTTCATTTAAATTCCAGATGCAAATTCTCACTAGTTACAAATCAATCAATTATACTATAAATCAATGAAAAAAGTGTACATGTATCTAAAACATATCGTGTACAAAGATATTCCAATAAACCTTGAACAGAATCCCACTAATCAAGTTTTTATCTTACTTTTTCGATACACTGGCGTCGTTACACGATGCTAGTGAATATCAAAGACTGTAAAACCGGCGAAAATAGCGAGCCAGAGTAAATTACTCGGGCACCGGTATTAAATGCACGCACTCACCGAGCCGCGCGATTTTGATTTACGGCTAATTGCTCGCTGTTTTTCCGGACTTCTTAACGCGTTTTGCATCTCATGAATGACAAAGTCATTTTTACGGCCGACACCGCGCTCGTTAAATTCGCGTCCGAGCGAAAGGATAGTAGAGCATATCTTCGCGACGCTGTTCAAACTATGGATCGCTTTTGCGGATTCACGAGGACCGCAACACTCGAATCCTCGATCAAACTCGTGCGAAACTAGTTCAATGAACCGACCAAAGACGCACTGGTATTTGATCTCGTCAAAGTTTGAAGAATTTCAGGTGCTAGAACGTAGAGAGCTCGTTTCTCATTCTGAATTCTTGGAATGTTTGTGAAACGTTCGTTTGTATATTCCTCCTTTATTGCATACCAGTGCCTTTCTTGCTTGGTAATTTCTCTGTATGATTTTGTGAATATGTAACATTCTGAATGTATAATAACATAATCCTGAAATATGTGTAATTTTTACTATTTTAAAATGTCGATACATTGATTTTGTTTACCTTCGCTTCTATCAGAATTTCGAACTATTTGAATTTGTACATATTCGTGTAACTACACAGATACGAACCATCGTTTCCGTATCTTTAATGCTAGTTTCTCTGGAAAAGATAATATTCGCGAAGAAAATTATCTGCATCCATATACAAATTAACGCATAATTTGCAAGTTCTCGTAGATTTCCTGACGTCACAGTCATTCAATTTTTCAGTCAGAACTTTCCGCGCCTAACTAGTACCCACTAAACCACTAATCGTTATCGAGACAACTTCTATTTTGCACATTAATCGATCTACGTTTTTATCGATTCATTTTATTGCGCCTACGGTATCGTTTATATCGCCGCAATAGACATAACTCGTTAGCGCGCGCGCGTGTGCACTCACTCGTGCACACCCTTGCCGCGTGTAAACGCGAATTTATTCGACCCGGTAGCCACCGTTTAAGACGCACACGCGAGTGTTCCACACCGGAATCGAACTTGTTTTCGAATCACTGTGAAACCTTTACGGATTTCCGCTCGTTTCGCCGGCGAATGCAATTTCTTCGAATGTTGGAACGTTGCAGCGCACTCGGCACATATCTTATGGATGACGTGCGTCATTTGCTCAAGCTGTTTTCATTAGTCTTAATCGAGTAGTAAATCGAAGAATGAATTTTTAATCTACGAATGATGCTTAAGTAATTGTATTTCGCAAGATATGAGAAGATAAACCTACGCGTAAGGTTATTGGAAAAGAAACGACGTGAAAGGACGAGCAACTAGTCTGGAATTGGTTGTTCTTTAAATATCACATTTTAGAATTTCATCTACACGCGATAATTATTACGTCAAAATTAGCTTTTCTTGATGAAAATGTATAAAATTCATCGTAGGATTGCATTTGCTTAAATTGAAAAAATAAATTCTCAAATTTCGGTTTCAAGTTTCTAAGCTTGATAAGAAATGGCGTAGACGAATAAACAGATAGACTGCAATTAGGTTCTCATTGAATGTAATCGGCTTGGTGTGAGGACTTTATTATATAATTTGAATTTATAAATTGTTAGACTTTGAAGGTTAATTGATCAATTCCAAAAATAATTATTTTTATCCTTTTAAAGAATACTGGTCTAGATATATGTTTGATTTTTGTTTCTAGCTAATGTTTATATAATCATTTTGAACTATGTTCCGATACTGATTACATACATATACCATTTGTCTCGTTTAACATACCAATAGATGCGAAAAGCTTCCCGATTGATCTCGACATTTCTTATGCTTCGGCTTTTATTACCATTCGAGATATAAATGTTACTGTGTTAATGAATGCAAATTATATTAATATAAAAACCGAACATTCATTGTGTAAATTTATTTGATCGAGAGACGGTGCATATATGAGATATATCTATTGCGGAAATAAAAATTGGTGTAATACTTTTCAGAAAATTAAAATACTATACATATTTAAACGTAATTAAGACAAAGAAATTCATTTAAAAAAAATAATCAGTATCGCGAAAAACATTCGTACGACTAAAGATTCTAATAAAATTTATGCGACATTGAATACGTACGGCAGTAATTACATTTGACATTTATTTTCAATCCCAATGAAAATATTTTACCAATTTAATAAATTTGATATTAATAAATAATTTATTATAATTGCAAAAATTATAATAAAATTCAAACAAAATTACAGATTAATATTAACGTCAGATTACGCGCAAAAATAATTTTTAAAAGTCTTGTATGGAAATAAGAAGAATAATATTCAAATTTCGTGCTGTGAATCATAAAAGAAAAATGTCTTTTGTCGTCGTCGAGTCATTGTACTCCGATGGAGAAAATAAATCGTATTTAAAAAGAAGCGAAACGCTAGTGTCGGCGTGCACGAAAAATGTAGGATGTGTTGTCAGAGCGTCGATCTTTGCACTCTATGCGGGCATCATATATCACCTTTTGCACCGTTTTAAAGCTAGGCAAAGGTTTCCACAATGTGAAACTCGAGAATAACGTGAAAAATATCGAATGAAAAAAATAATACTGCTGAAGTAGAAACGGACTGTCAATGTCAAACTAGAGTACCATACTGTCGTGCGTCCAATCTTTTCTAAAAATTATGAACTCCACCTACGATGCCAACCGATTAGTTAGTGATATTAATAAAATTATATATTAATTATATCATGTATATTAATGAGTACAATATAGACAATATATTAGACAATAAATACATTTTCGTTTTCTTAAAAGAACACGTATAACGTTATTACTTTCATACAAAATTAATCTAATCTAAGCAATTTATTTTAATTTGCCATATGGCCTTCAATTTCTATATTTTCCGAAATGTAGGTATACGTCAGCGAAGGACGAACAAACTTATTACTCGACTCGATGACATTATAATATATGCATTCATGCATTTATAAAAAATTGCAACGTGCAAAAATACGACATGAAAAATATTAAAAACATCTAAAATATAGTACCCTTTGTAACACATTTGAACGAACCAAATTTCCTCTTCGATTCTATTCCTTTGTTTCTGATCAGAAAAATACGAATTTGCGTAAACGTTCCCAGTTTAACTACAGTGGTTAATACGACTGCAAGTAGTCGATTAAGACAGACACATTTTTAAGAAAATAATAAAGTCAGACACAAACTAGGAAAATCAAGCAAAGGGTTCTCATCGACAGCTTTCATTTTACTACGCGCGGCCTATTAAAATTGCAAACGTTCACAGTGTCGTCGTTCGGACTACGCGTTATCTCGCGAAATCATTATCCCGCGAAACTGCAGCCTTCGCGGCTGCCTCCGCGTAATCACTCGTTTCTCGCGAGGAGGACGTAGAGAGTGAAAGAAGGAGAAATAGAGAAGGGGAGACGACGGTGTTCGGCCACTTCTCTCCACGCTCCCGAGAATAATTTGTTTACCAAATCTGCGGTCTGTGTACGTGCGCGATACCGCGGGAAAAAGAGGAAAGAAAGACGGAGGCAGCGAACGTTTATCGCGGTTCACCGCGACGATTTATCGGCGTCGCCGTTCCTATCTCGACCGGCTTTTGATTTGAACTCTGACCAACGCGCGCACGAGTATATAACTCTTGAAAACGGCGAAATCGCGAAACTATAACCAACCTCTCGTTCCTCGTCGTAAAGAGTCATCAAACCATCGATAGTTGGATCAGTATGACGAATATGCTGTTGGACGTGCAGGCTTTTCGAGTAAAAATGTATTGGATATTTTGTATCATTAAATAGCAATGTATGTGTGTAAAAGTCTATTATTAAAAATGTAGAGTTATAAAGTACGAGCACGTATGATAAGATTATGTAATGGCAGAAATTACTCTCTTTGTGACACTTTTGACGAATGGCAATGACAATAGAATTTTACTAGAAGAATGTTTTTTCTTTTTTCTCTTCTTTTTTTTTGTGAAAATGTGAAATTATAAAGCATGCCGCATATCTATACGTATATGATAAGATCGCACGATGGTCTAAATTATTTTTTTTGTGACATTTTGAAAGAATGGTAAAGATAGTAGAATTTTATTAGAAGAACCGTTTCTACAAATATTTTATCCTTAATGTTATTCTTATATATAGCAGTTTCTTCCAGTAAGAGCCGATAAATAAAATGTAGCCCCTTGACGCGTATTTTTGGAAAATTGCGTACCTGTGGAATAGAATTACGAAGTAGCATCGTGTAAAAAATTGTGATCATCTTCCGTTATGAGATTTGTGACGTTAATAAAATAATAATAGAATGATAAATAGCTATGATATATATTAATAAACGAACTCGCAAAAGGAGATTGCTCTAGGTCTCAATTAGTTCTAAATTAATCGTATTCGTTTAATGATATAATTATAGTGATTTTTGTTTCAAAATACCTATAGATATAAGCACGTAATCATTTCTATTTTAAGAATAACTATTTACCTTGATGATATTATAACACGAAGACAGATAAGGATATAACTCTTTGAGATTAACCTCGTATTAATTTAAATATTTATGTTGTGTATATGCGTGTGTGCGTGCAATGACATCGTAGGTTTATACGAAACAATTACATGAAAAGCTTCTTAGGGTATTTTAATTATATTATTTCAAACGAACGCTAATTATACCCTTTAAATTACACTTTTTAAGGTAAGAAACTAAATATCAGGAAGTATTACATCCACTAATGTTTACTTAGATTCTTGAACAAAAAATAGGTGTAATTTTGAACAATACGATGGTTAAACTTACTGAACACCTGCTACCTAATTATCATGTTAAAAGCATAAGTGCTACAATGCTGTGAATGGATCGGAATTGTTTGGAATTTTGTTCCGACGGTGTTACAATGAGAACAAAAGGCAATCCTTTTGGATAGGCTTTTAATATTCATCGGCACGTTACTTCTTTCAACGGTGATGAATATATATTGTCGTTGCAAGTGCGTCAAACCGCGCATGATTTATCAAGCATTGACCGCTTACGAATATCGGGAAGTGTGTTGTGCAAGCATGCAACCGCAGGATACTTTTATGGGTTTCGAAATCCCATGCACGCTGCCAGGAATTCGAAAAACTTCCATCGCTTTGCAATATTGCGCAAGACATCTTGTAAACTCTCAAGTAAGAATTCCTCCAATTTCACAATTTTGCCATAAAATCAACGAAACAGAATGTTGGCGGCGCGTTCCAACCTGTTAAAAAATTTTGTTACGTTTTCACAGTGGGATGAATGCCTATTTCGCTTTGCAGTGTCTTTTGACAGATAGGTACAACGGTCTATATAAATTCCTTGACTTTCTTTTCGAATATCTTCTTGTATTTCAACATGACATACAATTCAATGTGAATCAACCTTTCACTCCACAAGCATTTATGAATTCCTTCGTTTTCTTTTCCAATAACATTTTGTATTTGAAAATATCGTACATATCGACGTGAAACATTTAACATTAGGTATTTACTTTCGGAATAACCTTTGACTCTACACGCGCATATAGATTCCTTAAATTTCTTTTCCAATACCTTCTTATTTTTTAAAATACCATACAAAACCACGTGTAACATTTGAACATCAGCTCAATCATGAAACGACCTTTCACCTCGTAAATACCTACCTAAGTTCAATTGTTTCTTCTAATGTGTTTCTTTATTCTAAAATCAAATAGAAAATTACATACACATACGTTTAAACTGATTTCATTTCGAAAACATTTTGTAACCTTTCGTTCCAAAAATATGTATAATTTCCTTGATTTTCTTTCCCAGCAACTATGTTGTATTTTAAAATATACAATGTTACGTGAAACGTGTGAATATGATTAGTTTTGAAATAACCTTCCTAATTTTGAAGTAAACTTCACGAGTAGATGGGTATAAATTCTTTCATTTCCTTTTTCAGTATATTCTTGTATTTTTAAATATCGCGCAAAGTCACGTGAAACATTTAGACAAGATCAACTTCGTAATAAGCTTCCACAGAAATTAATCGTTACTGTTCCTTCAAAAACATTAAACCATTTACTAAAAAAGAAAAAAAGAACAAAAATTTCAACATTCATCGCGTTACTAAGGAAACTAAGGAACCATTTAAGTCCTCAACTACATGGTTATTAAAATATCTCCTTACCTGTGTATTTTCTTTTTAATATTCTTCCAATGAAGTACACAAATTATACACCTCCGACGCTGTTACACGTCAAGCTAAAAAATCATTAAATCAAAGTTGAACACTTTTAATCACCGCTACTTAAAAATTCATCCCATAATACCATCCGTGATTCGCCGAGCTGAACAGTGCTCATATCATCTAATAACTCTTATACACACCTTCTACATGAAACTTTTACGCGTCCCCATCCAATCGAGACTCGTTTACTGCGGATTGTAATCGCTATATCTGTTTTCACACTCGATACCAACGTTAAGCTGCGTTCTCACTGAAGCAACAACGAGCAACTTTCTGTTGCCTATCGTAGACAAATGCCTTTAAGTGTCCTTAATAAATATCAAACTATAGATAATATTTTCTGCGCAGTGGATTAACAGAATCAAAGGAACATTTGGATTTTGTTTCGGTTTGGAAGTGGCACGTGTTCCTACAAACAAGTTGTTCACGTGTAAATGTAACAATTAATCGAAGAAGACTTGATCCTTACGGCAACGTTTATCGCTATTAGTGATAAAAAAGAAAATAGTATGGATTCGACCAAGTCTTAAAGAACATCACAGTGGTACGCTATTTAGAAACGAACTGAAGAAAAACGACATATTTTAACAAACGAACGACGCCATCGAAACTTTGTAAGATTATTAAATTCGAATCTAAAATATCTACTTCGGCATTGATCCTATTATTACAAGAATCTTAACACATTTCGCACTGTAATACCGAGAAATCAATTTTACTGCAGTTCGCGCATATTCTCGGAAAATATGTCAATGTCTATGGAATGAGAAACGTCGACTCGCGTCAACAACTTGTTAACTACACCTATCAGACAGCAACAATGCATTGTGAAGCACGACGAATTGTACACAATGAAGCTTCTTATTTCTCTCTGCTGCCCGGAACAACATACACAGTACGAAAACGTGAATAAACCTAGTGAAACATCGGACAACAATCAGCATCTTTATCGAGAGACACGAAACATCAACAGAACGTTTCTCATTGTTGCTTCAGTGAGGATGCAGCTTAACATTTTTTCTGTGGCTATGTAGCCAGTTGAGGCCAGGCAACCAAAACCCTCTATCAAACCACCTAACTCTCAGTTATTCTTATCGCTGTGCCTGGCTCCTTGTAAATATCCAGAGGCCCATTGTGCTTTCTTACGAGTGCATTTCTGGCGCACAATTAAGCCGGACACGAGCTACGTGTAATGACTCTCTCTCTCTCTCTCCCTCTCTCCCTCTCTCTCTTTCGCATCTCGCTGCCACATATGCGTGTACCTTACGATTGGCTATTCGCAGCTGCACGCGAAAACGAGATATCGTAATTGGAGAACGTCCCACCGTACGATAGAACCGCCACTGAGAGACGTCCGAGCCAACTTTACGGTATCGTGCCGACGCGATCCTCGTTTCGCCTGCATTTTACACGAGCCGTTTCTCCATCAGGGACTTGTTTCACCTCTGACGAGTATAGACAACGTTGTTGGCCGGGAAACGTAGAAACAGGCCGTGTTTGCCAGACTAATTTTCACGGTGATTTCGCCGGGAACGTTTTTCGGCAAAGATCGGAGTATCTGTTCGAACCGTAATGACTAGTTTGAACGATTAAGTTGTTGTTGATGGTGGTATTAGTAGATAAACGGAGTTTAATCGTCGGTTCAAACGTATTGGTCTCGAATCGGCTCTTCACGCGCGATCGCTAACTGGAGGATGCAGTAAATTACGCGGGCATTTGCAATTCGATCTTCTTATTTAGATTTGCTTTTGTCTCCTGTGAATACTCGTTTTTGTATGCCTGGTTCGAGTGTATATAATGATCGTAAATATCAGAATATTTTGATGGAATTTTATTAAGATGTAACAAATTTTTATTATATAGGAAAAGTTATAGCGTTAAGTTACTATATCGTTACTAGTAATATATCGATCTCTTTATGAATTTAAAGGAACGATTTTATAAAAATGTTTCATAAAGCTTGATAATTACAAGTATTAATTGTATGTGTTATTGCGCGTTAGTTCTTAAAAATGAATTTTATCGTGTCATGATAACGTTTAATATTTAATATTCAACCAGTATCGATAAATGGTATATCGATGTTTCACGAAGGAATTTTTTTCAATTAATACAAGTTAAAAATTATAATCTACGATATACAAGTGTAACAATAATAAGAACCAAAATTATTATCGTAATGAAATATTTGGATTTCTTTGTTAACTTTATTCAAAGAAATTTCAATATCAACATAATTTCTTTAAATTAAACATAAACTTCACACTGAATTGTTACACATTTACAACACGAAATTAAATTATTTTCACTGAATCCGATAATCCAGTAAAATATATAACGTAGCTTATGTATATATACAACATTTTCGTTAGTACAGATTTATTTATAAAATACTGTATTCCTTGTATGCGATATCGTAGGTATCAAATCTAAATAATCTAGGAAAAAGAACAAGTTGGAAAGAAAGTAAAAATAGTTGGATAGCTTACTTCATAGGAAGCATCGCAGTTATCTTAATCATACACGAATGAAGTAAAGTGGAACGAGTCGTGGTTCGAATGCTCGCGAAGCTCGTTATAATCTCGCGGTCAGCTCCTGTTTATCTGTAAATGCTTGACGCCGTGCCAATTTAGATACCGGTTGACACTAACCGATGCCGTATTTTACAGTGTTGTTCGAGAAAGCTTCCAAATATACCCAGCCGACACAATATTTTCCTTATTTTATAATGATAATTTTCCACGATATACCAGTTACCATCGCACGCTTCTTCCAGCTCTCGTTGAACGACCACTAGATATAGATTATAATTTTTAACTCGTATTAATTGAAAAAAATTCCTTCGTGAAACATCGATATACCATTTATCGATACTGGTTGAATATTAAATATTAAGGATTATTAGGAATTCTTTCGGATTTAAACAGTGGCGAATGAGATCCAATTAAAAATACCCTTTGTGTCTAATGTGTTACTTACGACCGGATAAATGTTGTTCACAATAAACGACTACAAAGAGATTAAGGAATTGCAAATAACGTATGTAGGATTAATAAAAGGCGACCACAATCAAGATAAGATCTGTTCCGTAAATAGGAACAGATTTATTTCACGCCAAAATGAACAAATCCTAAGATTTTTGAAACATACAGAAAACCAGTTTCGTACAGAACCTTTTACGTTCTTTTTCCACACAAAGCTTGAGTGAATTACTTTGAATTCCATTCGAAATAACACTAATAAAAGGGGGATCAGATTAGCCTTCTTCCACGTGAATATACAACGCAGAAAACCGATCGCGTTATCTAAAGTTAGATATCCTCTGGTTGATTTCCATTTTTCAATGTTCTCGCCGGCATAATTGAACGGGTAAAATAACGTATCCTACGGATACGAATTGCAAATTAATATCATCAGCATAGAAATCTCCGGGATCTCCCTTCGAACTAGAAACTTTCCTCGCGATCGAACATTTTTGTCAAATCGCGAATTAATATCGTTGGCACAGAAAATCATTATTTCCTGCCGCAACCGTTAACCGTTTCTACCGATTCGAACGCGTTGGTAGAAATCGGTTCCCCTGGTCGTTTTCGAATCGCGAACTTTCCTCGGCAATCAGCATCGCCGATATCTCTGTAAACAAATTCTTCATCTCGCGCGATAGACGTTTCCGTAATTGTCTCGAGGAAGCAATCTTCGTCGATCCATCATGAATCGTTGGAAAGCGATGTTCGAGATTACTTGTCAGTGACATTTTCGAGTTATAGTTGCACACGAAAGTATTGCAACAGTTATAGACACCTTTTAGGAATATTCACGTGTTCCATACGAAACGTTTGCATTAGCACTGTTACGAGAATCTATTATCATGATTATATTGAGAAAACTTGGAACAAGTCTGATAGTATATATAGAAATTGAAAGATATTTAATACAAGGACAAATATATATTTCGCAAATATCGCAAAAGTATTTAGACGATCTATTATTTATTATATGAATAAATCTCGATATTCAGTGGGATCATATTTAATACTTGTCATATATTCGAGAAACTCCTATTACATATATTAATAAAATATATTTAATACATTTGCAACAAGTATGTTGTAATTTCTATACTCATTGTCAAATTGTTTAGAAATTTTACCGATATGATCGCGAAGGTCGCGACAGTGTTTAATGAAATTTAAAGATACTTTGAATTTTTACGTTTTAAATTCTCTATGATAAATGTTCAAATATTTATAGAAATCTTTAGTAAATACAAAGATTGGAATTCCTACATAAATTCTCAAAATGATTTCTTTGAACAATACCATCGTGACAGCCGTGTCTCATCACAGTTACACCGTTGATGAGTATCGATAAAAGTTTCCTATGGTAACCGTTTAAATACTTTCGCGAGTCACTGTAAATTCACCGATTGGGCCTTTCGATCGAGGAAAATCTAGTCAAATGACGAAGTTTAGGCATCACTGATGACGATAATCGCGCAGAACAGCGATGAAGCGATCCTGACAGTCGACGGGCCGGCACTTAACGTTGATGGGGAATTGATTGAAATTCTATTTCGCTTGGACGCTCGTAATGGATGTTTCGTTTCGAACGTTTGTTTTCTACGCCGAGGAGAAAGGAACGTTCGATGATTTATGTCGCGATTTCGAGAGGGAGAGAGAAAAAAAATAACTACATAAAAAGAACAAAATCCGCGCACCGTTTAGTTGCGCTCGAACCAGCGAAACTGCTGAGTAACAGAGTGATTCCTAGCCTGCGTGTCTGGCGATTTAAATTTACCACTTCGTTCTGTGATATATTGTGAAATCAGTAGTCGATAATCAATGTTGCTATCAATCATAATTAGCGTCTGTAATGGACGAGCGAAAGGTGGATTGTTCAGAGAAATGTTTCTTCGTTCTTCGTCTCTTTGTGCGATCGATGCGCGCACCAAATGTTTCTCGTTTTACTTATTGCTTGAAAATCTTTCTTTGGATATTAATATTTCGTTATATACTTAATAACAATCTAATAATTATCTCATTATACACATATATAACAAAATATTTATTGTAAATTTGTAAAATGATAAAATAAGGAAATTTTCGTTAGCATCCGATCAAATTAATACTTATCGATTGAATTTCTATATATGCGCGAAAAGTCGTGGTCAAAATCATATCGTGAGAAACATAGCGAACTCTTACATGAACTATAATTATAAAAACTGATCATCTTCCAATGAGTTCAGTAAGATACGGTAAAAGGTTCCACAATTCTCGTCAATTTGTATCTTTATTCGAAAGTATCTTTGATTTTTGCCTTATCATCTTTCAGTGCTTTTTTAACTGAATATATTTATTATCTAAAATATTAGATAATTGCTAGTACGTTGTCGTTATGATAATTATTACCATCGGTAAATACGTTTACAATTATTTCGCGTTATTTTCGCGTATCTGTTTAATTAAGTCGTGAATTCGTAAACCTGATGCCTAAAGTTGCTTACGTATGTACAAATCGTACGATATTCTTTGCGACTGCATCTACCATGAAATATTGCCCGCGGCTAATTCAGAAACGGCATTAAACATGGCTAAACCGAAAAAAATTCAATCAATTGCTTGCTGACACAAAACAACTTACAGCGACTGAAATATTGCCGACATCGTCAATCACTCACGTACTCTCAGCATTCTGTTACTATTTAATGCGACAAAACAAGCAAAAACCATCTAAAATTATTCGAACTACATTTCCTAGAGCCTCTATCGTCGAAGCCGACTAATCTCGCAAAATCAACTACATAAATCGAATAATCCACGTTCGGGGGCAAATGGTTTTCGAGGATCGATAAAAATATTTCGAACTGTCATCGTATAGGGTAAAAAGCAGTCGCGGGTTCCTCGTGTATCGCACGACTACGGCCGTGGCTCGTTGAAAAAAGCGAATTACATTAGTGTAGTACACGCGAGAGTCCACTATGTTTTCTGCGACTCGATGACGACCACTCAACTTTCCCAACCTGGGTTAAGCGTCAATTCTTTCCAAGCCTAAAAACCATCCGGACGGCCAACACCATAGATAGATGTCTAGCAACGTTCACGTTCGTCTCTCGATGAGTTCCCAGTAACCGCGAGGTCAACACTCACATCGGGACATGTTTGGTCGATGAGAAAACCGGGCAAGAGGAAAGAAACTTAATGACGGAAGGATCTTGGCCGAATGCGTTTACGTTTGCCACGTACACCTGCGCATACCATCATTTTCTTTCCATCGCAAACGAATTCCCGAAAAAGGATCTCTTAGGTCCGATCAGATGCGAATGCATGTAGATCCGATCGAACGTGGTTCGACATTTGCAAATATGAGATGTACGTACCTACATACGCGTGCATAGAAATAGTATGCATTCGAACATACGTCGTAAATTATAAGTATGTGTGACGTTTAAGATAAGAGACAACGTCAGATATTATTCTGTTTATATTATTGTACGAAACGTCTATTTGGACGCTTACCAATTGATTCTACGTGTAGATTGCAGTAAAGAATATATTAGTTCCTGACAATATGGTTTATGTACATAAAATTAAATGTTGATTTATACTATTTTGCTTCGCGTATTATTCGTTTGAGATAGCGTTGGAAGCTTGCCAGTATTCTCTTTGTAACGGAGCAATGAATATGCATGAAATTCGTGTTATTTCTCTCTTACCAGCCTAAACTTACTATTTTCGTGCTACATAACATTAACTTGTAATGACAATGTTGCTAATCAATGTGCTATGATCTTTAATCTTCTAAATTTTAGCGACGTTCGAGATATACGTCGTAGAAATCAACGAATGAAAGAAATCTCTTCGTACAATCTATTTCTTTGATTCTGTTTATAGAAATATGAATACGAAGGTAGAGAATGATGACAAAGAATGGTAAAAAAGTAATCGAAAAGATGGTGTTTAACGGTAAGGGAAAATGAAGAGTAATCGATATTATTACATATATCACAAATGAAATATAATCGGTAATATATAAGAATGCAGCAACTGGTATATGGTATTTAAAGCAATAATTATTTTATAATTATTGTAAAATCCAGAATCAATCTGTTTATTATTATATTACTCGATTAATAATTACTACAATTAAGTATACCAACTATTTACGAATAAACCATTGACCATAATAAATCTAACAAAATAAATATACCCAACGTTATTTTATAGATTCCTAAATTTAAAACTTTTGTAACGTACAATGGAACGATAATAAAATTCACGCGTTAAATTTCTCGATAGCTTGGACCTGGAGGCGCATCGAGGCGAAGAAAATCAATCAGTTTATTTTTTTTATTAATCGCATGGCGTCTGCTGTAAGTCTACCAGAGTCCATCGACAGGGATCACGCGACTACGCGAGAGGCTAGAATTAAGTGTCGGGATAATAAGCATGAATGACCCGGCTGTTAGCCAGGTATTTGGTTACCCTGCCCTCAGGGAACATAGGTCAGCATCGTCGTCAGCGATTTTAGGGCGACTCGCCATACCAAGATGTTGCTGAATCACGCGAGAACGACCGGTCGTACGCGACGTTCGTAAATCAATTTGCTACCCGGTGTTCTGCTCGTAATCCCGTACGATGCTTGCGCTCGCTTTCATCGCGGCAAAATGACATCGTTTAGAAACTTAATCGATACGCCGTGAGAAATGTGTGTTGGATAACATTTTTTGAATTATAAGGTATATAAAAAAATGGATTTTTAGGGAAATTAGAAACTTTTAACGATGGTTCTGTAGTGAATGTGGAGAAATGTTAAAATTTTTGTTCCTTTCACTTCCAAATTTGATGAAATATCGTGATAATAGCTTTTATATAACAATTTAGAGAATTTTTTAATTTTTACTTTCGCAAAATTTTATGTAGTTTTCTTTGGCCACCGATATAATTATAGTTTGGTACGTCCGTATGATTTTTGTATCCATTTAACAATAATACCTAAATTTGTCGATTAATTTTCATTGTAAAATATACTCTAATCTTTCTTTCTCTTTTTACGTTAGAGTTTGAAGAAGAGAGATATTTGAATAATTGTTTCTTGAAAGATGAAGGGAAATGTTAAGAGCTTTCCGTAATATCACGAATTAAATCAGAGTTAGAAGGTTAAATTAACTTGATAAGTTTTTCGCCAAAGTTTATTATTACGTCGTTGTATCACGTTAATTAATTGACGAATAAGAAAGACTGGAGAAAACGATCTTCACGCAAACAATGTTCCGCCCCCTTGGCAGATTGTTATACTTTATATAATCTCGGAAAAGCTTGACATTTTTCAAAACAAAATCTTCCATAAATCGTGAATATTGTCGAAAAATTTGACCACAGACTTGGAAAAGTAGTTACCGCCTCTTCCCCTTTTGTTTTCCCTTTCATCCTCCCTTCTACTTTCCCTTTCATGTTTCCTTTCAATTTCCTTTCACCGTTTCTTAACAGATGAGCATATATCAAAAGATTGACCAATCAGACTAATAAAATGGTCATAAACTGCTTAGTACATTAAATGAATAACCTGTGACAAAACTCTCCATGTCAGAAACATTTGCCTCTCCTATGGAATTTCAGCGCGTCGCTCGTTGTCCCTAATGAGAGTCTAAATATATTCTTAAATCGAAAGTTTTGCAAAACTGCAAAAATATAATTTCAAAATACAACAACACGTTATTTTGTTAATTCGTATGGAGATCAAGCATCGTTTCTTATTATTTTTAGTTGACACTAAAAAAGATTTTCATGACACATTTAACTCAACTACGAATACAAAGAAACATGTAATGCCTAATTGTTTCAAATTACAATTATTACTAGTCTAATCACAGATCAGTTACGAGAAACAGAAGTAGAACATTCTATCAATTATTTCCAAGATGTTCCCATAAATTATATTAATATAAAACCCATAAATTACGTTATAATCAGCCATATTATTAACATTTAATTTAAGATATTGGTAATATCATTGATCGGATAAAATCGGTATTTGAAGAAAGAATTGACATTGAGATCGAAAATTGACGAATTTTTAGGTACGTCGCAATGTAATCAATATTCTATCAACATTCCGTAATTAATTAATGATCAGATTTCACTATTTTAAACCATATTCGCAACGTCGATTCGATTTCAAGTACAGTGGAGCTTCTCGTATCGGAAAATAGCAGGATAAAAATGATGGGATAATGGAACTTCTGAACAATAGAACAATCACTTTTATCTAATATCACATTTTACTCGTTCAAATAAAAATCAAGAAAATTATCAATTTGTTTCAACATTTCAAGAACCCGTACATTTCTGGCCGCTAAACTGCATTTTCGGCATGAGACAATCGGCATTCCTATCATTTCCATTTGATTTTTATGCTCGAATGTAATGATCATGTAATAATAGTATTTATAACAGAAAAACGCATCTGTTACTAGTAGACATTCTGTTCGGATAACAAAACATTCCAATAGTAGAACGGGAGACTGTACTGTATTTAACAATAAAAAAAAAGTTAGTACATAATCAGATAAAGAATATCTCATAGCCTACTACAAATGGGTTGTCGTTACGCGAGCTATAATTTTATAATCAAAATATATGTTGTCAAAAATAAGCAAGTATCCAGATATCTTTGAGCAACAAGCAACCAGTGGATATCCAAACGAGACCATACCCGATCTGCAAAATGATCCGATAATCGTCAAGCTTCATCCTGCGATCGTTTGGTTTCGCTCACATTTCCCATAATCTTTTGCTCAACTCTCAGCCCAGAAATCATCTTGTTGCGGATGAATCTTGGTAACAGTGAAAGAAGGTGGCAACCACGAAAGGTCCCGTTTGTTACGTGGCATCGGCATCCGATCTCGACGATGAGAAAAGAGCAACACAGTTGAGCATGAGCAGCCGCTTTTGCGCAATTTCCCTGTGGCCAGTGCCTCGTACAAGCGGCGACGTTAATAAGGTGTTAGCCGAGCTCGCGCATAATCGAGGAACACGGAGCATAGGATACGACGACGTTGCAACAAAGCGACGGTGACGGGTGCAGACGAGCCATATCCGGGACGTCGGCCAATAAAATTAATCGCTTTTGCTACATCGCCTGAATAATTTATGCTCGCTGCCGTGTCTAGGAATTGGCCGATCATCGTTCGGGACGTCGTCCGTTCCGCTTGCGACATACACGGTCTTCATGGAACACCGAGGCCTCATTTGTATTCGTCACCACCACGAAAAATCATCTAGCCATCGACTTGATTGTTTTTTTTGGATGACGACTCCAAGTAAAGATCAACGGACGACTCGAAATACAGATCGAAGATCAATGACTTCGATCAACGGCTGAGAATTTGACGAACAAGATTTATGAACTCTAGTACGCTGTATTTGAAACTTGAAGTAAAGAAAAGGAAAGGTAAAGTACGACCACCGCTTAGGTATTCGAAAATTTAGAAATCTTGTTATTTGTTTGGAAGTGTAATCTTTGGAACAACGAGATAAAGGGAAGATCATCCTCGATAGCGAAGAATCGAAGATCTGTGAGAACAAGATTCGTGAATTTTAATATGTATGTAGGAACATTGAGCATAATCGAGAGAAATTCATTTGCGTCTACAACGATGAGTCAGAAGCTTGAGAATTCGAAAGTTTTACGATATTTAATATAGTTTCCAAAGTTAGGGTAAAGACAAAATCGATGCTCGCGATGACTTGAAAAATTAAACAATACTATTTAATACAACGCGCAGGAAATTTATTAATATTTACGTGAACGTGTTAGAAGTTTGCAATATGGAATTTGTAAAATGTTGTGTTGTTTGAAATATTAATGTTTTCGAAGTTATACCGCAATAAACCAAACTCTCGTAAACTTAGATTCTAGAAACAAACTTTTCACAAATTTAACCAGATAACAAACTATTCTGTTGATTTAACTATTGCACAAAGTTTCTTGGAACTTCTTGTGCAACCAGTACGAGTCTAGGATGGTACTTTTGCGGATCATTCACTTAGAACTGATGTCTTTTTTTATCCTGAAAGTATCGCGATGGCCGCATGTCGTTGGCTCGTAAAAGCTGTCTACGTGCCAATTGGAAGATGCTTCCGTTTAACGTCTTCGTTGTTAGACAACAATGCTTCCTTCAGTCGCGGTATGCATTATTCAACGCATCAGGAAATCTGCTTCAGCACTTGAAGAGATTGACTCTTCCTCCGTAGATCGTTTCCATTTTCTGGGTATTTTTCATATATTATCGAATCGAAGATACAAATAAGTTACGTTCGTTGAACGTTGTTGGTATTTTAATCATTTCGCTTTTCTAGTAAATTGACGATAAGATGATATGATATCGATACATGGAATATAAATTGGAAATCAGAAAATTTTCAAAAATTAGTTGATAAAGTTCGCTTTACGACGAATACGTACGTAAAGTTTTGCAATATTGAAATATACCTCGTAAGAAATTATTTGCTGCCATGCGATGCAAATTTCATCGACAGTAAATGCATTCTACTTGTAACGTAACAGGTCGATGGGTAATAAATAGCATTTCATTTCTACATAAGGAATTTCATTTACTTCTTATCATAAGCGAAGAAGGTATTTCACCTTATGCAAGAAAGATTATAAATATTTTCAATCTCTATCAGCATTTCTTCCACTTTTAAGGCTATCCAACACTCTTTCAACGCAAGATTCTTTTCTATCATATTGTTACAAATAAAGGAACAAGTCAAGATGTGTATGAAATACCAACTTCAAAGTGGCTTTACCTCACAAAACTCATTTTCATTTTAACTCGTTTTAACAACAAAAATCATAGATCGTTTCCATCACTTTCTGTTCACGGCGAAATGAACGCCACTATACAGGATCCTCCAAAAGTCCTGTAACGGTTAAATATCCCAAAAACAAAAGCATTTTTGAAAAAAAAAAAAATGTTTCAGACGACAGTTTTCAAACCTTAAAAGTTGTGTTGCATGGTCATATCTGTTTGAGTTTGAGCCAAGGATCAAGCCCACGTAGAGGTTAACATGATTTTTTTAATGGTATATCCTATTTTTTGTCACACAATGTTAGAGCAGGCGGCGAGATCTTCCAAAACACTGGTTGATGACTTTCTCTTGATAAAAATTATCTGAGTTACAAGCATCGAAAGAGGTAGTGACGTCGGCATTAGCATTATGCAGGATGTATCGCGTGGACGTTGCGTATTTTACACCTCTTTGTATGTATGGCATGAGTCTGTATCGTTTTGCTTTGTATGTGTTTGGTTGAGTGGTGCTTAATTAATGAGACGTTCAATCTGATGTCTATCGACTGTTTGACGATCCCTTCGATGCTACATACAAAATTATCGACTACATTTATTGTAGTAAGATCTTTTGAAAAGATCTCCAGTCGTCAGCTTTAACTGTACATGATAGAAAGTAGGCTGTATCATTAACGAAAATCACGTTAACCTGGACCTGAGTTTGATCCTACCATTCAAGGTCAGACGAGTATGACCATTCGGTAGAACTTTCAAGACCTTAAAACTCTCGTCTCAAACATTTTTGTCAAAAATACATTGTTTTTCAGGTAATTGTCCGTCCCGGGACTTATGGAAGACCTTGTATAACTTCCCCTTCAACGAAAAAAGGTATCCAACGTTAAGAACGCGTCGACGATCGCGAGGTGATTTCGCGCGATGTTTCAGAAATTCCATCCGGCTGTTAGCGAGATATTTATGCCGAATAGCCGGCACCTGGGCCATCAAAGTTCGTAAATATGCCATCGATCGCAGATTGAACGTCCCTGGCGCGGCGATGGTAAACAGCGAAGATCGTCGAACCTATCCAACCGAAGAGTAAAATAAAATTCAATTAACACGGTTGCGGCAGGGTAATTTCAGAGGCGCTGCAACCGCGTCTTTGTTGCCGCATTAGCCAACGATGGCGGCCCATCTTCCTTGAGTCTATCTGGTTTCCTCGGCTCGTATCATCGACGACGTGTTTTGCTGCCTTTGAATCGGCCAAGTATTACAAACACCTGCCGCAATTTACTGTAATCCGCGTGCAGTGGTACGTCTGTTTTCCACGTCATCAGCGTTAACGGACGTTTCGCGGTTGAAGCGCGAAGAGAAACCGGTTTTCCCTTATTTTAACCGCCTCGAGTCTTCTATATTATATACTACTGTTGTGTATATATATACATATATGTATATATATGTATATATATATGTATATGCGACTATGCGTCGCGTATATCTCACGAACACCGCATCAGTGGTGTAATTATAACATTACTGGGATTTAGCGGCGCGCGATCGGTAGTGGCCGCTTGTTGGAAGGCCGTCGCGCTTTGATACAGAGTTGATGCGTGTTTAGCCGGTTAACCTTTCGCAAGTTATGCCATTTTGATGCATTGGTAGCTTGTTTCGCCGTGGAGGATCGTGTTTTCCACCGTGGAAGTGGTAGCTAATCCAATGTCTTTATTACTATAAACGAATTGTAATCTTGTTGCTTCGTTTTATCCTTAATTAGTTTTGAATTGCTTCAGCTATTTTATCTCTACTTGTTAATACGATAATACGACCATTGTAATTGTTTCGTTCTTAAGAAGCGTATAGGGAAACGAAGTTTTTCTGATGTTACGGAAGACGCGAGAATGATCGTAGCCGTAGAAAGTAGATCTTTTTATTTTCAAACAATCCGCGTAATTTTCTTTGTATTCTTTGCTTTTGGAAAGACTGTTCCTAAATTTTGTGAGAGTAAAATTTGTCTTTATAATCTGGACTTTCTAGCGTTAGCCTCTAGCTAGTGTTAGTTTCTAGTTTGTGCACTTTTTGTTTTAATACGCTGGGGTGTGAACTTTCATCATTTTCCCTAGCAAACAGAACGTTTTTTCTAGAACGAGAATATTTCTTTTGATCTTCCACTTGAAAAATATAACGTTGGTTATTTTCCTCCGAACCAAGTACTTCCTGACTCTCGATCCTTCTAAGCTATTTCCAGTTTTTTTTTGCTATAGTCTCTATATAAAATAATGAAATGGTACTGAACTGAACTTCAAGTATCATTTCTTCGGATACATAAAAAGCTAATACTCGAGCGCTTCACCAAATCTCTTCTCAGTGGATTTATTCGTTTCATTGTACAGATGACTACATTGGTAGATTGGAAAGATCTTCTCTTCTACTTCATTGCATAACAGCTACATTGTACATTGATATATTGCTTTTCAGTAGATATTACGCTCATCAACCTCAGCACACGTAAATTATAATCGACATAAGTGTAAGTCTATCAATAATTATCCAACGCACAGTGTTCGACGATTAATTGCTTCAGTCGAGCGTTAACACGTTCGTTGTATACGATTCGAATTCGACTACGTAAGAAGGATGATACGTACACCAAGTAAGTAAGCGAGGAATGTGGGCGATCATTACATTTGTGGTAAAAAATGGCGAGAACAAAAGTGGAACGACGTACGAGTTTCTCGAGATCCAAACTGATCAACTCGACGTTTTATTAATTTTCCAACTTCGTTGTTACGCAATTTTAACGCTCAATCGTGAAAAGACAAATATCACACTAACACAATAATGATGAAAGGACAAATATCAAGCTAACACAACGATCGTGAAAAGAAAAATATCACGACTAACTTTAAAATAATTCATACAAAGGATATGTTTCAAAATGATTTATCAACAATGATTTATCAACGCGCACATAACATTACGGTTACTGCTAATCCAAGGTCCAGCTGATTATATACATGCGACCATAACTTATAAAGGATGACACACGTCCTTAAAAACGGAGAAAAGAAAATGAAAGAGAAAAAGATGTGCAAACAACAAGCGTCGAGAAAATACTGAAATAACCGTAGGAAATGGCTCGTGACTGAAAAATGCGTTCAATTTTCCACGAATTCTGTCATTACTCCGGGGTGAGATTCGTCGAGAGGAGAGTTTCTGTGTAACCTGGCTACGGTAGCCATTACGAACAGGATTAGCCGTTAAAGAGGCAGCGTTTAGCAGCGCACTCATAAATCACGTGGAAGCGACAAGCAATTATAATAACTATCGTCGGCTATAGACGCATAAATAAAATAGTAGAACCCCTCGGCTAGGTAATGAGGCGTGCGAAACGGGATGCGAACCAGTTTCTCGACTCGTTAATCGCGACACGGGCAAACAGGGAAAGGTACTTTCACGGAAAAGATCGTCGCAACCGACGAATATTCATCGAGTGTCATTTTTTTTTCAAAAACAGCACGGATATTAATTCCATATTTTGAGAAATTGGAAGCAATCGGTTCAATAAATTTGTTACGCCGGTCGATAAATTACGAGCAACCCTCAAAAGACGATTATTAATTTGTTCGAAAAATGCATATAAACTCCGTAAAAAATATTTTGTACAGAGAAATGGAGAAATAGAGAAAAAGAGAGAGAGATAAATTCGCTAAGGTGGTCTAAGAATTACAATGGGAAATCAAATAATAATTACTAATTTCGAAAAATTCATAGTGTCTCTGACAGTCGATTTATGCTATCATATACTGTATGTTATGTTGTCTACTATGTATTTTTGCAAAATATTACTTCATAAGAAGGTTGCTTACAACTGTAATTAACGTCTAACTAGCCATTAATTAACATAGTTACTTAATCGAGCCAAGTGACCCAAAGTAAATAAGGACTTCAACGATTATATTGGCTGTAAACTGGTTTGTATTCTTATCTTATAACATAGTAACCGCAAGACCATTACCGCGTTTGATAGTTCAAGATATTATAACTTTTTAATAAAGTTTTAAATCACCTATGTTTATGTTGCATTTTTCGTTTAATAATATCTATAAAATACGCTAACAAAGTTCGATTATTAAACGTTAGGTCAGTTATTAACCTATCAGCCATTGAATTGGAAATACTAACAACTCGATAAAAATCACTAATGAAAGTTCAGAATTCTTTTAATTATTTAATTCAATAAAAATAGCCACAGAATACTATCCTTATATTATCTTCCACACTGATCGTAAAGTAAAATTAGAAATAAATATCTTTCCACTAAATCATTGAAATCGTTTAGAAGAACAATCCAAAGAATGCTCTTCTTACGAAGTGAAATTAGAAATAAGTAGCTATTCGTTAAATCACTTAAGACCATCGAAAAAAAAAAAGAAAGAAAAACAGTTCAAAGAGTGCTACCAGTGTTTAAAGTTACTCGTCGCTCGAGTCTCATATTGGATCGCTAATCGCGTCTCAACGCCAACTAATAATTCGGTCAAGTATTTTGAAATGCCAATGGTAATTGCTGCTCGCTTGTCCATGCATAATAGTTTTTATAGTTCCATTAATTTCGCCGCAGTGTGTCGTCGCTCATGAAAGGACGCCTTTAGTTTTTAATATGAATGTTGCGATGATTGGCAGATCGATTCATACGAGCGTGAATTAGAGACAATATTTTATTGCAACGCGGCTTCTCCAGCGATACGTTATTGCTTCATAAACGATGATTCCTGATCTTTAACCGTGCTCCCGCAATCATTCCGAGTACGAGCCGGTGTTATTTACGGGCCACATAAATGCCAATTACGTATCAAGGCTCATAATGTGCATAGTCTGATAAAAATTCGATTCATCCCGCACGTTTGAAAAAGGGTTGGTATAAAAGATAAATTATGATGAAACGTTTTGTAGGTACTTGTCCGATGTATGCACCTTAATGACTTGTTTATTATTTCGTTATTACTACGCTATTTCAAAATAACATTTGATTAATATGTATATTACATGAATTATATATAGTAAACATTCTATTATACAAGTATAATATTCATACGATATTCAATACATATTTAATTCCTTACGCTATCATAATATCGTATATCGTGTGCTCGGATGAAATTGAAATTTTTCTATTTTTAATTCCAGTGGAAGTACAATGGTGTCGAAGTGGAAACATTTGCACATTGAAATGTTAAGATAACAAGGTATTGGAATAGTGAAACCTTTACGCAATGAAAGTTCACACAGTACTGTCTTATTGTATCAATAAAGATATAAACACACCCAGCATAAGCTGCTTATAGATGAATAGTAAGTTTAAAACAATTCGCGTCAATGAATCATAAGCCATTCCCATTGTGTGTCTCAGAAAATATTGTACATTCTGAAACTTTAATTTGCTCAGATACAATGAATGAGAAAAAATGAAACTCGAATGAAAAATATATCATCTTAACCGATGTAAAAGTACATTCTAAATGGCGTAAATATAGAAATGTACTTCACTGTAATAAACATTTCAAAAGCGAATAACAGTTACGGCGGAATGGACTTAACCTATTAAGCAGTTTAACGTATAATTAATAACCAAGAATATCCTTGGATAAATATATCATTACGCTTGAAATATTCACAAGTCACTATTAGTTACGTTAGCAAGTTGACTGCCACGGTGATCATCGGCAATCCGAGTTCGCTAAACTCGTTAGAACGATTAAAATAAGATAAACTTTATTAACTAAAAAATGCTCAACGATGATATAGATGACGTTGCCACAAGAAAAATATGCAAATACGGTATAATATTTTGGAAAAATTAAATGTTACGGTATATTTCGATCTACTGTGACCCTCGAGATAAAATGTATAAAATTCACATGACTTCAAAGCTTTACATTCTCGAGCCATCAGTCGATTCTCCCCAAAGATACGCCTAATTTCCAATCCTATTATCCAGAAACTACAGTTTTATCGATCGACTAGCACAAATTTCTCTCAATCGAGCACAAGTATAACACAATTACGATGCAACAGCACGTGTCATCGAATGTTTGCCAGGGAACCACCGCGAGGTAGGATCGTTGCCCTGTCAGCCCCTGTTATACAGCACGAGATTAGCGATAACGTGACTATGTTCTGTCACCTAAAGCACATATACCAGCCGAGTTCCCGGAACGATGCTCCACGTAGTACTTCGTTCCTGGTAAAAACGCATTAATTAGATTTCCACTTAGCTGCCCTTCCTACGTTGCTATCCAAAGCGAAGCCTGTAAAGCCTCAAGGTCGCGGATACCTCATCGACGCTGGAATTCGAGCCGAGTTTCGAATTTCGAAGCGGAATGAACGCGAGTAGCTAGTTCAAGCAAAGAGGTGAAAAAGAGAGGAAAAAAAGAATTGAATTGAAGATTCGAAGAAGAAGAGCAAGAGACGTTGAAGTAGACGTTGCAGGGAGTAGAGAAACTTGGTGAAAGATGTGGATGAATAAAGTCGATTGCACGGAAGATACAAAACTGAAGTAATTAAGAAACTGATAGATGACATAGGTAGCATAAAAGGAGATTTTAGTAATTATTTATAGATCTCAGTGATCTTGAAATATGTCCTCGGTGCTAACATTCTGTACAATTTTTCTCTGTACGTGTTAACGTCGCTTGGTTTTGCTCTTCGAGATATTTGCAAAAATCTTCAGTTCAATCTACGTCACGGTCACACTTCGTTCTGAAGTAGACAGACGCCTCACGGCGTCCGTATTTTCGCGTAGTTCGACCTAACTTATTTTCGATAATCATTTTCAACATTTTCTACATTTCGTGTAGGAAAGAAAAATCAATGGGATAAGTTTGAATGAGATAATTATTGCTACCTACCTCGCGCTGTCACACAATAAGACAGACACGATTCGTATTAAGCTTTATGTTATCTCGGCGTTATTCAAAATTGGAAACACTTGAACTATGACATTGAAGAAAGCGACTATTCGATTATCAAAATCATACTGTCGTCGAACCAGAAGCCTCTACATATGTCAGAAACTACAGCTGGATGATACCTATAGGGAAAGATTGATCAGAATGTTGATCTTGACGATATATTTCAAGATCATTGAAGTCGGGAGTTCGTTCGCTTTGTAAATAAATTACCGAGATTTTTAATAAAATCCTTGTCATCGAGCGTAATGTAGTTGGCGTTTACAATTGTAGTTTTATTTCAGAATGGCGCTACAAGCTAAAATAAATTATTCCAGCGTTTGTGACTTCTTTCTTTATATTTCGCATGAGATTTACGTCCATTTTAATTAGACACTGGCATTCAATCTTTTTACACTGAAATCCTTTAGCTATTTGAATTTCTGAATTGAAGATGATAGTGGATAATTGTAAAAAAGAGAAACTAAAGAGGAAAATAAAGGAATAATAGAACAAAGAACGAGAAGTAACATCGCTGAAGAAACAAAACTGAAGAAGTTCTATCTTTGAAGAGATAAATTCTGTAGAAAAGGGAGAAACAGAAAGATCGAAGAGAAAATGGGGATAGGGAACATAAAAGAGAAATACTACGTAAAAAATTGCAAAATAAAATCGCAAGAAGAAGACAAACTGGTAGCAAAAGGCGAGTACAATAAAAATGTAAAGATACAAAGAGCAACCGTAAATTGGGGGAAGGAAAAGTAAATTAGCGAATCTATTTCTGTCAGCAAGAGAAGTACAAGAGAAGTACAAGAGAAGTACAAGAGAAGGAAATGGACGGTTCAATTGCAAAAGCAAATAACGAGAAAAAATTCATTAAGAGAACGCGAATCAGATCGTACGAAGAGCGCACAGAATTGATCACCGAAACGATAAAAATATAGAAAAACAAACAGATAGAAGGAATTACAGAAATAAAAGAGGAAGCAAATACAAGAAGGCAGACTTCTCTCTGAGAAGGGGAGAACAAAGAACATGCGAATTAGCCGGGAACGACCAGGAACGATAGAAAAGGAATATGAAACAACCAAAAAAGGATTTTCACAATTTAAATATGGAATATATATTTATGCAAACACATAAAATCATTTGTAGCTTCCAATTGGAAAATTACCGGCAGTCGTACAACAAACGTATTCGAAATTACTCGTGTGGAAATTATTCAAAAATAATGAAATACTCCTGAAACCTAATAGTTGACTTCTTGCGTCCATTACGCGATTAAGCATAAGAGAAAAAGGAGAGCTGCAGACGGGAACGAAACGCGTGGAGAGGGCAAGGAGCCACAGGGAAGGAAAGAAAAAACATGGAAAGACCGCAGAATGTGAAAAACGAACGAGCAAAACCCGGCGTAAAAATACGCGGAGGTGAAAGAAGAAAGCGAAAGCACGGCAAAAAGCGACCGATGCAACAGCTAAGAGGAGGGAACGAAACAAAAGCAACAACTTAACATGCACGGTGAAGGAATTAAAAGAAGTAAGAATACAGGAACTCGAAGTGAAGGGCCTGAGGAGAAGTGGACGAGGAAGAAGACGAAGCGGAGGAAGAAGCAGAAGTGGCAGAACAAAGGGAAGAAAGGTACAAAATAAACAACTTTGACCAAGTGGAATAAGAAGTGAAAGTACAAGATAACGTATCTAACAGGCAGAAGAATAATATAAAAAGAAGCGACTATCAAAAGCGAATAAGGGAATGAAATAAAAGAGCAAGATAGAAGGAAAGAATGAGAAGATCGAGGCTAGAGAGAGTACGTAAATGGGGCCAAAAGTACATAGTGCGGATCGCGGACCGCCATAACCTTTTATCAGTTATCTAATTAGCCGTTGCATTTAATTAGCGACCCGAGAAGAGGGCCGAGGGAGATAGAGCAGGCAGCGCGCGAGACCGACGTACGGTTCTCTGCACAGTCGTACGTAATTTTAATCGGTGTTCACGTCAGATAACGACGGGTCGACGGATGAGCCGGCATTCGCCGCGTTTGCAATTAGCCGTGTTTTTATTTATTCGAGTATCTGGCTCCTATTGCGCCGCGTACCGACCGCCAGAAAGAGAACCAGACATCAGGAAAGGTTTCTCGAGTACGTGTCTTCTTTGATTTCGAAAGATCCTCTGATTACAGCGTTGTTCGTTTTTTGTTTTCGATTCAAACTTTTTAGAGTTATTACGCAGGTTGCTTGGTAGGATGATGACGATTAATTAAAAGTAAAGATTAATAGTTGGAGAAATTGTTTGAAGTAATTGCACGGGGGTGACTTGTGAGAATGAACGAGCGTACTTATGGAAATACGTATATCTACATTGATCAATTTCCTATCTTCTATTTTGATCGATTCTCTAAATAAATCTAATTCTTCCAGTTTTTCTGCTTTCTCATATCTGGAGGAAGTAGAAATTCAACTACTGTATAATATAGATATAACCACAAGATACGGTATTCTACGGAACTTTAGTTGGTGATACGATCCAAAAAGATAGGATAACAATCAAAATTTCCGTCACTGAGTCTCATCTTTGAGGTTTCAATCAAAGAATATTAGAATATTCTCGGGTAGACTGTTCGATTATCACCAACTTTTATTTCAATTCTTAATTTTTATATAGTTTCAATACCATACTTTATCTCCAAGATTTAGATATACAATATATTTTAACGGATTCACGAAAAAATTCGCGCATTTCGTTGTTGGCACGAATTACAAAATCCTCTACATCTGCAACCTTGCATGAAATTTCACGGAATGCATACTTCGCGATGAACCAACTTCGAGAACGCAACCTTTTTCATCGTTATCATTCCAAAGGCATCGTTCGATTTGGTAACGCGAACACGCGTAAAGAATAGAACGATCCATCGCGAATCCAACACGATGGACGCGATTGTTACTCGTTCGAAGCAAAAAGAAAACGTTTACGTAACGATGGACGACTTACCTTCGCCGGATCCTCGATGAAGCTGCCGATGGTCATCACGTGTAGGGTAATCTCGCGCGTGTTTTCCAACTCCTCGAGAGCAGCGTAGAGACCCTCGCTGACGAAATAGGGCTCGGGGCACGTGAGCCTGTAAACGATCGGCAAATTAGATAATGAACAGGAATGCGTCAAGTTGCATCCGTCGATGGCGAAACCGCTATGGACTAGGCTAAACTCTTCTCTACGTACAACCCCGAACGTATGTACGTACGTTGGATAACGTAATTAGCGTTATGTAAGCGGTCGAGCGAGTTTGCTTCTTGCGAGGTTCATTAATGGGACGCTATTGGAATAACGAAATACGTTCTTTATTGTTTCATGTAAAAGTTACTGTTAGAATGACTCGAAGGGATTTGCTGTTATTGTAAAAAATTTGGAAGAGTTATGGAAGTTGTAAACACGAGGAATCTGTCGATAATTTACAGTGGTTAGGTGATAACTAAGAGCGTCGATAATTTACGAGCATATAAATACGGAAAGTCTTTACGCGAAATTCTTGAAAAAATAGTCGTAATTGGGAGTAAAAATTTGGAAGCTCTTCTTCGCTTGTAATATTTCAAAATATAAAACCTATATTTTTAACTGTTATTATATAATAGAAAACAGTTAAAATGAAAGTTTTAGTTGAATTTAGTAGTACTTCGAGGTAATGTTATACATTAGCTAGTTAGTGATTTATTAGGAAATATTCCAACCTTTTAACGGATTTGTGATAACGGTATATGAATTTTATCCAAATGTACGAATTAATGACGAATTAATAACTAGCAGAAGTATTGGGCTGGCAACTAAGTGATTGCGGATTTTCTCATTAGGTGTTACTGACAAAATCGTCTATCAGATGTTGGACACCAACGATGTAACTGAATGATGTGAAACGAATAACTTTACAAGAAGCGAGGTTGTTGATCTTTCGCTTCTTAGAGGTTCAAATGAGACATTGCGAGTAGAAATAGACGACTTGCAATAGATGCGAAGACAAAAAGAATCAAGCTGGTCGAAACCACATTCTTAACTATAGTTCTTGTAGGTGCCTTCGTTACATAAAAAACCATGCTTCTTGCCCTTTCTTTCGCAAAACCGCAACAACATTCTTGCGAAGGTATATACACGAGAGCATCGATATTATTGCCAAGGAGGAACGCGTGGTATCATTATCGCGAGAAACAAGGAAAAAAGAGAAAGGAAGGTAAAGTGTGGAGCGAAAGGGAGGCAGAGAAGGAAGGACTGCGAGTATCCTCCTCCGTTCAGCTTCGTACACCAGGAGGTTCCTCGATTACGCGGCCATTCGAAATTTTCGAGGCTCTTCCGACAGCGGCGAGAATCACCCTCGAAATTGATGTTGCCTGGCCACGCGATCTCTCCGAGCTACTCGAGCCTCTGCTCGATATTTCTCGCCTGCTCTATCCCCTTTCCGCCACTCGAACAAGACGCTGCGTGAACATATTTATTACAGCTGCCCGTGACCCCTGCAGCATACTTTATTGGTTATGGCCTCGTAAATAGGATGTTTTGTCGAGATTCATCTCGCGTTATGCTCGTTGTTGCTCGCGATGACTTAATACCGGAAGATTGATTACGTATGGAATGTTAGTGGCGTTGATGGTCGTACAGAAATTTCAACATCATCTGCGGAAATTTTATGATATTCGATGGATATAAAAAATATTCGCGCATTGTTGTATTTATTATAGTATCCGTATATTAATTACTTACATTACATACATACATTAGGCGCTTTTATATCACTACGAATGTTTGATACGGTACAGATGAAATGTACAGAAGCAGATAGAAAGGAAACACTTCGTTGGAAAGCAATGGAACGTGCCAGTATATTTTTTCGTAATTAACCTTCTTGGGGGTAATGGAACATTACATTTAGCAGGAAGATTGAGAGCAATAATGGATTAAGCAAAATTTTTTTTAACGAATTTAGCTGTATGAATCGTTCGTGAGTTTTAGTACGCTAAATGAAAAAATTATTTTGACACGATTATGTTAGAATTTTATTAATAGTTTGATCTTATCTTTTGGTCGCGTTCTCGCAGACCTTCAGAAACGATAAAACGATCATTTAACGATTTGAAATACAGCAGAAGGTAAACAGAAACGAATTACAGTTAGAAATAATAACAAACGAAAACATAAAACGGAACGTATAGTATCTTTATAGCAGTATCGTTTAAATTATATTGTATACGGACTCTTTGTTAAAATAAATTCCATCTCTCATAAAACATATTAATTCTTCGTTAAAAAACTTCCAACTATACAAATAATAATTTTCTCAGAATTAAACAAATTTACACATAAATCGGTATTCAAATTTGTACCGTATTTGTATTTGTGTACCGTAAAGATCAAATCGCATTCACTAACTCCGCTAACTAAATAACCCTTCAAGTATGTTTCTTAATGCGCTCCCATTGGAAAATTTACGGCTATTAACAAACGTTCACAAATCGAACAGCATTAACAAACGAGATAGGGTCGTTAAGTCGTTGGAAATTGACCGCTAAAACGATAAATCAACAAATGTAACGATAATAAACGAAAACGCAGCGCGCACTTTCGCTTGCAGCCTTTTTAAAACACGATCACCCGTTTTCAATTATCGACTACGGAGTTACGCTTCCAGCAAACAAACGCTCCCGTCTCCTAGGTAGGGGCTTTGGATCCTTTTCAATTAGAAACGGAGTGTGAAAATTAATTACCATCGCCCAAAACCGGTCCAGCCACAAAATGCTCCCACGCGATCTTTACAAGCCGCCGCGGTTCCGTATAATTAACAATTTATACGAAGCAATTCACCGGTGGCCTTTCGCGTGGCCACGTAACCAATAGATCTCTTCGATCCTCGAATCGATCAATCGCCCACGTGGCTCTCGGTGAAATCACATTCGTTTTAAATACCTAGACCCACGGACGGTTTACAAATTTTCTTAACGATACCGTATTCTTTTTTCTTTTTTTTTTTTTTTTTCTTAAGATAAATTATTTCTTATACTAGATAAAATCAGGTTCTGTTGATTTTGATCATTTTCTTTGCAGGACTTTTATTTTATTTTACGTGAGACACGAGTGATTAATACGACATTTAGTTATTTCAATGAGAAGTTAAAATTAGCATGTTTTAATCTTATTCTCGTTTTAGCAAACGAAACGGACTTGTAACGTTTTAAGATGTTTGACAGGAAATCGAGACGAGAGTTCTCGCATACCAATAGAAAGTTTCTCGCGATTCGTTTAAGCTTGAGATATTTTTTAACGTTAAAAAGATACAACTCGATCGAGGTTATTGGAAAAATGTGACAGATTTCACATGTTTTAATAAGATTATTTCCTAAGTAGAAAATTGTTATAAGCGTGAAATTAGAAGTTAATACAGGGAAATAAATTTTAATTGGGTTGACTTGAATCCTCGCAGAAATTATTCTGAAGAGAAATGAAACAACGTAAACGAATGGAGAATTTTTAAATAAAGAAACTACTATACGTACTATATGAATGAATAAATTAACACGTCCTTCTCGTTCAACGAGTTAAGAAAGAAGAAAATGGAGGAAGTAACGATAAGCTACGATAGGCTTCTTTTAATATATCAAGGCTGCTTTTAAAATTTTCTGAAAGTAATTGAAATTACACGAAGAATTATACTAATCGATTGTGGAATTTACACGCGCAAAGTGTTCGAAGATTTAAGAATCAAGAAGCTTAGATATTTAATAATTTAAAATCTCGAAAATATTCGAAAACGTAAAGATTCAAGAATTTAATGGAAGTACCGTATAGAAAAAGTTGCATGAGCAAGGGAGTAATGAGGTTCGAAGAAAAATTTCAGCACATAAGGAAGAATTTGATTAAATGGTATATAATTATTCGGAGGATTCTTGGATCGTTCATTAAATTCAATCTTTCCGCGTAACGACTTCAACGCCTATAATTTTCAATGTTCGTAATTGAAATTCGTCCGGTTATCCTGTTATTCGATCGATTTTATAGCATCGATGAATCTATAATTAAATAACAAGAAAAGTAAAATTGAAATCGAGATTTTTACATGGCCATTAATTAAAAAAGTCGAGAATTAATTATAAGAGGAATATACCGATCGTAAAATGCGTCTGGAGAACGAAACCGAGTGAATAAACATTTTTCGAGGTCTTCGCGGTTCTCCAGCACGCTAGTGAAATTAGTTTTATCGATTGAAAATTATCGTCGCATAAACGAATAATAGTTTTCTTTCTTTTTCTCGCCCTTCTCCCTGCCTTTTTGTCTGTTAAAGGTCGGCTTATTAGTTAAATGTAATTTCGATTTAAATAAGAATCGCCTCCCACGATGAAACATCTAATAAACATCTCTTAACTCTCAACATATTTCTCAGTCTGCCGTAAACATTTATATTCTGCGAGAGTAATTTACAAACGAGCATCGCGACCGAGGAAAACGCAACGCGAATGCCACTAACGATCGCACCTCGATGGCTCATTAATTTATTCGTTGCGTTTCCATGAATCATCACCTCGCCACCGCGTGTTTGATCATCTCTTAACGAAGACCATTGTGCGACAAGTATTTGTTAAATATTTTTATCTGATAAATTAGTTGACATTTATCCTTGATAAATACGTATAGAATGGATTGTTTCATACTGTTTCATTTTTTAATGAAACGTTTGTTCTGGTAGTTTCTCCTATCATCAACTTCGCTATTGTTAAATTAGATTTCAATTAGACCGCGACAATTTGATTTAGATTTCAGTTAATCTATTAGATAGGTTAATTGCAAGGTATTTAATTTTTATTTTTCTATTTTAATATCTTACGCGATGGATGTCGTAGACGTAAAATATACGATATAACGTAAATTAAGGTGAAGAATAGGTACTGCAAAATTCGGTAATTTATAATTCAAATTCTCGAGCGTTATCTGCGATGCAGTGATAGGGTATAAAGACAGACAGAGTGTAATTTGAGGATATTCGAGTATGCACTTGAATAAAAATGGAAAAACTTGAATAAAAATGGAAAGCTCTCTAATCGTAATCTAATAAAAAATAGGATTTTTACGAATGATAAAGAGCAAATTGTTTCAAATATCCATCTTCTCAAAATATAAAAGAGTGAAAAGGAATTATATATGGGATTATAAAGGGGAAAATTGCATTATAAAAAATATAAAATATTAATTATGTGAAGTAGCAAATTTAATTTAGAATACTGGCATTGCAATTGTTAGTGAGATATATCCGATATATGGTTTTATTGTTAGCTGCTCATCTTAAAAATCCTCCGTTATGATAGTCTCTTATGAACTCGAAGACGCTGATGTTATCGTACACTGGCGAGCATGCATGTCCATTATATGCCATCGTTCAGTCAGTTCGGATAGCGTACACAGTTCCTCCAGTCCTTATTTACTAAATATTTCAATCAAGTTGCCGGGTTAAAGAACTCCTACTCCTACGATAGCAATAGTAATAATGATAACTAGAACGCAGACAAGAGCGTACGATACAAATGACCACAAATCTGTAAGTTATTTGCCGAGATAAAAGGTTAGACATTGCAATATTGTGAAACAAGCCGTGTGCGTAATGATACTAAAATGGGTACGGTCCATGCTTTATTTACTAATGCTACTAAAATAGATACGGTGTTTCGCAATGCAGTGTGTGTACAGTGTGTTCCATTTAGTGTAAACATTAAATTCTTTCTCTTGGAAATATCTGTATAATTTCAAAATAATTTTGGACAAGTGAAGCGTATAATTATAAACTAAAAATGACCAGAACATCGCTATTATAATAGTTTCGAGAAGTAACAAATATGTCATATTAAAATTAATAATAAAAATTGATATTGATCCTGTAACTAAGTAATTTTGACATTACGTGATTTCTAAGTTACGTATCTGTCTATTTAATATTTTTGAAGTATTAGTGTAAATTATTATTAAATTAAATATTACTGAAATAAATTGACGTAGGACTTTGTGTCAAAGTATCTTGTTTGAAAGTTGCTGAACTTTACTGCACCATCAAATATTTCGCTACATCATTAAAATTAGTAACGAATTAACATCTTAGCATAAAAAACTTCACAAAAAATTACCAACTATATAGGCTGTCCCATTTATTACTATCATCAATTCACTACAAACTCGCCTTCAAAAACTACTTCACTCATATCCTTCATATATACGAAGATAGTTGTACAGTAAATACAAAGTACAAACTAGTCGTGTAACCACAACAACCAGGTAAAAAACTCGAGGCTTCACCCGCTTGATGGTTGACGACGATATACATATATAATATAATTGAATAATTTAATAATACCATACAGGTTGAATAAGAAAATATAAAATTCAGCTGGAGCAGGTGTCACGAATGATAGCCGTTCGTGCATTTAATTACACCGCGGTTATAGAACCTAAAGACAGGAAAACTAGACAGTGAAATATTATTACGAGAAGCAATTAAGGGATCGGCCTATGAGCTTACACGAAAGAAAAACGAGTCATCGCTCAGGAATTAACTACTTATGCATCGTTCGTTCTTTTAATTACTTATAATCGTACTTGCAACACTTGCTAGAAAGTTCGATATATGTAGATTGAATTTCAGCAGTGGAATCCCATTGCCAGGGAAAATGTGTCAAAAGTTTTTAAAATTGGAGGAGATTGAAAGTGAAAATGAAAAAATACATAGCAATGGGCATCGAATTGAAAATTGTACGATACAATGAAAGTTCGAGTAATTTTTAATGTGATTTGGTACTTAAAACCTTTAGAGTATCGAAGAAGATCTAATCTTCAGTCTCAAGATATTTTGACTCTGAATGCCTTTCGAAGTCTCGAGAAGTCAACGGTTATTCAATATCTTATATAAGATAATAAAGATAGATATAAAATATTAAAGGTAGAATCTAACAATATAAGAAATCATATTACGGTATGTAAGGTTTTCAAGATTTAGATAGGTCAAAATGGCGTTGGTTATGGAATAGAATAAGAATGAGACATCCAGTGGTACGTTCGGAAGAGAAATCAGGAATAAAAATGTTTGAAAAGTAAACTCACGCGGACGTTGATACATTACAATTATATTACAATGAATTTACTGAAATAAAATTCCTAGAAACGTGGATCGTGTTTCCGATTACGTAACCGAGGCTTGGTGGCACATAATGAAACGATGGATGGCTCTAACGACGCTCGTAAACACGAAAGTATTAAAGATAAATTCATAAATCATTTTATGCTAATGTTCAACGAAACATGTGTCCCGTTTGTTAGATGGGCGTAGAATCGTAGAAAAAATATTTCCTATATGTCACGTGTGTAACGTTGAACACTGTTTCGAGCACGCATAATTGGCGTCCCCACTATCTGATTATTATTCCAAGCTATTTTTATAAGCGCTGATGGGACTTTCTTAAAATTTCTTTCGACGTTTAAAAATGTCCTCTGTTATTAACAGGACGCGTTAATTGCTAGGACGGTTGATGTTCGGAATTAATTAGATTCAAACGTGAACGCATCGTGTTAAAATGTTCTACAAGTGCCTATAGGTATTAATGGTATACGATGACGTGGCTGTAGCACTGTGCCTACTTCGTCGACACGAATCGCAGGCAAAATCAGCAAAATTACTAATAACATGAGAATTATACGCAGAAATGAATATCTTGTGTAAAAAAAAACCAACAGTCACAGTGTTATATCTCTTCTTTTCTGTTTTACCTATATCATTTTTACCTACGTGTGTTTTTCTTTCTTGTACATTGACACATTCGTACCAAATTCACCATTATTAGTTTGTAATTATTATTTTTATATATTGGAATAAGAAACTTTTATTCGACAATAAACGAAGGAACGACGCTTACGTCGGTCTGTATACAGATCGTCTCCATGAGTCAACTCTACGAACGTCAACCCGTCTACCGACAGTGAGATAAAGTGCGATGGTTTTACCAACATAATTACTCGAAGTCAAAATTTGAAAGTTGTTTTATATTCATAGGATGTGGGCGTTCGATAAGTAGCAGATCGAAGTATCTTCGTTATTTAATTAGAAATGGTATGAAATAGAGAAGATGATATCACATAAAGAAATGTAAAGAGTTTTGTCCATTTATGGTTATCTCTTCTTTTCGAGAAGTGCTTCAGAGTACCAGGAATATATCATTAAATCATACATAATAGAAGAAAAATAGAAATAAATTTTTTCACAATGCAATTAATTGAATTTACAAGTATTTTGTTAATTATATGCTCGCTACTATCTGTATATCAAAGCACTTTTTAATCAAATTTCTCATAACTAAAAAATAGACAGACAAAGAAATATACAGAGATCACATTTCCCCTTAGTTAGAGATAATTCGAAATCCATTTCATTTCACGAAACCAGATTCGCTTTAAAAAATGTAATTCAGGTTTCAGTTGTCGAGCTTCGAAGCATATCTCGCACGCAAAAATTCTAATCGATCCTAACGGCACGCACGATGATTTGCAATAAATTTCACGCGTGAAGCAGTGAAACTGATTCGCACGCACGATCACCCACACGAAATCACAGGAAAGCATGTGGGCGCCTCTATCAGCCACGCATGTATGGTAAGTACGAACGAACTGGTTTCTCTGGCGACACAACGTAGAATTTCGTTAGTCTTGTGAATGACGGCCTATTTATCCGGCATCCTTTCCAGGTCTTCCTCGAAAAATATATTTTTCAGCCATCTCGTCTGTCGTTCGCCAAGAGATTGTATGAGTTTCATGGCAACAGGGTCATCGACTCTAATGCAGTTTCAAATTTACGATAAGGAATCTGAGACGTTGAAGAGAATGAACATAGTGTTTAATCCCGTAATTTGCAATATACAGATATAATTGCGTAATAGCCACGAGGACTAGTTTTTTAAACAGCCCGAAATAAATATACCAAATGTCATTTTAAATTCCACATTAACGACATTTAACGACAGGACACACCAATTGCTGTTGTACGCGAAATAATCACGTTACATCGTGTAAACGTGAGATACAAGTATTTCGAATAATATGTAATATTTTAAAACAATTTTAAATAATATAGAAATGGTGGTCGAATCATTTTCAGGTATCCTTAAATTTCTGTATCAATGTGTAGGTTAATTTAAGAGATACAGTTTTAACAAAACGACTGCATAACTGCATCCTGTCAGGGAAAAGTATTAAGGAAATATAGAATTTTAGATGAAAATCTCGGTAATCGTAAATTAATATTAAGAATATTTTCCTGTCGCGAAAGATTCAATGGCTTGTAATGAAAACTAATTTTCTACAATACATGTCATATCGTCGATTACGATCAAATTTGTATGGTTAATTGTTTATTATATAATTAATTACAAAATGAAGAAAGAAAATGTCTTATTACGAAAGTATCGTTGGTGGAAAGAGACATACAATGTTGTTCATTGTCTGAATATAATATTTAAATATTGTTCAGATATAATAATATTTCAGATAGTTGGTATAATTACGTATATGGATTTTAAAACATTCTGATTTAATATTAGGCGAGGAACGCTTATTCAGAGAATTAGAAAGTTCAGATTATTCAAATTGGGTCTAAATCTAGTAAAGGACGATTAACATAATAATTTGTTTCGAAGAACGCTAACATTTGGGGAAAGTGTACAGTTCGTTTCGGAAATAATATGTATGTCGCTAATTTGAAAATAAATGGGTTTGCGTGGTGAGTTAATGTAGGATCAGTGCCGTAAATCTTTTTGATGTTGGTGCTTCATCATTTTAATCACTGCTATCTTTCAAATTACTTGCGTACCGACCAACTTAGTCTAACTTTTTCAATCTTATACAAATTTTCATAAATGTCCAAAGATCGGGCCACATTCTTTGAATTCTCTACAGAGCTCGAAACAACTTCTACATTTAAGGAAATCTAAGAAATCTTAACAATTTTCTAAACATTGCAATGCGTTATCTCTTCCACAATAGTTTACAATTAATCTGAAAACTGTGAGCTAACAGAACAGAAACAAGCAAATAATCATTAGCAACATTCATTGAGAGGCTTTTTATAAAAATAGGGATCTGCAGTAGATATACAAATGCCGACTGTATTTTTTAATCAAACAGTTGAATAATTCTAAAATTTGTTTCTTTTTTAAATCTAAAATGATCAAAGTTCTTTAATAATCACTATGATTAGCAATTCAAACATGATTGGCTCTTTTCCAGATAGCTTTTCAATTCCAGCGAATTATTCCCATAAAAAAAAAAGAAAATAGAGAGAATAAAAAATGCCATCGCTTAATTTGGACGAAATTAAATCTAAAAATCATAGTGCAGTCCAGGGAATCATAGAACGCTAAAACGTACACCAAAACGCTGAATAAAAAATAAATAAAAATGCTTCACCTTTAAAAGTAACAAGTAAACATCACGCCCATATTACATCGTCGATCGATTTTTATGATCCTGACGCAAACACCAGATATTCTTTTTAATCTCACATCCAGGATCGTTACCAAACACAGATATTAAATCGATACCGCACGTGATTCAACGAAGCGCAGTTCGTCGTGGGTTTCGTGCTCGCGCGTACAACTTTGTACGCACCGTGTCTGCACGTTTCGAACTAAACGAACATTTACCCAGTGCGTACACGTTACCATTAATCTTCGGGCTCTGCCACGAAAGAACGGGGCCTGCTTCCCGATAATTCGTTAATCGTCGCTTAATTACGCCATCGATCGACTTAACGATTCACGCGTGCGCCGGGAAACGCGGTGAGGCTGGGCCCTTTCGAACGAAATCACCACGGCCCGTCGCTTCGGCTAATTACGAAATCGCTTCGCGTTCGTCTCTTTATCAACCTTTGCTTTTCTCCTTCGACTCACGCGACACGTCTCTCTTATTCACTGATTTTCATATCATTTTTCCATTCGCGCGGAATATTCCTGTCGCAGGAGACGATTAAAAAGGTTTAGAAGTACAGCGCGGAATTTTTTGCGTTTATGAGGAATATGAAAGTGCAAAAAGTGCACAAAGGTACACGAATTTATGTAAAATAAATTTCTGCTTAAGTTGCATTCTCTTCTTTATAGAAATATGAATTTGCATAAATATACGTAGTCTATCGATAACTGGCGGTGTCTAAAAAATAGAACATTTGAACGTGGATATTTTGGAATTCTTATTGGAACTTTTCTAACCATTTTTTGAACGAAAATTATTCGTGGAAATTTTTGTAGAAGAATTGCTTATTGTGTGCATGTTCAATTCTCCAATGATATGCAATGTATTTTATTTATTGGTTAATCTTCAAGTGGTACTGTTGGGTTCCAAATTACTAAATTCTAAGGTATTTAGTTTTAATTTTCATTATTCATTTCATATGATAAAAATAAGTAACTGCTTTTTATTATGTAAACTATAGAGTAAAAAATAAAATTAAATTAACCGTTGTAACCAAAATTGCTATAGTTACAATTTTAACTTATGTTTTATTCATCATTAATTGAATTAATTAGATATCATGTTTCCTATCATTTTTTAATAGTTTACCATTTATGTTCCTTTTATCGAATATCAGTACATTCCAGATATATTTCGTAATTTCGATATAATTACCTATTAACTAATTTTTCTTTGATATAAAAATACTGTAACTCACTTCATAAATCAAACTACTTCAGCTTCGTGTTTTTCGAAATTTCGTATCCTGTTTTACCAGTTTCACATTGCAACCTAATATGCTTCTTCCGCGAAAGGATTATATCAGGACTCTATCGTAATTGATATTAAATAAAATACTGAAACGTTGATAAGAATCTTCCAATCATGTTTCTCCAGTTTTACATTGCAACCTAATCCGTTTTTCCCTCAAAATGATTATATCAGAATTCTGTTGTGATCGATATTAAATAAAATATTGAAACGTTGATAAAAATCTGCCGATCATGTTTGCCAAGTTGTCAACAGAGAAACGCGCGTTTAGATACTTGTTACTTGGATTGTCAATATTTTTTACGTAATAATTTATTTACTCAGGGATTTGTCATTTCAAATCTATCTTTCCAGAATTTACTAAATGACGCAACTATCATAAATCCAATTCCCAATAATTAATTTTTAATTCTTCGATTAAAGAAATTCTGACCAAAAGTAACGTAATATGTTAACATTAATAATTAATATTTCCTATACAGATAGGATATATATTTCGAGAATTAAAACGTGTTACTTAAATATAAAGATTAAACAATTAATGATTCATTAAACAAGTGCATATGTTTATAATTATAGTTCATACAGCAATAAGAATTCACTGATCTCTGTGTTATTTCTAAGTTTTAATTCATAGGACGAACATATTGCGACTTTATGTTCAGATAAGTAGATTCAGTCGACAGAAGTTCATTTAATAATAATTTACTACTAACGCACGTGTTGCGTCGACACGACTATTCAATTAATACTGCCAATGCAATCGTTGTCTTTTAGATTCTGTATTCTTCCACAAGTTAACAATTAGACAGAAAGAAGAGAAAAAAAATAGAGGATAATGTATAGAAACGAACTATTTAAGATATATTATTTTAAAATAAAAAAATTTTTTACAAAGGGAAAATACGTCTCTAAGAATGAGTAGCAACGAATATGTTAATCTAATTAACTAAAATCGAACAAACTAAAATTTCGTCCCAATAAATGCAGTTCTACTGTAATTAATATACTGCAGATTTTTATAGAAATTTGTACTTTTAAACAATCAAATGGAATCTAAGTAGATGTTTATTTCACCCATTGAATATCATAAGTACTATAGTTTCAATATTTTGTATATCTTTGCATAATATGTTAGTGCATTACGTGCATATTTGTAATTTCAAATTTCCTATAAACCTATAAAAAATTCGCAGTAATAATTAATAATAAATAATATCTCAGAACCAAACTATTTCAAACTGGTAAAAAGAAATTTAAAAAATAAAAAAAGCCGACATCTATCTATCCGTCTTATCAAAATCGCTATAAAAAAATTTCTTTGACTCATTCCTGACGATATTCCCCTTTTATCGCAGACTACGTGAAATTTATTTGATGCTCATCGTATAACACGCGTGTGCCGGTAACACAGCATTTAAAGCATCACGTTAGCCAGAAGCCGCGATGCGGGTAGTATTATGGAATCAATTTGCTAAATGGACAGACTAGAGGGTGAGGATAGACGATGAGGGTGGCAGAAACCGGCAGAAAAACGACAGAAGACCGATGACGAGGAGTAAGCCGAGGGAAAGACGCGAAGAAACGCAAAATAGGCAGAACACACAGGGGCAGAGAGTCAACACGTGGCCGCACCCTGATTTCACGCATGCGACGACTCGTGCAGAGGAGGAAACCGAACGTGGAGTCGCTCTGCCTCCTCTGACCACGCGCGCACGTGAAACGCTGCGGCTATGCGGTCAGGACTGATTCATAGGTTCTCCTGCGTCACCCTAAGCTGCTCGAACTGCGTTTTATTAACGCGACGATGAACCTTCAAATTGCATTACACTGGCTCACGAAAGTATTTGTACGCTTATCGTAGAATATTTCTGTATATATATGGCGTATGTTATATAAAACATATTGAAATTTCATTTAAACTGTAATGAGACACGATCGTTACGAGTTACGATTATATTGGTAAAATTAAAAACCAATTTGAAAATGTACGTAGAAATTACAAGATATTTACAAGCCCAAATATATGTTTGGCAAAGATTGTAAAAGTAATTAAACAAGTTAATAATTCGTTTGGTTAATAAGTCACGATATTTAATGGGACCATTTTTAACGCTTAATGTACGTTTCAGATTACTATTCACGTTGTATACTAATTTTATATTAAAAATACATCTAATTATTATTTGGTATATCGAGAATTTTTATGTTTCAATAGTTTGCACAAAATGTTTCGATTCAATGATCCGTCTATACTGAATCGTTAGTAGGCCTTGACATACGAGAATGTCTAAACATTTAACATATGTATTTTCTACAAAACATTAATTAAGATAATTGAATTTAGATAGAAGAAAGAGCATACATGTGATTAAATTCTCCAATTGATTCTTAATTCTTGATTCTTGATTCCAAATTCTTAATTGATTAGCTTATCGACGTAATACATTACGTTTGAATACTATTCGTTGCTATACATAGTTCCACAAATCACAAACCTGATTTATTCTATCCTAGCAAAACAAGCAATCGTATAAATTCCTAAATCCAGATATTATCTGATATTTCATTTACGAGATTCTCTTCTGCGACTGTGCCGTAATTCTTACACAATCGAGAATAATTATTATGCTATAACTTCGGTTAATGGAACGATCGATTACTGGAACATCGATCAATGGAAAATTTGCGGATGATCCTTTGTAAGGAAGATTGAAAAACAAGTGAAAACATCGAACGAAACTATCACATTTTTATCCCAGATTTTATGTTTTTACTTAATGTCGATATTTATAAAATAGTTAAAATAAATTTGTTTAATACGAAAGAAATATTATATTCGATCATGCGAATAATACCAAAGATCCAAACATATGTAACGATTAATTTACATTTATTAGTTGGTATAATCGAGGTATGTACTTGAAAATTTCCTCCACCAGCAATTTATCTTCAATTCACATTTCAATCCTACCATTCGACCAGAAACTTTTCTCTATGATTTAATTACACACTATATTAATTTCAATATTAAGGCCAGCGAAGAAGACGAGTCAAAGTAACCCAATTAGTTATCTCGATCGTCTACCAAGCAAAGCTTAAGACTCCATTATTCCCACCCAGACAACCGTATAACCAATTCGTTTTCTCCCGGCGTGGCTCTCTTCGTGTTCGTACGCCCGCTAATTGTCCACATATATTGTTCTACGCGTAAAATCAACCACGCACACGCGTGTATACCGCTATACCTCTCGGTCAACAAGCCGGCATCTTAGGTGCAAACGCCTCGAGTGTCTACCGGGTGGTCCATGAGACGGATCTTGTAAAGCAAAATGTCAAGTCCTCGATCTTCCTGAACAATCGATCATTTTAGGTTGCATCACGAACGCCGCGATAGAGTGTGATGCAATCCATCGCATCGTCTGCAGGACGACAGTCACGTGTAACCAACACGGGCAATTTCGTTCGCTGAAATTGATTCCTTTCTTGCGACCGATCAATTTAATTGATATTAATTCGATTGTTTTAACCGTTGATTACAAGATATCCGCGAATCGTATGTGTCTATAGAAAGAAAAAAGGAATTGGGTGTGATAGATATAGGTAATTTATTCGTTCATAGCGACTCTGGAAATTTCTGATTTTCTTGACGTTTTAATTTATTGAAAGATTATTTCTTATGAATAAAACTCTCCGTGAGAAATGATATTTTAAATAGGAAGTAAGTCGATAATCTATTTCAGATGAAAATTAAGATAAGAATTTTGTACACCGTAATGTTGTTCTTCAAGTATTGTTTAGAAACACTATATCAACAAATCGTTATATATCTCTGTTTCGTTCTTAAAAACAGAAATAAAGCAATTTCTGTTGATAAAGGTAGAAACACTTGTAAAGAGAGAAATGTACATTTTTAATGAGTTCAAAGTAGCCACGCGTCTTATTATTTTTGTATCAATTGTCTAATTAGCGTATAGATTTTGTGTTACGAAGTTTAGTAAAATTAGATTTTTTTATTCATCTTATTTTCTTAACGAATTGTTTTAATGAATAATTTAATTATTACTTTAATAAATTGGAAGCATTAAAATTTCTTGTCTTTTCCCTTTTGTATTACATTTTACTTTACAAAAATTCCCACGTTAAGATATAATTCTTCCAATTTCTTTCTATCAGATCTATCAATTTTACTGAACCACTTATAAAAATAATATGTTAACAGAAAAACACGAATATTCCTTCCAATTAACACAAATATACACAAATTAGTCTACAAATTGTTCAATGGTTTCAATGTATCTATATCCATGACACACTATAGAAGGTAGTATGCGTATCACGAGTTCATACAACTCACGGCAATACAAATCGCCTGATTAGACGGGCATACCGTTCTTTATTGCACATCAGCTCCGATGTTAATCGATCGACAAAAATATTCGTCTGTGGCGCCGCTCCAATTTCTACCATCCTTTCTCTGACACATTTTCTCAACCATTTTGATCGTTGCCGCAACCTGGCCGATTTGCCGGCTGCGAAACTTTCAGCGTTCTCGTTAAACAAACATGACGCGCGTTAAGCTGTGAATTAGCATTTTTATTATGCCTCGCGGCCTCTCATTGGCCTTTATTGCTCCTCCGCCAAGTACATCCTGTTATCCTTGAGTAAAGTTTAGTTTTCGAGTAAAGTAGAAGAAGCATACGACGCAAAGGAAGAGCAAAAGTGTGCGATAACACGGGGTAGAATCGTTGAATGTGTATACGAGCGAAATCGATGTGTTCATTTATGATTAAACGTTAAAAAAGCAGTTGAAATAATAATTGTTTCGCAGGAGTATATGACAATTTAAAATACTCGTTTAATATTAGCGTACTATTAATTAAACGTTATTAATTGGAAGTGTTCAGTTGAGAATAAATTTCAAGGTAGCAAGAATAGGAATGAAAATTAATTTGTAGGAATTTATACCGCTTTCTTATATTTTAGTTGAGTAAGAATTTAATTTAGTTGGAAGTAATGAAATTTTAAGGAAATATTATATTGACTTATACGACTATGATATAATTTCATTTAATGTTTTTTAATATTAATAAAATTATTTCTTCTGATCGTATCACTTTAGAATTGATATCGAATTAAGAGTGAAATACAATTTTCACATTATTGGAAATATTCAACTGAATAAATTTTAAGGAAACAGTTGAAATGAAAAATAATTCGCGAAAGCATACGTCGATATTATTGATTGAACAAATTTTTTGAAACTCAAGTGGAAACTGCTTTTCTATAAGTAGAATATACCTACTGTATATAAATAAAATATTTATATTTTATCTTTCATTCTTGTAAGCAAGAAACAAAAATACTTTGGATATATTCATCCTTTATTTATTTCATCTTTTCATTCGAAGATTTCATTTGAAAGATACAGAAAATATGTTGTCTAAAACTTCCGAGTTATGGAAACCTACGTCGTACAAGGAGCAGGGAAATTATACATTGTAATAATCTTATGATCTGAATAACAAGGAATCATTTAGTTTCATTAACCAGTCGCACAACCCGAAAAATGATAATTTCGAAGAATCCTACTATCATTGTGTTTATCATCTCCGGTACAAGATTCGAAAAGCGATAAGACAATACAAACAAGAAGATAGGACCAAGAATAAAAAAGCAAAGAAAGAAAACTGAGAATACGTGTAAGAAGGGAAACCTATGAAAAGCGCCTATGGAAATAATAAAATCGATGCAAAGTTATCGTGAAAGAATCGTTTAATTGCATTATTAAACTTTATCGCGTCCCTGAATCATAATTATAATGTTATTTCAAACAGGCCTACTATTTAATTAAGATCCTTTATCGACCATCTTTAACAAGACCCTTTGTCGATCGTCAGTTCCAGCATATTAAAGTATATTTGTTACATATAATAAATCTAATCCTAACCAGATATTCAAGAAAACCTGACCTATTTATAAACCAACAGACCGATGCTTTCATTAACGAAATAAAGATATAGTTAATTTTAAAAAAATAGATCTAAACTTTTCTATTCGCAATCTTAAAACTTCAGTCCCTAATAATATTATATTCTTAATAATCTCAAACTTCAATTGTTCAAATATCCACTATTATCAAGACTTTAATCTTTGAATTCGCAGTATAATTCCTTAGCAATCACAGAATCTTAGTAATTTTGAATTCCTAAGATAGATTAGATCGAAAGTCGTCATAATATCGAAACTTTAACGTTTTCAAATTCAAGCTCCTAATCGTCTTCGAAGTTTTAACATTTCCACACTGAAATATATTTTCTAAATCTCGCTATTTTCGATTCCCTTTAATCAAACTTCCAAGAGTATTTCAGTTCAACGATATTTCAATGATCTAAAAATCAGTATTTTCGTAGGAAGAAAAATGTCACCGGCTCCGACGCAACCGCACCGTGAACGTTTACAAATTAACTTGCAAATGGTTGGTCGCTCGATCAAGTGGAATGGGAAAGCTCGGTCGTAAGTTTCGCCAGTGGTGGCGGCGACTTGGCAGATAATTGCGTTCTGGTCGGTAGAAAACTTGTTATTCAAAGGAAAAACAAACCTGCTATCCCTGGCCGCTGGATGGCTCGCAATTAACACAAAAGCGAGCAGCCAGGAAATTACGTTCCTTCACAGCGCCTTTATAATCGGACAGCACGCGTTGCAACGAATTGTCAAGCGATTAACCGTCGTATGGAACAGGCCATGATGTTTTCGACTGACAAGTCCTGCGGTTAATTCAATTAACGGCCCCTAATCATCGACGCGGCTCGTACACCCTTGAAATTTTATGGAATTTCATCGACTTGAATGCTACAGGTACATTGGCTTACGAAAGTGTACGTATTCGAACTCTTCTCCTAAAAAACTTGTATGTGTGTATCGCGCGTGTGTTATATAAAATATTTTGAAATTTTGTTAGTAATTGTAATACGACACGACTGCGGTGATTATATCGGCGAAATTTGAAACCAACAAGAAAATGAATACAAAGGTTACAAACTTTATATTCATAAAAAGATTCTGCAATTATTTGAACGCTTATCGTAGAAAATTTGTATATAAATATATCGTTGATATGTGTTAATGAAATTTTATTAACATCATAGTAATAAGATACATCCGCCATGATTACATTCGCAAACTTTGAAACCAATCTGCAAATGCATGTAGATATTACAATAGAATAAATAACCATTCAGAACGTGGTAAAAAATGTCTAGCACACAAACTACTAAGAGACTCGCGTATACAAGTATTAATTTCGAACTTTCAGAATAATCAACACGTTCGTTGTGAAGACTTGGAGTATCTCAGATTCCTTTTTACAGACGTTGTTATAATCTTCGATATGGTTAATCTGCAATATGGACATGAAGGTTCTTTTTAATAAGCGTTGAAATATTTTCATGAACCAGCGTATATACACGTTACTTTACTCGAATAACCTTCATAGCCCAAAAAACAGACTAATACAATTATATTTGTATTTTTTTATTCTATTACGCTTATTACGCTCATTATTATATTATTATATTATACTTCTTATATTTACCAATGGAAACTTATTTTGACATTCTTGTTGCCAAAGGTTTTGGTACTGAATATTCTTCATTATTGTACTTATTGTTATTATTAAAATTGTTATTATATAGTTTTATGATCTCAGGACATGGAGTTCCTTTTCTACGATAATAATAGATCAATAAATATAAAAATATCCTACTATTAGGTAGTTTTTAAAGACCGGTCATTTCGACTGACTTTGGTAGAGATAGCTACGTCTCAAATGCCGGGTAGTTCTAGCGTTAAGGATCCTTTATAATACAAGAATCTAAAGAAGCCAAGAATTAAGTACCATAAAATAATGAAAATTACAACTTTTTCACGATCTGATATCCTTTTCAGAATACTGTGCGATGCCGCTAATGTAAAATGCATCGTCTTCGTCGGCAGCTTGTACGTCGTATTACACGTGAGATCGCGATTGCGTTGGTGCTTTCTTGCGACCCGGCCATCGGTAATGTAACGAGTGTCATTAAGCGACGTTCACTTAATTCAATTATTATCATACCGCGCTCTATCTTCGCGTTCCTGCCTCCCCTACTTGGCCCTTTTTTCTCGTCCGGTTCACCCGTAGCCACCGCGCGCGTTCCGCAATCGTGATTAGAGTCGCGGACTGACTAATGCGGCAGGAGAATTATTCTATTAGAGCGGAGGCGCATTAGAGGGCCGCCAGAGGATTTTTCTAGGTTCAGCAGCGACTAATAGGATGCCCATTAGCCACGCGGTACGGTCAGCCATAAACAAGTCTACGAGGCAAGGAGACGATAATGTTCGCGAGGGTGTTACGCGGTACAACGGTAATTCGCGTTTCGTCCGACTTGCACGTGTGACCATCACGCCGTGCCAAACCTTATTAGCCTTTTCGTTGAGTCGCAGTTTCGTACACGAGCTGCAGGTTGTGTCTGTTATGGCTTTGTATCTAGGGTGGATTAGGATTAGAGTTTCTAGTATGCAAGCTAGATGCATTCTCTGGTAAATATGGCAAACGTTTAAACAGACTTTTCATGTGTTTGTGCCGTCTTATTATTTAGGATTCTCGTGGTTGTAGATTATCGTACGATATTTTGAGATTCTGTAATTTTGTTGCTTATATGCTTATTTTTTTGCTTCGTCTAGGGACGAGAATTGTTTCGTTGGAATATTTTCGTTGTTGAAAGAAAAGATAAGTTGATATTTGTATTATACTGTATGTTATATTTCTCGAAGTTATTGCCGCGTACGTTGTATTATTGTATAAGAATCAATTTTTACACCATATTCATGTAACTTTTTATAAATAATCCATTTGTATTTAATATATAATAACACACTAACAGTAAAATAATATAAAACAAACGATACTGAATAGCTTTTATCAATAAAATCGGGACACTGTAACAAGAACACATGCTACCGCGATCACAGCCTATCCTTCTCAGGAATGTAGATTGATTATGTTTTTTATCAAAGAAAATTTGTCTATGGTTAAACATATATCGCGTACAAAAGCGAAATAGATTAAATATCTATACGGAATGATAATTTTACTTCAGACTATGTGCATGAAACGTATTTTACAATAATACAAACAGATATTGCAACGAACGAGAAACGACAAACAGTTACGTTCAGTCTAATACATTTTGCTCCATTAAATACACTGATAATTAATACAATATCATTTCCACAAAAGCTACGAATTCGTGGTAAACACATCCAGCAGTATGAACGAACAACAGCAACATGTAATAATATTCCACAACATCGCGTCCCCTTTTAAAACATTCTTTACTTCATCAACGAAACCCTATTATCCCCGAAGAAACAGGAATTCGCATACAGGCTGATTTACGCGTTCACGCAACCGACACGGCCTGTTATCTAAAAATCGTAAGCGGCCATGGTTTCGTTATGTATTCAAAGCCAACGAAAAGAATCCTTATTGGCGTGCGCTGACTCGGCGCAATTAAAGTTGGCGCTCACTCGGGTTTGACCCCGGAATCCGGCACGAGCACAATGCGAACCGTCAATTATTGAATAACTATAATGAACGGCCGTATAAATTGTGCTCGTTAAGAGGCAACGAGTGAGCAAGCGGAAAAGTATCGCGCGTGCACTAACAATTCGCTTTGGCTAACGCCTCGATCGACTTTGACATTAGCGCGGTATAACCGACGCCCACAGGCTAACCGTAACCTTTGCGCCAGCCTGTTGCCGTGTTTTTCAGGAAATGTTACCCCACTGACACCGATAATTCGATATTTTCGCAGAAAACCTGTGTCCTTTTCTTGCAAGGAAAATTCACCTTGTGATTCACTTTGGATGATGTTAGCGCGAAGAACGATGTTCATAAGACGCGGATTATGACAATCTACTGATCAGTAACACAAGAAAGTAGTAGCTAAATCAAGTCGTATTTTTCTAAAAAATTTAATTAAAAAATCCAATGAAAAACAGAAATATGTCACAACAGAGTAATATTGGGTTGGCAACTAACCACCTAATGAAAAAATTTGCAATCACTTAGTTGTCAACCCAATATTATCGGAAGAGAAATATTACAATTTTGTTGAAAAATTTGTTAGGTAGTAAATTATAATTATCTTAAATGATAATGCAATTGATAAATAATAGCTACTATGCAATTTTAACTGTGAAATTCAGTTGTACGACTTGCCTGCTTCATCATGGAATATTGTTGAATACGTTTTTAACAAATAACAAGGAAATAACATTAATAATTAACAAAAGTTTGAAAAACTCTATCTCTGTCCACATCGTACAAGCCTAGACATAGATCTAACACGAAGCACGTCGATTACTACACATTCCTCTTCTTTCAAATAGGATAATCAGAGCCACAATTAACTCTTGTCAAATCAACTCCTCGTAAGAACACTATAACCAACTATCATAAATTAGAACGCCATCCAAAGCACATGACGTCCAGTCTGAGAAGTCGTCAGGAGGATTAATCCTGCCCATAATAACCGTTAAACGGTTTCAGCGTTGGATAAAAAGCGGACGACTTTAATAACTTAATTTACACCTGGCATGATCGTTCTCGCAGCGAGATCTCCTTCGGAAGAAACGTAAGAAATCTGATAGCGAAGTCAACGGTTGCCACTTGCCTAAAAACGCCACGAGCGACTTGGAGCTTCTTCGCGCCATCGAAATAGAGAGAAACTCGCGTCGCGGCGAGTAAATTGCGGTAATCACGCGGCTGGATACCTGGAAGTGCAACAAGGGATCAACAAAAAGAGGAAACTCGCGGCCTAGAACGAGGGAAAGAAAAGTTGGTCCTCGGGGCAAATAGAAAAGCAGGAGACGAGCCAAATGGTTGGACAAGGCCCATAGGGCGGACAGAAATCATAGAAATTAACGTGTTGCTTGGCCAGCAAATGGGCAATTTTGCGCTAATAGCAAACATTTCCCGCGCCCGTTAAACGATGTCGTGATATCATGAATGTAAACGGAACATCGGCAACCGTAAGTCGTAATTCTTCCGTTTGCTCGTTAGCCGATAGCGTGCCATGCCTAAACCGTCGCGCGCCTTTAAACGCTGTTAATGATGTTTTCCAAGGTTCCTCAGTCTGATAGCCTTCAGCTACCTACGCGAGGGATCGAACGGGATAGTTCGTTCCTAGCTTTTCTTCATCAAAGTAACAGACCAACGCGCGCGATAAGATGTGTAAGCTTCGAGTTGTTGGATTGAGAAGTGCGTATTATAGAGAAGAGAAGATGGCTAGATAAAGGAATGCGGGTCTGGTTGGTTATTTCTGTTAGACTTAATGCCATCATGAAGTGAGCACATGTATTGACGGAAAGTATTACGTATAAAAATAATTCGTGAAAGATTGCGTGACATTGGCGTAAACGCAACGCAGAATACGATTGATCCCGAAAAGCGAAAAGCATAGCGCAAATCGATCGATCAACGTGAGAGCTTAAAATCTAAAAAGACCATACAGTATCGTGGGCGATAGTGAACAGTACTTCACTTGCTCTTGCGCGTTTCGTTAGTATCTTCTCATCCTGACGATGTTCTCGATCTTGACAAGTTTATCTTGATTCGATATGTAAGGTTCGAGTTATTAGAATGAAAAATATGTACACACGTGGTTTAATTTTTATTTGGTTCTTTTTTCGACCTATCGATAAACCCGTAACTTTTTATATTGTGATAAGATGAAGACACGATAAGATATGATAAGAGTATGTGTTTGAACGAGCTCAACATTCGTAAACTACACTAACAAATGCATTAAACATTAGGAATAAAATTCCTGAATGTGAAAATTATTTCAGCCATCGAACAGACGAAAACGACGCGACGCGACGGATATTATTTCTCCATACGAGTAATAGCAGATACTCGTGCATCTAAATCTCCCAAAAAGTCCATCCATCAACCATTTTTTGCGCTCCATCCATTACCACGAAAATTATACAGGATTTTTACATTCCACAAATAATCAATGCCACGATAACCAGATGAATTACTCGCATAAATCGCGCGACCCTTCATGTTCGTTGTTCAATTAATCCGCATTAGACGATGGCGGAGGGAGTTTTCAGCGGAATAAATTGAGACGTTAAATGTATAAATTAGAAAGTAACGATACACGATGCCACCGGCGTGATGTCCCGATAAATTGCATCCGTTTATCGGTCGCGACTAATAAATCCGTAGAACCACCTGTCCAATCTCAAGCTGATCTTATCGTTTCAGTTTAATAATATATTTTAATAATACATTAAAATTTTCTATCGATCTTCCCCTCTGCGTTATCGATCAAGCTGCACTTTGTTACAGGCTGTAATTTTATCCCCTTTTTCGTTTTTGTGCAATTAACTAAGATTCGATCAATTTAAAAACGATCGTTTCATTCGGTGAAGTTGCTTGTTCAATCGGTGGATAAACTTCTGAGGGGAAGCATGTGGATTTCCTCGTGTTTGCGACGGAAACCATGCGTGGAATCTCAGATACGAGGTTGGCACGTTGTTTGTCCCGCAGTGACTGATTTGCGGTATTCGCGAACACGTTTCTCGCAGGTTTGCGAGAGATTACGGATAAATGCAAGTTCCCTTGCCAAAAATACGGAATCAGCTACACGATAAACTGTGTAGCCCAGACGCGAACACGTCCCGTGATGAATCGTGCTTCTGGATGCTTCGGTATTTTCTTGTTGCCAGAAACAATTCATTTTTCGAAATATTTGTGAAACTGCTCGTGGGAGGAAATTTGCATAGGATCGATAGACAAAAGCGATAAATAAGCTTGTAACGGTTATTTGTCTCTTGAGAATCGAATACTAATCGTGCACTTATGTAATGAAATGAAGAAATTAATAAAAACTGGAATTGATTAGTGCGATTTGAAAATTAAACAAATCTTCTTTTTCTTTTAAAATTGAAGCTTGCCAAAAATAATTCGAGAAATAAATAACGTCACGAAACGAGCATTATCGTCTAAGAACGAATTAAATGGAATAGCAAATTACTTAATTAGCGGTCTCATTATCTCTGCTTAATTTTCATTCTTCGACTCCTATTCACGCTAGACATCTTAAACCAGCGAACGAAGAAGCTCGCCATCGTCAAGACGAATTATGGTTGAAAACCAGCATTTACCACTGTGAGTCAATAAATACACAGTCTCTTTCAGCGACGACAACGAGAAGCAAAGTCCTTTAATTAGTAGCGTCTCGTCCTGGATTTTCTTTAAAAACAACAAAAAAAAGAATAATCGAAAAAGGAAGAAACTAAAAAGGAAAACGCTGCAGTCGAAGAAGATATATTATAGAAGAAAAGAGAAAGCATTCTTTGAAGCGTCGTTTCCGGAGATGCAGGCGTCTGACAGACAGAAAAGGCAGCCTCGGGATTCAGTTTAATATCACGAGTTTCCTTTCACACTCGTCCAGTGGGACGTTCTCACGCGGAGAGTGAAAAACGAGTAATTCTTTTATCGCAATATCCTGGCGGAGCTGAGCGAGAAACGCGACGAAACGAGGGTTGCGGTGGCTAGAGGGTGGAAGCATAGAAAGATACGGGAAAAGGCCGGCTAAAAGGTAGATACGGTGGCTGGCAAGTTCGCCAACTTTAATACCTCAAGTTTTCTCGCACGTATCTGCTCCTCCTTCGCTTCCTTCTCTACGTTTGCCCCGTTTTTATACTGCGTAGACAGCCACGATGAATTGGAAATGTGTATATTACCGCGATATGCAGATTGCTGGATGTTTGTGAACGTTTTCGACGCTGTTTAGTGCGTGGATGAAGTTTTATAAGATGAAATATCGATAGGTCTTTTTCAGGTAATAGTTCGATAGTAATATTATTATGGGAAGAACGTTTCTTTCGTGCTATAATATTTATAAAAATTTATAAAAGTTACAAAGACTGGTATTAATATTAAAATCACAACAGAATTAAGCTAACAGAACATTCCGTCAAAAAATCGTCAAAAACTCTTGAACAAGAAGTTGTACTCACGATCAGAACCTACGCCTCCGTTCGTAGGTGTTAGGACAACCCCTGGTTTCATATTAGATGTGATAATTAATTTGGATTATGAAAGAAATGATCGATCGATTATAGTTTTGTAAAAATGCGTAGAAACTCTGTTTATAAAAATTGCAGAAGGAACTCTTGCAACACGAGCAATTATTAATCATACGTGTTGACTGCCATAATGTACGGATTGCGCGCGATATTCAAAGAAGTTTACCTAATATGAATCGAAACTTAGGAACAAACAGGAACGAATAAAATATAAAAGTCATATATGAATTTTGTATATACGTTAAAACTCTCTATCTACCTACGTGCAAGTTTCAAAACAAATAATAATTTCTAAAAGTTTTAATAATTCCTTAATAGCTTTATTATTTATCTCACTTTTTGTAAGCGTCTTAGTATCTATGAACGTGTATATACACGTTATATTCTCATTCAAACTGACATCAGACTCCTGGATCTAAGCCAAAGTCCGAGTTACACATCTTCTGATCGACGTCGATCCATCACGGTCACAGATCCAATAAAAACCCGCATATCCACCCCTCATCGCCCCTTTTACGCCATACGACACGCATCAATAGCAGACGCAAGAACAACGCATTCGCCAGAAAGAAAACGAAAAAGAAACGAACAAACGAAGAAGACTAGACGGTAGGAAGAAAGAGGTTGCTGGCAGGTTCGAAAGAGAGAAGCCGCGTGGAGAGGCAGGAGTTGGAAAGAAGCGAGGGCCCGCCGCTTCAAAGGACTATAAAAGGCTTAATCCTGGCGGCAGGAGTTATGTACGCTTAGAAGGGACGCAGATAGAATTGCGGTGGTTTATAGACGCCGTGCCCTCCGGTATATTGCAATGTGGTTAGCGTCCTCATCCTCCTTGTCCTCCTTCGTCCTCCGTAGCCGTGCCTCCTCCACCTCTTCTTCTCGTTCGTGGGGTGCGCCGACAATGTGACATGCAATATGGTAATCACCGTGGAACGCTCCGGGGCCCTATGTGGATGCTGGACGTCGTGGCGCGGCCTCTGAATAGACTTCCCGGGGCTCACGGGAAAGGAAGTACGACAGGCCAACGACATACGTCCCCTTCTTGTCCCCGTCGCCCTCAGTCTACGCTCCGTGGCACACGCGGCGTATGAATCACTGACAATTTTTTCGTACCGGCGAATTGCTTTCCTTCGCTACTCGAAAGATACCAAGTTTTGGGTACACGGAAACATTTTGATATTTGGCTTGGTATAGATAAGGCTATGTACGTTGAGTGCGAGTTCTGACGAGCCAGAGCAACGTTTTTCTTCGTCGTCTCAGGATATACAGTTGGACTAATTACTAAAATTGCGCAGCAAAAGCACCAAAAAATATATTATATTCGGTGCAAGGCAGCTATTATTATTTTTATTTGACAATCTAAGGGAATGAGCGTCTCTGATTAATTAATTACAAAATCGCGACTTCAGAGCAATCATTATTTAGGTTCTTATGAGTGTACGTATTTCGAGCATTAGATATTTCAGAACACGCATAAACTATGACCACAGCTTAAGGTTTCTTTTTCCATCCCCAACGCCAAATTATCACGTGGCATATATACACCACCTTTCTTAAATATTTCGACACTTTCAAATTGGTGCAAATACATAAAATATAGGGTAAGCTAAAACCTTCTCGTTTTTTATATTTTCTCTCGTCGGATTTAAAGGACAGGATATTGCCTCATTCTATCATTGTACTAAGGATTAATGATGTATCATAATTTACAATCACAAGCTTGATCAAAGTTTGCAAAGCAAAGTTCAAGATTGAATTTTAAGTTCAGGTGTTGAAGTTCAGGTGACTCGATAACTAGGGTTCGATAACCCTAACCGACTATATATTTTATCTCCGAAGTCAGTGGTTATCAGAAAATAGCCAGTCATACGTACACAGACACAAACGCGCACATGCACTACATCAAGGTAGTATTTGAACATATCCTACAAAACTTTTACGTCTATATTTTAACGAGACACGATTATTATATCGATCAAATTTGAAATGAAACTGAGCATGTACATAGAAGACACGCGTCAAATATATATTCGGTAAAAAATTAATATACAACACCTAAGTGTATAGTATCAAAATAAGTATTAAGTATGATTTCACCGAATATTGAAGTTTACTGATTTAGCGTACGATTGACCATTTAAATACCTTATAATTTCTATATATATCAGTATTTTCAGACTTGTTTCAAACTTTTCCACTGTACCTAATCGTAACGATCGAGTTCCGTTCGCAGTGACAATGAAATTTCAAAATGTTTCGTATAACACACACAACATATTCGTAAAAGGTGTCTGCAATTGTTCGAAATAAAAAGTTCCTTCAATCTATATAAATGTCGTAATCGAGCGTAACAGACAAAAGGGATGGTAGCGCGTATGGCCGCGCCCCCTTGCCTAATACGAAATTTCTATTTGCCTCGAAAGTGGAAGCCAGCGAATGGTTAACGATGTATGTTTTCCACATTCCGGTGAGTAAGGCTGCACGCGACGCATTAATCAGCCTCCTTTGTGCGTTTTCGCGAGCAGACCGCAAAGGAAAAACGACGATATCGGTTGGCCGTCATCTATCCTTTTACAGTACAATCGCCGGCGCCGCGCAAAAATTAAAAGGAAGTCTCTTAATTCGTGTACCACAATTTTTCATCGGTGGCGAGGACCGCCAGTAAAACGAACAATCGCGTATCCGGGATCCGAGCAACGCCACCGACCACGACAATGAGAAGGCGTTCCCGGAAAGCCCGCGAAAAGCAAGCACGCGACACGGGCCTCGAACAGACAACGCGTAAGTACTTACTTATACGCCATCTGCGTATGTACGTTCCTGGGTACACGTGGTGCGTGAATCACGGGACATTTGTAGCCGCCAGTGTGTTACGTTCCTCCGACGGTCGCGACCACGCGAATATCCAAGAATGCGAGTCTCTTGACTAATTTCGCTGGTATACTTAACGATGTATAATATTAGGTTGGCGCGTATGAAATGCACTTTCTTTGGAAATTAAATTTAACGGATCAATAAGAACCATTACCACGTTCGTAGGATTGTATTATTTTAAATTAAAATGAACAATGAAATGGAGAAGTAACGCTGTAGTACTACAATTCCACACCATCTGGTTTATATCGAGTGTTGTACATATTTTACACACTCGTTATGTGATCTCATCGACGACGGATAACAGCGCGAATGTATTAAACGTTGTCCTATCATCGATTATAAATATACCATTTTTATATATATTTACTATGATAAGGTAGGCGCATAAATATTGAATTTTACGAAGATCTGTATTAAAAATATCTCGGTAGACGTTAGGAATAATCAGAGTATTCTTGCGATCAATTTCACAATTATTAATTAAGCGAAATGATCTTGTGATTTCTTTATATGACTTTAGATTTAGATATGAGTCTAAATTCCACTTGGATAATATTGTATTGCATAATTATTGCACAAGACACTGTAATGAGTTTAGTCGAAGAATTTTTAAATCCTAGAAATGATAATTCTTACTATTTTGAAATAACGAAACGTACAACTATTGCGACTAGCTGTGAAAGAAGTAGAATAAAGTTAGTCCATGTCAGACAGATCGAAAATATAATAAATTAAATCAGTCTAGTAGATGGTTATAAATCCACAAAACAATTAATCATTGATATATATTTATCTGATAACATTCATCTAATCTATATACGTATGATATATATATATATATTCAAAAGTCTTTTTACGGCAGCTGTTTTTTAAAGTTTCTTTTATCCGCTATTAGATGTCCTTCTCAAATTTGAAGGGAACAACCGTGTCCTATATAAACAAAACCAAGTATTTATCAAATACAAGCGTACTAAATGCAAGTGTAATCCATCGTTTATAAATTACCAGTTTATAAGGTATTAAAGACTCTTTATACCAGGTAATTGCAAAAAATAAAGAACTCTAGATCTCCGTGACCGACGTGCGATTGTTCGCGTAGTGGAATATCACGCGGCGAATCATTTCTAAGATGTTGCTGGCGATGTCGCAATGGCGGATTTACCTCATCCACCAGCACGACATTTAGATCGAAAGTCCATCGAATGATCTCGTCTCAGGATGATTAATTCGACTCATTACCAGTGAGTAATCACTATTATTATCCACGTGTTCTATGTTGCCCGGTTTTGTTCGCCCACGAACCTAGCTGGACCAGTGCACGCAATAGTACGGAAAACGGTGTTTGCGAAATCGATCAGGAAGAAGTAGCCTTTCACGGGAATCCGTCTGATAGACGAGACCCGATCAAACGCACGTGTGATTCTTAGAAGAAACATCGTTAACTGAAAAACTATTGACGACGCAAACTAACGATGTTAAGTACAAGAAATTTCGTATTTTGGCAAAATTTTTGCTCTTCTCATGAAACACTCGAAGACAGAACAGAACGATATATGAAGAAGAGATGGGAAAGGAAGATAGGTATAAAACAACTACATCGTCAAATATAAACTCCTAGATTTTTAGAGATTTTTCTACGTGTTTTTCAAAAAGTTCAAGGATAAAGTAAAAATGATGCATAGAATAAAACACGAAGGAGGAAAAGATACCTTAAAGAGACATTCGTCGAGCAACCATCAAACATCGAAGAGAGGAACGATATGAAACAATAGTGAAACGACTGTAAGCAATTTTATCACTATCAAAATATTTTCGTGAATTGGAAACGTAAAAGTTGATTAATCGCAGTATAACAACGTAAACGTCATTTTTAGATTTCTGTAATTTACAATCAATAGAACCAAATATACGAACATCCCTTTATCGAAGGAAAGATTAAATTTTGATAATTAGGATGTAAATAAATCAATAAAAAATTATTTCGTGCGCTTGATTACTTAATAGCTTGATTAATATTACGATAAAGTTATGGAGCAACATTACCAGATAAACAATATATAATATGTACATGGGAAAAGAAAAAGCACAAAACAATTTCATGTATGTTTGTATCTATTTGTAGCAACATAATAACAAGATATAACGTTATAATAAAATATTTATGATGAATATAAACATTTCAATTCTTGTAATACACCTTAATACGTTATAAACTCCTAATGCCCGTCCAGTTTACTGTACACGAGCCGAGCACGATGACGATGGGAGGGTACATACACGCGTTTCTGAAGGATGATTCTGCGTTTCGTAATAGCCTTTCGAGACCTGTCACACTACGCCACGTGTACGGCTAAATTTATTTGCTTCTGTTCGTCGTATATTGTACGGAAACAAATGATTGTCATTATAGGTGTAGAATTGCCTTATTGTCTTTGAGCATGAAAAAAAGATTCGACCGATGGGATTAATGGACTAGGAGTTGATCTCTGATCTTTCGTTTGTCGGATAGTCACTCTATTAGTTAGACTATTCGTTTACGACCTCCATTGTTCGAAATGATAGAAAGATATTCTTATTCGAGTAAGAGAATTTCTTTTCATAATAGGAATTTAAGCTTTCGATGTTCGAATACGTAGGTGTGGTTTCCCAGTATGTGATAAATGACCTATCTGTACATTTTATAGTTACTTGTGTCAGCTAAATAGCTTGTTTATTGTAAATACACAATTTGATTACATTTACTTTTATGTTAGAGGCAGATGGATCATCGATGTCAGTTGTAATATTTCTGCAACGGGAATCTGGGCATAGTTCAAACTATGAAAACAAGTTTCACTTCCATGAAATATATGTACAGGTTTTGTATGTAAACTAAGAATATTTTCATAAAAGGATAAAAAAATTCATTATACACGAAAAGGCATATTAAATACTGATCGCGCATGTTGTAGAAAGTTTACGAAGCTTATTTTACAAAATTTTCTGCGTACCAATAAATAAGAAACTCCTACGTACTAATTATCGTATCTTGCTGCTACTAATCTTTCAATTAATTTGAAAAGAATAAGATTCGATGAAGGATCAACGATTAATTCTTACGAATATTTTCGTATTATAAAAATGGACAGTCACTTAATGTATGAATAAAACAGCAATTAAAACCGCAAATTTACATTTATTAATGAACAATCTTCAAATCCTAACTGCTTCGTAAATCATATTACCTTCCTGTACTCTTGTACGAAGCAACGATATGGTCTATTAGGCATACAGCGTAAACGAAAAGGCTTCTTGTCACTAGCTGTCACCGATCGACGAAACTCGCCGAGTACCTGCGTCCCGGTAGAACACACGGAGCCAGAACACAAAAGTCCCGTTGCGGCCGCTGAGGAGCGCGTAAGTCCTTTAAGCGTAGTTAGAATAACAGAGCACAGGGGTCAGAAGCACTTAGAGAAGCGTGACTGGAGATGAATTTATAATGACCTCCTGACATGCAACAAGAGGCATCGCTTCCGCAGAAATTCACCAGAGATTATCCAACTCTCCGTTGCTCGAACGCAACAAGATCAAACGGCGGCCGGTTTGAAATCGTTCGTCCGATTCCTCCAGCTCGAACACGCTCGCGGAAGTACGTCTCACTTTCTCTCTCTCTCTCTATCTCTCTCCCTCTCTATCTCCCTCCAACGAAATAAACAAGAGAAAACAAGCAAGACAAAAAGAACATCCGAACGATCGAATCGCGCGAGCCATCCAACCGTTGCATCGTCGTCGACCACCATAACCGTGATCGAAGATGAATTTATAATGACCAACGAACGCGTAGCGGTTGACCACGTGGACCTAGGCGGAGAGGAATAGCTCCCAAGGGAGGATGTATCGCGATGATCCCGAGAGACCGAGATCCTCTTTAGCAGAGAACAACTCTCCGCTAAAGTCAGTCTTTGCTCGCGAAGCTTTGTGGCTCCTATACACAAGATCAGATTCATACAAATGCAATCACGACGTAGAAGTCGCGGCAGATGAGACTTCGATGCGGCGTGGCGTACGCTCGCGAGACGACCGCGCTGACTGATCGTGCGCATTTTTCAGCGGCTCACGCGGTGCGAGATCCAATCGCGTATTAACGTCGACACGACCGGAACACCCGTGGTCCGATTCGCCGACGATGCACCGGCTGCCCGATTTATCCAAGCGCAGTCCCATCGCGGACCTGTGTGCATGCGAAAGGTCCCGGTGCACGCGATGAATGCGGATTGCACCGGCTACCGCGACTAGGTTGGGCTTCTAGCTTTCTGGAAATTTCTTGTTTGCGGTGGATTGATAATCTGTTCACGGCAGTCGGGGTTGACCGTGAGTAGATAAAAAGGATTTAGATATTGTAATCTGCAGCGCGTGCACGCGATATATGTTACAATTTTATCAAAAGGAAAGAACTGTAATTATTAATATAATTAATTCCATAAATTGAAAAATGGAAGAAAGTTGATATTAGGAACATTATATTCGATAACTGATTAGAACAATGGCGATTAACTAGACAAATTATTTAAAAAGATATCAAAATGCCCCTATTTTCAATTTATAACGTCATTCGTGTAAAAAATTGTCACGTTTGATAATTCTGGCGCTTGCATTTCAATGAATAGCTTACGTTCAGATAAAATTCGAAAATTTCAAAACGTCTTTAAAAGCTGATGTTTAAATTTTTCAAAATGTGTCATTCATTTATTTACCAAGTCGATATACTTTGGCACGTTTCATGAAACAAAAATTTGTTCCTTAATTCGAAATTTTCCTTTCCACATAGAAGCAAGTGGATTCGATTTTGAAGGGGCGTGTTCGAGCAAGGTTTCTTGCAGAGAACGCGTGCACTCTCGTATCTATCTATATATATATAGATATATAATTGCAGCAGGACACGAAGGCGTGATGGATCGACCGAAACGTAGGAGCGTGTAATGTAGCGTGAGCCGCGGCCTTTTACATGTCAGTAACTTGGTCCGATGTTGGCGAGCTTGAAGAATGACTGCCGCCAAGGTATTGGTTTGTTTCTTCAAAATTTCGACAGCTGATTAATACGATCGCGAGTGTTTCTGAGAGGACGATTCTACCGCGCAAACGCCAGTTCAAATGATATTCGACACTTTGTTCGCGTATTCTAATAGCATCGTTTATGGCCGATTGTAACTTACCACGTCGTTTCGCTCTCTTCTTCGCGAAATGTGAAGGACTTCGATGCCAACGAATAAACACGGTCGCTTTGGACCAACGAGAAAAGTAAGCAGAAGGACATCTTAGATGTCAAGAGTCTTGGTAGGTGGGATGTCCAACTTCTCATAGGTCAGCTTATTTATAAAGTAAAATAAATCTTTGTTTTATCCATAAGTTAGTTGTAAGAATTGAAAGTACTGACAAAACGAATAGACGCGGAACTTACTCGAAAATATTTCCATAGGAAACATTCCAAATGAAACATTCCAATGCAAATGCAATTAATATAAATTGTATCATGAAACATGTAACTGAGAGATAAAAGAACGTGGAATGTAATCAACGGATAAACTAAAAGTTTAACAGAAATGTATCATCGTCGTTGTCATATGCCTGCCTTATGACTAAAAATATGTCGAAAACATATTTCGAAAATATCAAAATAATCCTTAAATCATACCAAACATACTTGCATCTCGATACCGATACATTAAATGTCTAGATATCAAGATTCATACAAAAAATGAAAGAATGTAATAATATCCATAAACCTCAACAGCGATCTTCAGCGATAAATGGCCAAGAAATTAACAATCATAATTTCATCGATCAATAATCTCTAATAATTTCGTTAAACCTTTCGACGAGATAAACGGAGAACTTTGGATGACTTTCACAATCCACGTTAAAAAATCTTAGAAACCGAGCAGGGCGCTATCTGATGCACCGAAAGAGCTCGATGGATGTTTAAACCATCGTCGATGCACCTTCAGCAGTTTCCTGATTTAAACAATGACTGGCTCTCTCTCCTTTATAGTCGACAGACTATCGGAGTCATCGGTAATCACGTTGTTCCCGTCTTTGCGCATTCAGAAGCTGATTAATCCTGACCGACGTCGGCGAGGAGAAACAACCGTTTCCACGATTAATCATCCATTTGACAAATCATCCATATTCGAATATATTTTTCTACCGATATAATTACGAAACTGAATGAACCAAACATCGCGTCGTTGCGTTAATAATAGTATTTGACTATCTGGATACCACTTAATCTTGCTCGTTTCGATAATGCACGGTGTGATGATTTTTGACTGCGCAAAACAACGTACGAACGTGATCGTGTTTCTACTACTTGGTGTTATTTCCGTGGCATATTAATTATTATCCAAGATGCGATTAATATAACGCGATAAAATATATTTAAGAACAAATGACATAGAATCTTCGACGAAATTTGATTTAGTGAAACATGATTAAAGGGTATCGTTTTATCAGATAATTCTATATACAGTGCGAATTTTTCAAGTTTTTTGGTTAAATGAAAGGTATCGTTGAATTCCAGTATATACAGAGAATATGAAATAACATAGAATTCGCGTTTAATCCAAGAATTTACGATGCGTTTAATCACTGAACATTTAGGTTAATTTAAATACTTTACCCTCATATCACCCTCTATATCAATTTGATAAATCGCTATAAATGTAAGAGGGCAATGTCTATATTCTGCGCGTTATTATTTGCGAACGACGTGAACAACTATCTACTCCAATATCCCAACATGTTCTTTCATTTTCAATTCGAGAATCTGCAAACTATCTACATTCTCTTTATATTTATTTCGTATCATACCGCCGATGAGTACCAAGGTCGATCGATATCAAAAAGAAAATTAAACTCAGAAAATGAGCAAGTCCTCTGTCTACTATCTTTTTCGAACACTCATACAACGTCCAACAGCCAACATCCAATACAAAGACGTCCACAAACTCGGCCATTTAATTAACCTCGACCAGCACAAGATCAGAATCAAGAGCTTTGAAATTGAAAACGCGAGAACCATCATATATCCGGCAGCTTAGTAAATCTATCCCCTGAGAGAACGATTCGCGAGCGAAATTCAAGTTTCACATGGATACTCGCCCACTCGCCAGCTAAATCTGGCTCAGGTTAATGGCGGAGGGGGGGAAAATGAGCATCCTGACAACTGTTCGACAGAATAATCGTAATTTATCCGCGGAGTTACTTGCCGTCAGGATCTCTTTCAAACAGGCCAAGTCATGAAAATTCATAACCGCTTCCATCGTCATAATCCGACGCCACTCGACGAGATGTCACCGTTCATTTCGTAGTGCCGTCTGCTCGTTATCATCGGTCCTTTATTCGTGTCTGTCAGTGAGCCGACTCGAGCCATCGTTTCTGCTGAATCTACGAGCGGGACGAGCTTCGTAAAACGTCTTCGAGTTCCTTCTCATAGCTTTCGTGCTCCTCGTTTGAATTCGTACACGCGGACATCACGAGCATTCCGAGGCTGAGAAAGAAAGGAGAATGCTAGAAAACCGAGCAGCGTTTCGCCGTCCAAAGCAACAGTCGTCCAAGGGGTTAAAGGTTTAGTGGGCGCGTTTGCTGTCGATTCCAAGTGTATCATTGAGACTTGATCAAAGTGTGCCTCGTGGCTGTTGCTTGTAATGGATGTTGGGTAATTCTAGACTTCCTAATGAGTTGCTATGATTGCTTTATTTCGTTTGAACTGGGATATCTTGTTGATTGCCTGCGAGAGCAATCTTTCTTTCACGACTTGGATCTGTGCGATTATGGTGCGTTGGATGATTTTGTAATGAATTTTGAATGAAGTACAGACGATCACGGAAGCGTACATACACTTGTAAGTAAGAAAAGTAAAAGTAAAATAAGAAGTAAAAAAAATTATTTTACAACTTGCGCGTATTAATTTTATTTTGTATATACGTAGATGTAATAAATTCGTTAAATATACGCTCAAGTTTAATTAATGCAAGATTTATAGCAAAAATATTACTGGAGCTAATGTTTTGTTATAACACGTGAAATTGAAAAAAAGCACGTAGATTTTTATAACCGACTGTACATCCTGTTACGTTTCTTTTGTTCAGCTGAAAGTACGAAGATTAACTTTTGTATTAAGCTTCACGCAACGACACGCGAAATGAATTAAGGTTAATTCATATTCCTCAAACACTTTCCTCAAGAACTATTTGGAGAGGAGCGTGAATTCATAGAACACGGTTGATTCAAAGGAAGAAACTTTGCATTGAGAGTAACATGGTATTATGTCACGACGTCATTAGTGTTTGAATACGATCTAAACATAGAATTTAGTTTTATCCAAAAGGATACATTATTCTACAACTGAAGTTTCTAACGTAAATGGCATCAATGTATCATAATGTAAGAACTACAAAAAAGTATCGAAAATGTAATAAATTTCTCGCAACATGTATTGAGATAAAAGTTCACCGGTAATGAATAAAACATGCCAAGTCAAATGAACGTTATTTGTCGATTCGAAGATTCGTTGTAACGCAAAAGTAAGTAAGTAGTAAGTAAATATAAAAGATTATCTCTGCCAACATCGAATTATGCAACAAAATTTTTCTGAAAGTCACGTTCCAGTCATTCGCGTGCTATAACGAAAAGAATAATTTACCAAGTTCTTCATTTTGTCGACGAAGCTATCATTTTTCCACAACTTTCTTCTACTCTTATGCAAATCACGTCGGTTTTCTGTCGAACTGTTCGTCATATTCGAAATGATTCGCATAGAAGCGAATGCAAACGACGCTGGCCCGTAACTAATTTTCCACTTCGTTAGAAATCGTCCGATTTCTATGCGATCGTAAATGGTAATCACTGGTGAAGCAATTGGAAACAGCACAACGTTGCTGGAGTAGCTACCTCGTTCCGAATGCCAGTGACTTCTATGGTATTACGCTTAATCGAAAGAACCACAAAACCAAAGAAACGATTGTTATCGTTGTCATGTCATAATCGTAGGCAATAAGCGACATTTGATACTGAAATAGAAGTATTTATTGAAATGGAGATTGGAATACGTAGAAATTGGAAACTCGATAGTGATATGCGACATTAGTGAGAATGTATTGACGAATAGTAATTGTAGACAAATTATTTTGTTTCATCGTGTTTGGTCGAAGAAAAATATTCGCGTTATTTCTAACAATCAAATAAATACAAACTATTTAAATTGTAAGTAGAGAGGAACTAGATTTGAGAAACTAGAAACAAAATATAATTTTGATTACATTTGTTCTTATTTTCGAAGGATGGTCAGATAAAATTATAAGGGCAATTTTCATCAAATTTTGACTGTATACTTTGTAATAGATATTAAATGAAACAAATATACATATTGATTTTCTATAAACATTTTCGAAAAAATATTACACGATGTTTAACAGATTTACCAAAACCTTACGTACATATAATGATTCGGTTTCTTTCGATGGATATGTCCTGTATCTAGTGTAGTCTAGTAGTTTGTTAGCAATTACTATCCAAAGTTTGATCGAACTTGCTTTCCTAAGTCCTGAGGAGGAATGTCAAGATAATAAATGATCGTAATTAAAGTGATTATAATGAAAATAAGTTTCTGCATCTGATCATTAATCATCACTCTACATCAAAATCGTCTGCCTATCTTTTGTAATTATGAAAGTAAGCAATCCGAAACTCATCAATATAACAGATTTAATAATACATTCTAGCGTCAAGGGACTGGAAATTCGGAGAATTTTGTCCAATTAACATTAATCTGAGAAGATACTTTTCTAGAATGGTACGTACAACCGAATTACTTGCCATCCACACTAAATCACGATCTCTTAGAAGGACGATGTTCCGGAAACTATGGTCAACACGTGTCGCGCATAACGTTCAACGAGATCCAAACGAATTGGAGACTCGAACCGTGAACATTAACAGTCCACTCCTTCCATCCGCATTCCTCGGCTAATTTTATTCTCTCGTAAGCGGCGTTCGCCAGTGATACCGCCTCGAGAACCCTGAAATTCACGCTCAACTCGTTTCTTTTCTCACGTGGTCTGTTGCTCGAACGGTAGGAGTCCCCTTTTGCCACTCTCTGACGAGCGGTTTACTCGCCTCCATAAAATTTCTGCGATCGCGGAGAGGAAGGTTTCGCGAGCGGCGAGAGAGACCGCAACGACAATCGTTTCGAACCGGCTATTCTCACGCCGTGCACTGCGGAACTCTGCTCGCCGCCTGTGTACCGACTCTCTCGAGTGCCGACTAATGAACACAAAACATGTCAACAGCCGTGGGAAGTCGACGGAGCGGTTTCGGCCAGCGTTTGCGCTTTAATCGAGCAGCTTGATGAGGAGCGTTCAAGAGTCGGTGTATCGCAGGCAATACCACTTACGTGTTCCGCATGAATGTACAACGTATACACTGTATAGATTCGTTGGTTTTGGACATTGCTTCGAATATCGTATTTAAATCGTATTTCATCGAGTTTTTGATATATTCGCTGTACGTACATTTTGTATATTTCGTGTCACAGTGATGATATTCTTCATAGTTTGCCAGGTGTGCTGTCTTTTATTTCAGGAGGATATATCACTATCCATTTTAATTTTGTATTTAGTTAGCACTATATTGCTACCGTAACATTAAAAATCTGAGGAATATAACGATTCCTTTAAGTTACATACTTCGATTAATACCAACATTGTCGGTCAACCGATGACTCCTTTGGAGTTATTGTAAAGTCTAATGCTGGTCACCGGTAACGTCAATTAAATCCAACATGTTAACGTATCGTCAAATATTTTCTTCTCTTTTGGTGAACTGTACTAATTGCAGATTTTAACAGATTTCTGGCGAACGAAGATTTATCAGATTTCTCGTAATTGAGGAATATATTCAAATATAATGACGTCAATAGAGGCACAGGATAAGCACAGGTCAGGCAAAAGTTGTAAATATGTCGAGATGCTGTTAAATTATTGGAAAATTTAGATTTTATAAGTACAGGATAATAATAAACGCGAGGAGAGTACAATATGAACGATACTATTCACAATTAATAGAAAGAGATACTGGAAAAGATGTACTTAAAACGTTCACGATACAGACTATACGAGTATATAATCTTCCTTTACATAAAATACCTCGAACAATTTATACATATAACAGAATACAATTTCATTAGTTGTTCAAAATTTGATACTATATATATATTTATAAATAATAATAATACCTCGAACAATTTATACATATAACAGAATACAATTCCATTAGTTATTAAAAATTTGATACTATTGTTTAGTCGTTTTCCACTTGGGAAGAGACAATAAGTGAATATTTAAAGAGCACAGAACCGTTTCTTCACTTTAATTGCCGCTTGGTACTTCGGAGATTAGAATTATCTATATACAGTGGTCTATTCATGGCGCAACCCGCAGCCAACCTCACAGTATATTCACCTCCTGGTTTATTTGCCGATATAATTGCCATCGAGGCGAGCCATTCTCCACACCTGGTGAAGTGGCCCATACCTTTGATACTCCGTGGTTGGACCTCACACACCAAGCCTTCGACCCACACGAATTTAGCGTACGATCCACGGAAGCATGCAAAGAATTACTATACAGGACGTTTAATCTCGCCTTCTGCTCTCTCGGTATTGCCGAAAATTTGTGGTTCGTTTTGACAAATATCTTAAATTGCGAGCGAACATGGAAACTAATTAATTTCTATCAACTGCTGGAAAGAGATATATAACAATTTAAACAAAGAAGAAGTAGTAGAATATTACATAAACGAAAACTTTGCTGTAAGTACTATATTTGATATCAAACGTCGATACGTTTCATTTGAAATAAACGTAGAAAACAAGAGTATAGAATAACGCATCATCTCAATAAATAGGTTACTTTTATCTTAACAATAAGTTAGAGGAAACAATGTTATTTTATGTTAAAATCAAATAAATAAAACAAGATATGAAATAGAATAAAAAATTATTTCATTCGATAACTAAATTATGGATTAATTCGTCATAAGAAAAATCATTCTCTCGTTCAAATAAACTCACTCGTAATTATTTCAAAATAACATCTTGCTAAACAAGATAAATCGTTTAAATAAACATTCCTCAAATATTTCAATTCAATAATACGCAAACCTGTTCGACGTATCTAATAGCAGAACGTTTTTTTTTTTAAATTATAAAACATCTTTCAAGAAGCGCGCCATTAAAACTATGAATACTAATAAAGGAGAATATTCCATTATATGACTATAATTTTCAATAATAATCAATTATAACCGTCGATAAGTAATCGCTGTCATAAAAGAATATTTCAATATTCCATTACAAAATATCATCATTTTTCAAGCGTACCGCGAGATTAAGCATGGAAAAGCTAACCATAAACGTGTTATTCAAATCGTACGACACGATATACCGCAAGGATCTAGGATCTAGAATGCGCAACCGCACAAATGTCGCAACGATTCCTCGCAGCCAGCGCGCATATTCACACGTCGTAAATCCAAAGAATAGTAGCCCGCGCATATCCCAAGTGCAACCGGTCATCTGGAAGTTCGTAAGTCACTTCAATCAGCTAGTATCGCCGGACATATCGCGAAGCCAGCTTCGTTAAGCACAATGCATACGAATGCAAGAAATATCAACCACTGTAGCCCACCTAGTGCTCAGTCATGCGATAAATTTCAAGCCGTGGCAAACGTAAAAGCGAACCGAGAAATACTACTGCAAAAGGAATCGCCTGACAGAGAATGCCCGCTTCTAAGCAGCAGCCTTTAAAAGTTTATGGCCGATCTTTTATATCTTTTAAGCAAAAAATAAATTATTCTTCCAAAGAGAAAATTATACGAAAAGAATAATATTCTCGCTCGTTAGAATGGAATAGATATCTCCGTTGAAAAAGATTCTTCTTATTTATTAATAGTAGTTTCTATGAATTATCATCTACGTATCTTCCCTTTTCGTCATCGTATGTTGAAGTATCTTTTTAAAAATTCATGGATTTTTTATGATTCTATGAAAGAACAAAGCGCTCAAGTTACGATTATATTTTAAAATGAAAATTGGATTATTTGCAGTAAAAAAAGCTAATGTTGGAAATTCTCCGTTTTGAGAACGTTTTTTTTTTCCTACTTTAAGGATTGCTGTTTTTTAAATATTATTTGTTCAAAGGAAGTTTCAAGTTGACAGGGTCACATACACAAGAATACAATATATCCCCTTCAAACTTTTCATCTCCAAAAGATGAAAGAACAGACCAATTGCTCAAGATAAACACCAACAGCGGATGAACGCTTGTTCTTAGCATCCAACAAATTTCTGCCAGTATCCACAGTCTCAGAAATATATAAATCCCCGTAGAAAATCGACGCTCCACATTCTGCTAACAGCTTATCGAAAACCACTGACATTTTAGAATTCCATGGCAGCGAATAAGAAAGAAACGCAAGAAAAAAAAGAAATAAAAATAGAAATTCTCAGAGGCTCTACCCGCTATATTCCTGTTCGTTCTCTTAACTAAGCTACCGGTCTCGCGAGCAGATATAGACATTAAACGTAAGTATAGGCATTGGAAATAAGTCGTCGTGCGCGCACAGCACTCGCAGCAAGATTATAGAGTCGCGCGCGCAATAAAATAGCTTCGCACATGGACACGCACCAGGTTCTACGTATGCGCGGTAAAGGCTTCCGGGTCATCGGTCGACGAGGACAAGACGAACCTCAGTAGAGAGGTCCTCGAGGAAAAGTAATGCCTCTTGTACGAGAGCGTCGAGCTTACGAGAGTCAAGGAAATGTAATAAGCAACTGGCAGACGTACCTACGTACGTTACTGTTCATCATTCTGGATGGTGAACAATGATGTTTCACTTCTTCCATCAGACGAGGACAATTTGTCCGGCAAAGGATCCCATCTTCCTTGTTCTTGGAACGGGAACGTTCATACGCGTTCGTTTCTTCTTGTGGGAAACGAGTCGAGGAAACCATTGATGTTTTGCGAATTCGCGTGAAATTATGAAGATCAGAGGCAAATTGTGAAATAAGAAGATGGTAATGATTTTTTTTTCTCATAATAGCAATGATTTGTTTCTATTATGAGCGAAGGTAGCAATAGATGTTTTGTGAAATTGTAGCCGGTCAATGAGAATAATCGAGGGAATTAGCTGGGCAATGAGTCGAAGAAGAGATTCGTGTTTTGCGAATTTTGACGGAATTAAATATTAATAATTTTGCAGAAGATGAAAAGATATTACGTTGAACAGTCAAGTTTCTGTAGAAAGAAGTTCTGTAGAAGTTTCGTGTAAATCGTACGAGTGGGCAATTTTCTTATATTTCAAATTTTTTGCATTTAAAAGTGTTGAAAGTTACATACGAATCCAATTCTATTACGAACAGAGGCATGTACGCTACCACTCAAACATATCCGAAGATATACCGAACCTGATTACAGACCCAGAGACAAAAATATCGACAATGATTTTATTTGTTACGATCATTACACAAATTGATCCTCAAGACTCGATTCTCTCGTTAGCTGAAATAACATACTGATACTGCAAATAGGCATATTCGCTTCGAAATAATATGACTTACCCTCAATGCTACAATTTTTTACGATTATGAAATGACATAAACATCCCTAAATATTAAAATAAATTTTGATAAAACAACATTTGCCACGTCCAGTTTTTCAACTTATGATTAATTTGACATCTAAGCGACTCGGATAAAAGTGACAAAAAAAGTTACAATCTTCGGAAATAAATTAGCTACAACTTCATCAAGCTTCGTATCAACAAGCACGTAAAGGAGTCGAATGATGTGACTAAATTCCTCGTAACGATAAACCGCGGAAGACCGGTGTTGGTTAAACAGCGGCTACCTATGCAATAATCGTCCCCCTAATTGCATCCGTTGGCACGGTTTCTCGTCGAGTTTCCCCCGAACGGTGGATACCGGCGATTTCTGTATCGCGAGCCGTAAAGCATGATCCTGGCCGACGATAACCGACCATAGTATTCAATAATCTTGGAGGCGCGGGCCGTTGGTCGGCTGACCGATGATCGCGGCCCAGGCCAAGATTAAAGCAGACAGTGATTTTACGTCTCTATGAAGCGCCGATAAATCCGCATCGGGGAGGCAAGCAAACGAGGGTGCTTTAGCCAACAACGAAACACTCGCGAACCAACCGAAAGAAAAAGGTGAACAAAAGGAAAAGGAGGAGGAGGGGCAGAATGAAGAAGAAGAAGAAGAAGAAGAAGAAGAGGACGAAGAAGAAGCTTCATTCAGGTTCCTCGAGGCTCGATTATCCCCTGCAATCGAGATGACCCGTGGTGCCTCGACGACGACCGTAACGATCAACCTGGATACGCTTCCTGCAACCTCGGTAGGTGGAAAGTTCACGGCCAGAGATAACTGATTGCTTTTGCCTCGCGGATGGGACCTAACGGGACGAACAATCTGCCTTAGACCCGGCAGGGTGAAGCTGTTTTCACGAAAAAAAAAAAGATAAAACAGGGAAAAAAGAAAGAAAGATGGGCCTGTGCATGCTTGCGTGGTAGATAGGCGTTCACGAAGAGGAGGATTCGGGGGAAACGAGCGGTCCGCAGCCTGGTATCGGGTTGCAGCGTGAAAATTGGAAGATCCGCGTCACGCGTGTCGGCGGTAAGCGTTGACAAGCGGTAATTTCCTGGTATTAGCTTGGTACCTACGAGCTGTCGAAAAGTCGTGAACAACAGCCGCAGGGGATGTATGCATCTTTCGAGGCGAAGGAATTGAAATTTTTGGTTTCGAATGTGGAGGGTGCTCGTGAGGATCAGACGATAATAACGAGTCGGTGGCAGAAAATTTTTGGAAAGGACGAAGAAACTTGGACCAGCGTATTAGAGTTTACAATAACTGGTTTGTAAATTTGGAGTATGGCGATCGGAATCGTACGAAGTTTGCAATTTTTTATTTACATGCAATTATTGCAATTGTTGCTGTTGCAAACGAAAGAATTAGTCCTATTTTGATCGTCGCGATTGTTAGATGATATTCATCATATATTTAGATATTCTAGTTTCTCATATTTTAAAAATGAAATAAAATTAAGATGCAATAACTACATAAAGAGTTCGTGATAAAATTAAAATAAATTAAGATGGTCACTACATCAAAAACAATAATTAAATCAGTCGTACGGCAGACACTGACATTGGTCGATTCTCTCAGTTTAAAGATAAAAAAATAATGACGTTATAAACATTTTTTTCTATATGATCTATGCTATCTTCTTATGATAAATGAATTTGTGGAAGTGTCATCCGTTTCTTGCGAAATTGAACATTAATCGTATGTCCGAGTAATGAAATTGCAAAGCGTACAAGTAGAATTGATTAATTTGATCTCTGAGAAACTCAAATATCCATACTCTTTCAAATCTCCTTTATATTGATCACTTTAGATATTTATCTAAATAACATCTGTTAAAAGTAACATTTAACATGTTGAATAAACGAAGCAGACACAACATGGGATTTTAGTGAGATTAGTGCAAGCCGACGATAAACGATGTTGATACGTCAATCCCTTTACCGAAATCAACAATGGTTGTTGCAGTAACCAATTCCTGATCCTCCTTTCTCTATCGAGATCTATCGATGTCGATACACCGAGATACCCCGGTAACCAAACGAGCATCGTGTATCGCGATAAACTCGTTCGAGCCATTGCAAAGCAGGAATAACAGGGTTTCGCGATCGGCTTTCCGAACCCGACCATCCACCACGTCGAAGTTGCATTGTAACTATGAAAATTCGCTTACAATACTAATTGTAATACGTGTAACTTTTGTTTAACGATGAGTATGTCACACGATAAATGTAAAACCGAGTCATTAAAATACCGTTTTAACTATTTCTGAATTATTAACCATTCGAATTTCAAATTCCATAAATATTTTTCTTCTTATTGCTTTTTCATAACTGAAGAGATATTATAGACTTTGTAAATTTTTGAAAAAGAATTGGTCAAAAAATATATTTTTACTACGTCTTCGAGATAAGATTTTCATAGTCAACATTGAATCGTCAACGTCAATATTTGCCTGACTGGGAAATAATATTTCAAATACAGAATTCCAAGTACACGTAAATTCCCAAAAAGAAACACGGCACACGTACGACCGTCTAAATTTCTCAGAACTTTTGTTCCCACGCAGAACTCAAAGATACAACGAATCGTGGTTACTTCTCCCAAAAACCTTGAATTCTAAATTCATAACTATTCGTATACATTTCAACATACATGTATCATAATAATCAAACAGATCAATCTTTGTAATATTATTAATGTCGGAAGTTATTATATCGTTTTAGAGGAATCATCAAAATTGAATACTAGAATCTTCTCTAATATATAACTACTATAATTTCTTTGAAACATATACATAGATTCATAGAATCCGAAGAATGAAAGGTACATTGTTAGTTTTAAGAAATCATTCTCTTTCATCCAAGATCTTCTTCGCCTTGTCAAACTTACAGGTAGCTAAGAAATTGTCTAGTAGTGCAACACAAAGGCGTACCAAGAAATTGTTCTCTTTAAAGTAAAAAAGAAGCAATTAATTCGTTGGCTCGGTTTTTAATCAGTAGATGTAGCCGAACGACTTATAAATGTAACCACCTCAGTCAGTAACCAAGATAAGCGTGTCATCTCCTTAATTCTACTCAACTAAGCTCGACCGCTATTTTATTCTGCCTTTTTTATTTTGTCGTATAAAATATATTCTTTTACTTTGTATTTAATTTAATCGAAATACGTCAACGTAGATACGTCATTAGTTACGAAAATATAAAAACACGTTCAAATTATGAATACCTTTGGAAAATAGCTTATCGAGTACGGAATCACTTGGGGTTAGACTACAAGGGATACAAATTCATCACAGAAGACGATCCTATTACCAACCATTAGTATAAATCGACAACTTGTATCTCTTCCTTTATCCAACCCTCCCACCACAAACAACAAGTACTAACATCCTCCTACAGATAATATCGGAGATATTCAGCGATTTAATCGAGTGGCGAGTAATTTAGAAACTTGTATAGATACTAACCATGTGTAGATGCTAAACCTTCACCACTAACTACTAACTAGTCAAATCTGAAACTCAACTGTACCGAATACAGACACTTTCAACGCACTAAAACATTTTATAGTAAGTGGCTATTATGTTAAGCTCGTAAAAGCCTTTTTACGTACAAGCACAGTTTCTTTTCTTTTCTTGTTAGCCGCCTTATCGTTCTCGTATCATCCGAGCGGAGTGTAGAATTTCGTAAATATTTTGTGGCACACGGCAATTTTTCTCGGAAACAACGAACCGCGTTGGTGTTTGTCTATTTATCTTCGACTGTTTGCACGCCCGCATGCTGCAACGATGCAACACACTCGTCACGGCCACACAAGCGCGCGAGTTCACGCTCGTGTTTGTACCGAGAGCACGGAGCGGAGGCCAGGCAACGGCATTACGACGAAGGTGTATTGCAACATCCAGGTGTTTTGCAACGCGCGGCTCGATAGTCGATACGCCGTTCGCGCTCTTATCGGGGTGTCTAAAACCGCATATAGAAGCGCATTCAGGGGCCGTGTAAACACGCGCGAGCGTCCTCGAGATTCCGACATCGGACTGCGTAAAAACCGACCAGTCTCAGCACATACGATAGCCCTCTGTGTAAGCACATGGTATTCTGTAACATTCTTCGCCTAGTCACCCCGTTCCTGCTACGTCACAGCGATTTCTTCTTGCTGAGACATTGCTTGCTACTTTTTTTCTTCGACAATTCATTCAGCGTTAACGTGAGAATGGAATGAGATTGAGAAATGAATGGCAACAGAAATTTTTAATGGCGATTGATAGACGAGATATTTCCGTGAGTTCATATCTTTATTAACAGAACCGAAGAATAGATTCTGTATATTCTACTTTTACATGTATCTTATATCTTGTTTAGCGTTTTGGCACAAAAAAGCGTTTTGATTTCGTAACAAAGTATCGGTCTACAATTATGTCACAGAAAAGATCATAAAACTGACAATTATCTTACTTAAGTGATAATCTTTTTCAAAATTTAACATTCAAGAACAACTGTGTTGTGTGAACATAATGATAAATTGATAAATACCATCAATGATGCGTCGAAAACATAAATAAAATTAATTCGTTTGGAGAAACATCCCAAAGCAACAGATAAATAAATAAATATCAAATATTTTTTGCAAGATTTAAATGTCAATTCCTTTCAATATTTAACACTCAAGAATAAATCTGCTATATTTACTCATTGATACTATCAAGTGAGCATCGAAAACACAAGTGAATCTAATTCATTTGAAGAGACATCTGCTACATTAAACAAAAGTCGAATACTTTGCTTAAACGGCGATTTCTTCCAAATTTCACACTCGAGAATAACTATGCTCTATACTATATCTAGTTACACATTCGCGCCATCAATTATTCATCAAAAATACAAATGCTGAATTGCTTCGTTTAGTTAAACATTACTATCTTGCGTGCATAACTGTACATAAGTTACAGGTATACAATAAACGTGTATAAGCAAAAGGAATGCGTGGGCCCTAGCAGAAATAAATGTTGTAGCGCTCGTTGTTAACCTATCATGCAGTTAAGTTGAGAAATTAATACCAGGCACCGTTGAAGGATGATTGACGTGCGCCGCAATTCCTCCTGAACGTACGATAATGTAATGCAACACCGTGCAAACAAGATAGGGTACCATTAGCTAGGAGAAACATTACAAACAATTGCAACATCCCTTCGATACAGAATTCACCCGACAGCCGCGCTATTATTTGACTAAAACGCAAACGTTCCATCGGGGAACCGTAAATGCAATCACGTTTTTGCTGTTTCATAGACATTTACCTGGTTTGCCAACACCGCGTACATCGAACTGGCGGAGATGAAAATTCGTTTAACAACGAAATCGTGTACAGAATGGAGTAACGATCCAGCCAGTGAACGTGTACTGTTCGTTTAAGTAACAGAATGTACCGTGTTTACTTTATTAAAAATTCCCGTCTAACACGACCAATCTACTTTTCCCCACTCTTTTCACAAATTTAAGAATTACGTTATTACGTAATAATATAATAATAATAACTCTAGACATTCTCTCCTGAACATTCGCTTACGATCAGTCAAAAAAGTCTACGTACATTCGACTTGTCACGGAATCCTGTACATTTAAATACAGTACGGAATGATTTATGTTAATGTATTTTAAGAATGAATTCACAAAATCTAAAACATTTAAATCACAGGAATCTTCGAACGAAGTTACAGCAGAGATTATAAAACATTTGAGTCTATCAATGTCTAATAAGATGTTACATATAATGTTAAAATCCAGCTCTTTTATAATTTCATGGAGATATAACAGGCTTACGTACACTTTTGTGAAATTTTATTTTATACTTCTTTTACTTCTTTTTTCAAGTATGTATAATAAATTGCGTTAATCTTTAAATATATATCTAATTTCAAGTAGCCCTGTACGCTAATCTCACTGTCGTTTCAATGACATAAAATTGAGATATAAAAATGTACATATTAATAAGAATTCTTCCACTTTATTTGCGAGCTTAGGAAACATTTTAGCAGTGGAAAAAATACGATTGAGTTGAAAATGATTCAAAGAATGTAACAGGACTAATACAAAATTTGATACTAAAATATTACTAGGTCTAGCGTTTTTGTTATATTCCAAATTTAAGGAGTGTATCATAGACTTTTGCGACTGACTGTATATCCAAACTTCTATCCTGTCTACCCACATCCTCCAACACAATAAAATTCCATGGCGTTAATCGAGACGATCTAGCCGCGATCAAGAAACGTTATTCATCCGCCAAGCTTCACCTAACGAGGCGCCGGTGTCGCGAATATTTCAACGAAAGAATCGCGGATTAACCTTTGCCAACCGATAAATTGAATCCCCATTAATAGCTATAGAAGCGACCGTGATATATTCAACTAATAGACGGGTCAGAATCTCTCGGCCAACCAGATACGATCTTATACTAGAAACGCGTGTAACTTCCTTCTTTCTTCTCTATTCTATTATCTTGATTTCCCTTCGTCGAACGATCACCTCTTCACGAATAGAGCCATTACAAGATGCTTAATAGATAGGCCAAACACGCAGAATAAATTCAGGAAGCTGACCGAAGAGCGAGAACATCACAACAAAAGGGATTCGATGCGTTACTTCACGAGCTTGAAGGTCTGTGGATTGTTCATTTCGCTGTGGTGATTAAATTATTCAATTTTTAATATCATTTTTAAAAAGTTTATTGTGTTTTGATTGATATATATTTCTACTGTATATTTGGTAGGATTCAGGAAGAGTTATATTTGAATTTTCGTTAAATAATGAAATGATGAATTGAGCAAAAGGTGTTTTTATATTGCTGGAAATTAAATGCAGCAACCGAAGAAAAAGATGCAAAATTGATAGATCAAAGAAAAGTAGTTTTTGAAAGAAATAACGTTCGATCTTACTTATGAACAACCAGAAAAGATTCGTAAATCTCTATTGAAATGTTCAATCTTATTCATTTAATTCACGAGAGAATTGTCTGATTATCATTTATTCCACTTTTTGTAAAACTATTTAAACGATTACAAACTCCACACGTTTTACAGAGATTTGCAAAAGCTACTTGAAATAATATCGTGTTACAAACTATAAAGAATATTTATAAAAATAGTTGGCGAATCTAGCCGATAGATGGCAAAAGAATGTGAACGAAATAAATATTCAGCATATTATTCAATAAAATTCTAACCTTACATAAACGCACTGCCTAGTAATTATTCTTCGATTTCACTACAAACTTTCCAAACGATCCAATGTTTTGCTTCTGAATAAATTTCTAACAAAATATTTTACTTATATGAAATATTGAGAGTAAAAGTGATATTTACTCAACAAACTGAGCAATGTTCTGTCTAAACTACATGTAAACACGAAATATCCAATACACAAATGTCCAACAAATTTCGTTATTTGACTCTAATTTTAAGAAAGAAGAATCCTTCCATTCTTGTATTATCAATACGACACATTGTAATATATTAAATTAAATTATTATATATTAAAAATAAATATACCTTAACCTAAGTACATAGTTCTACTCCCAATATGTCATAATTCATTAGTTTATTATCTTGTTACATACCAAGACGCGTTTAACCGGACCTTCCGCAGAATTTTCATAATACCTGTTTTCTATATTCGTTCTTGCGATTTCCAGAGCCAATTAACTTTACGATGAATAATGTCAAATAAATAACTAACCAGGGCGGGCAACATCATTGCAAGCTATTATGGCGCGTTGGATGCGCGCGCATGTGTGTCCATGCTCGCTATATAGCTTGCTAGCACCGTTACCAGTGCACCGCGATTTATGCGCATAATTACGCCACGGTAATGGTTTAGATTACACCACTTATTGCGCGATTAATAACGCCGTCGCGTTAGCGCGCCGCGGGCTGTGATTTTGCTTGGCCGTCTCGAACATCCCCGGTTTTTCTTCGCGGCGCCACTGAAAAATCTATGGCGAATCTTTGAGAAAAGAAATGATGTTTAGAGGTTAGAAGTTTAGAGGTTACTTTTATAAAATAAATTTGAAAATTTGAACAGTGGATATTTTCTAAGAGATATGTACAGAATTATAGATATTATTTATAGATAAGATTCTGGTTAATTTGTGAATATCCTAGTCGAAAAATTCATTCTATGTTATATTTTATTTTTATGTTATTAACGATTCTTATATTTATCGAGCAACAGTTTGGGAGTTCTTTAGGACTAATTCTTAGGACCCACTTTCGAAAACGGTAATTTTTCAATATAACCGCAAAAATGTGATACTATGGAAATAAGATATATAGAATTTTATAAAAAGACGCTTTATCGGAAAATAAAAATATGTTTAAATACTTTACATAGCCACTTTATAATAATTATTAGTTTTAATTTATACGTGACCGTGTAAAGTCATTCTTGCATATTCGTAATTAAAGGAACGTACATTAAATACAAAATTCTTGAATGTTCTGACTAATGATCTCTTTCCTACGAATATATCTCTTAATGTAGGTAGGCTCTTCACTATCTTAACGTTTAAGATATGGAGCTGTTAGGAAGCCTTTAGTGATGAATCCACTAGCAGGCAGCTGGCAAAACGCACCGTCCCGTCTCCTGCCTTTTCTTTGTTTCGTTCTATAATGTATTTTGAACATTTCCGTTGTCTGTATAGTACGACGTTGACTTACTCGGCTCGTAATTACAGCTATTCTTATTTCGTGATCCTTATGTTATCCTGACCTACATATCCTCCACGAAAGTACTACTTAAATTATGATATCTTCTATCGCTGCTTCTCTCTAGTCGCCAGAGTACTTAAAATTTTTGAAACGCCCTAAATTTATTTCTTCGAATTTATCAGCCGAATCTGTGTAAATATCTAGACTTATATGAATCACGTAGGTTCTCATAAAAATCCTAAAAATAAGTCAAAATCTTCTAATTGTCTTCGTTTGTCAAACTATTGACAATCCAAAACTAAATCACCAAAGAATTAATCTCTATTCCCAAGAACAAATCGTCCCTTGTCCCATCGCCACCTTCGATCATAACGCTGCGAGACTATCTTCAGTGAGCAACATTGTAGTGGTGCGATGAGGGTTGGACAGCGCCCTTTAAAGGCAGCGCTCTTTCTTGCGCAGAAATTTATCGTCGGTTAGCTGGTCAGGTGCAGAAACGACGCGGCGCCGTGCTCGGTTCAGGGCGTAGGTAGCTTCCTCAGCCTCGGACACACGTACACGGTACTCCGTACATACAGTCTGTTGAAAACAAAACTGTCTCCCTCCCTCGTGATCTTTTCCTCTCCGCTCCATCCTCTTCCTGCCTATTTCGCTGTGCTCCCTTCTCCCTTTTTCTCGCTGGTTCCCGGCCATCTGCAGTTGCTACACGTGTGCATTATACGCGTGATGCACCGCGAGAAGGTAGAGAGAAAGGGAGAACAGGATCGTATCTCATCTGCTTCCCTTCTGGCCCTCTTCTCCGTTCCATAGATATCGCTCTCATACATTTTCATTCGGTCTTAGCGCTCGTGGGAGGAAGAGAAACGATCGAAACAAGACGAACACAGAGACAGAGCGAAGGGAGGAAGAACACAAAAGTTCTGTCCAAGAACGGAGGACGGAGAGAAGAGAACCAAAGTGGAGTCAGGGGGATGAGAACAGCTCAGCGAGAACATCTCTACGAGTTTCTCCTAATAAGGGGCTCGTCTTATCGCCGCCACTAATCGACCTGGCCTTACTGGGACACGAAATAGACTCTCCGAAACCTGGTCGCCGCTTTTCCCCGCCGTACAATTTGTTATTTGCCTGGAAACGGATGGTCGTGGGTATCGTGTCGCGGCTGTGATCGGGGACGAATCGTGCCGTAAGGCTTGAATGGGATACTGCCCACTTGGTTCGATATAGAAGGACAATGACGAGGTGTGTGGTAGAAAGCGACTATGGCAGATTGCCCAGAGAAATTGGCTGGTAAGTTGGTTGTAGTGTTAGCAAGTTTGAGATTGGGGGATACGAGTGAGAAAGTTCGAGAATTTAGCGATGAAAGTTGGGGGATTAGGTAGGTAAGTGTTACGATAAGCGGCTATGATAGCAGAGGTTTAGAGAATGCGTAAGGGAAAGTATACAGGAACCACTGTATATTAGGAAAATGGATAAATTAACTTAAATTGTCTATAATATTATAGTAACATTTAATAGTTTGAGGAAAAGTACGAGAACTATTATCAGTGTCTTCTAATGTAGTAATGTATTAATTATTAATATTATTAATTATCATCTATGACGTTCGAGAGGTTTAAAGAATGCAGAAGCAAACATGGAAAACTTTATAAGCTAATTATTCAGTATCATCAATTTTCTTAATTTGATGATAATTTTAATCCCTCTGAATGAGCTACTTTAATCTTTTTCTAATACTTTTCTCTCTCTTATATACTCTTTAATACTTTTTCTAGGAACATATACAAGGAGCATATACAGGTTATAGATTGTAGACTTTTGTTTTCTTCACAGTTTTATAATTTTGCAAGTCACAAGTAAAGCTGAATAGACGAAGATAAGATCAATTACTAGGATAATCTTCTGACATGTAATTATTAAAATATATTTCTAAAACTTGTTTTGTTATCCACTTTGTTGTTATTGTGCAAAGGAATTTATTAGTTTAGCAACTCGTGAAATTTCACAAATAGTATCAATTCCTAAATCTCTAAATAACTGAAAAACACATATTCATACTCTGAACATGTTTTATATAACATGTAAGTATTTACTTACACCTGTCGCACTTATTAATCGTAGCATGCAATGCGCCATTACCAAGGTCTTTTCACGCAGCAATCTACGTACTCATACTTAGGTCTATCAACTCGCATAAAGCATATCTACAAACACTCCAGAAACTGGCGACACATATTCGGAAAAAATGAAGACGACACTGAAACGACCAAGTAGAAATAAACGAATCTCAAAAAGCAATCAGAAGAAGATACAACGATATAACGTTGAAGTAAGTCTCAGTGCACATCAATAGTACGCTGCTCATTGCAGCCACGTAGGCTTGTTATAACTGATTTATGTTTAATATAATTGCGCCAATATTCTGAGAACTTGTCAGCTATACCAAAAAGCGTCGAGTGATGAATGATGCTCGACGCTGCCCGCTACACACAGCCCCCTACCAGCAAGAAGACGATGACGACTAACCGAGAGAAACATATTGAGAAAAGTAGTTAGAGAAGAACAGAGAAAAGTGAGAGAGGACTCAAGAGGATCGCAAGACCCGTTGAGGCAGAGTTTCAAGCTTCTCGCGTCAATGTTACATCGCATGACGTCGAAGACTTCACGACGTTGATGGTCGAATAGTTCGTCAACAAAGAGAAGATAGCAACTTCTGACCTAAGGTATATGGTAGGCTGGCTCGTGCACAACTAGCTAGGCGTAATCGTAATAAATCACGAGCGACGATAGTCGGTCAGCTTTTCTGCAAACATTCTTATCAGAACGGTTGCTTGTACGAGCAGCCATCTAGAGGCACGAGCAGTTCGGCAGCGTCGCGACTGTCTGTCGACATCAAAAGCCAGTCTTGAACGGGCCCGACGAGTCCGTCCAGCGCGCGTCAACGATGATAAATTGCTGGCCTAGCTCGAACCTCTGTATGATCTACACAGAGGCATCGGCGCCCCGGCGCCACTCTCGTTTCTGCAACCCCAGGGTCTTGCCTCGAGTGGGAAATTCAAGAACCATCGCGTAATGCTCCGTTTCTTTCACTCGTTTCGCGTACCTGTTCCACGAGATACGAATCTCGCGCTGCGATCGTGAATCGTTAGCGTTTCCACGAAACCATCGAATAAATTGTCACGGTGAAACCGAGCCGCTGCCTGACTTGATCTATCGTTCGTAGAAACTTTTCCAGTAGCTACGTGTGGTACGTTGAATAGGTTTTTCTCGCGCCACAATTGACAACACACGCGTCGCCTAGCATCTACTCTCGCTAGACCTCCTGCATTCATGGCCTGTTAAATTCAACTTTATGATCGTCTATGCGTCACTTCTCGCGCGGTTGGCTAAGCTTTTCTTCGTGTAAACAAACGTGATGCAAGGGTTCGAGAGTTGAGCAGGCCTCAACAAAGACTACTTTCCTGAACCTCGCGTGTGTCGGTCTCGGTGCAACTCGCGGCGATGACATCAGGGGTCACGCGGCTACTTGACCCGCGGCTGTTTTCCATAATATGGTCAATTAGCGCATGTCGGGCCAGTGTCGAGTGGACATTCTGTCTTTCGTACGGGTTTCTATGGGAATGAATTTATCACGGAATTGTGTGGTTCTTAATTTGTTCTTTATTAGGTCGTGTTTGCTAGTATACGTACGTTAATCATTTTGATAGTTTATTACAAGAAGATTATTATTGCTAAGAATAAATTGCATATAGCCTTTGTTTGCGATATTTATTGATACTTATGAGCTATTTGAAAAACAAACAGAACGGTATCTCTTGAAAATTTCGTATCTTTTGCATCAGAATGCGTGGCTAGTGTTTAGTTTCTCAGAAATGAAGAAAATATACATGTTCGTAATTAACGTATCCATCATAGGTGTCACCAACCGTGTGTCTAATGACTGATACGTATACACCATCGATTCTTATCAAAACACTTTTGAGCTGAAAAAAAGATCTTTACGAACAAAGGACTTTGCCTGTGTACAAATTTTCAGCAACCTCATCTAATTAAATATGGATGTTTTAACTTGAACGAAGTGGAACAGCTCGGCTCCTGTGTCACTTATACAATTAATGTCTTTTTTGACTTCAAACGAGCATACGATTTATAATGATATCTTGTAAGCAAAATGTTGAATATTCGTTTGTTCCTTTTCAATGCAAATTTGACATTTCAGTATAAGAAGATTTTCAATTTATGTCGAATTGTTTTACAAGCATTGCATACTTCGTATGCAATTGACATCCATGTACAAATTGCAATATGGAAATGCCTGTATGTATTTTCTTCATAACCAGCTCGTAGGCGTATGCCGATAAGGCTAGAAAATGTCCTTTTTCAGCTCATATATATACATTAAAATAAGCTGTATTTTAACTCTATTGCAATCCTCGAATTTTCATATTTCAACCTTGTTACACAATAAAAAAAATCCTATGGTATTCGAAACACATATCCGGACAAAAATATAGCCGTTTGTGCATACTCGTATCCATCTCCGCAACCCATATCGTGAAGAATTTTAATACGAACGTGAATGTATTGTAATGTTACAAATTAAATCATGATATCATATAAACATGGCGTTACGTGAAGTATGACAAAACAACAATCTTAATCGCATTATTTAATACCGTAACACGTATAAAATTTGTTCGAAAGAAACGAAGATGTAGAGAATATGGAAAAATATATATTGCAAAGAGAAAAACACTCGTTTATATTTTATAAAAGTTCTCACAAATTCACACAAATACACGGCTAAAAATTTTCCAAATTTCTATCGAAAATAACGAATTGGACATTTTGACCACTTCGCTAATTCCAGTATTCAACCCAAAAAGATACACTTCTTAGAATAATTCAATTCTCTGTAAACTTTTGAAAATGTTCAACCACCTACGACGAATTTAATTAACACCATAGAGGATACAACGCGCGGTGGCACGACATTATCAATAAAATGTCAACCAAAACGACTAAACGTTCAATTTAGCATCAACAACGCAGAGAAAGCAACGCGTACAATGTACCGAAAGGCTTAGCAAGTGATCAGCGGATCAGGTAATGAGTGATTAACATTTCACCGTTAACGAACCACTCGTTACCTGGTCAGCCGGTTCAGCTCATTATTCGACGAAATTATCAAACTCCTGATGGCCAATATCAAAACAAACTACATGCACGATCAGCAGTACGTGGACGTGACGTTTACAACGTTTAAAATCGTGAAACGAGTTATCCCTCTTCGTATACGTTCGCTATGTTAATGAGCCTCTCGTTAAGAAACAAGAAAGCGCTGGAATGCGCGCGATAACTGACATTTACGAAACAACCATACGAAACGAAAATCGATACGCTGTGGCATTAACGAGCCATTAATATGTCATCATTAACGACGTGTTAGAAACTACATGAATAGGCACAACCCTTGTCCCGATTAAGAATAAACCAGAGATTGACTTTCCCTGCAGCGACACGATTTCGACGTGGTATTCTCCTTATCTACGTCAACGTCGTGTCTTGTTCAAGATTTCTTAGCGCTAGCCGGATGTGGGTGTTTGTTCGTGGTATTAATGAAGCTTGTAACGTGGTATGGCTGGTTAGGAGTGAACGTTGAATCTTCTGTTAACCCTGTCACGGATCTCTTGTCGTTTTTGACTCAAGTGTTAATAAATTCTCATGAAGAGATTGTTGGTGGTATACCTTGACGTGTAAATTGATTCTGTGCCTTTCACAGTGATATTTAAATTTTATTTATGGTTTGGTCATGAAATAATTTCAAACCAAATGACAGATAAAGTTTCTTTGATATTGTTATAGGACAGTAACCTATTAGAAAGCGGTATATACGCTTAATGTTTTGTTATCTCGAGTTTATAATAAATCTTCGCTTTTCTTAAGATTCCATATAAGATTCAAGATAACAAGGCAAACATGTGAGTTGGGTTAAAACAACTTTTCTGCATAACACAGTAAAATTATATGTAATATAATACAAGGTTCTTTTATAGATATTTCAATCAATCATTTGACGTTCACAATCGCGACACATACAGGCACAGTTATCTTAAATATTTTTGCTCAATAATTTCGCTTATTTTACATCTCCACAATTCACAATTAAGGTTATAATAAATATATCATATTTCATCACTAGTTATTTTACTCGTAGGTAAAGGAAAATATTTACGATAAGGAGTTAAAATTTGGAAATTGATTTACTTCGTTGACAAACTTAAGAAATTCTATTAATTTTCAAACTTTTTTCTTATGATTCCTCAGAAAGTTACTTCAAAAGACTATCCATTTTCTCTCCGTAAATCGCTACTCAAATCCTAATCGAATTTCGATGTCCAACTTCTAAAAATTCGCTGTGTATTCCAATATTCCATTGCCTAACAATTCTCTTTACAAGCTTCGATGACCAAGCAAAGTAGCAACGTTGTACACATTATGCGAGAGCGTGTATTCCCTTTGCCACCCAGGCGAGCGATTCCGTTTCAATGGTTACGTAACTACGCGTAGAGGAGACGTTTTCGTTCGAGTCAGCCAGAGAATTCGATGTTCGACCGATAATTACATGCAAAGAAGCTCGCGCGCTGGCTACCTCGCGGAGACACTTCGGCACGTAGCGTAGACGGGGCGGTAATGCGTATGGACAATTTGACATTTGCAAATAGGGCATCGCTTGTATTCAGTGGTCGTATCGGCGAGCAGCCAGCGTACGTGCAAATTACTCTGCCGCGTAGGCGGAACAACGGGTTGATGCAACGTGAAGCACGAAAGTAAAGTCGCTGTTGTGGCCATGGAATCAGAATGAAAACGCTTTGATTGCTCGATTCTCGTTCGAAGCAGGCCACGAATGGATACAACAACTTTTATACGATTAATACAAACAGTGTATATTGGAATATTAGCTTTAACCATGAATTTTTCTTTTTTACTTGTTATTGAGCAGATGATATAGAAGAATATTTTTCTGATTTTGGCTCATTATTGGCTTATTATGACAATGACAAACAATAAATTTATTTCACGGATGAATTATTCTACTTGCATACAAAACTTTATCTAATTTTTTCAATTTCTATATTATCTAACTTTTCTTGTCACATATGTACGTAGCATTTTCTAAAGTCAGTTTTTCACACGAAGGTGGACAGATGTCCGGCATCGACGAAATATTTCGCCAATACCTGCGCGTTTCTGTAGAACACGAGCAAGATTGGTAGCGAAAGCCTGTCCTGCGGGGCTTATCGAAAGTTATTTATGTCGCATACGGTAGCTACTCCGCGTGCACGCGGCAGACTGCACGCGTGCACGTGCTACCGAAAATTCCGTCAACACCCACGCGCGGCCCAAGAGCACCTGGCCGACGCGATAAAAACACCGAGGAAAGAGAGAGTAGTCGGATCTTGATAAACTCGCAGACATCGCGAATCCGCTGATAAATCTGTGGCAACAACTTCGCGAATTTTAGTTGCCTTATTTTATTTTGGTGCTTCCATCTGTTTAATGTTTCTATCTGCGAAGAAATTACCAACAAACATACAGTAATTTAAGAAAGTGAAAGTTTTAGAATACAAGTCAAACCGATCAATTGTATCGAGATTAATAGAAACAAAAATGAGAAAAATTAATCAAACATTGCTTAAACATTCTGAATAAAATCAAGAGATTTTTAGAAAATTAAGTTTTCTTTCAATTTGTAAAAATCAATTTGTTCGATGATTTGTAAATGTAGTTTTATATTGTAAAATGAAGATTTTGTTTTCCTGCGAAAACCTACTGGGACTTCATTTATTAGAATGAGCAAATTAGTGCTGAATTAACTAAACTCCTATACATTGAATCCATTCATCTGAACTCCTATTATTCATCTCGACTCATATTATTTGAACGAGAAATCACAGGTAGGGGACACAATTGGTTAACTCCTATTATATGAACTACAGTTGTATGAATTGTTTATTCCCTGATGGGTTCAGATAAATGAAATTCTGCTGTAAATAGAGATCAAATATTTCTCTTCTATTGGAACTAATATATTTGTCGAATTTATACATATGTATTATGTACATAATACTATTGGAAGATGATAAAAGGAAGACAAGATTGTAAAAATAATTCAGAGGAGAATGAATTAAAATCATAAAGATTTAAAATAAGATTTGAAAAATATACGATGCGATAAGTAATTCAACAGAAATATTAAATGTTCACCATGTGAATCAATACTTAAAATTGAAGCTCGAATATAATAACAAGGAAAGTTATTGAGAGTAGGCATCTTTATATAGAAATTACATTATAAAATATAATAACTCTATTAGGGGAGAATTAAGAGATTCTTTGCCTCTCAAAGTACGATAAAAAGATTAAAATAACTAAGAAAATCTAATAAGAGACTTTCAAATCTTACTTCCATTGTTAATAAAAAAATCCCAGTAGAAAATCCCATCTGTACCATAAGTACATGATTACTTTTTTATTGCATATACGTTATTTGATTATCCAGAATCTTTCAAAATAAGACTTCAGATCCGAGGTCCTAGAGAAACTACGTACACCTAGATCCTATCTAACGCAACAGCCTGCCCTTACAACTCACATTTTTCCGCAACTTTATCAGCCAAAAAATTATCATTTTCACGGACCATCTCTCCTAGCAGCCTTTTATCGAGAATCGATCATCCTTCGTCTATTTAAGAAGATTCCACGGAAAACACGCACGGCGAGGAATTTCATCGAGTCGTAAGCTTGAGAATGTATCGGCGGATCGTCAAGGTCGACAATGGCAAAGGGCAGGGTGCACGATTCCCAATGAATCCACGATGCGTTGAATCGCATATTTACGGGACACTGTCGCTGGACAGTTTCGTTTTATGACGAGTATCTCGCGATGCCGTATCCTCCTGGAGGAAACGTGAAAGAGGAAAAGAAAGAGCAGATGGAAAATAAAGAGGTGTCGGAGCAAGGAGGGCTCGAAGCTCGCGGGTAATGGAACACGTCGGTGTTGGCTATCTAGCCGCACCCGCCACTAAATCACGAGATATTACCAGCATTGTGCTCACAATCAGTCGTAATACCCACCACCGACACGATACGACCCCGTGTCAGAATATACCACGATCGTCTGGCTTGGTTACCGTCGATTTCCGATTATTATTCGTGGCGGACGATCATCGGTGCTCTGGCACGACGGTTAGCAATTGCACGCCAGCCTCGTTCGGCCATTCGTAAATCCGTACCGGTTTTCGCGAAACGAGACGAGAAACGCGCGGCGAGAAACGGATAAACAAGTCGAGAGGATGCGTTTGCGCCGGGTCGAAGAAAAGTAAAGGAAGATGAGATTCGATTGGAAAATAAAAAGCCTGCCTCGGAATGCGTTCGTTGTTCCAAGACCAGTTCTCCAATAAGCAAGTGAGCGGCTGTTCGACGTTTTGACGTATGTACGCATTTTTTGAGACACGTTTTACTAAATGCGAAGAAGTTTCTTTTATTAGGATACGTTCCGTGAATGTTTGTGTCTGGGGGCAAGGGATGGCTCTTGAACTGGTTTTGGGAGTCATATTAATGATTCGTTTCACGAACTTCATTTCGTTCAAAAAGCAGATTGCAAGGTAATAAGTTGGTCACTTGCGCTTCAGGGCACAAGGCGGGTCTTTCAGCCGATGTTGGTAGCTATGTTAATGATTCCGTTGAGAAACTTTATTTTAATAACGAAACGAATCATAAGACATTTGCATTGATTTGAAAGATTTCTGTCGTCAGGTTATCGTGTACGTTTACAATTTTATTTGGAGACAATTGGAGATAATTAAACTGCGTGTTTCAATCATTGAAATATTGGTTATGGAAAGAAGATACAATATCGTCATGGGGATTATGCGTTGCTGAAAATTCACAATCCAAACGAAAAACAACCAGGAATGATCCCTCTGCAAATCTAAGTAAAATGTACTGAATTTATTACGCTTATTATCACTGTAATTTCTTACAACAGCGCAACCACGCGATATATTATTAAAATAAAAATGTAATTTGTTTATCGCGATATTAAGCGTTCCATTCACATTGCTTCGACATAGCCAGAAATATTGTCATAAATGAGCAATTTTCTTTGAAAGGACTTGGAACGTCGGCATATTTTCTCCGTAGAAAATTCGTGTGTACGGTTGCATCGTTGACGACGATGAAGTGCGTCATAAAATGGTAACGAGGATCAGTATCGTGATAATTAAGCAAAAGGTCGAAAGTGAGAGTGAAAAGTTTTACGAGCGAGGTGACGCAGATACGCATTTATCGGGCAGCAAGTACGAAGTTCGTCGCAATGAAATTCATGGAATTCAGGAGGTCACGCCCAAAAAGTCTACGACTGCCGCGCGTTTGGGTATTCTGATGATAGCAGGGCGCAGCAGCTGCGCTGATAACGTCGTATGATAAATAGACGCATTCGCCGCACGTGACTGGTTGCTAATAAATTCGATGACGCTTTCCGTGTGCCATCGTGCAAGGACCGTTCTAAATACAAAAATGAAACAGAAAAAGACCGGCGGAGATAAAAATAGAAGCGTTGGAAAACACTGAATTTTCGTGCAATTTAAACTTGTCACTCAGATATAATGGATTGATAATTTAGCTGGTCAATACTAAAATCTTTTAGAGGAATAAGTGAAATTTTTGATATATTAATTTTCTTTCTATAATTATTTAAATTTATTTTCAGATTTGATATCAAAATTTATTCAATGCGATAAGTAAAGTAACATGATTTTCACTATAGTATACATATTAATCAAACGTTAAGTCATTGATTAAGTTGATACGCGATCTTTTTCAACCTAAAAGTAAAAAGCTAATGTGAGACGTAATTCTCATTTTTATCGAAATCCTATAATTCTGAATTGAGTTTTTGAATCTTTAATTCTCGATTGAAATCCTCGAATTCCCTAAATTGAATAATGTAAGCTATTTTTTTTTTTTAAATTCTGATTATATCTATATGGGTATGTATAATATTAAGTATACAATAGTCAGTGCATTTAATATAAAAGTGGATTGAGTTATTATTGGTTAGACCACCTGTATAATAGCTTGCGTTACAAAGAATATGGTTTATGGTATTTCTATGATACGAGGATTGCGCGGAAAGGTGGTACTCACCGATTGTACCAAACAGACTCTTTATCTTCGTCTACGTTGCGCTAACAGTGATAACTGTTATCAGGAGGCCGCGCGGTTGACAGCAACCAGACAGGAAAAGAGAAAACATGTGCACGTATAGGATGTTTCGTCAACATGAGTCAAATTTTTTATGATATATTACCGAGCAGTTTTACTCTAGAAAATAATGAAGAAAAAAGAACAAATAATTTTTCAAAAGATTTTCCTCTCTAAACGAAAGCTTCCTAAATTCTTTATTAAACCTCGTATATATATTTCTGGGATGTTCTCAAAAATATAAAAGATTTCCATATTACCTTACATAATATTCTAAATTCGGTATATTTAATAATATACCTTACATTGCTAACAATTGAGTAACTCGATGGAAAAAATAATACAAGAACGTTTTTGTCCATAAATGAGGCAAGTACAAGAAGTGACACGTAAAATCCGTATCAATCTAGAGAATTTTGTGATTTTTATTATGAAAACCTTCGTGAGTACATGTAGAACTTAAAATATAATTCTCGCTAAATTGCACAATCTAATTTCTATTATTACTATAAGTGTTATTTTTCTTCTGAAACCTCTACTTATAATGTCTAAGCTTATTTTCTCCTTATAATGTCTCGAGGTTATTTATATCCTTATACGTACTATCCTTATTTACGAGTTTGAAATAAAAACGCAAGAAAGCAAAAACAAGTCAATCAAGACGTTAAAATTAACACGATTATATTATTATAGTACCATGCGATTACCTTGACACGATTAAATATTCATAAGCAGATTGGTACCAGTTATTCACCGAGTTATTCGTCGGACTAATTGCACGTATTACAAAACAACGTAAAGGTGTACTAGTGTAAAAGCTGTACTAGTATATTCGCCAATGTTATTAGGAATGGCACGCTTTTCCGGCGGTCGCTTAATAAAAACCCGCCTTATTAGCTGTACCTCTGGCACTCGCGAGCGGATCTTACAGAAAAGACTCGCGAGACGAGGCAAGGCGAGGCGAGGCGAAGCAAATTTATTGTGCTCGGACTTATATTGTCCCGCAAGAACAAAGAAGCAACACGGACAAAGAGGATCGTACTACGAGGAGAGAGGAAAAGAGCTCGAGAAGATGGAGACAAAGGAGGAATTTATTATTATAGCAGTGGACGTATCATCGGTGCCATGAAGAAATTAGACAAGAGCTTCGAGCTGCATTCGAATAGAATCGGTTTATCTCCCAGAAGGATCATTTTTTGTTCAAACGATTTGTAACGGGACATTGATTATGTCCGTTTGTATTGTCTAAATTTTATATCATAGTTGCTTTTAGGTCATTACATTAGGTCACTTTTCGTTGTTTTTAGATTAGTCACGACGATTGCGTTAACCCAAAATTCTAATTGGATATTTTTTCAGTCAATTTATATTATTGCATTCTGTTATGTAATTCTCATTAGCATTTCTTCATCCATCTGGACCTTATACAAAATTTAAAGAAATTGCAATACTGTAGTGAACAATTTCTATTTAAATTCTGGTAAATTTATTTTATAATTTCCTTCTCTTCTTCTAATTTGTATAGTTGATCGTATGGCAAAGTTTGTACATCTATTATTTTAATACTCCCAAATTTTCATTTCTTGTACCTTGATAAAACAACATCATCGTTTCAAATCATTTTGTTTATGTTTCTCAATAACGTTACATTCGTGCAACTTTTATACATCGTTTCACTGCTTCGCGCTTAATAATTTAACGTAATTAAAGCAATTAAATTAATAGCGAGGACACCCAAAGTACCTCGTAGGTGATGACATCACTAGATGTGAAATTTTTATTCTTTGATTTAGTGAATTATAAAATTAGACATTTAGATTTTTTTTTAGACATTTAGATTAGAATTAAAATTAGACATTACACTAATATTTTGATGCAGTTTTTAGCTTCTATTAAAAACTTGTCATCTTCGTACACTATAAAGACATAGATAGCACTCGCAAGAAACGAAACTTCTGAGATAACATTTTTCGTTAAAAATTCCTGGAAAAAATTAAAGAAAGTTATTAGAAAAAGTTTCGTGTTTGAAGTCCGACGATCGTTAATTTGCAATGTATTTCGTTTGAGTACGTTGCCTAGCTAATAGAAATAAAATTCTCTTCTTGAGGAGAGTAAACTAATACCAGTTGCACAAGTCGATCGCTCGTTACGACCGCAACGAAATCCTGTTGCACGCTATTCAGACGAATAATTACGACACATCGCGCGACCTTAATTCCATTATAATTGGAGTACGCAAAGTCTGCGGTTGCTCGCTCTAGCTCGCGAGTGCGAACGACCTCGAGCTCGTCGCTGACGCCACAGCGTCTATCCAGCTGCGTCGCGACTATGGTCGAAGGCAACAATACCGACTGTGAGTCAGAATTGACGACAATGAACAATAAAAATTCATCGTTAAAGCTATTATGTGCTTATACGTTTGATAAAGTGTCTTTACTATTTTATAATTGAAATATTTCAAACTGGTTGTTGTTACGTCTTACTTATCATTAATACAAAAATATCTCAAATTTTTACCTTATTATTGGCTACTAAAATGAACTATTTTTGACAAATAAAATACAAGTTCATTTTTAACGTCTTTGATATTCGAGGATGTGGTAGAAGATTCGATCGTGTTTTAAAGTTGGACATTTTTAAGAATAAAATAGAAATTAATCTTTGTCACTTTTGGTATTTAAGAACATGGTTGTAAACTACCTATCTACTTGAAATAGAAAATAGAAAATAGAAAATAGTTAAGGATCAATTATGATATTCCCAAAAGTCATTGAACAAACAAAGAAGGCTCAAATCCACCATATGTATCATCTAACAGCCATTGGGTCCTTTCCATCAGCCTCGACCTACTAATTAGTCTAATGCAAATTTCTAAATATACTATATGTATATATTTCTACAATAAGAGCATCACTCGCAATCACAATCACAAACAAACATTGCACTGTCCTCTACATAATTTCCCACGGAATCGCTAACCGGGACAACTAATCGCAATCTAACAAACGAAAGCGATCGAAATTATTTAGATATAATTAATAATTGACCATCGTCAAAGATAAATCGTCTTTATTAAAGGGGTTGATGCCTTTGTTTCAATTTCTCAACCAAATAAAATTAGCGGCGCTCAGCGACCGATAGAGAACGAAATAGGATAATAACCTGGCGTATCCTCATTCGGTGGATTTATAGGCACGATCTCAGATTCGAAATAATTGATAGAAGGAAACCGCAATGAAACGAAACGGAATGGAATATCGGACGTTGGCCGTTCTACGAACGAAGGGAGAGTATACATGGGCTACTCGATTAGTTGCCGCCTTGCTCAATGCGCTGGCCACGATTTACGATTCGAACACGTCAGCCAGACCATTATAAACCGCTCAAATACCGATATTCGTCGGTTGCATGGTCGAAACGAACGATAATTGCCGGTCAAACTTGTGATTATGCTACTACGTCGTTAATGAGTTTGTCACTTCCATGCGCATCGACTTCCGTTCGACGATATGTCTTGGATATAGATTATGTCGAATGTAGTTAGTGAAAGACGTACAACGTTGTCTTAAAATTGGGCAGGTGTTGCAGTTTATATGCATATTTCGCGAGTCGAATCAGTAATTTGAAAAATATAAGGGAAGAGAGGAAGCTCGAGATCTCGATTAGGATCATAAGATGTCAATTCAGAATTGTTTTTTCCTTCGTAGTGTCTACTACGTTCAAACAAATTATATGTAGCATAGAATATATATGTCAAGTAGATTTGAAAAATTCCAACACAAATTTGATATTAATGAGTTTTGCAACTCGATCGATTCACAAATGACTTTTGCAGTTTGAGATTTAAACTCTTGTGTAATAGATAATGACATATAATAGGTATCGCTGATTAACCCCTTGTCTTATAATATCGAATCACACTCATGATACAGATTAGATATAATTCCAATTCAGCGAAGGTAAATCTCGTTTGCAGTGGAATTTAGCTGGAACTCTGACTTGAGAATTCTTCAAACTGGAAATTACACAATTACAATTATGTAAAGTTTGTCCGGATTTTGTATCAAATACGTAGCAACGTAGCAACAACGAAAATCTAATGTCGCTCGCTTTTCACGCTTCGTACTTTTGTAACTTGCTAATTGAACAATCGATAAGCGTATCTATTTTCGATAAAATTGATCCCAATTTTTAGTACAGTAAATATATCTTCTGTTCAAAATTATCTTAAAACAAAAAAAAAAAAAGAAAAAGAAACGAGTTTATCGTTAATGTAACTATTAATTAAAAAAACAATGTTTCTCAGAAGCTAAAAAAGATTCAATTCCACGATTAGAATGCCAATGAAAAATATTGCGAAGCAAGAGATTAGAATTTCAATTTGCAATCTCGCTATGTAAATATATCTCTTCCAATAAATATACATATCACCGATTTCCTGTGCAACGTTTCCGGTGTCATTGCACGACGAATTCCCGCCTCGAGTTACCCAAAGTATCCTCTTCTCGACTCGCGATACTCGAGTTCGTGTTTCCACGCGAAATCGGCAGCTGCGAGCGCAGGATGTGATCGACGAGTACACATATTCGTATCGAGATTCAAGTATGTACCGACAAAGATAGCAGCGGTAATGGTTATCGCTGCGGTGTCACTGAGATTACTGGGAATCGGAGAAATTACAGAGCACGCAGTGGAGAAATTTCATGTACTGGGAATTGTTATGGGAATTGATTCGAAGAAAAGACAGCAGCAAAGAGGTAACCATTGACAAGATTGTTATATAAACGTGGATAGTACTTTCCTTTCTCTCTTTTTCTTGTTTCGTGTGAATGATACCAAGGTATCGGAGGTGTGTAGATATTGGTACCAAATGGTATGATTATTTGGAAAATGCAGTACTCAAAGGTGTTATATGATAATGTATACTGTATAATTTCACGCGCAACTTCAAGATGGCAATGCAAATGCGAAGATGATGTACCTGATGAAATTATTCCCAAGATATCAGAAGAGATAGAAGAATACGAAGTCATTTCTTCAAAATGCATCATGTTTATCATAAACTCTGAAATGGCGGCACGACACGGAAAGGGTAGAATCTACATATAAGAAGACTATGTAATTACCTGAATAGAAGCAATAAGAAAAGGTGTACGAACGAAGAGTCGAAGTTAAACTTGTATGTGCTAATGTGTGCAAATTTGCACAAATTTCATCGTGTTTCACGTAATATTGGAAAATGATCATCTTAACATTAGGAAAAGATGTGACTACATATCTATCCTGTGGAATATCTTGACACATTCCTGCAGAAAATTTAACAGATTCTCTTGAAGATAAACTAACGAATATATGATCATATTTTGATGTCTATATTGATTTGGCCAACAACTTTTATATGTTTTCACGACCAACAAATACAAAGCAAAAAAAGAAGGAGAAAACTAAACCCCCATCTTGGTAGTTTTAGTGTTAAACCGAAACAAAATGTTCATTTTCATGGCAGTATTTCCTGGTAAAATACAGCAAAAATATAATAATTCTCAGTCAACAACAGTCGACTTAACAATTTACATGTTATGAGAATGTCTCTAGTAGGAAACAAGTGTTCTCCACGGACGACCCTTTTCACGTATGACTGTTCCCTCAACTTCTGCCGCTGCGTGGTGCATTTTACGCTCGAGACTAAATAATTCCGCAATTGTACAGAACAGGAAAAACACACGCCGTGTTGGAACAACAAATCCTCGTCGACTGCACCTGCGTACCCGCCGCGTCGCTTTTCATAAACTTCGATTCTCTTTCGTAAACGCCATTGCGTTACCACATACACATCGCTGAAACTAAGTGCATTCTCTATTTACAAATAGATACATATTTAGGCCTGCCACGGTCCCACAAATATTATTATTCTTTGCGAAAAATGATATTTTATTTTCATATTTCGTATTAATTATAATTTACTTCTCCGTGCGACAATTCTAACGTAGATCGGTTATCGTTAGTCCTGGAAAATTTGTGATATATGTCAAAAATAATATTAGCGTTCCCGAGGATATTAGCTGGAAATTCCGAAATATTTTAAGCGACTAAATTGTTAAGTACATATTTAAATTGTCACATATCATCTACGCGAAGAAGATATTGATGTAATTTGAAACTTTAATTATACAGCTCGAGACTGGAAAGTTAACATAACGCTGCTATCGAATATTGTACACGAAGCTCGTGTAGCTCAAACTTTCCTACGTATATAAAGGATTGCATAAAAATTTTACCCAGACTACATCGTTAGTTTTCACTTCTACATTAGCTTGTTTTATGAAAATGTTGAACAAATGTTTCCAAAAAATTCCTTCGAACCGACAATGCCTGTACGAAAAACATGCACTGCGAATAAAAGCAAAGAGATTAAATTTTAAAAGTTCAGCTATAAAAGTACCATAAAAATACCAACAAATAAAAGACGATAAAAATACATATATCGCGTTATATCAATTTTTACAAACTTTTTAAAAACCACTTTTATTATTATAACGTGAAACAAATATTTTTAAAAAATTCTCTCATATTAACGATGGCCAAAAGAAAATTTGGTTAAAATTGTGTTAAAATTGGAACTTACATATACTTCAGTATTAGTGACTGTGTGCTAAATACTTTTCATTTATTCTGGCAAATACATATTTTCTATATTGCGACTATTCATTACCTTTATAAAATAGAATTCCGTTTTCTAAAAATTGTAACAAAATTACAATAAAATAATATCTTTTAAATTTCCATTCGTCCATCACTGTACACGCATAGGTATGGGATTTTCGTTTTTTCCTCATTCTTCCTTAGCATACATATATACTAATATTTTATACATCTTCATTAATATTAAAAATACAACGAGCGTCACGTTCATTTCACACAAAAGTGTCTACACACGTTCGCAGTGCGTTCTGTGTTTCGTATGCGGATCTCTATACACACGTGTTACGACTGTGTGCGTTGGCCAGATGCTGGCTGGCCCTACACGGATGGAGATTGCGTGCGGTTTCGCGTGGATCGTCTACTGATTGACGTGAGTCGAGACCACAAAAATGAACGCGGCCAATCGTGCGCTGGTTGTGCGCGTTTGAACCGCAGCTATTCCGTACGCGAAGAGCGCGTTTTCTCTTTCTCTATCGACCTGAGTTAGAATAATTCATAAACGAAGGTATCTTCGAGTCTACAAACACCGATGAAGATAATAAATTGAAACGATTAGAAAAATAAAACGAAACGTAAGACGATTTAAAGGAACTCATAGAATTTTATGTTTATTCATGAAGTATAACATGTTGAGAACATAGATACGTGTATGATGTTTGTATTTAATTTCGTATTATAAATAAATTTGACAGTGCATATAGTCTGTCTAATAAATTTAATAATCCTGTACACGTCATGAATTTTGTTATGTTTCAACTTTGCTCTTTCAAGTAGTGTAAAAAAGACTTTTCATATTTTTAAGAACATTTTTAGCACAAAATTAGAACATTTATATTCTCTCTCGTTTATATATTTTACTTGAATTTAAGAAATCTTCTATTCAGTCAAAAATGGTATACAGAACGTAGAAGTTTAACATTTTTAAACCAATAATCATAAAATAAATAACGATGTATAGTTTGTAATTTATTCCCCGACTGTTATCGATGAAATGTAGCGTAAGTAAATATCGGCCACTGTTTATAGATTTTATAGATCTTTGCAAAATAAAGAGCGACAAATTTTTACCTTCGTAAACTTATCCTGAAATAAAGTACCGCCTCTCGTACCTTATACTATTTCAAATATCAAATTTAGTTTATCTGTCGTAAAACTCAATTGGACGGTCAGAAATTGGCGATAAATTCAAATACACGTGTCAAAAGTCCTCATTTTCTTCCTCCTTCCTACGTATCTAAACCATGAACATCCACTTCATCAAACTTAGCGTGCAATATCAGCCTCGGAATAAACCGTAGTCTTCAACCATATAGCAAAATGTACGCATACGATCATTTAATAAATATAGATCGTAAAACGACAAACGGCGCTTCTGATAACAGAGCACAACTGTAAAACTTATCAACATTGAACGTTCTACGTTCGTATAAATTTCATCATTATTACCGTGCTGCTCTTCACTACCCACGAACCAGAATATTTCCATTCGCTAACTGAAACATTTCTTCTCCACACGCGGGTATACTATTTTATACGCGATTTATAACGATAGAAAGAAACAGAGCCGCCTAACAAAGTATTTTAATGCAATAAAAATCGAACTCGGGATACGATAAAATAAAAGCGTAACAATATCGAAACAATAATTTTTATAAGTCTAAGTATCCAATTTTCTGTACTTCGAGTTCGATATTGTCGTTTGCGTCTTATATGTACTTCGTATTTCTATAATAATTGAAAATTTCAATACGATTTTATGGTTGGAGAACGCGGTGTATTATCGGTTAATAAAGTTTAATGAGAAATACATTGTATTCTGGGAGAGGAGAAGAGTGTGTCGCGAATACGGCGTTGAACGTAGCCGATCCGAGATAAAGGCAGATACGGCAGATTACAGATAACGCGAGACGCGTGCGTCTCTGGCAGACGATGTGAATGCACCCTTATCTCCCTTCCCGCGACGTCGTTTACAGCCACCCACTCGTGCAACCCGATTGCAATAGCCTTGAAGTTTGCAGCATGGAGAACCAAGGTCGCTATTTACAGCGGCTCGCGCGAGGAAACACAATCACTTTCGAATTGAGCGTATTCCGCTCGTTGCATGTACAGGGTGACCGGGAAAATGGGTGACCATCGTATCGGATCGGGGAATGAGCATCCAACTACATGTACTAGTGACTTCGTTTCGTTTGAAATTCAATTTCAATTTTCATTTATTTCCACGGTAATTCGAGGATTATTTTGCACAGAATCATAGTGTTGCGTTTCGCTTAACTTGCATTTTCCCTGATTCTGGAATACATATTTTTGCATACAGCAATATTTCTTTAATAAAAAGATTCTTTCATTTTTCCTTTGAAAGTTTCATTTGGGTATGTAGAACGTGTTATTTATAGAATCTTATTTTGCAAGGTGCTGTTACTTGGATACCGCCAACATTCTTTTGGTATTCTTACTTTACAAGAAATACAAAAATTCTTCATATTATATAGAAAAGCATAAATATGTGTCATATATATATATAGATACTATACTATCATTCTTTAATTCCTTTATCGACTATATTTAAACAAAAAATTAATATCGATAGACTAAAATGAACGCAAGAAAATGAGTATAGTAAAAATTTCTGTTGCACACATTTTTATCCTAAAACATGATATCCAACTAACAATAAATGTCACATAAATCACTGAGATAAGATATACTTTCACACGTGCAATTCATTTTTCAAATTGTAACACTTCATTATCTTCTTTTCTTCCTAATTCCGAATGAGGAAATACAAGATACATAAGGACGTACATTTCCAAAAAAGATTTCTACGCAAAAGAAAGTAAGAACAGGTGATAGAAAGTACTACGTACTAAGTACTATACTATGTACCAAATTTTTGAATGATTTTACTATATCACGTTGTATAGTTTGCCGCTTGGTATTTGCGCGATCGTTCATCACGCGACCACAGTTTGTCGCGCGTTGCAGAACCATCGAGTATTTTAGCAAATTACAGCAATTGGCTTACAACATTATTCTCCAATAAAGTCATTTACTTATCGGTGTATCCTGTCTATCTCTCTGTTTGCCCGCTTTTACCACGCGTTCTCAAACCAGACGTACTTTATTGAAGCGTATAAAGTTATGCGTTTATTAATATACAACCGTCTAGACGCGATTTGCCCGTCATATGACAATTTTTTCACCCCAGTAATGAAGATATTTAAAAACGCGAATAGAAAACCTGAATTACGAGGAGGAGGAATTTATTACAATTTTCAAAATTAATGTGCACACAAAATTTAAATTGCACAATTTAATCACACTTGGACGATTTGCTGAAATTCAGATACTGGCTCGATGTTTAAGATTATCTAAGACATTTACTTTTTCTTCGAATTTACACGAAGTCGCAGTAGGTAACGCTAAAAAACTCGACAGATGTCGAATTTTTTATTCAACATTATTTACCAACAAATATTAAATACTCGAGTTAGTCAACTTCTCAATCATATAAAAGCTTCGTTATAATTATCAACTTGAAATTCCAACGCAAAACTGTAGAAGCCATTTCAATTGCAACGCTTCTTACAGAACAAAATCCTACTTACAAAACACCGCAATGAGATTTCTATTCTAACCAATTTCCACCATCAACTTCCTACGATATTTAATTCCTCTTGAATTTGGAATAGCTCTGGAATTTGGTATATGTAATGTTCCATCATTCTTTGTGACATCGGCAAACAGTGCGTTACGTATAGACTAGCTTCCCGAATTTATTTTCGCTTGCAATTAAAAAATTAAATTTTCAGAATCTACATCAACAAAAATTTCTAGGAAAAACTGGTTACTGAAATTCCGATTAGATAAAAAGATCTGACAATTTTCAATCTCCTGTATCCGCCTCATCCTCCCGCCCACCCGATATCCTTTCCCTTCCATCCAGTCCGTTTAATCACGCTCTATCGACTATCATAATTTCCAGCCAGTTCTCTCAGAAAGAGAGCAGCGCGGCGGCGTGCGAGGTGGTTGCACACGCTTGGCGTTCGCGCGCGTGCATAAGCGGCAGCTTCTCGTGCATTGTATTAATATCTCGTTGTCAACGATGACTGGCTGGCGGGTCCGGACTGATATACTGCCGACACACCCGTCACATTGCGATATGGCAGATAGAGCCTCGCGAAGCCGTGCCTGCGAGCTCCGGAGACCGTGTTCCAGCGATACGCTTCGCGTCTGCTTCGCGGTTTCATACATATATATGTATATATATATATACATATATATACACGTATATACACAACGATGTCCCGTGGAATGGCATCACGAGTCACAGCGGTTGATACTCTCGTGGACCCTGATCGCTTCTTCTCTACCGTCTACGGAACGAGTGAAACGAATGGGGAGAGTGGAAAGAGGGAATTATAGATAGAAGGAAGCAGGTGCGACGAGGAGAAAGGATATAAGGTGAAGATTGAGTGGAGGGAGGCCGAGAGGCGGAATGATATGCGATGGAAGAGGCGGTCGTGGAATGGGAGAAAATCGTTTGCAATTTATGATAGCCTCCAGGACATTGTTGTTGCGTGAGATGGTGAAGAGAGAAGGGAGCGAGAGGGGAGGTTACGCGGCTACTGGAACTGCCAGTCGAATAAGACGATCGCCTAGGATGCTTAAAGACTTGGCGTTTTCAGGTTGATCATTTTTGAAAATGGACCTATTAAGAGGTCCTATTATTGATAATTTATTTTCTTTATATATTTGTTTGTGGGTTGTTTTATTGTTTTATCGGAGAAATTTGTTATTAACGTCACTTTCTTTATCTAGCAACGTCATATCATACAAGTGTTGGTTGGTTGAATTTTACGGAAGATTTGAAGAATGATCAATGAAATTGTCAATGAAGTCGATTTATTAAATGATATTTAGTGTGCGACTTTGTACTAAGAGGTTAGATCATTTTAGATTTCAGAACAAAGATACAAATCGTATATTAATTTTACAAATCAGCCATATAGTCGTCATCAGAGTCGTCGATCGCTTGTGACAGATAATATCGAATCACACGTGTAATAGACTATAGACAAACTACCAAGAAACAGGAAGTGCGTTGGAGCTCAATTTTTATTTTTATTTCAAATTTCGTTGAAGTTTATAATATCGGAAATCATCGGAATCAAAGGACATAGGATAAGTGTGTCTGCGATTCTCGTATCAATCGGCGTGTCGAAAGCCATACAATAAATCGTAATGTAATGCAATGTTAATGTCTTCCATCAAAACCGATTGATTAACCCTTTGGCTCTCCGAATTTTATTTCAATTTCGTTACCAGCAGCTTCCAACGCTTTCAAGTGTTTTATTTGAAATTTACTATAACTAAAAAAATAAGACAATTTAAATAAATAAAAGAAGAAACAAATTCACATAAATACCAGTTTTATTCACACTATTGTTGTATTTTGTAATTTTTAAGTGTATGATATATCTTGAAACAATTTCCAGGATGCAATCCTGGTTTTCTTTCGCACGTTTCACAAAAAAAAAGGTGGGACTGAAAGAATGTCGAATGGGACTCGATAGAAGAGTGCAAAGGGTTAACACGAATATTTCTTGTTTCATCCGCATATCTAATTCGAAGCAGAAAATTCATTCCAATATCCCTCCTTCCAATTTTAATCACGATTTTGCACCCTAAACAACACAATCCGACAAATTGCACGTCATATCGGCATAGCTTGTCCACGTCACGGCGACTAGTGTTTACCTGCGTGTAAATAGTGAGACGAAGACGTGCGACGAGAGCGAGCGCGCGACAAGCCGTTAATTATTAAGAAAATCGATAGGGGAAGAGCCGTCAGGATGACGAGCTACGAAAAAGGAAAGGTACACAATGAGATCGTGCAAAAGGGCCGTAGTGGATGGACGTAACGTGAGAGCGATCAATCATACTTGCCGATTTAAAGACTATCGGACCTCACGCGTTACGACTAGCACGGAACGAATAGAACGATCGAGTAAATTGACGAGCGTGTTGCTTCTTAAGAAACGTTCGATGATGAAATACTTGCACGAGAGAGAATGGACCAGATACCAGGATGATTCTGCGATTACGAGAAATGAACGTACGAGGCCTTGTCAGTGAATGTCTATTCCTTTCGTTCTTGATACGAGAAAAAAAAAGGTAAAGTAAGAGCAGAGACTTGGAATACATGGCAACCGTAGTTACACTGCCAACTGTTATATATTAGAAAACATACTAGTTATGCTTGTTGGAAAACTTGAACAAATCTTACTTTATTTAGTATTTTATATTATAAGAGACGCATATGATGTAAATAAATAAAATAACAACTTTATGATCAATTACGTATTTTAAAATATATTAGGTGATTTATTAAATAATTCAATTTTTCAAACATATACGAGACGAGAATGAATATCGACGATTATACAACTTTCTTCCGGAGGAAAGTCCCACTTCGAATTTCATGTTAATTCAATTACTTGACTAGAAAAACTTAAAAAAAAACACACACATTCGTCAGATCGTTATAGATGCTCCTCTCAGAAAGTTCCTCGATTCATCATTGCTATATTTTTCCTTACTTTCTGCCATCTTTCCACTACTGTAAGTATTTTACGATTCTCCCTTTTATCGTAATAAGTTCCATTATTTTAAATTCAATTCTCGGCAAAAACCACGTTCCTCGTGGAATGTAGCCTGATATCTCCTTCCACCCTTGAATCACAAAAACAACGAAGTTTGCTTCGTTTGCAACGAAGTTCTTCTAAACGCGCGGCTCTATAATTTCAAATGTTTCTTCGGACTCAACAAAGTTTCCCGAGAACGTGCATCGTAATTGAAGAGCTCAACGCGATTAAAGCTAAATCACCACCTCCAGTGACCGTAACAGAAGAAAAACGAAAGGAAGGAATTCGTTCGAAAATACAGTTTTCGCCCCATTACCGATCAGCTCGACTCTCGTTTCACCAGCCAGTTTTCACTTGTTCTATAATGGCTGAATGATAATTATCGTGGAACGACGACGATGTCGGGCAGAGCGCGAGCGGCGGCAAACGTTTGTTTTTACAAACGAAACGACGTAATCGTAATGGGCGACTTCCACCTTTGGTCGAGCTCTCCTACCTTGGCCGAATTCCATCGAACGCCTACTTCCTGTCGAGCCTCTGAATACAATCTACCGCGTTTGCGTGCCGCGTTTTCTCTCACTTTTTCGCTCCGTCTCGCTTCCACCCGGTCACCTTTCATTATCGGTTGTCTCTTTTTCGCGCCGTGAAACTGTTGTCCCGTCCGCGTGCACACAACGCGGACCTTTGAAATGCAGCAGAACCTTTCACGCGTATCGTCGATCGGTTTGCACGTGCACGTCAGGGAATATCCACGGATTCCTTCGAAATTTTCTAATTTTTTACGCGATTCCGATTTCGGGAAATTGAATGCCCGATGGAAATTGTATACGTCGTATTCGTGGTGTTAGAAGGATAGTACAAGTTAGGTAGAATAATGAATTTGATTCGGTGGACGAAAGCGAGGGGAATTGTGTAAGAGCAGACTATGGAAGTTGAAAATGTTCCTCTCTTTATTTGTTACTCTATGTATGTTCTAAAAGGCAATTTTCTAGTGTGTTTTAATCGTACAATGATTTTAACCATACATACTACGTTACTTGCATTGATAAAATAAAAATCTCAATAATTATTATTTTGTGTGCATACATTTTTACTGTATCTACGCTATATATATATACTAAAAAATTTATGTTTTGGTATTTAATATACTAACATAATAATTGAATACCAAGAATTCTTATTCAAAATATTTGCTGTGGAATAAGACTAATAGTAAGTATATTTATCAAATTGTCTAAATCAGAATGAGCTTGATGAAAACGTTGAGAAATTAAATAAAAAATGTTTAGGATACGAATCAAATAAGACTATGAAGTAGGCTTTTCGCTTCTTCTACTAAAAAGTAAATACCGAGATACGTGACTAGCTACGTAAGTACTAGTTAATTTGCATTTTATAGAAGATAGTGCTATTCTCGCAATAATTCCTCAAAATTTGGAAAACGATGGCATTCATTCTGAAACTATACTTCGTAATCGTGATATTCATCATTTTAAACGACAATATCATTTAAAACGACAACAGATCTCGTTAAACAATTACAGACACAATGATTACACATTTCCACGGTAATTTCCAGAATCCTACGTTTGTCTTTGTCCGTAAACCAATAATTTCTCGGCTGGTAAAATAGGGTTTCAAACACCTTTCTTCGTATTAAATTGAAAGGAAGGAGTCACGAGTCAACTCGATGTCATTTGAAAGAAGAAGAAACGACTAAGGAGGAGAAGAAGGGCTGAGGGAAAAAGGTAACAGAGAGTCGAAGGAAGAGAAGGTTCGTCGAGAAACGTTTCTTCCCACGACGTGGCCCCAGACATTTGGTCCAATAATAACATTAATTTCGTCTACCGAGGAAACCTATTGTTCGGTTGATGCGTCCTACAGCGGATGCCCTTTTATTCTATGTTACACGCTATGATGCAGGTATAACTGTAACACGGCGGGAATGTGTAAAACGCATGTCGGGTCTATGGAGTTCACCTGTTTCGTTCCGTAGCTTCCCTTTCTTTCGTTTTCCCCTTTTTCGAATTCTTCTTCCTCCGTAATATTTTATCGATCTCTTTCTCAACATCACAGACAACCGACAATCTTCTCATTAATCGTAAGAACTTTCACACACGATGGTGTTGTATTTGAAATTTAAAGTTTGTATATTAAGCTTGATTAAAGTATGAAGCTTGTACCAGAAAAATAAAAATAAACGATAATGAAACGGTATACGATACAAAGAGAAAAATACACTTTCATCTATGTAGTTTACAAAAGATCATTCAAATTCCTGATATATTCTATGAAAAGTTACGAGTTCTACATTTTTCATTACCTACTCTGGCAGTTCCAGTGTTCAAATATCACGAGTTGTAAGGTGAAAATGAAGAACGAAGTTATATTATATACATACAAGTAATTGAACACTTATTAGATTTCTACGATTCTGCAAGTCAATTTATTTGACGAGCATAGTTCTATACTCCGCAATATACTGTGATTTTTAGGAACGTTAACTTAGATGATTCTGTTACAATGAACTTCCAAAAACATTTCTCCATACGCGAAGTATAAAAACCTTACGTATACGTATCTACCAAATAAATACTTCTGAGTTTGATCAAATTATTATTAGCAATTCCCACACTCGGGAAAGCGTATCCAAATAACCGAGAGAAACTGTGACTATCAATTTTAATAAACACGCAGATAATCATTAAACTTTTTTATAATTATTCATTTCTCGAGATACCGCTATTTTGTTTTAGTACCAAGACTAAAGTTGAGACAGACCATCGATCTCTACAAACATCCAAGATATTTGCAACAAGTTTGCACGCCAAACTTTTACGATCGATCACTCATTTACCAGGATTGCCTGATACTTTAATTACCGCTAAGCCCTTACAACAACACCTTAGAGACCGATTTAAAAATGGCCACTTCTAAAAAAGGTGCAAAAACAAGAAAACTATCGAAGAAATATCCAGGAACGGCGTTACGATTTCGAAATCGGCCGAAATACCGGCAATAAATCCGGCCGAACGTTTCTACGAGGAACGATTGCGTAACAACACAGTTCAGCGACTCGAGAACCACGATCTCTCTCTATTTCTCTCCTTGGCTCTCCTCTCTTCTTTTCCTCTACGCCCTAATCCCATTCTCTCTCTTTCTCTGTCTCTCTATCTCTCTCAGGAAAGTATCCCTGAGCTCGAATCTAGATAACGACAAACAAGACGACGAAAATGGGAGGAACGGGTTCGCGTGAAAAAGCTGACGCGTTATCATCCTCGACATCTGGCTGCGCCTTAATTATTTTCTCCAATGAGATGCCTGGGCCTCGAGAAACACCGGAAGCAGCGTTACGTGTATCCGCGAGACGAAACCGCCGTCAGCATTCCACTTTGTCGCCAAAACGTTGGAATGCGCTTTCAAGCATGTGTGTTTTTCACGCGTCTTCCGTGGCGGCTATCAAGAGAGTCTGGTTGAACACAGTTGGGAGACAAGAATTGTTATAGCCGGGCAAAGTGATTTATAACCGTTTTATGGAGTAATAAAGAGAGAGACTGAACATCGTGAAAAACATTCAGACTGTCTCGGTACTGGATATGTTGTTTGATCACTGACACGACTGATTTTTTTAAATGGAAGATATTTGAAGGAAAGATGAGGAAGTGAACTTACGATTATGATTTATAAACGATTGACATTTAGAAGCAGTAAGGGGTAATTAACAGAGCTTTATAATATCTCATAATGTATTATGATGTAACATAATATAATATTATTTAGAGAGAAAAAGGTGAAATAATTTATAAAATTAATGATTCATATGTATGACTGATTTTTTAAGTGAAAGATATTTAACGGAGAGATGAAAGTAAGTTGATTTATAATGCAAATGGTTGGCATTTAGGAGCTAGTAAAATAATTCATAGAGTGTCCTTTATTTTAACGTATTTTGTTTTATCGTGATTTTTAGTGTGTTGTTTTATATACAAATGAAGATGAATTAATTTCTTATGCGAATGATTGATATATGGAAGATAGTAAGTAAAATATTGTCATTCTGTTTATTTAATACTGAAAATAGTTCGTGTTTGCAGAAATATTATTCAATGGGAAGATAAACGTGAGATAATTTATAATTTGAATAATTAACTAGGAGAATTGATTTAAGAGGTAGTAAAGTGATTAACAACGTGTCCTTTCTCCTGCCATGCTTGGCACAGTGAGGATAATAACTTACGATCGCTATTGAAGATAATAACTTAGGATTGATGAATAGACGAAATTTAATTGTATGCTTCATTTGCACTTTATTGGTCACATGAAATTCGATACGTTTATTACTCAGATATTTGTATATGTACGGTATAACGAATTTTTCAATAGTATCACAAGTTATGATCATATCGCACGTGAGTCATATGTCCACCGATCGACAACTTGAACGATAGTTATCTAAATTTTTACATTTATCATTGTTCTACATCATCGATCTAATCTGTGCTGGACTCTTGTTAACATTTTGTCGATGGCCATTCTTTTGCTATTCTAGATTCCAGATCATAAATCAGACACGATCAAACTTACAAACGTGATTCAACGTCCGTTGCAGGACAAGTAAAAACACGATCTTCGAAAAAGAAATTTCTGCAACTTTGGAAAGTTTGACAAAAAAACGTATCGACAAAAAGACTTTCTCGCTTCGAAACTATCCAAATTACGTCTTAGCTATTTTCAACGTCCTTAGAAACAGATAGATCCACCTAACGTCGTCCAACATCAATCTACTACTCGGAACCGGTGTTCAACTTTGCCTCGAATCAATTCACATATTCCAGGAACAGCTAAATGAATCGAAGAAAGCAATAAACTTCTCTCTCTCCCTCTCTTTCTCCTTGCTGCATGTATACGCGTATCTGCTCAGAGTTCAAGTACCTATCTCGCGGGATCGAAGTAAAACGAGCAGACCACCGAATCGATCTCTCGGACGTAATAGCTCGCGAGAGGTTAACGCGCGACTTCGAAATCGCTTCTTAGCCCGTGAAACGCGCTTTCGAATCACAGAGTAGCGGACGAATTACAGATTCCATATACGTGCAACGGCAATCGAGTTTTCTTTTTTTCAACAGGCGTGCACACGCTTATCGCTCGGCCGATGCAAAAACACGAAAACACCGAGCACTCGGGGATTCCGCGGGAACGCCGCGCCGAGGCGAAACCGTAGCCTAATGACTACCTGCATCAAGCCTCCCTGTAACACGAATATAAACGTTCCTCTCTCTCTTTCCTAAGCTCGTCCGCACAAGTCCCGTTTTAATATTCGCATCCGTTCCAATAGAGCCCCCGATAGAATCTCCGCGATCCAGCTTTTTGCGCGACAACACGCGTTTCCGACACGCAGCGATAGACACGCTCTCTCCTCCTCCCCGCTTCTTTCCCTTTTCCCTGCTATCGTGGTATTTGCTCGGTTACTTCCGGTATTTATATTTCACTTTGACCACGGCCAACGTTACTCCACTCTCGGGCGTTTCAACGAAGCGAGGTTTCGAATTATTGGAATAATTCAGTTCGCGTGTGTACCGCAGGAATTCGTGGCGTATGCGCGAGACGAAACCTCGTAATGGTAGGTGTGTTTGTTGTGTTTTTAATGGGAAATTGATGGCAGCGAAGATCGTCAGGAACGTAACAATGAGACGGTAATTTTGCTTCTGATGTTATACTCGAGGGTCAAAATTTATACGAGCAGTGAATTTTAAATAAGAAATATTTACGACGTGAGCGTTGGTCGAGATAGGATCTGTGGAATTGCCTTTTTTTTGGTCATAATTAATAATAAAAGGGGAATTGGAAGATTTACACGAGCGAGTATGAAAATTGCTGTTTAAAAGTCTAGCGGGGTAATTTTTAAGTTTTTCTGAGATTTTTTATGAATTGTATTTTTATTTGATTCGTATAAAGAGTAGAATACCGAATGCGAGTATTGGAGATTCTGAGCCATCGAGTCATACAATAATTTCTACTCTGTATTATAATCGAGAAATAGATTTTCAACATTATTCATAATTACTAACAATTATTAATGTAAATAAACTATGTAGAATGTACTATTATAAAGATTGTTTTCGCCGACTTCTAAAATCCATAGAAAATATATCTACATCGATGTTTTCCACGAACGAAAAAAACGTTCTTCCGTATTATCAAATAAATTACGATCTTTGAAATCACTTTTAAAAAATTATCCGCCTCGACGTATACGGATTTAATCCTGTTATTAAGATTTTCCACCACCGCCTCATATAATGTTAATAATATCTCGAATTCTTGATATTGAAATTATTTTATTAATGTCATTAACGTCTGCATTAAAATCCTTAATATAACAACATATTACGAAAATCAACAATACAATACTGCAGTGACACGTGAATAAAATAAAATATAGTTATATAAATGTAAAAAATACGGATATATAAATCACAGAAAAATGTCCAAGTCGCATAGCTTCACAAGGGGTAACTACGAATTCCAAATTTACCTATCAGCTTCCCTTACCTATCAAAAGCCCTTCATACATTGTCAAACAAAAGAAAAAAACTACAATATGCAATTTGATAACATATCAAATAACGATAAAAGCTCGTGCGAGATATTAAAATTATATTCAATGAATATTCTAATGATCATATCATTGAACCAGAGGAAGACTGATACACGGTCATAGGTGCGTTTTATGACTTCTCACGAATTAGTTCTAAAGTGGCATAACGCGTTTCTTTCGCAGGTACGAACGTTATTACTGGCGTGTTTTTCGCGAGGAACATACCTCGAGGGTACGACTGTCTCTCCTCTCCTCTCCTCCTATGGTTCGCTCCTTTATCGCGTTCGCCAACACCGCCACGCGTATTTCACTTTAGTCGCGGCTTCTTACGCTGACGATTATCCCGGCAATTTATTCGCCCTAACTATCGCGCGTAATCGTTCATTCAATTACCATTCGACTATCGTCTTTATAGTTTTTCCGCGAACGAGACCGCCGTGTTTCGCCTCCCCTTAATGGGAAACCATCGCCTCTTCGTGGCTTCCGTTTCGTCTCGCGTCTGTTCCTTATATGTGCCTCCGCTCGCGCGTTGCTTGAGAATGGCGACGATACGTCGGCAAGGGCGAAACTTTGTTATTCAGTACGTCACAGTAATCGTACTACGTTCCTAGCGAACAACTACTAGTCGAAAACGAATAGAATGAAATTTTGTCGTACGATGAACAAGTTTACGAGAAAATCAAGTTCGAAGATTTAACACGTTGCCTGTCGTTTTGCCTGCCAGTATGGTAGACTCGACGATTAATCTTTTTGCAGCAATTTAATGCGTTCGAATGTTAAACGCGATTTGATTGTAGTTATTAGGTATGCCTATTGGCATTATGTGTTATTATTATGACATTAGATTTAATTATATTTATTTAGCAGAGCTTTGGTAGCGTAAAATAATTTCAAGTTGGATACAAGACCATAGGTTTTGTGATATTACGTACGGCTGTAAAGACATGGGGCAAAATTTCAACGTTTCTAAGAAACGGACACGCGTTTGAGATGGCGTACTATATAATATGCTTGGAGTGAGCTTATGAACGTTTCCTATATGGTTTAATGGAACAAACGTAAATGTAAAACAGTGTAGATATTTGGTATTGTGTAAATTACAATTACGATTCAACAGTAGATAATCAAAAAGTAATTAGTCGTAAAAAGTCGTCTGATCATTAACCCTCTATAACCAGAATTCTATTTACTGATATTAAAAAAAAGAAGATAATCAGTTAGAATTTTCTATGATCTAAAACTTGAGAGCTTAAGAACGTACAATTATATTTACATACAGATCGTTTGGTATTAATATAAGGGTATACTAATAACGTAAAATTCTCTAATAACAGACAGATAACATTAATCTTAGGTATTATGTAAATTATATATATGTAAGGTATTATGTAAATGTATATTAGGTAAAATGAATATGTATCGTGATAAAGTGTTACGGAGGGTTAATTAAACGAATTGGTATTTATGAAAACACGCACAAGATACTACGTATTTGGTTAAAACAATATATTTATTAATAAATTTGTTTTTCCTAACTTTAACCGGAGATCGCAGGAGCTCGATTCCCATTCTTTTGTTGAAACAGGAGACACGTCGATTGTAAAATTAACTACTTTTGTACGACGATCGAATACTAAATTGCACGTATTTAACACGGGGAAAGAGAAAACTGCGACGTAATGCGATATTACCGAATCGAAATCCGAAACGGAACTAACCTTCGTCGCTGCTCTACAAATCTTACAATTACGAAATCAAAACAATTGGAGGGCAGAAATGCTTCGGTTTGACTTCTACGGTTTTTGTTTACGACCAATGGCACTGAACTCGTTTAAAATATACCTGAAATCAAACATGTTCAAGAGTTAACATTCGCTTACGATAAAGTAATATTATAATTTTTAATACATATAGTAACATAATATTCTGTTAACAGAGATACTATTTCTGTTTTATTAATAAACTTCTTTCTACTATATTTAATCAGTTTTTAATTGTTACTTTATCTAAATTATTTTATCCAATATTTAATACGTAAAACTTTAAAATTCTTATTCTGCGATGCAGATTAATTCGCCTTGTTTATATCTCGTTGTAAAAATTAATATCAACTACATTCGTGTTTAACGATATCAATGTAAAATATTCATTTTAAACAATCGCTGTTCGAAGATAAAATTACTTAATATCATATATTGATATATATTTCAGCGTAACGGCGTTGAATTACCGGGCTTCGTCCAGCACACACGTCAGAAACGCAGGTGTACGATCGAGAGCGAAGAAAAATCTATCGATCGATAGGTCGTATCGGGAAAAGATCGAGTACGGGAAAGGAAACGTGATCGAAGAGGTTTCATGATCATAAGACACGATATACGAGCAGCCTCTGGCTTTTGCCTTCTCTTTGTTTCTCCGTCTATCACTGTCTGATACAACACTTCACCCTTTATACCTATCGGATCTTCGATCTCGATGTAGCCTTAATAAATATAATAGTAACCTCGCCGTTCAACGTCTACCATACTGTCATCCTCTTGAGTAATTTCTTCCTGTTGATCGTAGATAACGATATCATCATTTTATTGAGGACCAGCCAAGTTGACTGTCATATTTCGGCCAAACTGATAGCTACCGATTAATTATGTCAAAATAAACCGTTTCATACCATAAGGATTGCATATATATATATATATGTATAATTTCATTTTTTCTGAGTATTCGTAATGGTACTTTGAACTACATTTTTAGTCAACATATATATTTTATACTTGGACGTTCAACACAAATTGATATTTTATATAGGTAATACAAGTATCTATTGTTTTTATAAATTTTGGATTCATCGGGCTTTCAATTGATCGGACTTTCAATTGATCGGACATTAATTCACTGATCGACGATCTGGTCGTGGTTCAATAGTTGAAGATTTCCTTTGGAGCGTTGTGTTAGATTGTCCGGAAAGTGTCTTTTTTTCGCAAACGTGTTTTTTACAACAGCGCAGCTTCATACAAACGTAAAACCGAATCTGCGAACGGTGTCACGGTGTTTATCTCAACAGAACAGAATGGATCGTACGTAATTCGATAAAATAATATAAAAGAAAAAACGTTGTGTGTCTATTATTTTCTCATAAAACGAAAGAAACTTTTCGGACGACCTGATGTATATTGTTAAGGTTAGATTTTAATTAAGAAAGTCGAAATTCATGGGAATATTTGCGAGAGACGACAAGAGCAGCACGAGCTTGCAAAATTGTATAAAAGTCAACAAAGAGGAAGAAAGAATGAGATAGGCAAAAGGAGACAATATTGGTTGTTAGATTAAAAGAATTTTCCACTATTTGAAGAATTGTGTTAGATTGAAAGAATTATTAATCTGCAAGATACAGTTATATTTCAACTGCAGCCAGAAGTTTTGCATTTTTTTATTTTATGTTATATCGTGTATCTTGAAAATACAGTCATCGATAGTTTAAATCATTGTATTCACGGTATCATATACAGACCTATTTACTTACACAGTAGCCCCCATGATATAGCGAGGTCTTAAATTAAAGCATTAAGCTCGCTGATGCAGTGACCCAGGGTCGCATATCGTGAAAATATACTTCTTTCAATTTATCTCAGAATTTATTGGGTTTTATTAAAACTGTATTCGATACCTTATCTTCCTTCCTCTTCTTTATAAAATGGATAATCAATAACTGGTGTATTACTACCAATTTATTGTTTCTTCGGATAATTCTGGGGATCCTATTACGTTGTTAAATTGTTCTCTAGTACCTAAAGATCGGTAAAAATTATGAGCTATAGATCAGATGCTATTATTGTATAATATTTATACAATAATAGTTATATTAAATATACTCTTTAGTTTTGAATTTTCTGACAAAATACATGATTCAAAATACTGGTAATAAATGAAACGTGTCTTAACGAATGTGTCTTCTATATACGTTTGTATCAAGCGACAAAGTTTACGGCAATGAACGAAAAATTGTGAAACTTCTACTACGTAAAGACCTTCAATGTTGAGTAATCGATATCCAGATATATCAAACGAGTAAACTTGTTCAAAAGATATTCCATTATCGGAATGTTAATGGCACACAAACTTAATCTAGAAACATCACTGAACCTTTTTTGGAAATACAACGTGTAAATTCACAATTTATAAAAACTACGCCCATACGAGAAAGATCAAAAATTTCTCTTCGAGCAAACACAATTTCCCTCGGAAAACTCTGCCCGATATAACCAACTTTTCATTTTTCCAATACCCCGAAAGAAGAACCGTGAACGAACATCAGATACGAACGAAACGCAGTCATTATCACTACCTAAAAGGGAGAGACAATGGCAGTGTCGTGACAAGAGCGTGAAGCTCTTTCACCGTAACGCATCCTATTCCAATTTCGCCCGTATCTCATTATCGTTGATTCCGCAGATGCTATCGCAAAGAGAGAAAATGAGAGACAGGGCGAGGAGACAGGATCGACCGGCTTATGCAAACGGAATAAGATCGGGCAATACCTTCGGCGGCCTCTCCCTTCCTGTCCCTTTCCAGTCTCCCGTGAAACGTGTCCACGCATTTAATGCCGTTGCACACGCACGTGTCCTACGCGGCCGCATAGATCCTGGTCAGGCGGCGCGTTCATTTCCTGCTAATTAAATTAGTGTATCGGCCACTGTCCGGTGTCGTGCGCGACCCGTCCAACGAGCCCATCTCTCTTTCGCTCTATTCACAGTGGTAAACCGCTCTTTCGCTCGCTCCAGCGAGTTTAACGACCCCTTTCGCCTCAACTTGCCTGCCTCCGCTGCCTCCATCTTCATCAGTCCTAGCCACCGATTCCCAGGAGCCTCGTATCGGACGCGACTGTTGTTCTCATTAGGATAAAACATTGCAGCCGAGCCGCTCACCGGATCAACCGGCGCGCACCGGTGCGATAGTCGTCAACGTTTTGACGAACCCGGCACACCTTGTCAGACCTTTGCGTAGGCGGAATTCCAGGTGATCTCTTTGGACGTTCTGGTAATGGATGGTTTGTTGATGAGGCATGATAAGTGCTGATGGATTAGTCGTGTGGATAATTTTAGACACTTTTTAGGATGGTTATTGTGGGCTTTAGGAGGTTGGAATTTAGGTGAGTTCAGACGATTTGATTAATGCGGGGACAAAGAAAAAGGTACGTGAAAAAAGATATATGTATACGATACTGCAACCAGGGAGACAGACTTCTATTCGTATATTTACAAAAAAGGTCGTTAAAAATTCCTGAATATCCATTGATTCAATGATTATTTGTCATTTAATTACGATCAGATTATGTTAACTTTTGGAATTCTTTAGGAATTCTTTACAGTAAATTTTACGAGGTTAGAATTCAAGCGAGTTTAGATAATTTGATTATTGCTAGAGCAAAGAGAACTTGAGCTTTGAAATCTTCTGTAAATTGTAAATTATAGTAAGTTAGAATTTACTTGAGTTTCGATGAGTTGATTTAATCGTAGAATTATTAATGGCTGAAGTATAAAGTTAGTATTAAATAAATTTGAATGAAAGGTAAAGAAAGCTATATAATGCAAGGCGAAAGTCAAGCTTTTATATATATATAAATATTATATGAAAAATCATTTAAATCCTCAAAAATGCAGTTTCAAACTTATAAAGTGTATACGAACTATTCTGTAGTGCTAGTGTTAATGATGCTTGACAAGTCAAGATGATAAATTAGTCACGTGCCTAACGTTAGAAGTAGGTTTGTAAGCTTGGAATTTAAATGATTCCTGAACTATTTGATAATGGATAGCTTATTAATGACGCTTGTTAAGTGATACTGACGGATTAGTAATGTGGCTACCGTTAAGAATTTTTTAGGGGTGATTACTGTACGTTGGTAGATCTGCATGATCTTGGGTAATTCGACTAATGATATTTGATAAGTCGTGATGATGGATTACGTGACTAATGCTAGCGGTAAGTTTATAAGGTTGAGATTTAGGTGGTTTTTGATGACTCGATATGATATTTAGTTATTAATGACGCGTAATAAGCACACACAATATAATCGTGGTTTAATTATGTAAATCGTTACAAGTATTTTTGCAGGACTGCTAATTATAGGTTTAAAAATTTCGTGGTTTAAGTGATATTGAATGATTTGATTGACATTGTTGAAAATTGTGGATCTTAATTATCGAAATAAATGTATAGGAACACTTAGATTACACTTAGAATTGATATCAAAATAATTTCAAATTTATTTAATATGTGATTTACAAGATCTTCGTCGATACTCGTTTGCACGCGTCTCAGCACTCTCTTTGTCTCACCATCTTCTATACCACACTATCAACGAAACAATTGCATTCGTCTGTTTTACGAGACGCTGTGTACGCACATACTCCCACACACTCATACTCATATATGTGTGTCACTACTACGCGGCTAATTTAGTGTAGCATACTAAATTACACATACCTCGATAGACATTTATTAACGATAAGTGATAACGATAGAGAAACATTAGGAATAGTTTTGTATGACGTGAATAAGCGTAAAAATAGATATGTTATTTAAGTAATTAAATTTTAATATAACGTCCATAGTTTCCCTTTGGTTAATTGTCTGTAGATACTGAAGTACTCACACATAGAATAATTTCAAATAAACTTAGTAATGGATAAAAAAATTGTATAATGGAGTTTATAAAGACAGTAATGGATCTGAATGTCGATACCGACCGAGAACGTGGAGAAAAATATACGATAGTGAATATAAAATCGGAAACGAGCCGTTAATCGGATTACCGGATGTGTTAGGGCGACCACGTCGCTGCGCCGGAGGTCAGGAGTTCTGAGTAAAAGGCTTCGTTAGCGTGAAATGAAGCACACCAGGAAAGTTCGACAGCATTAGTTCTTCGTGGAATCGCATCACCAGGGTGTTTAACCAAGAACGTGCGATCGATCGTTACATTTTCTTACGAACGACTAACATCTTTGTAATGAACACTTTGATAATCGAACTGTCGATTGAACTGTTTACGAAGAAAATAATTTATTAACAACTACTTCCATTTAAGTTAATCTCTTGTGTTTTGAGTTTCTTTTAGGCTACCCACGTTAACGTTTCTTTGATTTGATTTCTTAATATATGAACTCCATTTCTTTGAACGAAATTATAGCTTGTTGAATTCACATACGTAGACGTGAATTTCTACTATACCTATGAACGAAAGATCGTAGATAACAGCAAGTTGTATGAACTGCTCGTCCTCCGATGAGTTGAGTTAATCAATCAATCTTGGCTGATACAAAGGTTATAAAGGATCGTAAGATAGTATTCCTCCAACTTGGGTCTAATAATCTTCACTGTCATGAACTGAAAGGAAATTTGAAGTTGGTACGAGGATTCGAGTACTATGACCACAGTCTATCGCAATTATTTATCAATACCGTAAAACAGGAGATCAAACAGTCGTCATTAAATTCTTCTTACAGAAACTTTTACCTAATCTTAATATTGTCTACACGAAAATTAATTCGTAAAACAAAATTTCCAACCAACGACGAGTACTCCAGGAGAACAAAATACATAGTTGCCATACTATAAAACAAAGGGTAAAACGCTGACAATCAAGTGATTTTGACAGAAACTTTAACCTAATTTCAATTCTGTCTACACAAAAATTATTTCGTAAAACAAAATTTCCAACCAACAGCGGCTACTGCACAGGAACAAAATATCATACCGCGTTTCTTTTTATAATTTTAGCCATACTTGGAGCTCAATATTCGAGAAGCCAGTACCCGAAAAAGGAGAGCGATACTCCCATCCGCATTCCTACGCGGGCAACCATTCTTCAAAGCAACCGTACAACCATGAAACTCGGCGCACTATCATCAAGATAATTCCTCGGCCAGGCATCCGTGGAACGCATCGGCGCAAACTGGACGAAAATGTTTTTTCGTCTGATCGCGAATCAGTCGGCCAGTTTTCAGACAGGTCCGCTGCCCCTAAGTGGAACGACGTTATCAGGGGTCATGATCGGCACGAATTAAATTTGCAGAGCACCACTGACAGCCCTGTTAGGAAGGGACATGAGTTCGTCGGCTACACCGGAAGTCGCCAAGTAGGGAAAACTTGGCGCACCGGCCGAATATAATGCGACGAGCCGGTGACAAGTATGGTAATGCGACGCGGGTACAAACGTGCTTGGATTTCAACGTCTACGGGGCAAGTTGCATCGGACTAAAGTCAGCAAACGTCTGAATTTCCAAAAAACTTAATTGGATGATTGCTTACTTCGCTGTGAATGCGTCACGCACTCGTGTTCATAAATTGTTGCATAATTCCGACCAGGCCGTGTAAAACGGACGCGAGAACGCGACGTTTTTCAATCGACACGTGATCGGTAATAATCGACCCGTTGTAGCAAAGCTTCTTTTGTCAACGTAATTACGCAGCGGCTTGTCAAGCAAATAGTTTGTGCAACTTATCTGCTTTTTTCTTTCCAGACGTCTGATTGTAAGGTGATTGGTAATTGTCAATTGGTAATTGGCTGCTTGGTTTTTGTTGGATGTTTTACGTGTATCGAAGAAGACTAAAGTGTGACGAGCAACATATTTCTCGAATACGAATCTACCATATTTTTATACAAAATATTTACTTTATGGGATCAGATTATTATCCATTAAAAGCGATATTTCATTTTATATATCTTCAAAGGATTTGTATTACACGAGTTGGTTTTCAATCCCTTGAATACATGTGCAATTTAAATGTAAAGTATTTTTACATCGATTAATATTGATTTATATTAAACCAGGGGAGTACACTTAGTTTCGTATATACACACATGCAATATACTTGATCTTATTACTAACGACAAACGTAACAACCACTCAGAAGCTCAGAAGCTATAAATTGAGAAATAAATTAGAAGCACCGTTTTTTAAAACCGTAGAATTTTCTACTGTCTATTTAATCTTCTTGCGATAAATAAACTTGTAGAAGTCATTGCTTTTTGAGAATTTGTCGTTAATCTGTATATAGTGAAAAGAAGAAATGAAGGAAAAGTGGAGTGGATTAGTTTGATTTTTGAAGAAGTCACATCGCGTAATTGATGAACTTATTCACTCGTTATTCCTGCCTTTATGATCTTGAATTTTATGAAAATGATAAAATTTATCGTCCAGTTGATCGGATTAAATCGCGAAGCAGTATGTAAAGCATCGCACAGTTCTTCTATAAAATCTGATATACATCAGGCTTTTCAGAGCCTCGATAGCTATCGGATTAGGTCGAAGGATATAAAGTGCAATCCAACCGAGAAAGATTTAACTGGCTTTCATACCAATTACTATAATTCAACGTAATCGATATCTTATACAACGAATAAAAATATTCTTCGTGGCATTAATGGGCGATAGGAAATTAAACACAAGTACCTATATGTCTGTCGATAAATCTACCGATTCCTGGTTTACAACTGGAGAACGTCGTCTAAACCTTCTTGCTGATCAAAAATTAAATATACATAAGAAGTAACGTACCTACATATTCGCGTGACATTCACCCATCACCATACGAACACCGTGACGACTCCGTCGAATCGCAATGATACATTAATCACTCGCAACAATCCAATAAATTAACGGTGCGCGTAAACACCTTCGTGTCGTACAATTAATAAGAACGCCGTCCTTGCACACTTCAAACCTACCGTTATCCGCTAACGTTCAACGTTTCCAGACCTATTAAACATAATTTACGACTTCAACTATCCGTTCTCCGCTTTAGAGAGAAAGGGAGAAAGGAAGGGAAAAAAGGCAACGCTAGAAGGAATAAAAGAAAAGAAGAAAAAAAAAAGAGAAAGAATCACGAACAACACTTCTCTACGCATTTCTCGGTTTTAGATGATGATTTTTTTCTGGCAACTAATTATCGTCGAAGGTAAGTATTTATCGTGAGATTCCAACGCGAATGCATAATTAGCATGACAATGAGTCAGACGCGAAGAAACCGTGTTTTACACGCACCGATAAAAGAAGTCGGAACGTTTGACGCCAAAAGATAGATCTAGCTTATCTCTGGATCCGTGTCGCTGGAATTCAAATAAATCTTTCACTTTTTCGCGATAAAACGTTTGGCCCGCGCACCCGCCCGACACCACTTGGATTTATTCTAATTCATAGAGACTCGTTCCCGCTAATGATATTCCGACCCACGCCTTGACACACGTTAATTACGTGCTCGTGACGCTCGTGAACAATGTAAAGCACAAATTGGCCGGCTAATATCGGCCACAGCCGTACACACGAATCAGCACGTGTCCGGCTCGTGGCACGAAAAAATCTAACAGCGTTCATTTTTAAGAGAAATTTGTTGGTTCGATGGTGTTTCGCGATTTTTAACGTATTTCGAATATCTGACGATATTGAGTCATTTTTAACGAATTACAGTTTGCGTTGTCGATGAATGATAGTGGGATATAGTGCAGAAGTTAAGGGTGTTAAAAGTCTGTTAATCGGAACGTTTCTTAATCAGAAACTTCTATAATCGTGGTATTAAAATTTAGTAAAGTCGAATTAGTTCTTGCAAATGTAAATATGATATTAACTCATCTTCTGCGGTTAACGATAAGGTACGGTATTTCGAGTAACAAAAGTTATTGTTTTGGATAGTGCCAAGAGATTTTGTAACATTGATCGAATTTTTACGCAGATATACAATATTTTTGACAATTAATTGATTCGAGTTATAATAGCAAAGAAAATTTCGAACGGAATCGCTGCTCTTGATATTTTGCATTTTCGGATAATGAAATGAGTATTAATCACAAGTATCAATTTAAATGTTTTACGTTCGAATTCCCTGAGACTTAAAGTTGACATAACAGTTTAGAATTTCCTCCTGTCGTAGATAAATTTCTTTAATCGATTCTACTAATATTCTCGTGCCAGCCAATAGTCGCAAACTGCTCGACCTAAACAAGCTTTCACACTTCCTCCTGCCATTCGTCGCAAACTCATTCGTCCAGATTGCCAGAAATTTATGACACAGAACAGCATTGAAAGCAGCGAGTAAGTCGTTAAAGCCCATCAGAACGCAGTTTGCCGCAAGATTTATAGGACTTCTGACTGCTGTCCAACTGAAGAATACTACACTTTACGATAGATGAAAGAGAAAGACAATATCATTGCGAACACGGAGTATATGGCTTAGATGTTAGCTTTACTCGAAAAGAAAAAGAAAACGAGTGGTTCTTTTTAACTGGAAATGATAATTAACTGAAAAACAGTCTTTTGCCAAACTTCATCGCGATTAGATATATTTCACAGCTGACAAATTGGTAATGTAATAACGTCATCTGGTAAGGACATCGATTTGGTAAAAATTGTAATTTTTAAGAAGCGGACTTTAAATGTGAGACATTTATTAGGATTATATTATCCTATAAAATTATGTTTCGATAAGAGCAACGTTACGTTTCAAAATAGAGCTCCAATCCTTTTTTTTTTCAAATACAAATTTTTAATAAATTTGTAATAAAAGCAACGGACAAATGATATTTTATCGAAGACCATCGAAACCTAAAGACCATTAACTAAAGTGCGAAGGAAAGTCAATTTCTTCATAGTTAATAAATAATTAAGTATGCAATCAATAACATTTTATTTCAAACCAATTTCCTAAAAAAATACACATATTTTTCAATCGTATCATTCTCTTAGCAAACCAACAGTATGTAACTCAAGTTTTCCAAGTTTCAAGACTCGATCCCCAAAATTTTCAAGGTTACTATTCTAAATTACCATCTAAGCTCCAAAATGAAGGATTAATTCTCTACAGGAATGTAACCAAATTCCTCCTATTACCCGTTAATTCTTTTTCTCTCCCTTTCCCCTCCGATTTCTTTGCAACGTCGGCAATAATTTACATTTGCAAGTTCCAGATGCGTTTCATACGATCGTAATACGCATATACAAGATGTATATGGAAGCCACGGGCTCTGGTCGATCGCCGGTTATTGATGGCTTCATCCGTAGCCTCTTGCTGCCACCAGGTGGTCAGATTCTGATCCGTTTCTAACGGACGAACCGGCGTATCGCAGGCAATCGAACATCAACGAGAGCGAAAGGGAGAACGACGACTCTTTGAACGAATCGAACGAAAGAACACGACGAGAACAGAGAAACCACGATGGGGAGGGAGACCCCGTGGTTGGTTTTGGTTTACGGCGTGGCGATGTTTGACTAATGCTCCGCAATTTTGGCTTTTGTTGGTTCGCACGGGTCACCCGCTGCGATCAGCCAAATAGGAAAGAGGCTGGTTAACCAACCCTCGGCTCTCGGGCTCCTGCGAAGCCACCCTGATCGACGACCCGCTGAGAACGACGTTTAGGAAGCGTCGATGATGTTAAGGGTACTGGTATCGATACGATTTTTACGCGTAATCATCGACTCGATGGTTTTTTTTATTGGTGCCAGTGCAAGAAACGTAGGAAAGTTATATAGTAAAATTGATCAAGAGTTTAATGTTATTATATTGCTGATATATCAGTCTTCTTCTTTTAGTATTCGTTTTAAGTATCGTTCGCTTATTGGTCGTGGAATACGAATTAACTTATTCGAATTGTTAATTTATTGAACGTAACAGCTTTATTTATTTAGAAATCTTCTCTCTTTTGACGTGTCATTTTATTTTTATTAAAAACAAATTATATCTTACGCTCGATAATTATTCTTATTAATTATTCATTTCTACTTATAGAATATCTATAGAATTTCCGATTAAGGAACGAGGTTAAAGAAGAAACTGCTGTTGTTTGAAATAAAACACAAGATAACGAAGGAAAATATTACTTTCTAGTTGTTACAGATTTGTTCATCGATTGATAAATGTAAATATATGTGTAAGTAATGGAAATTAATTAGCTGGAATTATTTCGTTTACAAAGTACATATTTATAGTCATTTGGGAAAGCGTTTGTATACTTTATGAAAGTTCTATGAAGCTTTTATGCGATGACGTTATGTACAGTATATATATTACAGAAAAATAAGTACTATGTACTTAGAGACTATATCATTCGTAATCTTCTGCATGCTGGCATTTTTTGCGCGAATATTATTAATCTATAAGAAAATAAAAATTGTTAAACCCGACTTGTCAGTAGAAACCATCTGTCTTCGTATCGTCAAAAAATATGTCTACTTATCCTCATTCGTGAATATGTATAATTCCAAGGTATCTGACGTAAGTCACGGTGATGAACACAGCGTTAAGACGATTACTTAAATGACATTCGTGATTGACTTTGTAATTGAATCTCCGGCTACATATATATTCGCGCAAATTGAATCGAAGAGATCTAATACGTATTTGGCAAGTTACATATTCGGTCTACGTATCCTGAGAATTTAATCTACTGCAACAGGTACTCGCCGTGTTACATATCCTAAAGATCTAGTCCAGGCTTATGCAAACTAAATTATATCATACGTATTCACTGATTACTTTCTATAATTCTTAACGCAGTAGAAGTTAAAGGATAAGCTTCATATGTCTAACAACAGTCTACTGTAACGTAATCATTTTGGTTTCTTTACTTTCTTATCATTTTTTGTTTAAATCAACGTTTCTCTATTACAAAGGACAGATAATCCTTACAAAAAAAAAAAAAAAAGAAAAAATATCGAAATCCTCGATTCAATAGAGAAGTGATAAATTTCTGATGAAAAATTCGAAGAGATTAGTATGTACATTTCTAACAAAGTATCCAACGAAAGGGGTGTAAACTAACGAATCTTTAATTTTCTTGTCAGACGTACGATCGAACCAATGAATTATAAATAATCTCAACTTCCGTCTATGATATCCAGATGAATAGACATACAAATTCATGTGGAGACAAAGTTGCGGCGCCACAGTAAGAAAATATTCATTGGCTACCCTCATCTTTAACCTGCATAAATTTCATAAGATAGAGACAACAGAAACGTGACGAAACTTTTTATTGAGTTTTTCCTTCTTTGTAATTACAATTCAATGCCGACATTGAGAAGGAAACGTCTCTTTACTAAGAAGATTTACATTATCACAATATATTTTGTTACTTTTTCATATCTTCTCATTTATTCCTTTATTTAATATCAATAAATTCGTCCTTATTAAATCTAACCCTACTTTAGTCGTAGAAAACTACCGACAGATACCTTAATATTGAGAAGTTAATATTGAAAACTATACTCATACTATGAAAAATGAGAGATATGAAAATAAACGTTGTTTCTTAAAACAAGTATCCGTCTGACAGGAAAGAATTATGAGCGAGGATTAATCATAATTTTGCAACGCGTGGAATATGTTAATTCTTTCAAGAACAAAGGCCGAGCAATATTTGAACGCTGCTGGTACAACATATGATTGAATTTAATTTTCCATCATCACGACATGTACTTTGTATCTTCAATAATCAATAAAGATTACCTTATTACTTCTTCTATAAAAGTATCTAACGATTCTGTAAAAATTTTACTCAAATTTCACAACATGATTTAAATAAACGCAGTTCTCTAATACTATCACAGATATGACTACATCGATTATATAACGCGATGAATTATTTGTTAAAAAAAAAGTTGAAAAATACAGACATATAATGAATACATAATGTATACATAAATATAAAACAGAAATTAAACATTCTATAGCATCCTTCTTTTTCAGAGAAAAAAACTCGTACATGAATCATTTCTATTATAAGCTCTTCGATTATACGAGATAGACGTAGCACGAACTTCGCGCCATTGTAGTCGGAAGAATAAAATAATATTCCTCGCTGTCTTCATCCATCCTAGCTATCCCATAGCACAGACCATAACACGGTCCAAAACGCAATCGCGACGAAGTCAGAGAAGCGTGACGATCGGGCATGCCTTCCTCGATCGTTAAAAGGGAAACATACAAGAATCGGATGAGACGATGGAAAAAGGGAAGCTCGCTTCGAAGAGAAACGAAGAAAGACGGGGAGCGGACAATCACCGGATGCCGGAGGGCCGCGCGAACGCGAGCGCAGGTGTGCCTTCGCTTATACGGCGAGCGCAACGACAGCGGTATTAACGTGCCGCTATATCGATATCGTTATAATATGCAAATTCGCTCGTACGCTCATACAGGTATACGAAGAAGCAAAGAGATCTATGGATGGAGTTAAGAGGAACACGTGTTATTCTGGCCTCGAGGAGGCACCCGAAAAAGGAGATCATCGATCGCGATCCGTTCGACACACCGTGACTTCTCTTTTCAATCGAAGATCTCTATTCCACGCGTAAAAGGCTCTCGCGTTATTTTCCTCCGCGTGCCGCTTGAAAGTTGTCTTCATCACTGCGAGCCTCGTTCGGCACGCGACGCGTGCTTCTCGCGTGCGTGATTCCATTCCAGAAACTCCACGATGGAAATGAACACTGCTGATGTTGGAAGAAAAGTCGAAATTTGCCGAATATACATACTGTACATTGAGTGAATGACTGGTCAATGAATTAGCATCATTTACAATTTGCGACACCTTTTTCGTTTTTTTAATAATTTTTTTAATCGCTTGATAGGAGTCTAATAGAATCAGTTTCTTAATAGGCTGAGATTCTTTCCTTCAAATTTACGAAAAATATATTATCTAATATACTATTCCTTAGGATGGTGTCAGTGAAAGAATTTATACGTATTCTAAAATTAGTAAAATTAGATATTTCTAGTTAAATAATAAGGTACATCTGTTATATGCTCAATCTATGCTTTGGGTTGTTCGAAAAGTTCCTAACCTTTTCGACGATTTCTGACAATACATTCCGATTAGAGGAGAAATTATTTATTGCGAATTTTTATTAGATAATGAAACGATAATTTCTTTTTAAAAAAATATTACTCCTAGTTGGATGCTTGAGTACATTGAGAACGTATTAAGTACGTACGAGTATATGGAGATAGAAGTTGTTAGAGTTCGTAACTGTGAGAGAAATCACATATATATGTTTTAAAAAAAATGAAAAGTATATAATATCAAAGGAAATTGAAATATTGAAATCTCAGGCATAACACGATTTTATTACGAAGGTCTTTTAAAGGAATTTTTTTGTACAAAAGGAAAAAAGATATAATTAAACAGGAACTTGAAGATTGAGAGATAAAATTGGAATATTAGACTTGTGTTATGAATATCCTTTGAAAGAATTCCTTCTATAAAACGAGGAAAATAAGGAGTATAGTGTTGTAGAAGAACTTCAATATTGGAAACTGAGCTATAAAACAAGAATCCTGAACTTTTATTATGAAGTTCTTTTGGTCGAACTTTTTGTACAAAATGAGAAAGGGTGTAATATTCGAAAGGAATGTTTGGAACTGATCCATTAAACAAGAGTCTTGAAAATATATTGTGAAGTTCTTCGCAAAGAATCTTCTGCATAAAAGAATATTATAAAAGAATATACCTTTGTACAAAACATGAAAATATTAAATTGGTCTTTACATTCATCACTCAGAATGCTCTTTCGAAACTAACGAGAAAAGTGCTACACATTCTGATACAAAATTCTTACCGAGTCAAACTCCAGGTTACTCAGCCCCGCTTTTATCATCGACAAAATCTAATCGATACATCGTATAGTATAATCGCATGCAACCAGGCATTAATCATCAACCCTGCTCATTAAGGTGAGAAAAAAATCTCATATATAACAACGACACGAAGCAAACTCTACTAATCTTACTTCAGCGTGTTCATTCACGACACGTCAGCTTCGAAATGCCACATATTCCTCGCACGAATTCCCGAAGCACAGCTTTCTAAGCGGTCGTGGAAAAAAGGGTCACGCCGCAACCGTGACTCGTTAACATCATTACTCGTACTATTCTCTGTTCAAAATCTAGAGTTGTATCTTCGAAACGAACGACTCCGTAGCCGAGCAAACAAGTGATCTCAGGCAAACGTACACAGTATCCACGAGCTTGGTGTACGTGGCAGCGTACTCTCGCTCCCACGGTATCTATATTTTCAATCGTTATCTTAATGTTCGTTAAACGTCCAGTTACTGGTGCCAGGGGTGCGCAAGAGAGGAACAGAATTACAATAGGCAGCCAGACACAAGTCCAGAGGCTGCTGCTAACAACTCGCGCGAGACTCGCTCCCACCGACGCGATGCGAGGCTGCGCGCTTGATATTTAAAAGAAACTGAACGCGCGGTCCGTTCTGGTTAGCCGAGGCACCTGGATATAGCAGATCATCGATCGCGATATCGTTGTTCAACCTCCTTCGAATCGAATACCTCTTTATTTACCGTCGATAGATCACACGCTTCCAATTCGCGGCTTGTAGCTCATAATTCAACAGAATCGTTACAGCATATTTAATAATACCCGAGTCTTAGCGAGAAGCAAGGGGGAAGAAAAAGGACGAAGATGAATTTCTGCCTTCTGGCGGATCGAAGCCACGTGGCCGCTTTCCAAGAACCTTGTCACCTGGTCTTCATGATATCGACGTTCAATTAACGGTTCAGCGTGAGAACAAGACCGTTTTTTAATATTTTGATTTTCATAATCGAATATGCGTCTCTATGGGATTGTATCGTCGGATTACTAGATTTCGAAAGATCGGCTTGAAATGGGAAATATAAATTACTCGGTCGTTTAAATAATGGAATTTTTTTTTATCTCATAGGTAAACTTTTGGTTTTGGGCGTCTTTAAAACGACATTACTTGGGTAGAGAACTTGAAAGAGTTAAAGAGATACTACAATAATTTAAAAGAATCAAAGTGTCAGAATTCGGAGCTATCGTTATTTTTCTAGGATTATGTATCCTAATATCATGTTTAGATTTCATTGAAAAAGTCTGTCAAAAATTTCTCTATCAAACGTATCGATGAAGTATTATCGTTAAAGTGTCGTATGATGTAGAATTTTAAGTGCAACAGAAGACGCGCAGGTCCGATAGATGTGCAAATTAGGATTCGAAGTTGGTATATACCTTCTGCTCGACGCATGACTATTCTAATAATCCGGGTGCTAGACCATCTGCATATTATCGCTAATTCTGTGGCTGCCGTTGCCATTAGAGAGTTTCCATCGTTATTACGAAATCGCAGTTTCCTCTGAGTTCCACAGCTAACCACCGATCCATTCGAATTGATCGCCTTTCGTAATAAATGTTTCCGTGTCTGGGATACGTATCTGATAGACAGTCTTAGTGACGGCTCTACTAATAAGTCCTAAGTGAAACAGACATCGTTCCTTTCAATATCGCCTCTCTGTTTCTTCCATCTCAACGACTCCTACCGAAATAATTGAATCTTCTGCGCGTTTAATTTTTTAAACAAAGCAACATGAAAGGTATGAAAGTAAATGTTTCCTCGGTCCTAGCGTTCCAAAATAAATATCATTTTTTTTCTAGAAGATAATACTTAGCTAATAAGACTTAGATAATAGAATAATAGATAAAAGAATAGAATAATACTTAGATAATAAGATAATACTTGACAAGCTTGTATCTAAAGCGTGTATCTACCTGTTATAAAAAGAATTCATCTGTCACAATGCGAAGGTGAAACTTGGCTTTAATACTCTGAACATTTCGACACCTAAATCTTTTGTTAACTTCTCCTTATAGCGGATATAGATTCCTTATAGATTCCATTTATAGGGGATATATAAGATAAATTTGATACACAATCTATTTTTATATCACGCAACTTTATGAATTATCATTTATGAATTACGAAGTGCGAGTTATTATAGTCTGGTCACGAAATCTTTTTTCAAAATTTCATCATTTCTAATTTGTATTCTAATTTCAACCACCTTAGTATCGCATGTTGCTTCAGAATTGAATCCATCTCGATCAACCACTAATCATCCTATCCTTACCACTGACGAATTTTTAAAACCTCTCTATTGCAGCCCATCAAACACCTGCGCTACGTATCATTATTTCATACGCAAAGTATACTATTCACGTCCCCTAAGAGACGCATTTCCGCACACGTATCTTCCAGCTTGGCACGATCGAAATGCCTTCGATCTACGAGACAGCGAAATTGCTCGGATTCGACGATCGCGATTGCCTTGTCGCCTATACATACTTTGTCGGCAGGTCGACCTTTGCTCGACATCGTGATAAATATATTAAATCGAGGCGAGTTCGTGAGCGACGATGACTCAGTTGGTTCGCGGCCGATTGTCGAGCAGCGTGGTTGCTTACTTTTCTGCCTTCTTTTCCTTCTTCGCCACGCTCGCGAAGAAAACCCCTTGGCAGCCGACCGATCGGTCGGCTAACATACATTTGCTTTCAAGCAACACGTGTTGTTTCTGGACGGCAATCGTGATTCATCTGGTCGCTACTAATCGACTTCCGTTAAATCAAACGTCCCTCTGTGCGCGATTGGCCAATACCTGGTCGACACACGCGGCTGCACGCTCGTATCTCGCTGAATGGAAAAGGCCGCTTTGTCTACCTATGGTTTCAAGACCGAGTCATATTCGCCGCTTATCGGTCTTCTTTCGCTTGCACGTACGTAGTTTTCTTAGTTATCTAATATTTTAATGCTATACCTATAACTGCAACAGTGGAAATATCTACATTTCTTTTAAATCTCTTACTGTAACGTTACATTCTTCGCTGTTAGCGCAACGATGCATGAGAGTTTTGACTTTCATCATTTTTTATACATTTCATACTGGTCACGTAGAAATACATCTTTTTCATATTACAATTCTGTATATTATATGTTTAAATGTACATTATTTATTTTATACACATGTACCTTATATACAGCTACAAGTAGGTACATCATATGATATACATTTTCTGTATAAAATTCTTCTACTTTTTGTAGTTACATTATATATAGTTATATTATAATATATAATTATATAAAATTGCAGTGTTTCGAATTTTACATGCAAACAGCGGTAGAAGGTTTCGGTCTTTTTTGTAAAGAAAATATTTTATTTTTAAATTGAATATAGTTTTGGATACCTTCAAGATAACGGAAGAATGAATAACAGGAGTATAAGAGGATATACCATGTGTACTTATACATTTATACATCATTAAGAACATGTTGAATGCAGGTACAGAAGTTGGGTTCCTTTCGGTGTATGAAGTCTGTCAATTAAATCTCAGGATAAACATTACTTCCGCAAACAGACTCGAATCTCATTTAGGCTCATCATATCAAGACCAATTTGTCATACCTTCATCACTCGCTAAATAGCATGTATCGTTAATTCGAACATCAAATTTTAGACACGCGAATATTCCCGCACTAACGATGAAGCAATATCTCTTGAAATATGCATACGACAACTAATAAAAAATTCCACTGTGAAAAATTACTTTTCAATTTACATATTACAATTAGGAACACGTAAAAAATATGCATACGTATATATGCCGACATCAACAGCTCATACGTATTCATGTATTATCCTACTAGGAACAGTGATACTTTAGTTTTATTCCCTCCAATTACTCCATGTTCTTCCTAGAAATTAATTAAACCAAAGTCAGAGTTCAAGAATTCAAACCCAAAAGCTAAAAGAGACAAAACCAAGCAGACGAATCAACAGTCGGGAGAAGAGCACAGAGATTTGTCGACGTGTTACCCGAGCGTCTCGTTCCATCAGCGTTTTTAAATAATTGAACCGGCCAGGGAAGATGGTGGCGCGATGCATTTGCATACTGCGGCCCGGTCGAAGCTGACCGTGCGCGGCCTCTGTTAATTAATTAATACTAATTAATCACGGATGACGATGGATCGACGATAAAGCGAACGTCGAACATGCGCGAGCACGGTGTCGCGGGGCCAGATTCTTCTCGTCCCTCTCCCATTGCCATTCCTTTTTGCCCTCCTTCATTCCCTTTTCCTTTCTTTTCACCAGTGGACTGCGCAAACCTAATTACTCGGCCGTCGTCCCATCGCGACGCCCGCGTGGCGAGGCGGGACGAGGCCGAGCAGAGTGAAAGACGACCAGTCGAGAAACGTTCGAATGACTAATTACCCTCGAATCCATAGCGGTGGAACAACGTTTTCGAATGCTCGTTTACGAATGCGGTAATACCTGCTTCCGTTGCCTCTGTGTTACACCAACATACACACACTTGGGTGCACGTGGAAATTTCGTTCGTTTGTTGCACCGTATAAACGTACAGGTGTACGAGAATGGGCTTTCGAGACGACGCCTCGCCACTAATTAGCGGCACCAATTAACCAACAGCTCGCTCTTGCATCCCTTCGAGAGCTTCTCTCTGTCTTTTTCGTCCTCGTCTCTCGTGCCCTCTCGTGTCTATCTCTCTTCGAATAATTCGGTAGTCGCGGTTCGGTCTCGTGCGCGCTTTTCCACCCGTTTTATCTATCGATCTTCGACTAGGGCCACTCGTTTTTTCACTACCCCATTCGCCGGCCATTTTCATTTCGCCGATTTTAATTTTCACCTTCCTACATTAAAACCGAAATGAAAGAGATCGCGCTATTTTCCAACGTTTTCCCGGCCCCAACCGTTTCTTTGTTCCACGCGCGCGCTCTTCAACGGGATGCCCATCGCCACGTGGTAATCCGTTTCACTGTGAGTGTACCCTCTCGACGAGCTATTTTTTCCTACGCTTTTCTTCTCTCGTGGTATGTTTTGTCGTTGCCTTGTTGTGGACGAGCGAGTTCCAATCACGAGGAACACGTGTACGAATTTGTTCGCGTTGGTAGCGGAAGGAGGTATATCACGTGATTTTTAATGAAAGATACAAATTAACGGGCACGTCGCTGTGGTTTTAAGATGCTTCTAATGTTTGGTTGTTTATTTATGTTTCGTATGTAGAAATGTTCGATATTTTAATAATTATTTATTTGTAATCAGAGAATAGGTTTCTTCGTCGATCTTTAATATTGCGATGAATATAATTTATTTATAGGATATTCTCTTTTTTTCAATTATATTACATCTAGTCCTGTCTTAGAGCGACATTCTTAATAAATATACCTTCCTGACTTAACATTACACGTTTGTATGCCGTAACATTCAATAATAAAAACAGATTGTCTGTCACATAAAGAACGACATAAATAAATGGAAAACACTCACGGTCGAGCATACGGAGCATGGAGAAAAAGTTGCGGGGCATAAAACTGCATAATACTCTTCAATCTCCACAAATCAACTCTGTCAGAGTGAGAAATCGTCATTTTTGGTCCCCTTTACCGAGCATTACGTATCCCCATAACCCTGTGAACCCCATTCTTCAAACATTCCGTATAATCTCCAATCACAGAATCTCGACTCATCTCTGAGCCAAGTCTCGATAAACCAAAATACATAAAATTCGTCCAAAAGACCTGACAGGAGTGAAAATGAAAAGAAAACGTAAGAAAGGTTTGCAAAAGGAAGAAAGCGAGGCGAGAAATGCAAAAATCGACTGTGAACCGAATGAAAACGTCGTGCAAACGCTGAACCATATCTCTGAATTCCAACAAAATTTCAACCTATTTCCGAGCTAAATCTCAACATACCGAAATGCATTCAAAATACCAAACAAAAGGAAAGAAGCTAAAAATAGAAGAAGAAAAAAAAAATAGAAGAAGAAAGAGGAAACGAAAGTCACGGGAAGGCAGCTGTAAATGGAGTAAAAAGGTCCTGAGGCTCAGCCTTTAAAAATTTTAACCTACTTCCAGATTAAGTCTCAACATACCCAAATACTTGGAATTCACGGCGAAAGGTCAAACGAGTACGAAAATAAGAGAAACAGGAGAAAAAGAAGGAAGCAGGAGTCATGAAGAATGCAAAAGTCAAAGGGGCAGCTGCAAGCCGAGTGAAAACGTCGTGAAAACCAGAAGGCGTTCCGCGGACGCATTTAAACGTAATTTCCATGAAGCCTGCTCCGTATAATTACGCCATTAGGACCTCTTTAGAGTCCATTTAAAGTCATAATCACTCAACAAGTCGGCCCCGTAGCGGCGTGCTTTCTCGCAGCGATTTTACCGTGGGCCCTCGCTCTTCTTCTTCTTCTTCTTCTTCTTCTTCTTCTTCTCCTTCGTCATCTTCGTCCTCGTCTACCTTCTCATCTTCTTTCGCTTCTTCGTGTTCGTTCCGTTCTGGTGCTTGGTTTCTCGTTGGTTTCTCTACTCGACGAGGAACGGAGACAACGTTGCCAGAAATCTTCGTACGATAATAGGACTGGCGTAAATCATCGGACAATGGCAGAGTAGGCAGCAGAGGTATCCCTTTTCCTCGTCCCTTTATCCTGTCGTTCGGAGTTGCGCGAATGCTCGCATAAACACGCGGTATAAATCAAACGCTAGGGTATCACGGGATACCGCTACGCTGCGAAATGATTCCGCCCAAGGCTCTTCCGTTTTCCTCTTACCTGGTACCATCGAAGATAGAAATTGTCGTTTTTTGCAGCGTGTGTTAACTCTTTGCGATTCAGTCCACCCCTCTGTGAAAATTTGGTTGTTGAAAAAATTTTAACAGCGTCGTCTCTTAATCGGAATATTTAATAATTATAATATTAAGAATTTAAGGAGGCAGTATCGCGAGTTAAATAGGAATTAAATTGTTCGAGTTCCGAATCCTGAAAAAATATAGGGATTGATAAAAACGAATAAATAAATGATAGAAATAAATTAATAGAATTGATAGACAAGTCAATTTTAGTTGGATTGCTCTGGTCCTCGTAGATGTAAGTATGATATAACTTAGTTTTAATCGAAATAAAAAGACACATTAAAAGATAGGGGCTCTCGAAATAAAGAAATTCGTAAGCTTGTGTTCTTTGGTTTAGAGCAGAGAGTAATTTGAGATGTGTATGCACATTTCATTTAATTATTTTCGTTAATGTAAAAATGACGTTTCTTGTTTTTATAAAGTCCCTGGACTGTCTCATCCTAATTCATACAACGTCAAATACGATCTAGAAATTCCCGCCCCTTTTTCTAAATATTAGAATTGTTAATTAAATGCATACACCAATTTTCTCGTCGTGTATTGATTGTTAAAAATCAGTTTCATTGAACTATTCGTTAATTACAAATTCTGGCAATATCACGATCAAATTACGTTCTGTAACAAATAACCAAAAGTTCGAATACCTTTTAACAGTAGTGTATATACATATTTGTCAAACACGAATGATTTCGCGTTGATTTCACCCATCGGGCAATAAATTAACACATAATCACGATGAGCGAAGATTACGGGGCTCACGGGACTTCTAAGGTCGAGGGATACACGGAAAATCAGTGAAGGCTGGCCCAAAAGGTTAATTGAAGTAAAAAATCGCTAGTATCGCAATTACTGTCGACTTTCAGCCGTTCTCTTTCCCGATTTTTCCATCCAGAGTTTTACCTTGAACGGGACTCGAGAAAGACCACGACCGTGAACTAACCGAGCTTTCTCTCCTTTTTCCCTGTATTACGACGAGACGAGTAAGAGGATCTACGGCGTAGGATCTAGGAAGATTTCGTCTAATTCGTGCGTCTGAACGATTTAATATCATTGAAGTTATTATATGTCATTCTCGTAAATTTTGTAAATATCCAAGATACAATTCAGCTTAATTTATTAATATATAATTAGTCAATATGTGTACATAAAAATTGCAGATACGAGAAAGTAAGACGTGTATTCAGGTGAGAAAATAAAGTGAAATATTCAGAGAAGTAATACAAATTCAGTTTCAAATGTGTAAATAGATAGTAGTAATTCTTGCATCTCTTTATGATTCCACGATTATTCCAGAATTTGAAAGGACTAACATTTTCTCTACTAATTAGCCGCCAATTTTTTTGATGACAGTTTGCAAAACAAAATTAAATGCGAAAGAAACAAAATTACTATTTTACGTGACTGCTGCAAGACGTCGACTATACTTTTATATTCGATTATTAGATAATCAGCTTTAGCAATTTTCACTCATATATCTTAATAATCTAAGATGTCCAACATACCTAATCACATATTTAAGATATTAAAATAAATTCCTCAATCGTGAATAACCAAGTTGCTTACAGCGGTTAAATCTAAAGACCCAATCCTCGCCGTATTCTACGATCTATCCTCGTATCTTTAAAATCTTTAAAATAATAGCTTAGAAGAATGTCTATAAATAAACAGACGATATAAATCATAAAATTATATTGTCCACTATTTTCCAATATGATTACATGAAATTCCATAGTCATAAAAATTACCTTTTCGCGAATGAAAAATATACAAAGAAAAAGAACCCAATTATACGATGTATAAATGTATAATTTTATGTCAATTTTTAAAGCAGTATATACAATTATTACGTAGGATAGGATTGCGAAAGCACATCCTCGTATCGCGAATCCGGTTAAATCTCGATGACCAAATGAGATAGAGTAACAGAAAACACACGTACATATATACGATGGTCTGTCTAATGGTAAAGCAACGTCCTTCGCATAACTCCGTGATCATCGCGGATAGTGATGGATCACTAGCGATGCACGGACGCGGGTCACGGTTCGTTACGATTTCTCGCGGCATTTTCTGCCAGAAGGGGCCAGCGAGAAGGTAGAAAATATAATTAGCTGGAGAAAGAGGGAGAAACATTTGAATGATTCAATGCATAATGCGATTCGATCGCGTTGACTCTCTCGGCTGGCACGTATATATCTTCTTAATGTCACCGTGACGTAAACCCGTTGTGTTTTCAATGCATTCGTTTCACACGATTGTTCGTGGAAGTCTCGTAATTAGATAGGAAACCTTGCTAGCAGATCTCTCACGGTTATCGAAAACGGCTTTCGACACCGAACGATCGAGATTCGAACGAAACAGGAAACATGGAAATCAGAAATTAGCCACCTCGTTGTCGAGATCTCGGATTAGGATCGTTTGATGAAAATGTTATGGATATGTGAGTGGGAAGTACGCTGTGTTTTTTTCTCTTTTATAAATATACTCTTGTAAATGGGGAACAATTATTCTGCGATATCAATCAGCCTTCTAAGTATCGTTGCTTGGTGTTTTTCTATGAGTTTAGGTATTAACAGTAAAACTTGAAAATTGTGAAATATAAATAAAAGAGCAGTGAAAATTGGACGATGAAGGAGAGATAGAGTATCGATATTTAGAACATTCTAATTTTAATGTACGGCGAATTTGCAGATTTGAAAATGAAGAAATTTGACAGAAAATTGAAATCTTCGCAATTTGGAAATTGAAACGTGGAAAGTTTGAGAATTTGGAGATTCGAAAGTTTGGAAGTTTGAAAAATTGAAATCTCGAAACTTGGAAAATTTATGGGTTAAAGAGTGAGAAATTCGGATATTATGACTTCGTTCACAAGTAGAATTTGTCATATTACTACGTATAATTCTTCATATTCACATTTAGAATCACAATCATTTTTTAAACGACCAATTTCGCGACATATTTCAGATTACGATTTTCAGAAAAACATAATTAATTATTTTGCAGAAAGCAATAACCGTAATTATCGTTCGAACGTATTGGACGTAACTGCGCGATGTGTGTACAATTGAAAAATGTTAATCGTATGGTAATGGTAAACGAAAATGGTTTTTGCAAACGCGGTTTCCCCTGTTACCGTTGAATTTTTCATGTAATAGTGCGAAATAATTCCTCAAAATGATGCAATGGAATAACGCCGAAGGCACGCGTGTCTCGTGAATTGGTAGCCATTCGTTTTCGAACGGTCGATGAAAAATTTTAATTGAAATTTGCCTGAGGAAAATTTGCAAATGACCAAATAATGAGTCTGTCAATCGCGGCTTTGCTTTTTTGAACAGACAGACAAATAACATGGATATTAAATCATTCGGCCATAATGTAGTTTTTAAAAAATAATTTACATTTGTATCTTCATTTCTTTGATGAAATCCTTTATTTCTGCCTCGAATGATGTATTGTTATAATAAAGCGTCAGAATTTATTATGAATAAAATAATATTGTGATCATAGCATTTACACAATTCTTATTTCGTATTTACACTATTCGCAAATAATATTAATTAATTTATTACTTGCGACAGCACACTGGAATTTAATTATTAAATAAAATTATATTGCTTTCGATTATAATATTTGTATAATTCTTGTCTTATATTTTTACCATCCATTAGCGGTATTGATTAATTTATTTCTGTCATGCTACTGCTTTTTTCTTTTCTGTTTTGTTTCAAATTAACTGCATAACAGAAGAAAATTTACTACGTTCAATAAATTTCTTCGAGCGAATGGATCATGATGGATCGGTTGGTTTTACCAATTTGTTCATAAAAGAATACGACGAATGCGGAAAGGTAGTAAATTTTCGATAAGACATACATATAAATAATCAAATATCATGGACCTCGCCCACGTAACGAGAATTTTATCAGATATCCATGTATTGTACTCTCGTAACGATAATAATCTCTCATGGACAGAAGATGCATCGAATGTTGCATGCATTCATTATTCATTTCCGCTGGGAAGGCCGGGCGTTTGATTTGGAATTAATCGAACGGTGTATTCACAGTTCGGAAATTATTTTGATTTAATCAAACTTGCTTGATTTATTCATAGACGATTGAACGTTTCGCACGCGGGCAGTTGAATTCAATTTTCTTCTAGCTTGGTGATTATGTGGAAATTTAGGATCCCGGTTAAATTACTGGCGTTTCCATCGATCGTAAATGTTTTTTAAATTAAAAGTAAATTTTACAGTTCCAAACGTTCATCAACATGAAAATCGTGAAAATAGAAATCCTAAGAATAAATTAATTACTCGTGAATGACGTTTGTGTGTCGCGCAATTTGTGTGACGATTTTATTTGATACGTTACATTAAATTCTTAAAACATTTATCGTATACAACTATTCTTATTATGCCAATTCCTTACTAGAATTTTATTTTCGAAGGCGCAACAAATACTAAATTAGTCGAACATAAAATTTTCCGTCAATATTATAAGAGATATTATGAGAGATTTTTAGATTATTTAGTATCATTTCCTCTACATTGTATAGATTCTGTAAAAAAAGTTCAACAAGAATTAAAAAATTATTTGTCATTATTACAATCATCTATAATATTGATGTATCACCAATTACCAACACTTCGACAAAATTATTCTGCACAAAATAACCATGCCATGCTGTAATCGCTTGGACGAAGAATATGAAAAATCTACAAACCTTTAGAAATAAATCTTTTAACCGTACAAAATATCTTATAGAGAATTAATAAACGATGGACCGTGTAACACTTAATCGTTAAGTCCATCAAGTTCCACGAATACGCCTCGAACAACAAACAGAATACTTTTCATTGAGAAAAGTTCTTGAGAAAGGAATCCGTAGGCTGATTCTCGATGAAGATGGCAAATCTACGGTGAGATGTATGATAATCAGCGATCATACGGCAGCGTCTATGCAGCCTGGGATCTTATCTGATGTCTCGTATTGTGTTCCAACAGCGGTGATAACCTTTCGCGAGCGTACACGCGTGTCTATTGTTTATTTTTCGCGGGAGGGCCGATTCATAACGTGGAGTAATAAAGTCCTTGCCCCTTATCTGATAGCCAGAGTCGCTGCAGCGGCGATCGTTTCATTGTTTGCGTTTCACCAAACGAAATATCCTGTACCAGTGGCATTGTAGTCTCCTTACGTGCCGTTTTCCACGCTGGAACACCTTTTAGTTTCATATTTCAACTATAGTTAATTACAAATTCATAATGTGCCGAATTTTATCATATACAGGATATTTCTGAAAGAATGAAACCGACATTCTACATGGAAACGTAAGTAGAGTGATATTTTTGCGTACGAAGCTTCCTTTTTAGATAAATTGAAGGCTCATATTTATACATATTTGCATTTGCATTTGTATTTGTACACGCTACTGTAATTCATAAATCACGCTATACGATTCGGGCAATTTAGAGAATTTTTATGGTGCATTAAACAGTCGCCGTAATTATATTAGTTCAGCGATTGAAAGTGCTTCTCGATGGAAAGTTTCAAGAGATATTTTGAGGATTTGATAAAAATTATAAATTGGAAGAACAGATACAGTGAAACTACAGAGGTTACGAGCGGCCTAGGAATCGCAAAACAAGGATACCTTTGCTTAAGGAATGGAATATAAACAGCGACTCACAATCGATCATTCGGAAGATAGAAAGCAGGATATTTCGAGTCATTTAAATAGTACTACGTTAAAGTACCAATATTCTTAGTAGATTGTAATAAATATTTGCTCACCGTGAGTTTTAGACTCAACATCGATGGATTTTTACTTACGAATCCCTATTATGTGTTTCGTGTACCACAAGAAGAACACAAGCTCAAGGATAAAATCCTTCTTCCATTCGAATACATAAAAAGAGGAAATACTGTAGAAAACGTCCATAGGGCACGATCACGTTGGCAAAGAAAATTGGGATTATTCTCAGTTATTTTTACGCTGATTTCTTTAGCGAGTTCTCTTTTAACAAAAAAAAATTGTTGAGTAAAAAAATACTTTAATAATTTAACATATCCGAATAGCGATACGAGCATCGCAATAATAGACAGAAACATGAAATGAGATCACGTACTTTACTTTAAAATAAAGTTTCGCACTACATCCATTTTCGATTTATTTTTTCGTGCAGTTTTTTTTTTCCTTATTTTTATTTAGCTTTCTTCCGTATAGTACCATTACTTTGGAAACATCCAAAGGAAATGATTTTGAAAAAGTCACTGAACCGATCGTCGTTAGGTTGTAATTACGAGCAACGATACCTGGTAATTGCTACACTCGTAACATTTACCACGAAGAACCGCGTTGCAAGGCTGCTGCCACTTGAACTCGTTAATCGGCGTCATTACAAGTGCCGATGGCAGTTAAAGATTATCGAAGCTTCCGGATATAAGATGCAATGGGAACGTATAGGAATTGGATCGGTTACCAGGTGGAGGTGTGTATGTTACTTAATACGAACTGGAAGAGAAAATTGTTACTTAAAACTGTGGTTGAACAGATGTACATGAGTTTCTTTTCCTCGTGGAAGGTTACTCGTATCTGTACGTTGTATCGAAAGGTGTTTAAGAGTCTTTTATTTGGCACCAGGCTAAAAAGCGTCATTTTATATCGTTAAATTAAGTAGATATTATAAATTGATGTAATAATTATTGGTCTTTGCAAATTAAGCTACCGGTTTTGGATGTAACGTATATTATATTATGCGATATAATTAATCTTGCTATCAAGAAAAATACAATTTATTTCATCGTCATTTGTGGGATTTCAATAAAATTAAACGCTTCCTCTTATTAAGATATAAAAGCCGATAATTTCTCTTTCGTGTCGTTTAACTTTCTGTACATAATATCACGACAAATTTTTAACGGAAATAATCAATATTTGTGGAAGAATTTATATAACAGACAGTTTTTCAACCCTCGCCATTAGATGATAGTAACGTAAGACTATGAATCCTTATGAATTGTTTACAGATAATTTTTCCAACACATAAAAATACAAACTACCATCGGGAAATCATCCAACTATTATCAACGTGTTTTCTTAATATTCTTTTCGAAGACTACGTATCGCTTCCAACGCAAGGAGCAAATTCACCCATCTAATGTCGCGAATGAACGAAATTATTTTATTTTATCCCATGACACTAGGTAAATGAAAATAAAACAAGGCTATATGTATCTATATAATTACTTAGTTGTCATTACTTCAACCGATAAAGATACATTTTCTCTCAACACTTTCTTGGAAGATTATGTGTCATTTTTAATGCGACAGTGACCTCCTTCGTTTCAATATCGCAAAGAAATGATACTAACGCATTTTATCTAAGGATACTAAGCAGATGGAAATAAAACTAGACCACAAAGCTACTCGATCATTTAACCAACATAAAAGACAATCTACTATCATCAATAATCATCTAACTCGATTGCAGACTAAAGCACATTTAGTGCACTTTAGAAAAAAACAGTTTTTAAATTGAATAGTTCCTCAAGTTACACTTAATGCGTTTCTTCTTTGTTACAGCATTACGTCGCTCTGTAACTTTTACGAAATATCTGTAACTTTTGCGTATTCTAAATCGATCAACGGGGATTAACCATAGTTAAATCAACTTTGACCAAAATGTTCTATAGATGGTCATGCATACAGGTTTTCATACAATTAATACCAACATCTTTCCTCAACTACCCTCTTCAAAGGCCACGCGTCTTTTCCTTCGTTTGGTCTCGTTCAATGTCGCAAAAGAGCGACGTTGTCGCGTCTTATCCAACAATGTACCGTACCAACAGCATATTGTTCGTCGATTTCAGATTTCAGAATAGTAACGTCCACGGGTCGAACGTTGTGTGCAGCAGCCTCGTAAAACGTTGCGTGCCGGCACGGTATCAAATGCGCGAGCTCGAACACTGAAAGCTCGTTGCAATCGGCAATGAGATCTCTGACAATCGGTGACTTTGCGCTGGGCAATTCATTTCGACTTATCTGATATTCTACAGCCCTTCCCCCTCTCTCTCCCGCTTTCTCTCTTCTATTCCTCTCTTGGTACTTGAGTTCACTACGCTATTTGCTAGGTGCGTTTCACGCAGATAACTCTTGGCGCACGATCGTTTTTTCCAACAATTTATGACCGTGCAAAAGCTTCGTGGCGATACTCAATAAAGTCCGCTCGCGGATCAACGCGGATACGCATAGACATCGGCTGGTTTCTGTTACTTTTTTTTTTTTTTTTTTTTTTTCATTATGTACGCCGCGTACGGAATTTATCGCCCAATCGAGGGATCGTGGCCTCTGACGAGAAACAGAATTATCGCACACAAGGGTAAGGCGATTGTTGGACGATGGAGACGCACTGTGTATTAAAACAGCCGTCTGTCTCGACCGCGAAAAAGCCATGGGACGAGTACGCAGACTAACATCATCTAGCACTTAACTATCCAAGTTATTACACCGACTCGTGAAAGTATTTTCACACTTGCCGCAGAAAACTTTCGTGTCCACATTGTATGCATTATGCAAAATAAAATATAGTGAAATTCTATTAGCACCGTAACGAGATACGAGCGTAACGAATACATCGGTAAAATTTGAAACCAATCTGAAAATGTATAAGGAGATTAGAAGACATTTATTGCACATATATAAATTATTATGTAGCACGAATAGAAATTTTAAGCATATTAGCCATCTAAGCATGTAACAAATGTCAAATATGCGTGAATGTTAATAAGACGTACGATACGCGCTACATTTAATAACTATGATAAGTGGAAACTTAGTAATATTCATGTAATTAGTTGAGATTTAAGCGAACTAATATTAGCCTAACATTATTATTAATCTAATACAATAATAATGTTAGTTGTTTTTAGTTATTATTAACCTTATATCATTATTAGTCGTTCAATACATAATAATACAATATAATATAATAATATTATTAGGATAATGGGAATAAGATAATAAAATGTGTGGAAAAAGTTTTGAAGATTAAACACACTTCATGTGTTTATGTACTGTTCGATACATCATACGATACGCATAAAGGAAAATGTGATTAAACTCACGATAACATTTCTATTTCTTTATTTCTCAATCTGTGGTGTATAGGAATTCTAAGTATAGCTACGCATAAGTAAATGGTAAAATATTACAATATACATTTCGAACCACTTTTACAAACTATATATTCTATTAGTAACCCGAATTTTTCATTTTCTGTCTATATAGTTACAGAGTTATCTATAAATCCGTGCACTTTCGCAACAATTATCTTAAAATAATACCATACGCTGTCGCAAGGTACGAAGTCAATTCTTAGCCGCCTTTACATAGACCAGACAATATTATCTGGCTATCGTGGCACTAAAGTCGACAACAAATTGCACGGATCAATTTCGAAAAAAGCTTCGTAACAAACGATACGTAGGTGTGGACGTGTACTAATTTGCAATTTAACGGGATTATCTGTAGAATGAAGGTGAAAGAACAGATATTGGCTTGTCAGCCAATATTGGATCGCTGGAAAACAAGCATAGGAAGAGGAACTTCGATGGCAACACATGCTCGGAATACCATCGTTCTTCGCGAGTTATCACGGCAACGGTGTCCAATGCTAATATTTCGAGGTCGGTGAAACGAAGTTTGCACGTTTTCTCGTAAGAAATTATCGTGCCGTGACTACGCAGCTAGTGAGTTACGTAAATGTAATCGCACGCCACGTAATATCTCGGCGTGGAGAAAATATTTGACAGAATAGTCTGTTAATAACGACTTGTCGGCAGTCGTGATTTAACTTCCTTCTCGTCGTTTAGTGGTCCAATGGTTCTGCTATGCTCATACACGAGCGCGATATCTCGATCGATATTTCGCGCCTAGATCGTTCTAGTTTCGCTTGAAACTTAAGTGGATTAATGCGAGAGAATTTAGTCGACATGTGGTAGTAAGATGAAGTATAATACGTCGTACGCAGGTCACGCCGTCACTTTTCATATCCTAATCAGTTTTAATCGCGAACACAAGATATGTTTGTACTTTCACTTGAGTACATAAGTTTTGCAAATTTGTTGAGATTCTAAATCGAAAAAGTTAGACGAATGATGTAAACAAATGATAAAATTTATACGTGTATGGTGCTCTGTCTTGAATCCTAGGAAATGGCTCAGGCTTTTGTTGAAATAATTCTATGAAAAATATTTTCGAAAGAAATCTAGAAACTTGGTAACAGAATATCGGATAAAGATCTTCGCGTTAGATTGAGAGATATTTCATTAGCAAAACTTGCTTTTTTCCTCCATATCCTACTAGAAACAGTCTTTTAAAGAAATATGAACTGACATTCTCTTCTTCGTTTCAACAATTTCCTTCTAACTATGAAATATAGGATTTTCTAATTAAGTGAAACAAACAGGACTATTAAATTCATCGATTAAACAAGACATACCTTCGTCGATAATTAGATCAATATTCGACAAAAGCAACATGTAACGACAATTAGCACACGGTTAAACCGCGATGCCAATAACTTCGATTTTAGCGGATAATCGGCGTCCACGGGAAACTGGCTAATTTAGCAAGCAGGATATCCTGTCGATTGGCATCCGGTGATCATTCGATCGGCCAATCTTCTACAGAAATCAAATGACGAGGCGAAAGCCGACCAGAGCGCGCGACGCCATAAAACACGTCGTGCTAATTAACGATTAACCATGACCAGGATTCCTGGCCGGCTGGTGAAACTGGTAGCTGTTGCTGACTCGTGTAACGCCTACTACGCGTCACCCGCGAATTAAACCGGGAATCAGTGCGTGATGATTAGAACGTCGATGGGACCTGGCGCTGTACCACGCTGTTTCGATTCGCCGCCAACCGTAACCGTGGAATCACGATTCCTCTTTTCTCTTTTTCCTCTTCTGTCATTGGCCCAACAGGAAAGAAAGAAACATTTGTGCCATGATCAGATCAGAGTTGGACGTTATTCTAATTATATCGAAATACTAATGTAAGATAATATCCCGAAGAAATTCATTTTAATAGAACATCTTATCGTCGAACGTTGCCATTGAGAATGGAAGAGGAAGAAAGGTGTAGGTATTATATCCGAAAGAACAAATGTTTATTAGTACGAATACTAATCGTCTATGAATTCATAGCACACTTGAGAAAGTATTCGATTATCAATTGGGTTTCATTAGTTTGGTCAAATTATTGGAAAAGGGAGCTGCATCCATATCGCAGCTATCTCTTCAATTGTAAATTTGACAGTCTTCACATTAGGATTTGCATGGAATTAACGGATTATACAAAATTTCTCTTTCAAAGTAATCTTCTATCGTTCCGATATACGTTTCGTTAACCATATGGAAAATAAGGAAGAGGTTCAAGATTTACATAGATCAATTAACCGAGGCATAAAATTGAATCGACGCTCGTCCAAGCATCTTCATCGTCGTAACGATGATAAAGTACATCGTAATCCGTGCAAGGACATAAATCACCAATTCACTGCGGCTAATTCGTTGAATGTCTTCGACAAATGTTTCGCGGATACCGCAAATAAGCATCCTTGGCTGTTTATGAGTGAAATCAGAGAGTCGAAAATCCCTCAACGCACAAATCCCTCAAAGGCATACGGCCCGGTGCTTTACCCAAGCACCGATCTATGGCCTATAATCAAGCAGCTACGTTAATTGAATACCGATTATGAATTACGATGCAACAGCACGATGAACCGTAATTATTGACAGATTCCGCGTTTCAGCCTGTCTGGTATCGTAAACACCGAACAGACTGGAAACATCTCGAGCGGACGTGCATTCGGATGCGACGCTTTAAAAGTCGAAGAGTAACCACGTTTCGCGATACCAAGTCTTCGAATTAATCCGTTCTGCGTTATTACGCGATAATTGATAAGCTTTCGTGAAGCTTCATAAACTAATTGGAGAGAACGATTCCGTGATAGATCGGTGATTGTTGGTGAATTTGCCATACAATTGAATGGGCCGTACAATTAAATTAAATCCATTAAATTTCGTTTTGTCATCAACCACATTAAGGTAGAAGAAATTTACTGTAAATTATATATATTTAATCTTAACAAGAATTATAATAAGAATATCAGGACCTCGTTACTTTAGTTATCAGGAACGTGTAGAATATTCGTACGATTTTCTTGTGCAAGTATTAACTTAATAATTAGAGAAAATTAGAGACGTGCTCTCTACCACACAAACGATTCACACAGATTACACTTATCTGAATCGTCGCGGGACAAACGGACTATATAATTAGACTTCGTATCATAGCCAATGGGCAATTTTCCCCGCTATGTACCGTTTTCCGTTTAAATGCTGGCGTTCAGATTAATGGATCAGAGACTAATTAAAATTTTGTTCCAGTAAATGGAATTCTACTTTATATATTCTCCGAATCGTTTCTTACTCGTCACTGTATAAACATTCTTTCACGGTTCTCAATCACTCGTGTACACGAATTCTCATCCTTACAGACACAAGACGAACCTGTTCGACGCAGATCAATGACAGATACAGCGCGGACCACCGTTTGTCAGTTTGTTAATAAAGCAGGTCGCTTGTCGGCAATTAAATTTTAGTAGATATCGTTCCGATGTTTCGTTAAACATTTCGTACATGATCGTAGAACGCGATGGAGGGTGATTTCGAAACGCCACAGCAACGGGAAACAACCAACGTTGCGAAAGGCGAAATTAAAAACCGGCAACGGACGAAGCGTCTATTGCACCTGCATCGACGACCTGGTACCAGGCGAAACGGTCGACGTGCCGAGTGGTTGGTAGTCCTGTTTTGACAGATCATAATTTATCGTGCGCTCGTAAAACCGATTCCACCAGCTACTTTCCCTCTTCTTCCTTCCACGCAGAGAGATTGACTTCGAGTTAAGCAGACGAAAAGACGTTCGAACTTCAGAGGGGAGTTTTTGCCAGACGCAGGATCTTCCCTCTTCGTTCTTTTGCATGCGATAACTAGCATCCGGGAACCTTCTGATAGATCATTCGATTTTGTAGTCAATGATAGTCCATGTAGATTCGACTGATTTTTCGATGGAAGATAATCAACAAGATTCCGATCTAACACGCAGGCAGTTGTACATAAGTTAGATTCGTAAGGTATCTTAGATCTTGACATGGTTCGCGGATCTAACACCTTTCTGGAATGGCTCTTCGAATTCAGAGTAGTATATTAATGATTTCCGTGGTGTATACTGTTTATATCGCTGGTTATCTTTCTTCTTTTACTTTTTGTAATCAGACAGTATAAATTAATGAAAAGATATACGTGCGGGTACATTTCATACGAGAATAATTACATTTATAATTAATATCTGAGAACCTTGAATATTTAACAGCCGAAATATCTAAAAAATTTAATGTTACAAAATTCAAAATTTCAAAATTTAGAATTTGTATCTCGTTAAATATTTTGAATATATTTACTCGTACTACAAATTTATTATATATTTATACTTTCTTATACTTGGACCTATTACTACCCTCTGCACAATTTTTCACACCCAGATGCAATACTCGTTACTTAGCCACGAGCATTATGTATCAGATCGCTGAAAGACTGCACTTTCTCAATATTATCTCTATACTAAATTTTTCTGCGTAATATTTGAAAACTCTAGGATTATTTTCACTTTTTAGTATACGTACTGCCCAGTGACTGTGAACGCGTTTTTCCCGTCATCTCGCGGCACGACAATGCGCAGCCTTACAATGTAGTAGTTGGCCAACAATTCTCGGAGCAAAAAAGGAGTCACAGCGTTGTATCATTCTCGCTATGCTCCAGACTTGGCTCCAGTACACTATTTTCTGCTCGCCCGGCTTAAATTAAGGCTGAAAGGCAGACACTTTACGAACGCTGCCGAAATTCAACAAACCATGAAGACGGTGCTCATTGCGATCACGCTCCACGTGTTTTCCGCAGCCATTAATATACCCCGTGATTAACGCTTTGTACCAATAACCAAACCAAGACGCTGTGAACTATGAGTAATTAATTTCCTCGTGGGATCTCTATTTATGTCGAAATTGATCGTAAAATTTCTCTTATCGCCAAGGATTCATGCGAACGGTACACGCGAAGTTAATGGAATTCGAATTAGCATTGCAAAGTAACTCAATATATTTTCTTATCCAATCACATTTAACAAGATTAACCTGTTTACAGATTTATTTACGAAAGATCGTTGTACGCTAAGTACAGGTAATTTTCGTAAGATTCTTTTTTACAGAAAGGTAAGTACGGCAACAGGACAATATCGAAATGTGATCCTTAAACGCATAGTGACATATTGCCATTTGCTAATATGTCTATTTTTTCTAATGTAGCAGGTGCATAACGTTTCACACTGTGTTCCAACACACGTATACATATTTCACGTGTTAATTTAATTTAAAATAAATGTAAGCGAACAAATTGAAAGTTTGTGCACAAACAGATGATTTTTTGGCTTATTAATTTATTATCTATATAAGTTGACTGTCCTAATTATTCATAATTATTGCCTTCTTTTATAATGCATTACATTTTGGCAACAAACTACGGTATTTTTCCTAGCAAAAGGATACGAAAGTAAAATGAATTCTGTTAGTTATTATTTTTCTATGATTTTGTACGTATAATGATTTTCCCTGCACATAAATTTACCATTTCTAGATATTTTATCATTAAGCATTATATTGCAACATTATGCATTTAACGTCTAAGTAATTATTGCACTTTGAAGCTTCGTTATTTCGTACCAAACTTGCGAAGAAATATTCCGTCTTTTAATTACATAAAATCGACGAAGAAAAATATATCACAATTTTATACGTGTATTAAAGGTAAGTTACCAGTACGCATTTATTAGTAAATTTTCCTACACAACGAAGACAATAAAACGAATAAATCCCGATATGTAAATTTTATAAATTATAGTAGGTCGTCATATTTGCATATTAAAATATACATTAAATAAATACGAGACTTTACTCGGTGAATAAATTTCTAATATATAACAACTGTTCTCTTCCTACGAATAGCTCCGAAGTATACTAATAACACTAATTCAACCGATACTATTAAAAGTGATAAAATGTTATTATAGTAGATAGTTCGACGTTCAAGAGACTTTAGGTCATCTGTTTGCCTGCTGTGTCACAAAAAATTTAACGCGTTTCCATACGTCCACCTAACATCCATAATTTCATCGACAATTCATGAGAACCAACAAGAAATTGAAATAACACACGTTTAACTAAATTATCCATCTACCACGATTTTTTCACAGTGCATAGCCAGTCGTTACGAGCTCATCTATAGTCCACGGCTAGTTCTTAAGCAGAATGCATCTCATAACCAGGACTTTGAAATGGACGACGATTTTACGAGCGGTTGGTCGTCAGTGTTTTATAACTACGCGTGTGCATATTACACGCGGTCAAAACAGGCACCGTGACGACGGTGTCACGACTGTCGTGTATTAAATTTTTACGTTTCAATTAGAAACCTAACTTACGTGGCTGTTAGCTGGAATTTTCAAAATACCCAAAGGGAACCCCCGTTGAGTCACTCGGAGAGAAGGCAACGTACCTCTCGTTTCTTCCTCTTCCTCTTCCTCTTCGTCTCTCGACGTTCAACTCTTTTTCGCTCTCTAGGTCGACTATTATTTTCCGATTTCTTCTTTTCCATCCCTCATATCGTTTTCTTTTTTCTCTCTCTCTCTCTCTCTTTCTTTTCTCGTTGACAAAGGATAGTGTAAAGAAGGGAATCCGGTCGCGATTTCTCGCGAGCAATGTAAATTTTTACGTTCTAATTATACGGCACGTACGTCCCTGGAATTCGTAAGGGCGCTGTCCGGACTCGAGATGGATGGCCTCAGTTTTTTGCGGCACGGTGAACGACCAGAGCCAAGGAGGAGGCGTCTGGAGCGCAAGTTAACTTCCACTCGGACGATGATCCCGGTCGCGTGCATGTAAAAGCTTCCCTGTCGATTTCGTGCGACCTGGACATTTACCAGTGTTTTCTTCGGGTATTCTTTCAGCGAACCTTCCCGTTTGTTTGTGTATTTCTTTCTTTTATCAAAGGAATCTAAGACTCTATGAAGAGGTTGTTATTATTTGTCATTTTTATGAATATAATTTAAGAATGGAATCTAAATGAAACCTAATTGCGTCACGCATTTCATCCAGTATATCTATGCATTTTTGCACCATCAAATTTCCCATAAATGTATAAAGATCTATAGTTCAATTGTCTTTTTTATTATTTTCATAGCTATTGTATTGGTATTGTAATCGTATTGTAATGGTGAGTGTGTTGTATTACAATGTGTAGATTTTGTTATCACTTAATCTACGGTGGTTTGCAAAAAATCATCAGCATGATTCGTTTTACGACAGTCAATATTTTTCTAAATACCTTTACGTGATCCAAGCATAACATAATCCGTAATTCTTAGATATGTACTTTACTTCTTGTAGTCTATGTTACTTCAACGATCATATAAAATTCTTATTTATACAAGATGAATTTCTATTTATATTATAATTCCAAAGATCGTACTATATGTGGGTACCATAATCTCTATTGCTACCTATTATGTTATTAGCTATAAAAAATAATTATCGAACAGTAGCTGGTTTCTTTATCGAGGCAGGAATTTATGTTTCAGGACGTAGCCAGTCTGAGAATACCTTGTGCCATTTTCAGATCCGGATTTTACGCTGGATTAATTTGCGTGGACCGCGAGAAGGGGTGATTATTTTTCCGTGTTACGATGCATTAACGAAAATACGCGGCTCAGACATTGTAATTGCAAATGGTCCCTTCTATTGTGAAGTGTCCATCGCATAAATCACGCCCGCTTCGCAATTCTGCTTTTTATGAAGCTCGTATTTCATTGCATCTCGCGGAATGGATTCCTCTCGTAGAAAGAAGCTTCGTAAATCAAAAGTATAAAAACTGTGCGGACCATAATAATATATGCCTCATTTACAACTTAATCAACAACATCGTAGCTTACCTGACAAATTTGTAACTCTACAGGTACAATGTTTCAATTCGGTTATCTGTTCTTTCTTCGGAGAAATTTTTTGAATATTGCGAACTTCCTATTCTTGCACTTGCAAACAACGAGCAAGATTTAGAGAAAAATAGGAAAATTATGTTTGAGTAATATTATTTGCAGGTAGAATAGGTAACGTTGAATCGTAAATGATGAGCAATAGCTTGAGTCAAGCAACCTTTTGATTTATATTTCATATTTTTTATGATAAAGACCATCAATGATATTTATCACGAAAGATATAGAATACGAGTTAACATTAAATAAAAATTAAGTGACCTACCCTAAACTCGATCAAATGTTTTCCTAGTCATCTACCACCCTCATGATAACCAGTTTCAAGTTAATAAATATGAACTACCAAATTCATCAATATGGTAGATTTCGAATACTTTGTTTAGAGAAGAAAATAGAAAAATAGAATATAGAAATACCTTTAGCAAGATCGATTTTCGTAGATGATACAAAACTGATTAGAAACTTACATGTAAACTTATCTTCATAACATGTATCATAATCATATCACGTCATATGTATTAAAGGTGGATAATTTTATTATTAAATTTAGAAGACCCAAATTCCTCTCCAAATATCCGCGTACGAAATAGGAAACCTTCAGAAAATATCATTATCCCCTGTATTACCGCATTAACGTCTTCCACTTCCCTTAAAATTCCACAAGAACTACAATATTTCAAACCACCCAGTATGCATCGACGTCCTCCACATCTCCATAAACCACGCGAGATCACGCCATACAGAAACCAATAGACGAAACCATATTCAGCCTCTTATCACGAAATGCGAAGATTTCTCATAGAAAGCGAACCTCTCGAGAACTTTCGCCTTATCCACCGTTCAGTTCGATTCAAAGGAAACGTCAAAAACGCGTTCCATAAATTCCGGTGTCTCGTTTGTCGCCGGTGGTGAACGTAATAACCGGCAGCGCACGAGTGGACGGCAGGGTTGTTGCATCCGGCAAAATGTTGTTACTAATCTCGATCGTGCTCGCTATAAATCGTGGCTCCGCTTTTTTCCCTCCCCCTCCCTTTCCCCTCTCCTTTCTTCTCCCTCTCACTTCGTTCCTCTTTCTACATCGAAAGTCCACCGTTTTCGTTTCACGTCCGTGGCGCGGTAGTTCGGTTTAGTGCATCGGAAATATGTTAGCATTATAAGGGCGTACGCGCGATAAATCACGCTCACCTTAAAGTTTATCGCGCCGGGACGCCGGGTATATCGCGGCCGTTCCCGCGTCGAAGCCACGACGATTAAGTTTTTGCGAGCGTTGGTGGTCCGATCGTCCGCGCCTAAGCGCTTTCACAGGACCAAGCGGACGCAACGCGCGCGCTGTGCCCCAGCTCCTTCGGATTTCCGAGAGATAGTTTCACCGCGAGCGTGGATATTTACGGGCGCTTAGAGGCCCTGGGTGTGGTTAGGCCGTAGCACGTAAACGCCGCGGCGGCAACGCGCGTCCGCCTATGGTAAAATACGTATATACGTGGGATATTACTCAGAGAAAGGGCTATCGGAACTGACGTCTCGCGAGGGATCAGCGTTTCACACGGACACCATTTACACCGGTTCTCGACGGCTAGTGGCCAATTGGGAAACTAGGGCTGCTCGCTTTTGGTTAATTGGATCATTTCACATTCTTGTTACGGAAAAGATGCAAGTGGAAACTGTTAGTTTCTTTATCAATTCGAGAAATTTTATGGGGAAATTAGTTAGGCAATGGAGTCTTAACTCTTTTCGGTAGAGTGAAGTAACTTTTGTATCTGTTCTATTCGATAATTTTCATGCCACTGTATCGTCGATAAATATACAGATATTTTGTAAAAAGTAGGAAACCTTCCTTTTTTATGATTAATAAAGGTGTAAGAAAAGCTGTTCTTAAAGAAGAAAATTTGTCATGTTAATGTTGAAACATTCTTTGGATTCTGTATTTGAAAGAGCTGGAATGTTATCATCAAATGAAATTACGTTGACGTTATCATGAGCGAAATTACACTTTCAGACACTTAAAGACACTTTCCGGACAACTTAATATAATATCACATACAAAATTATTTTTCAATATTTTTATCTCAAAGACAAACAGAAATGTCAAAAGGTTACGCTCATTATTAATTGAAAATTTCGCATTGTTTATTTTTCATTAAAGTAATATTTGTTGATAGATTGTAAACATCTCATATTTTAAATACAAGGCATAGCTAAATATCTGAAATAATTGACAGGAAATCGTGGACGATATTTAAATGTATATGTTTCGAATTGTAACAAGCCATATGGATTTGTTTTGCAGCTCACGTGACAATTCAATTTCTCGAACGAGTGGCATTCACGAGCTTGGTTCGTGTAAAAAGCATCGGTCAGAAATGGACCAAGCACAGCACACAGAGCAACACGCCTTCTGACAGCAATTATTGATATTTATACGTACCCGTAAACTGTCAGCCAGAATTATTTACGATGAAGAGTCTGTGGTGAACACTAAAATATGTTTTACTGTCGCAACGCGTCGACACTGTGTCGAGATTCTGTGGGCGTCGCAATGGTAACGCGAGTGTACTCACGAAAAGAAAGATATTATTTTCAAACTTAAATCAAAGTTGAAAGGTTGCCTTATTAAAGCGAGCATAACGCGCATTCTTTTTACGAGCGTTGATGTTGGATACTTTCCGCTCACATTTCTCTGAATTTTTCCCGCATATTTTATGGACACGTTATCCTTAGATCGAAGGAAGATTCGTGCTTAGTTGGCTTAAGGAATATTTACCATAATTTTTCTAATGATCTGCTTTTAACTGACTTTGTAATTTATCACGAACATTGATTACTAACGTGAAATTTATCCATTTCAATTTTGTAGATTAACAGAATGTCACACTTTGCTGAAACGCGTTAACTTTAGCTTTAACGTTAACCGAGAATTTTGCACTTCTCTTATTTACTAACATCTTGTACATAGTCAATTTACGTATTAAATATTAAAAAGTCGAGCCATAGAATGAGATGATACGCAGACAAGAAATTGATTTCAACGAAATGAACGTTGTCACCGATAGCATCGGTATTAGAAAAAAATATTCAATCATCGTGGCACCTTCGTGCCGCTGTTATTTGCCACAGACGTTAACACGCACGAAACTAGGTGCCATTATTATTATGACCAGCATGTTGTTCACATACATAATACGAAACTGCTCGATCAACGATAATCTCCAAATTTCCGGCGTCGTCAATCCTGTCAGATCGTGGAACCGACGTCAACTTGACTACCCTCGGCGAAATGTTGGTACACGGCCCTCTCATGAAATTCAATGACCTCTAATTACAATGATTCGATAAAGATTGGCCCGCTAACAAGGACATTTTCTTCGTTCGACCAGACTTCCTGTGCTACTAGCGCTCCCGAGACGATTCAAAATCACCATGTCGTTCTATGACATTGCTTGTACGTGAGTATGACTGCCGCTTCGACGAGATATCGTGTAAGGAGATAGTGCAAATTAATATAATTGAAAAATAAAAATTGCTTATAAAAATTGGTTGAGTGTATCGACAAGATATTTAGGATCGATATTACGATCGAAAATAATAGGGGATGTGTGTATTTAAAAATTACAATACTCGTTTGTTGAAATTGATAATGGGTAAATGTTTTCATTTTTTGATGTACGTATGTCGATATAGTTATGATCGCAGATATACTGTTCATTGGTTCATTTTAAGTATTTAACTTGGGGTTGAAGCGTTTGAGTTTTCAAAAATCGAAAGAATTCTTCGCGTGAAAAATTGTATATGTTGAATTTAATCGATAGAAACGATCTTTGTACTTTTGAAATAATACAAGACCAGAACGATTATTATTAAAACGACAATGATATCAGCGTTAGAATATTCAGAATTAAAACTGTCAAAGTGCACTTGCTCTTACGGTATATCCAATTTTGACACTAACAAACAGTCGAAGAAGAAATCTGAAGGAAGTTTAAATTACTACCGTTTAGCAAAGGATTACAAAATTCTAAAAAAGAAATCTAAGATCCAGAACTAATAATTTGTCGACTCAGCAATATTATCAATTACCAAATTATCCTGCACCATGTCCCAATTCCATTACTGCAGAGACCACGGTGTAGACACTTACTAGTAAAACAACGTGTAATTTGCGAATATACAAAATAACTGTTCGCTAAAAAAAAAAAAAAAAACAGCGCCAAGCCTATAAGAATATTTTGAAAAAGGCCATCAGCGAAATTGCTCATGAGGAACATCTCATCTCGAACGCGAGCTGGCACAGATGGGGCGATTATTACTTCGCGTGGTAAGGCGAATACCGTCGGCGTGAAAATTGCCGATGCAAGAAGCGTGCGCGTCGCGCAAGAATTAAAACGCGATCCGATGCCTCGTGTGTCGCGGTCAATTTCGGGTAATGGTGATAAATTACGGCGATGATGGTTTCAAATTCTTTCAGCCGTGGTACCGGGAATCACGAGCAATTCGTCGATGCCAACCGATCGTGGAAGCCGCTTCCCGTATCCAGGCGGCGTGCGTCGAACGCTTGAACACGTTCAGGCCGAAGTATCGTTCCGTGATCGCGCGACACTTCCAAAAGCCCGATGAAATCGGCCGTAATTGCACGTAGGAAGGCAGGTGATCTGAAGAAAAAGGGGGACACAACATCGGGACCGTCCAATTTGCGCTCGCATCTGCCTAACGACAGCCGGCGTTGACGAAATGTAAATTGACCGCCGGCGGATCGGCACCAAGGTTAGACGAGCGTTGATCGACCAGTACCGATCGTTTTGGGCAAAGCGTAACGAAATCGAAACGGCTCGACTTCGATGTCGATCGCGGACCGACGAGGAGGATGTTTCCTGATGAGGAGTCCCGAAACGATGGCTAATTACTGGACGAAGAAAAATTGCGCGGGATCGCGATCCGATAATGAGTGACAAATTATCGGAGTCTCTGGGTGATGGTTCGTGTTATAATTAGTCGGCTTTATGGGTTTCAGGACTCGAATATATTGTAGAAAGTAAAAAAGGACAGAGGGATTTGAGTAGAAGAAAGAAGAAAGAAGTACAGTAAAACTAATCGAACACGTTAGGAGATAGGTAATGCATGTGCAGTAACTGGTGTTCATAACAGAGAAGTTTATTGGTTTTCTCCGGTATATATGATTATCGTTCATATTATAGATAATAAACGCTTGCATTTGGCATTTAGATAGATAGATTGAATCGACAATTCATGTAATTAAATACTATCATAAAATTTCGCTAATAAATGGATTAGATATCCTATTTTCTTTTTCTTTTTCGTCAGCGTTGAGTAAAGAATTTCTAGTAAGTTATCTAAACTTATCTATTTTATTATTTCCTATTATTAACACTCTTAATCCATACTATTATCGAATTTATATTAAAACTTTCGAAAAAATCCCATTAATTATTTTGTATCTATACGCTTTACATTATACAATGAGGAAGATAAAACACGAAAAAGTGATCAGGTTCCACCAGTACGTTCACCTCGTTCCAGGTTAATTAAAGCACTTAGCGACTTGCTATAAAATCACGAAGAAACCACACCGGCGTTCGTAAATTAATTCGTGGTTCTGATCAGCTATTAACCGATATGCTCGTGGATTCTAAACCTATATACTTTATGCTGCTCCGATGTACATACATTTTTGAAAGTCGAGAAATTGTTGCGGGTGCAATGGCAAGCAACGATAACAGGGTAAAGCAATGAACTTGAGAATATATGGAATTGCTTTTCGATCCTCGTTTCTGTACGGTGACCACGAAATATATGTATTGAACGGTGAGATATGTATATTGGCACATAAATATGTAATTTTCAGTTACTTCTTTTGGCGTTATATCTGTACTTGTGACAGATAATACAGTTAAAAAATAATTATGTTAAATAAGAATTAAGTTATAATACCAAGTGCAAGTATAAGTGTTAGATTTGACAATATTTGTACGAAATTCATTTTATGAATTTTTTTTTTTTTTTTTGATCAATTAGGAGAATTATGGTCTTAAAAAATTTTTGCGAGACACAAAGATTATGAACAACTAAATGAGAATTATAATCTTAAAGATTAAAACTTGGATGGAACATGAAAATTACAAGAAATTCTTATATATTGATGCAATATTTTCATTGTAAGAAACTGGATATATTTTTATCCTCTACATAACAACAAATCCTCTACGTTCCAACAAAAATATTTACATTCCTATGTATACTACAAAAATATACGAATTATTACAGACAGAATAATAAATATCAATATTCCTCCTCGTACGAAACGTACTCATACAAAAAGCTCGCAAACATTGATTATAAACCATTTCCAATATGAATACTCTCTCCTCGATATTTACAAAACGCCTCAAGATTTCAATTACACGTTAAGAAAACCATTTCCTATTTTTCCTATACAAATAGCCAATTTAACAGGAAAAGTTCCGACTAATTTCAGTCACGATGTACATATGTTAATCAGATCCAGTTATTCATAAAACAAACGTAACAGTTATTCATAAAATAAATCCTCGGAGTTTCTCGAAGTTCCAACAAAATTTACGATGGAAATTCACGCTGTTAGCTGACGACACGTGGCTATTCCACGCTGTCTTCGATCCCTGGGTGACTCTCGATTCAGCAAGACTCGAGAGATACCACCAACGGCGAGCTTTCTTTCTGTGAAGATTTTCTGCGTGAAGGGTCTGTCAGCGGACCGAATCTATTATTACGGCTGTCTTCGTTGTAATTAATTATGATTGCGGCGTGTGCCTTCGAGTACGGAGTCGTTCCCGGGGCATCCTGTCGACGCTATGGCTCCTACGCATTCGTGTTTCTTTCGTCCTGCTCGACTACACGAACTCGAGACCGACAACGATCTCTCGCTGCTTCATCGTCAAATTTGTCACTTTACATTTGTTTTGCTCTTAAATCGAAAAGATATTTGAACTTGTGAAAGATCAGGGATATTCGTTGATATGTTTTTAGTGTAACGAAGACCTTTTGTGGTAGTTTCATTTTATTCATTTTAATGGATTATTATAATTAATTGCACGATTAAGAAGTTATGTGTAATTTTGATTTACTTTGTTCTTTAAATTATTTGACTAGATTTTAATGTTCAGAAATGCTAGGACGCTTGAATGGTTTGGCAATTACGAAATCTCCAATTTAAGAGAATTATCCATGTTCTGTATGATGATTTGTATGGTCCTAAAAAGTGAAGCGTACTATTATACGTAAATACAAATACTTATAAAAGTGTGGAGATTCGTAACAAAGCTCTATATATAAATCATTCCTAGAAAAAAATGTTCCAAACATCGCTTTATCGAGAAACATCGCGACAATACCGTTGTAGCTATTTTCACAGATGCAAGAAACGAACAGGGTGTTTTCAAGTGACTTCTCGAACGAACCTGGCGCGTTATAAGCTTTCGAATAAGCCTCTGAGAGATTCCGCGGAAAGTAAAGTGTAATTCCATTGAAATTGATCGAAGTTTTTAAAATGATACTTGCAATTAGAAAATATGAAAGGTTTAAGATAAATTAAAATTAATAGGAATATACTACGTAACAGATATTAGATATTTGTTGGGTAAAATGAAATCAATCAAACTTCTTAAAATATCTACAATTAAAAAGTATAAGGAATTTAACGTAAAACAAAATCAATACAGATATAACACAAATATATACAACAAACATACATGAGTATAGATACATATAATGCACGTAATATGCAAACATATATGTATAAGATTTAACGATAAGCTATGGATAGTTCTCCTCGAAATCAATTAAATACTCGAGTCCTCGATTATATTTCCACGTTTATAAATACCTGTAGAAGTACGAATTCTTTCTTTCCCTATTTTACCTAACATACCTTCTATGACGTATCTTTTTTCCTTCATATAGATACATACATGTACAGTACGTATTTCGTGTATCAGTAGTACATAATTGTACACAGCAAACACAAAGCGATACGAGTGTTTTAAAGCAATAAGGTAAATTAAAAATAATAAATCAAATTAGAAATTAAATTAGAAATAATATCCCAAAGACTATTTACACGGCAAACAACAATTTAAAGAACACAAGCACAGCGCAATCCAAAGGACGATAAAATACAATAAAAATGTCCATAATAAAATATAATGGAAGGTAATATACAAAGCAATAAAGCACGATTAGGAAATGAATTCCAATGTCTGTCGTAAGATCTGGACAAGTAGCAACGAATCAAAGGTCGCGAATGCATGATGGTTGTAGGCCAGGTCGTGAAGGTGCAGAGTCGTTGAGTACGTCTTCGAGTGGGTTCCTGGAATTAGTTCTCCACGTCTTAGGTGTAGGATACGGACGTTTCTCCTACGGGCATATAAGTATATACTGGCTGGCAACAATGGCGGATTCCAAGTGGCCCTTAAAACGGCTCTAATAATTTATATGCTTAAAGGGGCCTGGGCTGCCTACGTGAAACGTAGACGCCATGAGACAAGGGGTCTACGAAGAGAGAAGCGAGTCGTGCTCAAGGGTGGCTCGGCTCCGAGATCCGCGGACGAGGACCCTTCAGCAAGGAGAATTGCTGCTGTTGCTGCCGCCGGGGGTCCTGTCGTCTGTCGTCTGTCGTCCGACATCGACCGAACACAAACTGGTAACCCGTTTATGAGCCTTTCGTTTGCGCGATTCTCTATGCTTCCATGACTCCTCGTCAATCCAAGAATTCAGAGAGTTCAGAGTTATACCTGTTTATATTTATTTACTCGTAAGATTTTGTGTAAAGTGTATGTTGGAGATTTAATAGGAAAGAGACATCTGATATGTGCAGAAATTAACATAGAAATGTAATGTTTTTTTTTTTTTTGTAGAATGATTCAATAAAATTGTACCATTTAACAAGGAGAATTTTATGATTGAAAAATTCTTTTAATCGTTCTTTTAATAGTAATATTGTACAAATGGTATTTTATTAGTTGGCCTTGAGATATAAAAACTACTATCTACATAGACAAAAATAACGAAAATAAAATGTACGAGTAAGGAAGATTATGATCAGTATGGAATTTTTTAAACAAATTAGATATATTAAGCAAATAAAATCACAATCATAATTCGAATCTAATGTACAAATAGAAGTGACATTAATAATACCAAAACCCCGTCACATAACACTTCTCTTCTACAATTTTCACGAGTCATCAAGCATCTAACTCTTAATTAAGAGTTACGTGACACTTTCACTATCACCAGGACTAAAAACAGATAGAATTCAACCGCCTCTTACCAATCCTATTCCATCAAACGAACTCCCATTTGACGACCAACACGAATCACTCGTTGAAATTCAACTGAATACGATATTTTCCAATTCGTTCACGTCCGGATGACGATCGCCAGCCGATTTGTTGAATCATCAAAGATTCAAGGAATAGCTTTCAGTGGACATATAGACTGAATCGAGTTGTTGGTTGTTTCGTCGTGACACGGATTCGAAATTACACGGTCCAGCGTCGTCGTCCTGGTGAATTTTCGACGTTTTTACGAGCGTCGAGGGCATGGTCCACAGGATAACGGGAGCACGGGGGCTAGGGTCGATAGGAATGTTTTATGCAAATCAAATTGTTTGGCGAGCCGGAACGCGCTATCCTCATCGTCCGATGTATTCCAGTCATTAAAACGTCGATCCAATCTTCCATGCGTACACTGGTCCGTTCTCTGCTCGTCCAAGATATTTTTATCGACTGCCGCAGTGATCATTACACTTGTTAATTAATTAATATTGCTCGACTACGCTGTTTATCGGCCGGGCCGTAAATAATCGGGGTGCGGTTCAGATCGAAATGCGAATGGAACGAGTTGCGAAGAGACGTCGAATATGTTACACGTTGCTTATGAGGGAGAACGAACTTAACCAAATTTCTATATTATTTTTGCATTAGATTCTTGTGATTTATATAAATTAAATTAGATTCTCTTATGATGGAAAATTTTAGCAAGATTTTTGAAAGTCTCTAAGATAAGGGTTGTTTCATCTTCGTAAAAAATAAATTTCAATCTATTGGCACAATAATACGTGTACATTGCGTATTATTATTTTAAAACGAGATGTAGAAATGTGAAATAAATAAATAATATATAACATGATTAAACAGAAGCACAGGGCAGATTTCAATGAACGAATTTTTTTTTAATCACACGTTGCACTATGACTTTATTAGATTACGTTTTACAAACAACTGCTATTTTCTTTTCTAATTGAATCATTATCACGTAACTTCCTGCAAACTACAATCAGTTTAATTCTTTCTCCACGTTGTATCAAACACACACGTTCCATTAATTCGTTTGCAAATTAATGTACGTAAAACCGTATACGTCATTAACCGCAATTCTACATGTACATTAGGTGTTTTAATAGTAAAAAAAGATTTTTTTAATAATCACAGAGCTGGGCCCATCGATTTGCATGACGGAACGTTCCGAACATAATTTTTCGAGAATTCGACCGCGCATGAGGATCCATAAAAGCGAGCAGAAAACATGCACAAGAAGCCGCGTTCGGAACAAAAACGATGCTGCAGCATTCATTAGGGGGTACTCGTTATGTAGGGGTCCTCTTCCTTCATCCCACTCATTCGTTGCATCGTCTCGCGCATTCGTAACTCGAATTTTTGCGCGCGGGACAAATTACGTCAGGCTCAGGCTCGGGCCATGTGCATCGACGCTCGAATCCGCTCGAAACCGACCGACCATGAATCTTCGCGTATGCACATTACGTTCATAAAATGCCATTAAGCGATCGCGATAGCGAACGCAACAAACCTCGTTGTAACGTTCGTAATCAAGAATTTGTCGAATTGAATCTCATCATATAGGTATAGAAAAATTAATTGAAGTAATCATTACGAAACTGAAAATTGGCGAGACGAGAAATACAATGCGGAGCATTTGACTGGTTATTATTAATAACTTGGTTATGTTTAATAACTTATTAAACAGAAGATTTGTAGAAGAGCGAATGAAGCATGGGTTTTAATAGTTAATTGACAGTATTGGAGTATTTAACCGCTTGGTGTAATTAAAAGATCGGTGACCTGAAGTAGTTAGGAGGCTTACATTAATTAGATGATCTGCTCAAAGTGGCGGTCGTTAGAACGAGCAATTACCGCCTTTTTGAATTGAAATAATACTATTCGTAAAGTGAAACGTAGAACGCTATCGACCATATAATTAATAACGAACTACGAAAATATTTCTCAATGTCATCATCTTTTATAGAATCTAAATTTTCACGAAACGATAGTTATCTTCGTGATCATTTTTCTAGTTTACATTTTAATGCTGCTATTTATTTACCAAGCTTCTATATGAATTTTCAAGATATTCATTTTTTTCTAGAAGAACGAACGAAAAATGAAGATCAACTGTTTTGAGATGTTTCATATGTACGCCATTAATAACGATAGGAGCGTAACGCATGAAATTGTAACGCAACCCCATTTCGGTTCTTCCATAAGACACTTCGCGAAAAAAGAAGCGATGGAACGGATTCGGGTCGAAAATAGTAGGGTCTGTTTTGCCAGCGATACGCGCAATGAGACGTTGTTTATTGAGACAAACGATCCACGGCGTGATAAAAAAATGAGTCGTAGGGGGTCGAAGGGCAAAGGAAGGGTGCACTGGCAATATTTCGAACGAACCAGCGCCATCCGGTTATTAATCCACTCACTGGAAACCCGATGTTTTCGTCGCGTTCGCCAATAGGTCGTTGCTCGTTTCGTCAGTGACTCTCATTTTGCCAATTTCGACGAACGCATTTCCATTATTTGTCCGTACAATATTTCACAAGTTATTGAATGTGCGAACATTTATTTTTTTACTTTTGCATATTTCATTCGAACGAGATCGTTCGATAGTTAAGCATTTCGACATTTTATCGTGCCAATGAAATTGCCTTTTTTTATCGCAAACATCTCTATTTGTTAGGAGGAACGTGGACAAACATGGTTCGAATATTTGATGATATCGGACGTCTACTATACATATAATATTTAGAGCCATAGTCTTTCCTTGTTTATACCTCTGGGGACAATGTTAAAATTTCGTAGAATTATCAACAACCCCATAGCTTCGCCCTAACGTTACCACTAAACTATGAGTTTTTATCCATTTACAGGAAATTTGGTGCAAAAAAGAAGATACGCATAAGGTGCAAAACTTGTTGCAAAAAATGTTCAAGCTAGAATACTTGTTACAATACTTTACTTTACAATAATTTAGATTCTATTTTATACTTCTATTCGTAAAAGAATGATCAGAAAAACCCACAGTTTAATTATCGCTAACTAATCTATGCCTCATAATGCCACATGACATCATCAACCAAACCCTCGAGCAACCAAATCGGCTGTTTCTCAAAATACAAGCAAGCTTCGAATGCCAAGTCTTCTCTCTCGGTGGCAAGAAAATCAACTTAATTGTTGAACACGCGTGTAGACGCGGCTTAAGTAAAACATCAGCTCTAACGAGGGGATTGGAGGACGGGAGAAGGCAGACCCGCCGCGCTGTCGCTTTCATCGCATCGACGAACGTCGGTTCCTCGTGAAAGCTGTCATTGTGCTGGCTCATCTCGCTGAATATGCGGGTCCTACGCGCGAACCAGCGCGTGTGCATGCGAATGCACATGCTACGGCCAGCTTCTTGGACCGGCAGCATGGTTTTTTGCTCCAGAAATACGGTCCCTGCAGTCAGTCACGGCCACGCCGTGTATATCCACGTTCACAGCTGTCCCGTCCGTCCTTTTCATCCCGCTCAAACAATAACAACCATTGTCTGTTTGCTTATATAACCCCCGGACCACGGTTCGAATTAAATTCTCTTTCCCTTTCTCTACCGTTGCTGGCTGGTGGCCGCGTGAACGCCACGCGGAGGATCCGAGGTGAAATTTAGGACTCGGTCTAAGAGCACTTCGGAGGATCCGTATCGTGGAAGATGCGAGGACATTATTTTACACTTGGATTTTACACGTATCAGGATTTTATATACACCGGTTCACGAAAGTATTTCCCTGTCATTTTGACTTTCCCAATATTTCGTTTAATTATATCATATTATTGGGATACATTAGCGATCGTTCCGTGAAAATTAATTCCGATTAATATAACACGCGATCATAATGATAGTGTTTCGTACGTATAAATAACAGTGCATAACACGTATAACATACATAATAAAATAAAATAAATTATGCAACTGCTCAGAAACTTAATCTTACGTCCTCGATGGCAGTTTTCATTCGTGCGAATTTCTGGCGAATCGAGAGGAATCTCATACGATTTGTGGAGTATCGATGAGACGAAAATCGGCGCGTTTTCGCATCGCTGCTCGACGAAAACGGGAAAATTGGTAACGAATGATAATACCACGTTATATTGTTTCCACGGCATGGAAGCTTATTGGAATTCAAGGCGTTACACGTCTCCACGATAAATACGGATGAGCGATTCATCGTTGATGCCTGAAGGCGCGCCGGCGATATATCATATTTATTAATGGAACGCAACGTAATACGCTTTGCCGAAACACTTTACGCGTTTGCGAGCTTGACTGAAATTTAAATTAAAAGCCCGCGATCGACTCGCGTAGATGGTTTCATTGATATCGAGGCCGCTTTCACTTAAGGTACATACGTTTGTATTGCAACGCGATGGAAATGGTTTCCTCTAATGAAGGTACGTGACTATTTAAGTACCATTGGCGATATTTATGGTGTTAACATTGTGCAAATAGAATTTTGTTTCACTTATGCGTAAGAAGAAAAGACAATTATCATCAAATACGGGTTTTCAGTTCAATCTGAAATGTGTAGATTAACAAGTATTCTGAAAATATCATTCGAGAATTGTTTAATAAAATTAAATTTGTTGAATACTGATATACGCATATATAATCGCGAATATTTCTGCAACATTCATACCTTTACATCATACAGATTCCGTTTCCTTCTTTTTATGGAAATAAATTTTATAAAAATTTATTTCTATTCGTATTCTAATTGGAATTTAATATTTAATCGCTTTTAGTACTAGCAGATAAAATAAAACTATTCATTATCACAATATTCCAATATTACTAAAATACAGAAACTTAGATTACAATGACGATGGCAAAATTGTAGTTTTACCTTGTAAAGCCCCAGATGCTTATTACACGTAATATTATATTAGCTATGTTACGTTTATCACATCTTTTAAAATTTCTTAGACATATAAATCACTTCTAACTATGTTATTTCTTATAACTATTTCAAATACAAATATTATCTCTTATTTGCAAAGATTTTAAAGAGATGCCTTATAATTTACGCGAAGATTGAAGATTCCGTTTGAAAAAGTCGTCGAATTACCTTACATACATAAAATTGATGCATAATAGACGTATGAAAAATTAATTTTCACGTACAAAATACGAATATCCCAATTTACTTTATTATTAGCTGCACAAAATTACTACAAAGGAAGAAATATTCACTCTAGGCCAGTGCGTAAATTACGTAAAACATTGTGATTTTATACCCACATATTTGAGAATTTATACTTAAGAATATTCAAGAAGCTATAAAATTCAACGAAGGAACTGGTTTATGGAAGGAGACCGTTAATGAAACACGAAGAACATGCCATAATTCGAAAAGGCCGGTTCAAAGAGGTCGCGTTTGTCTAAAGTACCGGCCACGTATTAAAGAACAACCTGTTACATCGGTTGAACGAATTTACAGAGACAAGCCGGTAATCGAAAGAGCTGACTGAAATAGAAAGAAACGAAGTTGCTGGAACGAAAATGATATTTTAACACCGATGATCCGCGACTCGTTATTAAATCCGAACGCTGGAGTCCTCTCGTTACTCGCGCGAAATACCGGTTCCTGGTATTACTACCAACGAAAACGTTTCTCGATACTTTCGTTCCACTCGAAAATATTTGATGGTAGCACCGACGATCTTTCTTCATCAGCTTGAAGTTCACTACTAAGCACGTGACACGATATAGTAGACGTATGAATAACGAAAAAAAGACACACGATTTATAACGCACGATGATTAATGTGCTACATTATATTATATTTACGGTCCATTAATAATCGTAGTCTTTGAGACGCGGAAAAATGTTTCATTTACTTAAATTAAACGAGGCAAATTCAAAAAGATTATACGAGGCATTGAGAGGAAAACTGGACTAACCAAATACTCAAAAAAAAAAAAAAAAAAAAACTGAGGAATTCGCTGTTTGACGCGAGTACAAAATATTCAAGAAAGGAAGTAGGAACTGAAATTGTTATGTTTCTTGGTTTTAATTGGAGAAAAGCAAATTTTTGCGTGATCAATACAGTCTAATGGAACAAGTTAATATTACGGAAGTAACATTCGGAAAAAAACACCTCATGAACTACCAAAAATAACAAAAACGACAATTAGTCTTATTTTATCTTTCGCGTTAATAAATTACATCTTCAAAATAACGTATTATTATATTCAAATACAATTCGTGATATGTCTAAGAAAATTAACATTTAAATCTCAACATCGCTGTTATACGATTAAAGCTATCTCTGTCAAATAAAATCCGCAGACTTAAATATCCCGAGACTTTTAAATTGCAATTCGGATATCGCAATTCATCTCTGGCTCACGTACAATCATCCTAGAACCACTCTGTGCACAATCACTTCAGTCACCACAGAAACATCCGTCCGATCTGTACGAATTCAAGCTCTGTTCCCCCTAAAAAACACCCGTCATCAACCACCGCGCTCCATATTCACAGATCGAAAGCGCGAATCAATCGACAACATCCTCTGGCGAAAGTCACTTCCATCCATTGACGATCGGATTGCTTGCAGTACGAATTGCCGAGGCGCGATTATTCACCGATATTACCATTTGACTGTCCAGGATAACGGTCGATTGATTTAGTGTCGGAACCGAGGTGATCGCGCGATGTGAAGCGGGATAAAGCGAGCGAGCGGTTGCGACAGGGATGAACGAACTGACAAAAAAAAACAAGAAAAAAAGAATAGAATGAGAGAGAGAGAGAGAGAGAGAAGGAAAAAGATAGAAAAATAGGAAGAGAGAAAAGAAGGGTAAATGTAGGGGACACGTGTGCGGGACGAGGAAAAGGTAGCTCGTGAAATCTGCATATCACGACCGCGAGCGTTCCCCGCGCGCGGATTAAAAAGTACGGACGCGCACGTTTTTTTTTCTTCTGCGCTCTTCTCCTCCCCGCCTTACTCGAGCGGCGCGCTTTTTGCGACCGTTATTATTTTCAATCTCTCCGGCTATCAAGGGCGCGGCTGTATACAACGACACACCCTCTTTCTCGCCGTACAAAAGGGGTGGCTTGCTCCTCGGTGGCGAGGGCCGACGAGAGAAGAACAGAGGCCCCGGAGTACCGTGGTCCTCGTCGTTACACGTTAGCCGTAGATATTCTTTCTCTGTTCTGACCAACGTCGTCCCCACGAACGGTCTCACCCGCTTCGTCCAGCAGAGGCGAGGGTTGCCGCTAAAAAAAATTTTTCCCCGCGATTCTATCTCGCGACGACCGCGTGACGGGATTGTCGAAATGGCCTGGTCCTATTGTTCTGTATCTCGTGAAACGAGACGGACGACGAGGGCGCCGGCTGTGGAACACCGTTCTTCCTCTTTTACTCTCTCTTTCTCTCTATCTTCTTGTTTCCTTCTCTCCCTTTTACCGCCGCCTTCTCTTTCTATTCTACTTACTCTCGCTGTATACCGCCCCGACATGTGGCGAATGAAAGGAGCCGGGCAACCGTCGTATACACGACGGAGACGATATTTTTTTTAAAACCGCCACGCTTTGTTTTCGCGCTCGCGCGACCTTTCAATATCGTATTGTAGTATTAAAAGTACGCGCTGGAAATGATGGCGTGACGTAGCCAGTCAACACCGAGCAAGCGACCGGCACACAATTACCGTACTGCCTCTATGACGATGAATTTTATGCCGGCCAGATATTGCCAATTCCCTCTCTGCACCCTACTTGCCAACGCTTTTACGAGAGTGCGCCGCTTCGTAAGCGCCGCGGTTGCATAGGCGACGCACGATGGCATTAATTGCGGAGGCGGTTTCGAGTACGGGATATCGGTGGATGGAACGAAGTTCCGTGAGATGATAGTAATACGCTGTATAAGTGAAGTAGATGGGTATTTGGGGTGTGTTTTGATTTGGATTAAGTGTCAGAATGGTTTCAGATAGAAGCTGGTATTAGAGTTATGGGATGATTATATGGGCAGATGGATTTTTCCGTGGTACATGTAGGTTTATACGTTAATTGAAAGTATTTATGGGATATTTAAATGTATAAATATGCAGAATATATCTCACATGCAAATATATATATACAATATGATGAAACGTGAATCTCTATTTAAGTTTCATTATTTTAGATAAAAGCTGGTATTAGAGTTATGGGATGATTATATGGACAGATGCATCTTTCCGTGGTACATGTAGGTTTATACGTTAATTGAAAGTATTTATAGGATATTTAAATGTACAAATGTGCAGAATATATCTCATATGCAAATATATATATACAAAATGAAGAGACGTGAATTTAAGTTTTAAAGTATTTAAGTTTCATTATTTTAGTCGTGTTCGTAAAAATATACAGGGTAGTTGGTAACTGGTGGTACAAGCGGAAAGGGGGTGATTCTACGAGAAAAAGACGTCGAAAATATAGAATTTTTTTCTTAATTTTTTATTTTTCCATCGATACAACGATCTACGGTGAGATCCGTTATAACGAGACGCGATAAAGTGCACGCGTACCGAGCGAAAATTCAAAGTCGATTTTCTGGAAAACAAAGCCTCAAACGAAAAATTTTTATTCTATATTTTCGACTTCTTTTTTCGCGTAGAATTTTCCGCTTGTACCACCAGTTACCAATCACCCTGCATATTTGTCTAAAAAATTCGTAGTCTGATGATAATTGACTGAATGTTATTTAATTTGTTAATTATTAATTATTATTGGGTAGGAAATAGATTTGAAATCATGAATAGAACTATTACACGGACGCAGTATCTATTTATTTAAATACGTGTAGTTAATTGCATTTCATTTCAATGAACGTTGAAACGGGGAGAAGAAAAGAATTCTCAATAACCTCGATCTTGACGCAGTTCACAGTAGCCATGTTCTTTCACTCGTATGTAGTTTTCGTTATATTTACCTAAGTCAATTGCAAGATTCAATTGAATCATATCTGATAGATCATTTACTATCGAGTTTGTATTCTTAACTTCTAACTTTATTGCTGCTGTGTGTCGATGAATAGGCTGATCGAAACAAGTACATTCAGTTAGTAACTACGATATACTATGCTACTGTATACTTATGAACATTTTCTTTATCCTCATTATTTACGCTTCAGCATATCAATCGAACTGAACGAGTAGTTTCTAAGAATATTACGACAAACGCGTCTCACAGTAAAAGCATTAGTAATTCTTTATCGTTACATTGTTGAATTTTAATAATCTCCTATTTCAAGTTGATTTTTTGAAAAATTTGCTTTTCCTCAAATCGATATAACTCGACAGAATAATATGAGAATACAAATTAAAGAATAGTAGACGTGAAAAATCTAGGTAAGTCAGAGATTGATCCATCCTTTGCTATCAAAGAATTCATTCAAAGAACAAAAAGTCAGCAAAGTATTTGCTATCTGTTTCATCTACAATTTTCTTTCTTGGATAAAAATCCTAGTAATCGTGAAGTTTCACAACTTTTCTCATTTTTCGCCATTTCATCGCAATTATTTTTTACGAAACAAAGGAAAATCCTAAAATTTGTCGCTTTCTTAACAAAATGATGAGAAGCACATTAGCTTCTCAAGCTTCCCCGATCGATTTTTTGTTTTGCAATTACTGGTAAAATAAAGCTTTAGGAAGAACGATCGAAATCAAGCAAACAAGGATTGAAAAAATATTATCAAACTCTTCAAGTAGCAAAATCCTCCTGCAACATTTATAAACGATAAAAGAGTCCAGTATCCAAAGGTTAGTCGACTGTAATGAATCCATTTCGCCGTTTCCAGCTCGATCAAAAGGAATGGCCATCCCAGAAGCCCGCGTACATCCTGAAGAATCGTGTTAATGAACCAGGATGCACGATCATAAACCTCGAAGTTACAGAAGGCGCGAGGTTCGCGTGACGCGATGCTTGTTTCGCCTCCCTGCTCGTATATCGGAATAAATAGTAAACAACAACGCGATCGGCGCAGGATCATCGGTTCGCGAAAAGAGGATCGCGCATTTCCAGGTAACACGTAGTTTGGTTTCGTGCAACGGCGAGAGAAAGTCGACGAGAGAAAAAAAAGCGGACGATCGAGGCGTGAGAGATCCTCGCGCGGGTACTTTGCCTTGTTATCTTTCTGCACCTGCAGCTGGCTACGGAGACCTTTTATCGATCATCGTCCTTAACCCTTTAGCAACTAATGTTACACTGACGCAATACGCATTTTGAAAGCGCGTTAATTATCGTTATCGCTACTGAATTATCATTACTGCAGAAGGTGTAATCATTGGCAGAATACAGAAATTTAATGGTAAAAAATAATTTAGGGGAGTTCTGTAAAAAAATTTCTAAAAAATATTCAATCGTACGCATGAATATTCCTGCATGATCGTACGTATGTTCCACTTTCATTTCGATAACAAGTGCACGCTCTCATTGTAAATGCGAGCATTGAGATTCCTACAGATTGAATTTTCCTGAATTAAGTGACAGGGATAAAGAAGTATAGGGAGAGGGTGAGAGGGAGAGAATGTGCGGGTGCAAGGATAAATATCGTGAAAGATGCATGCACGAGTCAGGTTCTAGTTAGCCTTGACTAACTCCTGAGAAAGTTGAAATAACAGAAATGCAAGTAAGAATTAGTTATATCTGGTTTTTATGTAGTGTTGGATATTACGTACGATATATAAACTACTTTATATTTATATTTTTTAATAATATCACGTTTACGAAATTTCCATGTGTCATTTTACTGCTTAGTTCTTAACGAAGTAACGATAAGAGAAGAAGGATACGTAATCAAGCGTCAAGTATTTACGTTTGAACTTTAATTCTGTAAAGTTACGAAGTTTCTTCAAATGTATTTTGTTTATTTACGCACGTTTTGGTGAGAAAATACAATGCTTGTCAATGCTGATAATATGATTAACGATGTGATATATAAATCTAATTTTGCGATAATAAATAAAATAAATAAATAAATACGAATATAATTCTGTTATTCAATTATTTACTAAATTTTATATAAAAGTGCGAAATTGGTCATAAATCGTAATTAACCGTGCTACAGAACTACAGAGTATCACAGCTGGAGTCTTCCATTTCAAAAGGGGAAACAAAATTTTTTTCCACGCATTGATGAATAAATAAACACGCGTGAAGAACAAGCAAAAATTTCCGAGCCATCCTCTGATACAGTTCTCACGCCACCACCTGCAACATTTCGTGTGTTACGCTCATTTTTCATTCTCTAAATCGGCAAAAAATAGACTGCCGATAAAGAAACACGTCGAGTATTCCTCCTTTTTATATCTTTATCAATCCGTAAGGGGACTACATCAGCTGTTAAAATCGTTTTAACATAGTCTCGTTACCAAGATAATATGTATATATAATTCTCCGTGTAAGAAATCTGATAAACTAATGATTCAACTAATTAAAATGAAGAAACACGAATTCAATTTTATTCCGTAGTTAATTTCACGAGAGAGACACGAATAAGAATATTTATAAGAATTCTCTATTTTATTCTCGCCTAGCGTGTTAATTAACTTCGATATATCACAACCTCTCAACTATCAACCTCAAATTATTTCTCAAATGATATTCTTCGATTCCACTATTTTTTGAAAAATGTTCAAATTACGTTCTTAAATTATTTATAATTATCTTATAATGGTTATAGCATAACTTCCTACTTATAATACAATTCTAACGTAATTACATCGCGTTAAAGAAATTATATTGCATTCTTCGGTAATTCTTTCACAGTGTATTAAGTATTCCTTTATCAAACAAGTTTCTTACATTTCTGACGATAAATGCACAAAATATATTTCATTTCGTAGATGAAACTGCAAACATTGGATTACTGTAACAAGAGATTAAAATCTACAAATCTTCTACGATTGCCAATTGTGAATGATATAATTTTTAGAAAAGTAATCAAGAGGTCCTTGAACCTTCTCTCTAGACAGGATTCAGTTTCAGTTTGCAGCATTATGTGATATTATGTCTAAAGTAAATCACTATAATAAATATAAAATCACTACAATTATACAAATTACTATAATTCCTTTTCTATGCAGGATAACGTAAAATACTCAAACCAAATATTTCCACTGTTAAGATTTTCAAAAGAAGCTGATCTTCCTCCTAAAGTTATTTAACTCAACCTATGATTTCAATCGAGTCACCAATTACTCATCGTATCTACTAATAACCCAAACAATCAATAAAAAGAATATTTAAGGTGCGAGATTCTGAACATTGTATCTAGTTAAATATCTCACGCACTATACTAAAAAACGAATAATCAGGATGTCCGAGTTGTTACTTTCGAGAAAGGAATGTAAAGTGCAATTTCATGCAATCGATAAATGGTAAAAGCTGTGAACGCGACCGAATGGTTAAAAAATTGTGTGAAAAAAAAAAAATTGAACGTGTCTCGACCGTACGTATTTTAAACGAACACATCCGACCCAGGTCGCTTGCAATTTTTAGACAGATTCTACGTACGTACATGATGGCTAAACAGATGTGTATGCGAGCGCGCGTCTCTCATGCGACACGCATCCGACATTGTCGAGTGAGCCGAGCAATAATCCATCATTTATATTAATTGCGCCCCGCGGTACGTCGCGCCTCTGCATAAATGATATCGCTGTGTTTGTACGGTCGCGGCGTGCTCTCTTCATAAATTCTAATTAAGTTCGCGCGATCGACTGACGGAATCGCGCACTGCGCTGCTTTCGGACGAGCCCCGGCCTCTTCCTTTGTATTCGTGCTGAGGCAAATGAAAAAGTTTATGTGGACAATTGACAACAATATTAAATAATATTAACATGATGTTTCAGCCTGTTAAATATTCAATCGATATCATTCTGTTGCAGCGTTCGTGTGAGGCTCGGTTTCTCCATGGATATGTGTCTAGAATATAAAATTTGGTGGAATTATTCGATATCGAAATCAATGTTACAATTGGAAAAATTAAAAACTAGTTATGCATTGAATATGAAAATGAAGATACCTTTGAAACATAGAATTAATCGGCTCGATTATTAGGTACCAGAATTTGTATTTTAATGAGTGTTGCAGTGAGTCTTGAAACTACCATTGAAAATCCATATTGGAATTGGATTTTAAGTTAACGTTAAAAAAAGATAGTTCGCGTTATTATTGAAATTAAGAGGGAAATAAGTAGTCAGCTTTACCTAGAAATCAACTAAATTATTATTTCTATCTATTATCTATATTCCTAACATCCTTTTGCCCATAAGTATATCATCTTCATCATTATCCTTTCAATACCTTCAAATTTCTTCTACTTCGTGTACTTACACTTAAATAGAATTAAAATGCTTTTCCTATAATTTTCGATGCGATATACAATCACGAGTCAACGATCAGTTACGAAAATTGTCTACTGATGTCACTGTGTAGTCGTCGGCAAAATACAATGTAGCCCGGGCACACGGTGTCCCTTCCGCGTAAAAATGCCAGACCGAATCAAGGCACGAAAGTGCAGGCGCACTGGAAGTTCGCAATTTAGTCATTACTGTTCCCGAAGCCTTCAGTGTGATGTATAGCTTCCCTTCTACCTATGCAGGTTCTAACTGAGCCCCTCCTATCGCCTTATCAGCTTCCATATCGGCTTAATAAAGAGGACGTCGTTTAATATCGCAACTAAACTGTAGCCCTACGATTTCTTCGATTTTACACGCTCGAACGAAGTGCCTTCAGCTACCAATAAGTGGCAGTTAGATAGCGATCTGCATTGGCAAACGGACAGAAAGCCAGCAACATTGTTGTAGACTATGAATTATGGCGAGGATCCATCGGAAAGATGGGCTAAGTTACACTGTTCTATGCCATGCTAAGTTAAAAACTATTTGCTTCAGTACATAGAGTCGGCGACAAGAATTAATGGACAAATAAAATTTAATCGTACTAGTATTGGTATTTAAGTTTTATTTATTATATATATTCTTATAGTACATAGATTATTTAGTACATAACTAAAATTGATATTTACATTTCTGTGTAATCATGCCGTATATATAAAATTGACGTGAATATCGATATATTTACCTATTTTCATTACCTATACGTTTATTTTTGTCTCTGACTGTACATACGGAATTGTCTCAATCAAAAAGTAAAACCTAATACAATTTAGCTTATCCAAACCTAAAACAAATCGTAGTTTAACTTTTGCTTTTGGAAATGATTTCATAGATATGCATGCGTTGAAGCGAGTATCTTTAAATTTAGCATAGCATAGTATAGTCTACCTTATTTTGCCAGTAGATCCCTGGCTTAAGGTACGTTCTTTGACGAGCAGACTCGAGAAACTTGCTATTGTGTAATTGTACGTTGGTTCACCCTTGCATTACGGGGTAATCGTGGCTGCATACTTGAGCAACAGATGCCACAGACGACATCATGATTTATGGGGCTATATCAACGATCGCGTACCATGATTTTCGTGTTTTGCACAGTACAGAAGATTTCATGTCTCTTAAATGAACGATATTGGCCGGTTTGTAATGGAACTTGTCGCTAGGTGGACGATTAAGAGAAACATTGTCCGTTTCAACCAATTGCACTTGGCAATTAATGGCCAAGAGTAAATTAACGACTGTAAATCATGACTGATAAGTATCTACGTTTTATGGGCAAGGCATGACAACGGCGATTCGATGAAATTCTCTGCAATAAATGTGTCAACGGTACCTCCGACTGTGTTAGTTACCGTGTTATCGATGCTTTTAGTCATGGTATAATTAGTTGCGAAATATTCTATACTCATTAGGTGCTTCGTTTTCTCTGGAATGAGAATTATACGATTACCTTGAGATCCGTAGATATTTCTAAAATGTTAGCTACAAAGCATAATATTTTGTGATTAATATAAATATTATGAAAGTTATATCAAGATGTAGAAGAGCATCTACACTTTTATTATCACAGAAAGTTAAAGCACAGAACTTTTTCGCACATAAGTTCCATTAAAAAGATCCATTTCCGTCATGATCACAGGGAACGATATATAATAATACGGTAATACAAATGCTGTAGTATCAATTACATGCTACACTATAAAAATCATTCACGATTGTTATCTAACGTTTCAGAAATCGAATGATTGAAATCTTGCTGAAACCGACCAATTTGATAGATTCCATGTATCTCCCGTTCGAATCAGTAAAAGTACAAACGTATTGACGCTTCGATGTAAATCCACACTTCCTTCAAAATATAAAATATAATCATATCGTCAAGATTTAAGAATACGTTTAAAAGTACCAAATACGTGCATTCTACTCCCTAGCATCAATCACACCGAGGCTGCATAGTAGTTGTGTGCATAATTCTACGTCGAAACTGTACAAGTTGTGTCTACTGAGGCTTTTCGTCGTTTTTCAACGTGTCTCGCGCTGTTGTAGAATCACATTGTGCACATCGTGCAACAGCAATATCTACGATTCATTGCGAAGATGAAATATAACAAATGCGATCATCATCTACACCACAACAGCATCCTTCCAGCTATCTCGATGTTGTTCAAATACAATGTTCCTTGTTCTTGTAACACAACACCGCATTAACTCGACACTTGAGTAACAGATGTTACGAATACTGGCTGCCAAGCTCCATAAAAGCGCCGGTAGCATTCGCGATTAGGAGCAACTAAGTATACACTTTGAATCGTATATTCAATATTCCATTCGTATACCTTTCAACGTTGCTCTTAGCTACATATTACCAAAGTCGTCTTAGCGCCTCCTTAGCCAAATTTACGGGCGTTCCATCAGATTAAGATGAATGAAATGTTGCGTAGCTACATATTGCATAGTATAATAAGCAGTAGCTGCTATTTATGGTCCTCTTCGGAGACGGATTAATTGATAACTGATTATTAACGACAGATAGAAAGGGATTCTGAACTCTGAACATTGAATGTCAAACAATTAGGTTATTATACTCGATTCGGTAATTTTGGACAAATTTTAGGTAGCAAAAAATAGTTTAAATTCACAAAATGCGAATCACGTGATTATAACGAATCTGCATCTGTTGATTATTATTCGATAATATTTATGGGATGATCGAGAATTTGCACGTGAACGTAGGTTTTTCGTACGGAGGAGCTATTTTTTTAATTTATAATTCATTTTAATATGCAACACGTATCTTCAACAGAGATGTTAGAAATTTTTAGCAAATCAATTGCATTGGTTGGAAAGATTCTTTTATGAAATGAGATTAGTCATACTATTTTATTGTTTATTATGCCGTAAGGATAAAAATGGTTTTATTGTATAAAAAAGTTATACGTGTATTTATCGCGACGTTAAAAAGATTAAGATATCCTTAGCTATTAAAAGAATCTATTGAGAGTACACAGAAACAGAGAAGTAGTCGGAAACGCGAAAGGGGTGGTTTTCGGAGCTTGCTAACTATCGAAACGCCAGCCTTCCATGGGCGTAGATTGTCCTGATCGATTATCCAATCCACAATGTCTCTTCATGGGGAGACAAACACGCCTCCTTAATTAATTAACTCCTTTGCCTTGCAACATCGAGTAACACTCGCAAACGTAGATCAGGATCTAAATGTAGAAACGAATCGAATTCGCTATAAAATTTAATCTCAGTTTGCAACTAAAAAATCACTAAATCCGATTTAATATTTTAACATTTTTCGTATACCGTAACATTTAAATAACGAAAACAATTATGATAACACAAGTATCGGACAAAATTAATAGCTCTTCATTTGGATTTCCAAACTCTTAGACGTAATAATTTCTTTATTTGTGGATAAATATATCGATTTAACATAGATCTATTTCTACATAGGTAGATCGGAAATTTTTAAGAATACAAAAATGTACGGAATGCGCGTATAATGCAAAAGTATATGAAATATTCAAGGTAGAATACCCGTTATTAATATTTAAAATGTGAAACAAATTTCTGCATTTCGTTAGATCTACTGCTTTAATGGCTTTTTTGTAAAAATATGAATTTTTCCGTCAACACTCGCAGTCTCTACACATTTCCCTATTTGCTAATGCGTTGTTTCGTTTCCATTGTAACTAATCGTGTCATCATCATTTATATCTTAACCGGATCAAAGTCGATCTGTCCAAAATAATCTTGTCCTCATTAATCTTCAATCTCACTTTCATCATAGAAATTCCAAAATAAAAGACGAAACTTGTCAACAGACCAACCATAACGATAGGTCCATGGGATATCGCACGGATGAACTTGAGAATCGCTGCGATTGCGTCGGCGACCGAGTCACAATGCTGAGAAAAATAAAGGGAAGAAGGAGGAGAGAAGGTGGAAGAGGTTAGGAGGAAGAGAAAAAGTGTCGCGTACGCCGCAATTCCCACGGGGCGAGGACCGATTTAAACTACACGCCTCGTGAATGTAACTGGTGAAACCACGGACACGAGCCTTCTTAATCCCTTCTCCCTTGTAATTTGGCCGTAAGGAAGGAAGACCTGGCCTGCCCTCGGAGCCGCGAGTCGTTGCGCGATCGCCTGGCCTCATTATAGTAAACACGCCATAGAAAATAGTTGTCCTGTTAGTCGGCTGTGAAATGATCGATGGCGAGCCGTGACTCGGCAACGCGACGCTTCTCGCGTCTTTTTAATTACAAGCTGCATTGCCAGGGATATCACGTCTGGTCAATACTGGTTATTGTTCGGCTTGAAACATACGCAACTGTTCGCACATGTAGAGCTCTGAGGAGAAAATTAAATTACGTGTGGAATATAAAGTGAGTGTAGCTTATTGTAATCTGTATTAACGATGAAATTTGGTCATTTTTTCATAGGCAACGTAAAATTTAAGATGTTTGGAATTTTAAAATGAAAAAGAAATTTACAATTAAATTTATTAAGGTCTTGCGAGGTTGTCTATTTGGTATGGATAATAAAAATTAATATTTGTCACGTATATTTTGGGATCTTTACTTTGACCTCAGTTCTTATTGTTGAAAGAGTTTGAAATATTATATATATACGTATATGTGTTTCTTCATCATCATTATCATGCGCGTTTGATTACTTTTCCGAGTAGTTATTATATTATTCTTTAAGGTACAGTACGTTTGAATTATAAAATTTCAAATATAAATAAATATTTCAAGATATTGCCATATTTTATATAGCGAAGTCAAAGTACACACTTCGAAAGAAATGAAAAAATAACTATATAAATAAAAATACAGATTTTATCAGAATTTATCAAACCACGAATCATTTGACCGAATCTAAATACCAATAACATAATTAATCACAAAAAGTTTCACTAAAAATTGATTTCTAGGCATCTATGTTAATACATTTGGAATAGAGATAAATGAACATTTTAATTGCAAAATAAAATTGCCACTTTTTAACCATTTGCATTACAAGGCAAACTAAATTATCGTATATTTTGAAGATTTTATTACAAGTCAATGCTAACATTACAGCTACCGGAATGGTCAGAACGAACAGTTCGCAATTTTCCACAGAAATTTCATAACACGATCCATTTCTTGACACGTGTATGATATTTTCTAAAATATACGTCTCGAATCTTACTTTCTTTCATTTTTCATTTCGACTCCTCTAGTCCAACTTTCACGCTACAGCTCTCGATATTCCCAAGAAACGTTACACCGATATATGAATTTAGCGAGTGTCCAATGACTTATGGACAAGCTTCTATACACCACCAGTAATTATGAAGACACCTACTCTGTTGCATTTATTAGAAAATTGTAAAAAGTATTACTCTATTTGGTATTTTGGTACAAAATAACAGATTTATAGTAAAACAAGTAGAGAGGATAAAAGCAGTGGAAGACGCTTAATTTGTATTAAATATCGTCAGGTGATGTTTATGGCCGGTAGCGCTTGTATTAAACTTCTCGATGTAATTCGCAAGTATCCCAAGCGTATCTCAGAAACATCCCATTCCAGAAGCTGTAACTCTCCAACATAAGAAGAATCTGCGGGGAACGAGCAGAAGCCCGAACGTCACTCTTGGCCGGTGTGGTTGCTAATTAAGCAAGGCGGAGAGAAGATCGACTGAGAACCACTATACTCGCGCTAGAAGGCAACGGGCGAGTCTACGCCAGGTTGTTTACTACAAAGAAGGCAAGGCGTGTCGTTGAACCTGGCTGCGGAGAGTAGCAAGCACGAGGCGGGCCAGGCATGCCTCTGCCTCTTCGTCTCGAGCTCCTCTCGCTCGCTTTCAGCGATACGTTCCTCGCTTCTTTTCCTTCTTGCCAACTCTGTTGTCCTTCTTCCTTTTCTTGCTTCTCCGCAGCCTCCAGAAAGCCCCGTTCCCATCTTTCATTGCCAAAGCTGCTGGTCAGATTCCCGCTTGTTAATATCCTCCGACCGATAAAGCGATCGCGATTACTCGCGCCGGATCGCGATATCGATGTCGATACGGATACCATTTTTGGGACTCGATTTCGTTTCGGCCAGCTGCATTACAGATCAGCGCCGATCGTGCCCGCGATTTTATGGAGAGAATGATTGCTTTTTTTTTCGTTCCATTCTTCTTTCTTTCGTTTTTCTGTTTTTTTTCTTTCTTTCTCTTTTTTGTCCTTTTCGGTACACGTGTGCGAATGTGTAAAGGTTCGTACGAATGTATCGATTGGCGTGGTTGAGATGAAATATTTGGAGAAACTGCGGGTTCGGTGTTGTGGTCTGCGAAACCAGGTTATTGCATCGAGTAAAGGAAAAGTAAGAAAGTCGTATAATTGTTTGCTTCAAGCGGTGATCGTATTTAATGCTCAGTTATATCTGGATCTCATTCGAAAATCGTGATGGGTTATTTTAGAGGTAAAGTTCTGTAGATATATTTTTGTACATAGTGGCTTGCGTAAGTATTTCAACGTTTATCATAGAAAAGTTTTATAGGGCATAGCGTATGTACATTAGAAAACATTTTGGAATTTCATTGGTACTGTTATGATTACGGTATCTGTTTTTAAATTGGCGATTAACGAATTTACATACACTGATATAAAATAATTTACTCTCTTCATAATCTCGCTTGAAATCCTCATTCAAGCGTCTCTTTCTCTTAATTTCAAAATGTGATATTTTGAAGCAAATATCATAATTCACACTCCTCCGTAACGAAAAGAATCTCTAGCTTTCAGCTTTAAAGTATTTCGATTTTTCTAGCTTTAAATAAATATAAGGGTCGTTTAGAAACGACACTGATCAGCTGCATAAATCGGAAAGTACAGAAAAGTCTTAAAGAGACTCGCAACGAGAAACTCTCTTGTTTATTACCATAAAACTAACAGAAAATGTAAATGTCACAAATAGATTTTCAATAAGCCAAAACTTTGGAAGGTGTGCTAGTGATAATCAATTTAAGAGACGTGGTCGAACCAATGGTTCAAACTTCGAAAGAACGAACGGATAGTCACGGAGGATGGTCAAAATTATGGGAACGATATCACGGTCGTTGCACGAAAACGGCCTGGAAACTTGCCAGTCGGTCCATCTTGCGTGTACATTGCACTTGTTGCAACGGAGACGTCGTGGAACGCCGCGATGTATCCTCCATTCTCTCGATTTACATTCAACTTCTCACAAGAGATGAAAATTCATTGAACGCGCGTTGTATTACATTTTTTTCTTACTTATATTAGAAGGATAGTTTATATATAAAAATAAAATTAATGGAATTAAATACAGCCCCGTTAATGAGTATTGGAACAACATGGAATAAGAAAATTTAATAAATTCGAAATACCATTTAAGGACTATTAATCATTGTTTGCTTAAAGCTTAACTGCAAAAAAAAATTCAATATTCAACACCGTAATAAAAATCTTACAAGTTACATATATGGTTGTCTCAAAAATTTCTTTCGTTTCATAAGTAAAATAATAGATGCACAATATTTTTTATTTTATATTATTTCTTATCCATTTTGTAGTAATAAGATAAAAAGGATCAAACGTAATTCAATAAAATAATGTAAAACAAAAAATGTTGTGTATCTACTACTTCCCTATAAAACGAAAGGAACTTTTGGGGCAACCTGATATGGTAAAGTCAAGTGTCTCCTTTCTTTGTGTACGTCGTATCTTTGGACCATTATTTGTATTATTAGGTCTTTAATTAGTATATTTGTATTAGATATTTAATTATATTTTAGATGTCGTTATTTAGTTGCACGTTGTAAACGACACTATAAATCAGACTTATGCTCTACGTTGCTTAGTTCGTCTTAAATTTTTTTAACGATATTTAAACCAGAGAACTGCATAGACAGCAACATGTAATCGTTAATCCATTATTTTATTTTAAAATCTTGCAAATAGTTTTCACAATTTCATATCATGTATTTTCGATTGCCAATCTCTGTCATACAATCACAAAATTCTAAGTAGTTAATTATTTCTTTGGATCAATTATCATTATCATGTTCTGTATAAGACTAGCAGATGTACCTATACTTATGAGCGGAGCTATATATCACTAGTATGAGAATTTGCACCAAGGTACTTTGTTTTTCATTTTTGCAGAAATTATTAAATCGGACGCAATTTAAAATGATTTAATTAAACAAATTTTTTATAACTATAATTGTCTTAATAAAGATATAGATAGATATAGATAAAGAAAGATGCGTTTTAGATATAACTATTAACAATTCTCGTACAAAATTTATACGATTGTCTACCACTTAATTCTACTCTTGCGAAAACGTTTGGCTGTTCCGTACAGCTGTGTGCGATGAAATTTTAAAGATTCTAATTGACAGCCAAAAGTAGGCGCTTTACTTTATAACAGCAATTTCAACTTCCAGTTATTTAGGCTGAGCCTCGTCAGGCAATAAATAACAAAATCCCGGTAATCACTCTGTTAAATTCAATGTTGATTAAATTTAATGAGCTAACATCCTCAAAGCCTGCATGTAATTCGTGCAGATTTTGGTATCAATTACACGATACCGTATGTTTCATCAGGCATTACAGATTTCCCGAGATAGCCTCTGATTAAAAACTCTTATTTACATAAACACACTCGCAGACGCAAGAATGCGTGAGAAACACTCGTACTTGATCAATGTAGAGGAGAAGCTTCTATGGTATATTTTTTGCAATGTTCAGCTTGGAATCTTGCAACCAAAATATACAGTCGATCTTCTGCAACAGCCGCTTCGTCGCGTGTTCCCAGATGATTAAAAAATTCTTGTTACAAATTTAAAAGTGATTGAAATCGGTATTGACGCGAATCAATCGATACCCGACGAAATTATAGTGGAGAAGATCGAGGATGATCAATCCTTTGGTAACTGACGATTCCACGCGATCAGCCCTTCGAAGAAAAATGTATTGGGTCGTGCGTTCTTTTCGCTCCTGTTTTGGTGACTCGTTATTACACTACCTAACCTGATACTTTTTATTAAAATAAGTCCGCGCAAAGTATATAGTTGACCACATACAATGTAGACACGAAAATTACACTCGATGGTGTCGTGGTAGTTTTGTTGATTTCTTTACGTGTGCGTGATAAGACATGGAAGTCGAAGTTAAGATCGTAATTTAGATTATAAAAAGAGTGAGCAATTTCGAGATACACATGTTATTGCGCGTATATATGTGCTATGAGTGTTATATTTGATATGTGATGTATATGTGTCATGGTGCTGTATACTGGAGGATGTATTATAGTTTATTTCTCATATAATTCTTACCTTCACGAAGACACAATAGAGACGTTTATTAAATGGAAATAGATGAATTATGGATTTGTTGAATTTTAAAATTCTATTTTTCTTAATTCGTTTTGTAGATTCCAACAAAACTGTTACTTAATTTTATTCGCCCCTCTATCGCGTAATAACTATTGGCTGCTATCTAACATTAATCTATCGTCGTGATCTCAGACTAATCAAGCTGATAAAACGTCAAAAACAAAAAAATCCTCCAAAGAATAATTCTAAACTTCTCAGGGATATAAAAAAAAGACCGTATCTGACTTTTGCATCTGAGCAATTAAAATGGCAAATGATGCAAGGGGCTACAAGAAGAACAAAACAATTTCTTCGTTAACGAAGAATATAAATTCCATGAAATACTCCACGACGAAAATTATAAGTACGATGTAGAATAATTTACTTTAGCTTCGAAGGCTATGGTAAGATAAATCCTTTAACTCCCCTAATTTACAAACGTAATAAACGTAACAAAATCGAATGAAAATTATTCAATAGTACTCAAGTAACAAACAATAGCAAGTATAAATACCAAAATTGGCAAAACATCTTTCGTTCTCATCTGCAATCTTCATCTCTGAAATCTACGCCATTTGAACATCTTATTTGAAGATCCAACTATATACACATTCCAAAATCCCACCAAACGGTATCCTACCACCGATTCACTACTTAATCTTCGTTTAAATCAGTTTTTACCTTTTTCAATTCACGTAATTTCATTAAGAAACCAATTAATCAAAAGCTTCTATCTATTCAGCAGGTATCGTCCAAGGACCAACGCCTTTTCCTCGAAACGATCGTCGAGGAGCAATCGCGAGCCCTAGAACGAGTGGTTCGCGTGTCGCTGACTGATTTCGTCGAAAAGAGCGTGCGTTCGAACGAAGGCACACGCACGCCTCGGATAACGAGTAGAGAACCAACGGGCACATCCTCATGGACCGACGAATCCGTCGTTCGCGTTCGGCCCGCGTACGGGCCGTGTGGACCGGATTCCGGGCCGTGCTTTGACCGTTGCTGTAATAAAGGGCAATCATCGGCCATTACGGCTGGGCTGCTTGCTGACTGGACACGCGCGTGCATTTAAGTTCGCGCTCGCGCTCGTGTCCAACTTGGAACGCGAGAATGTAATGTATGCCGTGTACGCACTGATTATTGCGCGACGAGCGTGTGTCTTGTAATTTCGAAGTTTTGTCGGAAAGAGAAAGAAATGCCTCGCCAGGATGAATTTGTCTCCCGACAGACAGGGCTTTTGCCATTTCTTGATGGCTTTAAGGGAATATCGTGGTATGTGCTTTTAGCGGTTGATTCGAAGAAGATATGGTTCGATGGTGGATGAATTTACTGCTTTTTAGAAATTGAGGATTTAGATACTTTGGTTGGGTCTGGTAAGAAGAGAAATAAGAAAAGAATACGAGCTTTGGAATTGTAGAAATTTGCTGACTATTTTTGCTGTTGTTAGGTTTAGGTAGCCAATCGTAGTATATGGTATTATGTACCTTTTGTATTATTCCGTCGAGGATATTTGTTCGTATCTATTTGAAAATAATTTGAATAATATCTTGAAAAATATTGCGTAAAAATATATCATTGGTTAATAGCGGTAAATATCGAGTATCGATCAATTGAAAATATATGGAAATTTTACTAACATCGAATTTTAGATCTAACTAGAAACGTATTAATCGATTTATCTTCCACGTTGCAAAAAGAATGATTAAATTGTCAATGCAAAATAGCAATGAAAGCAATGCAAAAAAAGCAATGAAAAATAATGCAAATCTGTAAGTATATTTCGTTCGATCAAATACATACATACACATCCATTATTTTATTTCAACACTCGTGCAATTATCAAATAAACATCAAAAACCTAAACCCCATTCACCGCCAGAAACATTCTCCCCAAAATCGGTATACCTCTCGAAAATCTGCTCTATTCAGATGAAACAACGAGTCCTTCGTTCATCCTCGATCAAACAAGCAGCAGCAATCGCTTTTATCCGTCGACCATCCCTACTGGTCGCATCATTTATGCATGGGGAATGGCGTGCACCCTGTAATTACCCCGAATAACGTAATACCAGACGAGTGTAAACATTCGCGTGCGTTCTATGTACTCGTAATTAGGGGAATAAAATGCACGAATCGCTAATTATACCGTTGTGTACACGCCTTTGCAACGAGAGAAAGAGAAATAGAGATGTAGCGTGGATAGGGCAGCATAGTGCACGTACGTGCACGAGATCCTGTCGACGGTGCATCCGTTGATCCTGTCACCGTCTCTCGCAGGATCGTCGATTTCCGCGAGGCTGATACGCTTTTACCGCGCCGCGGTGTGCACTGCCGATATTAAATGTTTGCAGGCAATTTGAACGTAATCGGTACCCGCGATCCCGTTTTGCAGTTATTACGGCCGCTCGGAGCTGACGTGTATCGTATTCCAGCGAGGATATCGAGCGTTATTAAAACGCTCGTCATCCAATCGGAGGCTTCCGTTCGAGTAACATAGACACAAGTTACGAACGATAGAACAGAGGTTGTCTTTTCATAGGTTCCAAGATGAGATTTCGGAATTTAACGAGGAAGGAATTAGAGTTCCTTTTGTTGACGCGTCTGTCGTCTTTCTTGACTCAAATATCCTGCATCATATGGTCGCTGGAAAATTGGCGCACTAACAGATAACGCTTTAGGTACAACGTTGCTTATCGAACGTAAAAAGTTTAAGAATTGAATTCAAATTGAATTACGAATGACATTGGAAAGAAAGAAAGAAAGAAATCTAACGGAGGAAAAATAGAAATTGCCTCGACTAAAAGTTTAATATCTGCTTCAAAAAATCCTCGTGGTATAACTTTAAATCGTTTTGCCATTCCTATTCTTAACGATTATACAAACAAAGGTATTGTAATTTCTTCGATATAATGCAAGAATGAACTAATCGCAGTCATAAAACATAAGTCATTTAATCTTATCATCACTGAACACCTATTGTATTAGTGCGTACAGAGTTGCATCGATGTATCAAACAAATTGCGCTATATTCACCTTAATAGCATGAACCATAACAAGCGTTCAGAAACGGGTACATCTTTAATCGCAATCGACTAATTTTGATAATTACTCCGATAGACAGGGACGCCATTCGCGTTACAAACGAACGTAATGCATCCCCTTTGTTTCCTTAACGATGATCCATAGTTCGAAGCAGTGACCGATATGACTTTTTAATTATTCCCACCGATCAATGGATGAAAATATAATTATTATTCTGTCGCTGTATCTCTGTAGAATCCTGCATGCCAGCGCAATCAACTGAAATACACGACACTTCATGGTAATTACTAACGTGGTTAATGTGCATTGCAAGTTGACTGGCCCGTTTATGCTCGTGTATCTATCATCGTTAAACGTTTCGTGTTCCACGGCAATGTTAATACGCGCCTCATGATATTTTTGCCTGACCATGTCAACCGCGAAAGGTGATGTTTTTGTAAAAGGAGACTCGTGTACGGTACAATGTAACGTTTAAGTGAATTGCGAATGCATATTTTTATGGACATTATGAAATGAAATGCACGCGATGCTGGGTTATTTTAATTAGAAGTGTGAGCGACGTTGGGCGAGTGACCTACCTTTCCACGTAATTACTGTTTCAGATATTAAACTCCATTTTAATAACGTGTGTTTTCAAAAGCAGCGCTAGTCATGATACTTACATATTATGTATTAAACATTTTTTTATTTGCAAATTTAATTAACTTTGTGATACGTTGTAAACTGCTGGTTGTTATCAAAGCGTAATTTAAATTCATACATGTTACATATATTTATGTGAAGATGTTATCGGCATAAAGCATTAAGTATTCCTCGAATATGATTCTTCTTAATCATATAAAGGTAGTGGGTATTTTTAGCATCTTAAAAAGCCAGTTAGTTATTCCTCGGCTAAATACTCCGTGTTAGTTATCCCCCTGCTAATTTTTACAAAATAATATTCATCATTACAGCGAAATATACCTCTTATGAAAACATATCGCGGCAGAGTATACAATTATAACACGTATATATTAAATACGAAACCAGAGAGATGGTAATTTCGATAGGGGAAACATACGACTAAATGAAAATTCAGAAACTTCTTTTTTTTTTTTACTTGCACTTTACGCGGTATGATTTTCAGCCCTCCATTTATTTCACTCAGTCTTACGACAGGAACAAAAACCCAAGGAACGAACAGTTACGAAGGAATTACTCTGACACGTAACAGACGCGCGACATCTTGTAAGCATCGGCTGTTACGCGTTCCGGTGCGCATTTTACGCGCGAGTATACGGCACGCGGAACATCAATAAACCGGCAGCGGTCGATTCAACAACACTCGGCTGGCGCGATCATATTTTCGCGGCGATGCGCCGTTTCTCCATAAATATACCCTTCTAAGTGCATGAACCGATGCGGCTAACGAGCTCCGGTGGAAAATGCGCGCGGCCATTGATCAACCGGAAGTCAAACAACCGTGGAAAGGGACATTTTCGTAAACAGACGCGCGGTATGAGACGCGCGCGGCCGAATGCCAATAATCGCGATCCCTCCCGTGGAAACGAGCGTCTCTAGCGTCTCTATTCGCGAACCGGCAATTTCCCGTCGGATGCTGGAATATTTTCGTAACGAAATTAACGGACCACCGCGCGAATGGTTCGGCCGTGCGGGCGATAAACGTCCGGCTGTACTTAACGCGATGAAATATCAGCAATGAGAGATCATTACGCGGGATCCTCGCGAAAGCGTAATCTCGCCGGTGCGTGATTTAACGATCGACAAGATTTACATCGGGTCGAGGCGAGCCGACGTGTTATTTATTGGGTGGCGGATGGGGGGACCGCGTAATTGTAATTTTGGACCCGTGGAAGATGGAACGGCTCGCGGACCGCGATTTTATACAATCAAGGTAGAGAAGATTGGTTAGAGCGAAAGAGTGGTGAATTTTAAGGTAAGAGGTTTCTTGCGTTATCGACGGTGTCATGGAAATGGATCAAGAAAAAATTAAACATTTTCATATGAGAGCTGCGGAGGAAGAATACGTTAATATCCTGTAGAATTATATTCCACAATTTTCTTTGATCACTTTCTTCGATACTATGCATGATCGTGTATAATACATGATCTATAATTTCTATATCTAGTAAATAATAAAAAAAAAATTCAGTAATCAAAAGGATTCGTGGTGTAGGCGCAACACTTACATGAAATTAAGAGAAAGAGTCATATATAGCAGGATTCTCTAATATTTTCCTATAAAACTTAAGAAATCTGCTCAAATTAACGACGATCGACTAAAATTACCGATCGATATATGTATACCTCAGCATTCTGCATCTAAATGATTATGTATTAACTACGTTGTTAATCAATCTCGTGTTATCAAAATGGTCGTCTTTACTCTAACGTTACTTTACGTTTATTCTAACAGTTATATCTTTAGCTTCTACAGGACAATAAAAATTGTTGACACTGGAATAAAAAAGTCAGATAAAAATATGCCTATCGCGCCTTTTTCGTGTAATCTTCGAATGTTTATGATGTTATTCGCTGGATATCATAAAATGTCTAAAAATAGGCATCAGTGTCGATAGCAGTTTGTCTTCGTTCAACGAGGGGATTTAAAAGGCGAAACAACATCGGTTCGTCTTTACTATGGCATTACGTAAAAAAATAATTTTATGTCACCAAACAAACAAGTTCTACTGGCTTTTATAGTCAGCCGGTAGATTTAGACCGATGTAACTTTTACGCTCAGTACAATCAGACGCAACAAATTCTACTTACTTTCGTTACTACGGAAAGAATATTATTTAGAATCATGAAGATTTACCAGAAACATATAGAAAATCTACAAACTACATAAAACGAAAATCTATAAAGAACACCGCAAAAAATTGTTTTTTCATTCGATATTTTTCGTTAGCATGGTTCGAAGTTCAAACATGGGGTATAACCTTTCGTTGAATAGCTCGAGCTTCCGTGAAGCTGCTTTCCTGGGAACCTCCGCGCAGCTCCCCTGGAACCGCGTATAAATACACATCGGCCAGGGTACATAAATATATCATGGGATCGTTCGCGGCGAGATAAACGCGCTTGGAAAAATTTGAGCGCGTGCAGCGTGCTGAAAATTTGTTATCCGAGGCGCGCGCGGTAACCGGTAATTTATGCGCGAAAAACGCGTCGGCCAATCGACGGCCGATTCTCGCGTCGAGTCAGCACCGGTTAACAATTCCGTTCTGCGATAAGCGGCGAACGCTTATGATACCTTCCTCGTTTAGCGGGAATATTTTGCAGCTCAGCCCGTGACGTATAATCGTGAAACATTTACAAACGAAACTTTTATAAGTAGCCAAAAAATAGCAATATATTTTCGTTTCATATTCAGTTTTCTGTATGCGCATACAATCCTAATTCGTTCTCATTTTATTTCAAGGAAAAGAGTGAACACGTCTTTGCAATCTGTTTAGAAACCTATTGTGACTTTATATTCAAATTGTCTGTGTGTGTACTACGTACGAATGTGATTCTATACTTGGTTTCATTTTAAGAAAGGAAGTGAGTTTTTTTGGGATTTAAAGGCTGAGGTAAGCTCGTAAAGATCGTGTGGTAAACGTTATGCACTGAAGCGTATTCAACATCAATTTTTTGGAGAATTTATGAAAAAAAGAATAGTGTAGTAATCCGGCAATTCGTCAAGATTTACCCAGCCTGATCCGTGCTTACCGTATGTCTTGTTGTTGCGACTGCAGTATATTTTATGAGATGTTTTTATTAAATGTCGTTATTTTGAGTACACGCGTGTTTGTAAATATCCGGAATGTCGAGAAACTAGTTTAGAATCGACGGGAAAGAATCTGCATATCAATTTCTATCTATAATGTATAATCTACGCCGATCAAATACAAGTAACAAGATTATTATACGAACTTCCATGCTTTTTCCTTATTGTACTTCCGGAACTCTTACCTGCAACAGAAAAAGATTTATATTTCTGATAATATTGAAGTATTATGATTTATTAAAAATAATCTATTTATATGGATGATTAAATAAATGCTACGGGGAAGAAATATCGTTTTATTTATTTATATTTCAAAAGGCACAGATGAAAAGTATCTACGTTAACGTTTCGAATTTACTTTGTTATCTCGTATTAATAGGCACAAAATTATTGTGCAATTTATGATGAATTAGTATCTGTGTTTATAGATTGATAAAATACCTATAGTCGACAATGAAGGTTGAAAGAGAATAAATTTTATACTGTAAAATATCGCTGAATGAATTTTAAGGAAGATTTGAGACCAGAGTTAAGAAAGCGCTTTTAAAATAGCTACGTGAAATATAAATAAACGGAAATAATCGTAAATTGATTCTTCGTTAGAAGTCTAGGATAATGTTGAACAGCAGAAGCTACATAATAATTTACGTTAGTAATAAACAAGAATTCTTTCTCTATTTCGTATCTTTTTAGTCATAACTGATTTAGTAACTGTTTCTTAGCATACCTTATTTATTCAGTTATACTCATCCTCGACACTTAGTTACATAGCATACACGCTTAGTTTAATATTATTACATAAGTGAAATTGCCTGTTAAACATCTTTCCTTGACATTATCTCACCTTTTCTCAACATCGACTCCTATCTTTAAAAGGTTCCCTCGCAACATTCCTGCTACCATAAATCCCCATGAAATAGAATCATTTATTAAATATCAGCAATGTTGTTCCACATACAGCAACATCCTTTTACAATGTTGCAAAACGTCATATCATCGTGTTTACAATATCCGCAAATATTCATGCACTACGCAACGACGAAACTATTTATTCAACACCCACGCTCGCCGCAATCTTCCAGCCAGGTAAATCCACAGCAACATCTCCCGTTATACCAATCTTCATCGAATACGAATCATTGAAATCGATCGCTTTTCCGAAACGAAACTCAGATCAGTACACCTCGCGTATTTACAATAGCTCATAAAGCATTCGAGCGTTTCAAAAATCTTCTATGAATATATTGATGTATCTGTTATACAAAAGATTGTGTAATCTCAGTAGCATTATAATAAATACGATTATCGAACTTACTGTAATAAGAGGAAACATCCGAAGAATGAAAATAAAATTCATCGTCGTTACTTTACGTTTCACGGTATTCGTTTTTCCCTAACTTTCTTTTTGCTATATAAAACTATCTCTTGTTAAATATTTTAAGGAGCGAAATTTTCTAACAACGCTAAAGTCGTAAAGTCTTATTAAAAATCCTATTTACTAGGGCTGATTCTTTGCTTCGGTGACCACGAATACACGTACAACTCGAAGAGTAAAAACGTTTCGGTAGCTGAGGACAGACATACCAGACCACGAAGGGTTACATTTCACACGAGCGACCGGCACTCGCGTTTACGCGAAACGCCGATCGTTTTCTGCAAAGCAATGCTCGTCGTGCCGGAACAATCGCTAAACATCTTCACCAAACATTATTCCACGTTCGCGATCGGGTCTCTCAAGCAACGACAGAATCTCTCGAAAGGATCGAAAGTCCAGCTCGTCTGAGACGCGTGTATCGGCAAAATCGGCGCGCGCATCGATAACGAGGATCGCATACTGATCTGTCATCGGCGGAGATTTATGGGAGTGACTACGGGGAAGTTGATTTTCCAAGAATAAGATCGCCTTTGCGCTTCCACACAACCTGAAGGTTCCCGTAGAACGCGGTTTCTCTCGTCTTTGTGCGAGAAACAACCGCGTCGGTTTCTGGCCTTGTCCTCGCCGAGCTTTTGTGTTCCTCAAACGCGATTAATTATTGATAACGCGTTATGAATCGTGGGAAACAGGATCCCCGCGGTTTCTGGACAGCACGTCGCCAGGAATAATTCATGTTTCGCGCGCATCTGCACCTCTCTCCTGCGAACAGTCGTCTCTCGGCTCGGTTTCTAGCCTTTTGCTTTCGTTTCTCCCCTTGATGCTTTCTTTCGCAGATTCTTCGAGGGCGAGCAACGGATAGATACAAATTGCAAAATGTTGCCGAGGACGGTCGTACCGACTTGTCGGAGTCGTGGAATGATCGTTGAGACGGCGACGGTTTTTCTTACCGGTTGTTGACGTTGCTTCTTGGAGAGAAACGTCACCCGTTTCCGCGTAATGTGATTTCGCTTCGCCGCCGCGGCAGTGGCTTTCGCGAGCTGTAAGGCGATTTTCTAGAAATTTTCTCGAGAACAACGTCGATTTTCATAGTGTGGTGTTCTTTTAATTTTTTTGAACGAAACATATGTTTCGATATCACCGTAGAATTGAAGTTGAATTTAGTCGTATTTGTAGTGTAATTGTACGTTATGACGATAATGGTAAGAATAAGAGGAATATTTTTATATAGAGAAATTAGAAGTCTCTTGTATTTTTATAATACAATAAACGTTAATTTTGTAAAATTTCTCTCAATTTGAACTGAATCAATTTCTTAGTAGTGTAAGGAGGCACGATCGTCATGATTATATTAATAAAAGTTCGGTAGTGTACAGAAGCTATTAGGACATTTACTGCAAACGTATGTACGTACGTTCAATACAGCTGATTAATCGTTTTAAATAATAGAAAGATCATCTTATTAAATCTATTGAGGCTTATTGCTTTACTTTTGCTTTACCGCGTTTGTCAGTAAAATTTTTAACGCTGCCCACAGTGGCATGAAGTGCACAAAAATCGAAATAATCGTCGTTTAATTTTGATTTTATTATTCGATATCATCATGATAATATATAATATATACAAAATATAATATCAATCGATAGAGAATTAATAATAAACGATTTCTGAGTGGCTTTTACGACAAATGGAAAAATTGTTCCCGACATCGATGCTATTTACTTGAACGTCCTTTATCCTGTGTGATTATACGAGAAAATAAATATTCAAGATAGTTAAACTATGCCAGGAATAGTAAGAGCAAGGAATAGTACTAGCAAGGAGTTGACAAACACACTTTTACCCACGTCGAATCCCCTGATATCGACTTTCAGGAAAACTGCACATTAAACTCATTTTTTATAATTATCTCGAATCATTCATGGTTCATGAGAACGTAGCTTGTAAACATACGAACCTGGTCCGCGAACGTGCGAATCTGATCTGCAAATGTGGCGAACATGGCCAGAGAATTTTGATTTTTGTCCCGAATCGTCACTGAAATGGCGCACTGTGCATTGTCTCGAATCTAATCGAGCTGTATACGAAGGTACGACACTCGTCTCTAATGAAAATCCACTCGACGCTCTCCCGGAATGGAAACAACTGGTAAGGAATCATGAGTGAAAAGCAAATGAAATGTCGTCGGCTCACTTGAGTGAGAGTATCCGCGAGGGACGATTGAGTTAATGCGACGTTGTTTCGCGGAGTGATTCAATTAAGAGAACGTTAATTAATTAATGCGAAGCGACAGATAGGAGTTTACCCAAGTCGTAGAGACTCCTCGAGCGTCGTCAGCTGAGGAAGACAAAAACCGGAAAGCAGAAGCCCGTTCGCTTGGTTTAACGTAATAAAGAATTCAACGTGACTAACGTAAAGACGAACCAGACGGAAACCTTGTATAAGATATTATTTTAATATTCATTATTTTGAAATTGCATTTCGCGATTGCTCGAGGTATAAATTAGTAGTTAGAAAGAAATTAGTGTATTGGTTGCATCTGAGAATTATCTGCAGAAATTACGTATGTTATTGGTGAAGCTTGAAATTGTTTTGTAAAAGTAAGAGTAAGAAGGAGATGAAAATATATAATCGACGAGAGTTACCGAGAAACTATAGACAGCATTGTGATAAATTTTATATTTTAATAATGAATAAAGTTCAAAATATGTTACAGATACACCTAATTGCATTATAAATACACTGAAAATATACATTCACACTTATTCCCTAACATTAACTGCAGAAGAAGATTAAAAAAGAAAAATTATAAAATTCAGGTTCAAATACCATATTACGTACGCTATCGCTCATAATTATTCATACGATTTCGATATTGCTTGAATAGTTTAAATTTTAAATATAATGTCGATAATAAAGCAAAGATGTAGATAAATGATAAATGACGAGAATTTTATTCCACATATCGCCTATCGTAATATTTTTATAAATACAGGTATACATATACTATTATATATATAGTACTAAAATTCTTCGAAAGCACACGATACAACTTGTATAGTTCGTAACAAAATACTATAACGTACTCTAGCAAATTAGCTGGCGATTCAAACGAAAGCTTAAAAGATATCGTTAATCCAACGATATACTTTCAAACTTGTAGCTACTTTGGTACATTTGAAACTTGTTTCTACATAAAGAGACGTTTCCTGCTGGAACATTCTTGTAGCTAGCCAAGAGGAAATCCCTTCGATTCCAGAAAACGAAAGATTTGGGTGCAGCCAAGCAGCATCGCTTCCACCGCAATTACGCGAATTAATTTTAGCAGTTTTAATCCATGCTCACGAAGTTTCCGCTGCTTAATCCTCGGTTCTGCTGTGGTGCGAAGCATAGCTTTCGTAAAAGTTTTCCCAACTTTTTGTGTCTGCGGAAAAATAACGCGACCGAGAAAGATAACGGAGATGACTACTAAGGGAAAATTTTAATAAGGGACACCGGTTGGATATGTGGTTGGTATAAAATAGATCGACTGATCGTTATTATTTGTAACGAGAGCGAATGATATCGAAGGATGTATATGATTTGCTCTACATTCGCTCAAAATTCTTACTCTAACTATTGTCAAATAACATTTTTAACTTTCGCATGAAAAATTAAAGTCATTGTTGTTTCTCGACACATGCCCTCGTTCAAAAGTCTCAGAGCAATTCTTGCATTAGATACAAAAATTGAAAAAGCTAAGCAAATAATAAATAGACCAAGAAATATTATTTATCTAACAAAATTGTACTAGTGATTTTACTAAAATGTGATTTTACACAATTTACGTCAAATGTCAAGGTTTTATGAATGATAGAAGACGTTCTAACACATTCGAATGGCAGTATAGGTACACAATAATATACAAATAATAAAATAACATACACCGAAGTTGCATTGCCTTAACTTTGATCTTTTCGAAACTTTCACGTATTAAAGCAACAATTACAGTGTAGAGAAAATAAATTTATCAAAGAACCCGCAAGTACATCGATTAGACAAATAATACACACTGAACGCAATGATCCAGCACGGAACCTATCATTGGAGTAACAACGATTTCATTCCGCGTCGAGAATAAACTCTACCTTCTTTACGTATCACCTTATCGTTCCCTGTAAAACTGTCTTTGAACGTAACCAGATCCTAAATGGCGGCCAGATACAATCTATACCGTTGTAACTCCTTAATGGTTCGCACGTATATTCGAAAGACGCATTCCAACCTCTCCTGACGCCGGTTTCGCCGTTTTTTTTCCCTTCTCGATGCACAGATTTATTCACAGCCGCGGCTAATCGCGCTATGAGATATGTATGACCTTTCCCCGCGCCGTGAGACGTATATTTACCTCGATGGGCCATTAAACGATGGTAATTACAGCATTTAGTAGACGGTAGTTCAGCAATCGTAACGAATCGCACTTCTCGCGATTTCAAAGATACCTAGGCATAGTACGAGCAGGAACCCCGAGGGACCTCACGATGGATCGTTATCAGTTAAAGGGATCCACGAAAAGGAATGAACGTCCACGAGGCTGTGCACCTCCTATCTCGATCATGAATCCAAGAAATTCAACGAGAAACCACTCTCCACTCCACTGGTCCCCGTTATACCGTTAAGGTTACCTTCGTTCGCTGTTATCTCGCCACCATTTAATCACATTCTAATTGCACGCTGTTACCGACATATTACGACCTCCTCGTTAATTTTGCCAGTTTTATCTTTTTGTTTAGAAGAGCTAGACCGGTCAACTTCGGCGATCGACGCACGATCCCAACGTTATTCGATTTTACGATCCTCTTTTGCCTCTCGTTATTAGTCTTCTCATATCATGATAAAGAATTCTTTTTTTCTTCTTTCCCCGCCCCCCCCTTTCTCTCTCTCTCTCTCTCTCTCGCGAGAATTCACAGCGTGTATTTACCTTTGGAATCTCCTGCATTTGTCCCGACCGATCGTCGTTAATGAGGAGATACCTGGTGGCACTTGCACGTGGGAGAAGTTAATGAAGAAATTTTCCCTCCCAATTTGGAATGGTTGACAGTAAAAGTATCGTGAATCGACGTTTGCTTTGAGTAGAAATTCTTGGATTACGTTGAAACGAAGATTTATTGTCTCAGAGTTGCAGATATCTATTTTATTCTAGCTCTCGAGGTATTGCATCTTCAAAATACATATATAAATATCGTGACAACTCCTTAATGATCATTGAATAACACGTAACTAATATATTCAAGGTAGTAACAATTCGACAATCAATAAGTCAATAATATACATCGTCATTCATATAAATATGTTGTAATTTCAAGCGGTTTACATAATATATGAACAATCAAACGTAATTCTTCGATCCTGAACTCGATTGCTAAATGTGAACCTCTCGAGATACGTATATAAAACGTCCACATGATAAATTAAGAGTTCTATTTGAGAAAGTCGGAGGAGAAGTAGTACAAGTGGGAAAATAAGTGTAGCTAAAATTAAACATCAAAGCATACTATAGTCAAACATCAAAGCATATTACTATGCGTAAATAAATATTCATAAAGGTTTGGAAATTTGCAGAAGATCCTCTATACAATCAAACGTCTTACTCGCCATTTCCTGTATTTATCTCTTCTTTTGAAATGAGATGCATCTGCACAACATTTCCATTCAACCCGCCATTTAAAAGTATATTACACGGCGTACACATCTTCCAATAACAAAATAAAAAAGAAAGTAGAATAAAGTAACAAATAATTATACACATTATTTTCCACTCAGTACTTTCACGTTCGACGATGTTATCTAACATTTGAATAATTAAGAAAATGAAATGTTTCACGAAAAAGTAATCGGTGATTACCATTGGTGCCAGCAGCGGATTGCCCGTTGGAAAGAACAAGAAGGGAGAAAAGAGAAGCACGGAGGAAGAATAGGGAGGAAGAAAGGGCAGAACGACGCTAGGACACGAGAAGTAGAATGATGAATTGCAAGGCGCGGCAATGAATCAGAGGCCAGCGACAGGCGGTACACCTACCAACAATGCGGGGCCCCCGTTCTTCGGGGCCCACCAAGGTTGTCCGCAAACACCTTTCTCCGTGTACCCTCGAAGCTGTGTACCTCAACAATCACCGACTATTTCCTGCTCTCGTGATTTCGTCTCATTATCACAGCTAAGTTACCGGCGTACGTTTCACGATTTCGACAATTTCGTTATCTAGAAATCATAAGGAGATTGTTTTATGAACGATTTTCGGTTACTCGTTGATTTTTAATTGTATCATTTTGTCGATTTCGAGACAGATTCGTTTGGAAGAAATTTCATCGATGAAGAGATTTTGTCCGAGTTTAGTTCTGTTTAGTTTTGTGTTTGATATCAAACATATATTGGAAAATAAAGAAGAATATTACAAACATTTATGTAAGAATTTACTGTTATTTGTATCATAAATGAATCTATGCAGGCAAGCTATCTGTCTGTTAAAAACTGAACGTTAATCGTCTACTTAGATGATGAAGTTGGGGGATTTAAAAAAGTGCAGTTAATTAATTTGGGATTCAATCGATTTAAAGCCATTTAATTTGAGAAAATTCTTGTCTTGTCTTAGATTAACAGACCTTTACAACGTGATCTTTTTAAAATCGGTATACAAACTAACAATCGTTAAATGTTGAAAAACATAATAAAATGTAACAACGATCAAATACTTTAAACCAATAACAAAACATGTGGTCGTTTCGACACTGTGAAAGTTACACGAACATTCTTAGCCTCTAATAAAAATATCAAGTACCCAGTGACTTATGACTAAGAGTGTACATACCGGAAGAAGCGACAACGCGAAGACTCTTAACACAGCGTCTTATAGTTGCGAGGAGCAAGTGGGTGGCGCCGATGTAAGTAATCTTCGAGTTCATCAGGGGACGGGCGCGACCGCGGGGGCAAGCAAGCGATTATGACTCGTGTGTGGCCGTTCGGTTCGTTTTTCTCCTATTTAATTAACATTAAACCAGGACTCCCTCGATCGGATTCACCGCGATACACGCACCGGCTATAAATCGAATCTAAATTGCGTCGCATCAATTTTCTGTGGTGCCGGTGCGCGTACGGAGACGAACACAAGGAGGCAAGAATATCTCCTGGAGTGCACGATTGGATTTATAAACGTTCGAACGCACTCGGTGCCAGCCACGATGGCGCGAGCAAATGATAACGGCCGAGAATTCGTTCGATGGTCTTTCTTCTTGGCGTTTAATAATTTTAAGCGGTGCTTAATAATCTTCCGTACGCGGTAATAAGACGGTCGTGAGGCTTTATGAATCAATTTCTGTATCGAACACGTATTATTAGTTCGGCTATGGAATTGTTTTATCATTTATACGCTACGGAGAACATGCGTGAAAGATTGTTTATGGTATCTATTCGACATATAGATCGATCTTTGAGTATCCGGATGCTGCGTCTACCGCCGTTACGATTGAAGAATGGTTACAACGGCGTTGCAACGTATTTGATCGCACTATCTACTTCCTTTCGTAAGGTAACATTAATTCAATTAGGAAAAGAAAAATTCAGACGATAGTAATTGGAAGTAGTCGCTTCGTGGTTGTAAAGAAGCGATAGTGACTGATACAAGTGATTATCAATCGAAGGAAACTCTAACCGTTAGCGTATAGCAAAGTACACGATCACTGCAGTTGCTTGAAATAAGGTTGAATTAATTTAGAAGTAGGCTGAGTTGTAATGAAAATACTATAATAGAATTTTGTACATAATCCAGTAATTCTGGTTAAACAGGTTTTAAAAGATTTCAAGGGAAATAAAGTAAATAGGTTTGGACACTATAATTGATAACTTGGTAATTATTATGTGATAACTTGATATTTATTGCTATAATTATTCGTATCTTATTCGTATATGAAAATCTTTGATGCAATCGATATTTTTATTTACGTGTATTATATATATCTGTCGATAATTGCTCTTATTAACCGCTCTATATTTAACAGTATTGGAATACCGATCTTTTGAATCTGATAGCCGAGGAGCTAGTAAAGTGGCAAGATCAGAAATAAATCTAAATTCTTGGTGGGTAATTTTCTATGCCCAGTTGCATTCAGGATCGAAACAACGGAGGTGCAAAGAAAAGCGATAGCAATCTGAAACGAGCAGATCAAATCGATAGCTTGAGAATTCCTCGTGCTCTCAAATTATCGCTGTTATCTTTCGCCATTAGAAATTTCATGGTGTATTTTCATGTAGAATCGAAATAACAATGTTACAAAGGAGAATAGCAGTGATGCAAGACAAACAGAGCGAATCGATCGCTTCAAACTTCCTCCTGTCTTCTTATCTTTGTTATTCTTCATCGTCGGAAATTGTATGGTCCATTTTCGTTTAGAATAGAAACAATAGCGTTGCAAAGAACTTCATAACTCCTCATATTTTTAGACTATCGCTGTTATCATTCGTTATTAGAAATTTCGCAGTCTATTTTCATTTGGAATAGAAATAACAGCGTTGCGAAGAAGAACAGCAACGATCTAAAGCGAACAGACTACGTACATCGTTCGCTTTAGAATTTCTAGCGTCTTCCATGAAATTATGATGCTGCCCTATCTACCGTTGTTACAAATTTCATGATCTATTCTCGTGTAGAATCGAAACTAATAAAAACACCCTACCATTTCTTTCAACGTATGTAAATTCATCATTTATGAATGTAATTTAGAAAATGCAACTTAGGCAGAGAATTGTTCGACTAAGCGCATTCTGTGCTTTTTTGCACCAAGATACCATTCAATTTTCCATAAATGCATATAAATCTACAGCACTTTGATGCTCGAGGAGTAATTTCTCTGTGCTATTTTTGTCCAGGATCGAAACAACAGCGATGCAAAGAGCAACGATATCGATGAGAAATGAGCAGAGACCGAACTGCTATGACACAGACTAACAGCAAAGGTATACGAAGCTTATATCACTACGAAATTAAAGAGGAAACCATGCCATTGCAGTATGAAACTATTACTATAATTTTACTATATATAGATAATAATAATAATAATTAGATAATAAGATAATAATAATAATAATAAACTCAAGCTCTGTATAACTTATAACGACGTTTCAATGAAGATAACGCCATCCTCATGCTATCAATCTCAATTGTTTCAATAATGTGTCAAATGTCTCCTCAAACAAATCGCCGAGAAGTATATGGAAAAGTAAAAATAAATCGATGTTGTTCTTAACCATCGACAAACAAATAGTGTCAACAGGATGATGCAGTTGCTTAAAAATGCGACCTTCACGCTGTGACTGCGTCATCCGATGCAAACAGGAGGATCACCGACTAGGATTGAATGGAAACGAGTCTCATCTCTTGTTGAAGATGGACGGCTAAGATAAAGGAACAGAAATGGAGGACGCTACTATGCCGCGCTACCAATGCAACGACGGAAGCGAGCGTCGTTCGTGCAATTAACAGGAAATCACAGTCCCACTGGAAACGTTGACGTAACTGACAGGCGTAACGTAGATGTCGAACGTGGCGTAATTATAGTCATCGATAAATATGCAATTTATTCTTTGTGAGCATGCTGGTGTCTGTGACGTGCGTGGAAAGAGAAACCGCATCGAGATGTGGAAAGATAAAGATGATTCCTATTGATCTGTTCTTCAGGTGTTACCTTTTACAGATGTAAAGTACAGATAAAGACATAATGTAGACACAACAACGTGTAAATACTGTATTTTTTCGACGTTAAGAAATATCTGAAATCTGAACAAGATAGATAGAACAAAAAAGATTCTTATCGATAATCTGAAAATAGTCGAATCTGTAAGCGTATATAGAATTAACGAGATGTTTATTGTAAATTTAATATTGTATATTTAATACAAAAAATTAGGACGCAGCATGGTTAGTCTTCTAAGCGTATAATAAGCATTAAATATAAGCTCGCCAAATATCGAGATACTTGTTAACGTATAATATCTGCGAAATATATGCTCCTATCAAATATCTCGTAATTTCTACGCATATTTTCAAAAGTTTCAAACTATGCCAACATAATTACGATAATCGAGTTTCATAACAGCGCTAATGAAATTTCAAAATGTTTCGTATAACCCACGTACTGTATTCATAAAAGGTGTCTACAGGTGTTTGGATACTTCCAGGAGCCTATACACCATTTTTGCATCTTTAATATAAAACGCACAAACCTTCGCAATCTAGTCATACGCGCCATCTACGTGACAAAATTCGCTAGCCTGCATCCTTTATGTAAATCTTCAGCGTGCCCCGCAAACAACAGGTGTCGAGCGCGCAGTGTGCGCTCCAGGGTCGCGAACCGAGTTGGTCTTTGGAGGGCAGCTCGCGGGACAGGCCGATGCATCCAACGCGGAGAAGAGCAGAGAAACAAGAGGAGTACAGCGGACGAACAAGTTAAAAAGAAGAAAGAAAAAAAAAAGGATTGCTTGGCGCACTGCCACGAGAAGAACGTAAACTGATCGCGCAATCTGCCGGTGCGCGCGGCAAGTCAACTCCGGCCACGAAGAATTTCAATCAGTAATAATATCGCTGTGCTTTCTGTCTTCCCTGCCCTCCCTCACCCTTCGACCTTCTGGATCCCTTCAACACGCGTTTCCTCCAACGCATCTGCGCTCGCCTCTCCTTTTCTCCCTCGTTTTCCGCCTCGGTCAAGGGATTCTCTAGCCGGGTCCTCATGCCGGTTACAAATGGCGTCATTATTCCTTAATAATTCGAGATACCGACCGACCAGACATTTATTGTCCGCTGGCAACCGACCACAGCCAAAGAGGATGATAACTCTTAGCGGCCGTTGGTTTTTTGTAGAGCCACGCTCTATTGGCGCGTATTTATTAGCGGGCCGAGCATCCCTTTCGAATCACGTTGCAGCAAGACCGTGGACTATTTATACGGCGGGCCGGATACCAGATTACAAGCGTTGCGTGTCATGGTAATTGAAGTTCGACGTTTTCGGCGATTCGATTGCTACCGCGAAGATAACGTCCCGAAGTAATGAGACTTTGCCCGAGAGGAAGAGAAGTTGGGCTGAAAAGTTACCTGGTCGAGCCGGTTGGCTTCGAAGAATCCAAGTTTCGAGGAAGTTTAACACGCGAAGTATTTCGAAAGGCGAATTTTTGGTAAGCCGGAGTATAAATTATGGAATTACGTAGGGAACTGGTATCGTTGCTGCATGGATGGCAGGTGTTGGAAATATGCATTGCAAATTTCTACAGTTTAATCTATTAAGAATGAAATTTTTATTAAAGTCGTTTGTTACAAATAGAGACCATTCGAGATGTTGATCGAAATTTAAAGGAATAAGAAAGGGATTTTACGAAGGTTCGAAAAATGTTTCTAAATCGCAAAAAAGACAAACTTCCGTTTGACTCGTCGTAAATTAGCTGATAATCAGTTTGTCGAGCTAAATTAAGGCGAAGTATAATTTACTGTGGTCCGTATTTTTAAAGAACAAGGATGATGTTCGATATTCTCGTCATCGTTCTTGTATTTATATAACTTAAAAACGAAACAGGGTATAACGATTCCTTGATATACAGGTATATCCTATACCTATCTCGACAACTTGATTCTTTTAAATTGTACATTTAAGTTCGATCTAATAATCTAAGAAATGTCTAATCTAATAATTCATCTAATCTAATCTAATAATTCAGTTGAACATACGTACAGATACATACGTGTATACCTACCATGATTTGATTTCAATCGTCACGAATCTCTTCAAAACACCTAAATATTACCGCAACACAAACTTAGAACCCTAATTACGATCGTTTCCACTGAAATCCCTATTAACTGAACTTCGTTCCCGTTCAATTACGATAATCACGATATCAGTAACAAGAACAGGTTTCAACCAAGAGACAGCATGACACATCGTGATTGGATCGGGCCCTAAGAGGACAGCCTTTCCATCGATGCAGGCCGATGGAACAAACGGTAACAACGTGTCGCAATTACCTTCCTTGACACGAATGTGTTTCAGAGCGGCAAACAGTGGTCTTCGTGGGTGACGCGAGCGGAAAACTGTTCATTGTTGCCTGTTATTACTATTCACGGCACACTCTACGGATCGCATACACTGCAAACGAGTTTTCCCGGGTGTGAATCAATAAGAAATCATTGGACCGTGTAACAGAAAAGAACACGTGACAGGTTGGCGCCAAAGACAAGATTTTCGTTTCAGATGCTAATTAATTAATATGGTGTCAAACGATCATCGCCTGCGGCAAAGATTTAATCGATCAACGTTCGATTGCGAGACCGCGATCGTTTCGTAGCTTTTTACTTTTCGTGGCCGTTCCTTTTACTTTCTACTTCCCTGCTCTTTTTCTTTTTTCTTTTTTTTTTTCTCATTCCTGGTTTCTCTCTGAGACGAATTCCAGTTCTGTTTGCGCGCGTCCACAGGTTAGCCGTTGACTTTTGGCAAAAATATTTGCCGAACGATGTTTGCGCGTTTATGGGACGCTTTGTCGACGCGTTAATGAGTTAATATTGAACTTTTCGTCTCTTCCGAGGCGTGTTTGTACGACGAAACTTCGAACGTCGAAATTATTTTTTCTGGCCACGGGATTTCGTGTCTCGGTTTTTTGCTTGGAAAAATATTGACACACGGAGGAAAATCTTTCAAAGAATATTTACAAATTTGTAGATCGGTTGTATTCGGGGATCTAACAGTTTTTTACCATCAAACCTACAAGAAAGATTTTTTACGCTTTACGTTAAATAGCGAATTATTTATAAATTATTTAAAAATGCCTATCAGATAGCCGTAGCACAAATTGAATGAAGTATAAAAATACTACTAGAAAGCACACATTACGTTCATTCAAAATCATAGAAACTGTAATAAAAACAGTACAAACGACACAGCATAATCGAATTCATTCATTTTATTTTGAAACTACAGGAAGGCCGGTGTCGTGAAAGTTAGAAGAATTCTTCTCTTGTAAATGAAACCTCCCCAAAAAAAAGTATCAATAGTGTTGAAACATGGATAATTATTCTTCTTTGTAAAGAATGGCAAAAATGCCTAAAAAATAAAACTCGTGTTACAATAGTATCGTCTCTTAACCCTTTAACCAGTATCATTTCCTTAGCCAGAAACTTCTATAATTCTAAAATTGAAGGTTAATAAAGATAGAATAATTTCACTTTTGCGTAGATCGACTTCAATCTTTGCAAATATAAATATGACATACACGATTCTTAACGAAAATTACAATACAGCCTGTTAAGAAATAGCTCTACAAATAAAACAATCCCTATACAAAGAGACTACTCATTTTCCCGATTAACAAATTAAATACAAATGTAAACATCAACAAAGGAAACTTGTCTAACATGTCGAACACGCTATAAATTAATTAAAGCAACGTTCACCGCGCATTCCAAAAATAGAACTGAGTATCACCGATAGAATTCCATACCACGAATCACAACACATCCATTGAAAACAAAACGACATGTTCGGCAATCTCTATCTCGTTCCTAGAATTCCGGCGATTTCAGGAGTCTATTTTAGCTCCGATAGGTGGAAACGGTTGGCAAAAAGAGAGAGAGAGAGAGAGAAAGAAAGAGATCCGTTGTATCTCTCGCCTACGAAAGTATCGAAGGCTCGTACATACCTGTTTCCCGTTACATGCATAAAATATTCGACGTCAATCCTTGGCTCGGCGCGGCTCAACTGAGAAAAAGGCGGGCATCGAATAAACGGAATAAGACAAGCAGAAAACGTGACTCAACGAGAGAGGGGAAGGTAGGAGAGTGGAGAAGAGGAGAGAGTTTCGGTAGCAGAGAACGAAGAGAAGGAATACATAAGTAAAGTCCTTGCCGAGGACGGGCAGAAGATATAAATCCGCGATTTTACAACTGAAACGACTGACGTTTATGCTCACGGGCCAGCTGCATCTCGTTGGATCATTGATTAATATCGATCGGCCAGCAATAAGAATCTCTCCGTGGTTCTGGCACCTGTTACGCTAGGCTCTTCCTTCTCGATCAGCGAATCCCTGTTTCTCCGCTCGTTAAACGTGGGCCAAAGTAGCCTGATAAATCTCGTGATTGTGTCTATTAAACGATTCTTTTCTACGAGCGACGATTTTATTGAAAATAATTGCGAAGAACCTGACACGACTCGCGCGTATAAAGACGACTCGCGACAGAAAAATCCTAATAATAGGCTAGTTTTTCCAGTTTCAGGTATCAACGAAATGCGAGCCGATCGGCTATTAGCAATGCAAATTATTATAAAACTCGTAAAATTGTAAGATCTTAGAAATTTATTTTTGTTATAGTTGCCGAAAGGGTACGCACAGGTGTGTTTGAGAAAATTTATATCGACTTTTATTCGGATAGAAGCATAACGACGGCTACAAAAGTTATTGGCGCGCAATTGTTATCATAGCATTTCTCTATATACCTGGCTACAGAAACTGTATATAAATCTGTTGCCTCATACGGAATACATTCCATCGTCGAAGAAACGTTATTAATAAACATGATTTTTCGTTTTAATTCCACGTAAGAGTTCTTCTTAGAACAATGTACTTTTGGATATCGAAATGAGAATTACAAAATTGGAAAATCAAAACTTTTTCCAAGTGCAAGTGACGGTAGTTATGCGTGAGGTTGAGACAGTTAAACGAAGCACACGTATGTATATGGATTTGACGGTTTTGTAAATTAAAAAGATCAGTAGGTGAAGTATTCTATATTTATGCTTGGAATACCTATAAAATACAGAAACATTTAATCCAATTAATATAATTTCAAAAAGGTTTCAGTGATGTAATCAATAAATTACAATCGCTGTCAATATTTTCTCGTATCGTGTTCATTTAAAAACACAAAACTAGAGAGAACCACTTGAAACCGCAAAATAGTAATTCTAACAACAACGACCATTTGTGAAACAATCCTTGAACATCGTTATTCAAGCACAAGCTCCATTTTCAACCTCGAACGACAGCAACGTCGTTCGCATTCCGTGCAAGATCCCGATTTCCGCATCGTCGAGTAAAATTCCGCGCGCGTGTCATCGATAAATTCCATTCGAACCTTCTCTGGATAATCCAAACTTTATTTCCTTCGCTCGCTTTCCGCGTTCTCGTCGCGAAGAAAAGTTTACAGAAAAAGAAAAAGGAAAAAAAGGAAACGAAGAAAAATGAAGAAGACGAAGAAGAGAGGAAAAAGCAGAGAATAGTGTGCTCGCGATGATAAATATCCCGACGTTTCATTTCCTGGCCGTAATAGGTCGTTCTCTCGCGAAGATCGCGAAAGATCTCGCTTAGAGCTCTCCTTCTCCCGTGGACGTTGTCTTTCGAAGAAACAACGTGGGAGACCCGTGAGAAATAGTTTGGTGAATCCATGTTCTATAAAACCAGCCCCGGCTAATTACATTCCTCGTAGCAGCTTGCGGTGTAGGAGAAGACCCTAGAGAAAGGATATAGGCAACCCTAAAGGGATTCGATTCACGTTGTAAGTCAAGGGGAGAAAAATCTGGTTCGATGCTCTAGGCCAGGGGTTTTCAATCTAACTCGACGTTAGAAATTCTCAAGTCTATCTTCGCGATGTTAGTTGTAATAATTCTATTCAAAAGTTCGACCTATCTCGTATATTCTATGAGTTACGCTTCTTCCGTTTAAATAATGTCGATAGAAAATCGTCGGACTTTCTTCACGCATCAAACGTAACAGGAGTAAACATTCATCAAACGCGTATCGAGTTTCACAAAACTCACTGGCTGGCTTGAAAACCCGTTCGCTAGAACATTCTGTTGCGGCAGCGAGCCTGGGAACAGGTGGCAGGCCTAAATTCGAACCGTAGATTAGAATACTAATCGAACGCCTGTTATCTCGTTTCTAGCACGGTTTGTATAGCTCTATACGAGAAGGAAAAAGGAAAAGAAAGAAAGGAATATGTAAAAAAAGAAAAATAAAACAGCAGAGGAAACGAATCGGTGAACTGCGTAATCGAGCCGGTGATTGACGATTCGGTCTCCGATACTTTCTGTGTCTCTTTCTCGCGAAACGAATCGTAATGATAGCATGAAGAATGTACACGGTCGTAGAAGTCGCAGAAATCGTGGAACTCGATTCCGAAGGCGATTCATTGCGATTGGCTGATGAATATTAATGAATATCGTGGCACCTGTTTGCCTGTAAAAGCTACTATTTACGGAATCGGTCAGCCAGAGAGGTGCACTAATTTTCGAACGGTTCGAACCACTTTATCGGGAACGATGCGGCGTAACACGGTACGCACAGAGGCAATCAGTTGTAACCAGCTTGCTGCGGTCATAATTGCACGACTACGTAGCAACCGTGATACGTAATATTACAGTTTGTCGACAGTTTCGGATAGACTGGCCACGTGGCTCAGCCGCGTGCAATTTCGGTCGAGTAAATATCGCCGCGAAATTACGCGGTCGTCGCGTTTCTGGTCTCCGCATCGCGTTATTATGACATCGTGGACACGGTTATCGGGCGTGTATAGATAAAATTATGGCAACTCTGGCAGAATATTCGACGGTCACCACTTTCAGAGATTAACTTTTGTTTTAGAGTTTTTTGTTAAAGAGATGAGATTTCTCATAATATATTATAATATTATTTATGGCGCACAGAGGTAGATTATTCCATGAAACTGGGACCAGTGATATCTTTGAAATGGTTATAAATGGAAAAAATGTTAAAATATAAAATTAAACGATACGGAATGAATCATATACTTGTATTCATTTTATACGCCTTTGTGCTGCAGTATGTAACATATGCTTTTTGTTAAATTGTATATAGTCGAGCAACTTTTTCATCTCCTATAGAAAAGTATTAATTAAAATACTACCATAAAACTGTTAATTTCGAAGTTACTACAATTTGAAATGTAAATTATTTTACTCTAATCCCATATGAAACTTATGTTTAACTAACACGAAAAAACGAATATTCTATGACGTCTGATATACCGAATTAATTTATCCAACAAGAAACGCCCTCCCCCCCCCCCCCCCAAAAAAGACAAAAAATAATTGGAAACATAAAATAACACTAACTCTAAGAATGTAACTTCAACTTGACGAAATTAGTACAACCAACTAAGTCCAACAATTCATTAGAATATTTTAAAATATGTCTAAAGAGCTTAATACTTCCGCTTCAAATAGCGAATCTGACTCGTCCTGATAATATTTATAACCGCTTGGTCTCAAATAACGTCAATGTATACATATAACGATAATGATATCGTATACAAGGTATACCAATGATAAGCTAATCTCAATTAAATCGTACGCCAAAGGATTAAGCAATTGCTGCATATCATATCTGACCAGTTTTGATAAATCTCATGAAAAACTGCATCCTGGCTCCCGGAAATCCTTCTCACGTTATACATAGTAATGTATCGAGAGCGGATAAATTAACCATCTAGATCGAGAGATTTGCCGATTATATGACGTATAAACGGTGGATGGCACGCGAGAATGCGTGGCCGTATCGTGCGTGTCAGCAACGTGTCACCACCACCGAGTACCGAGTATTCAGCATCCCGGGTGCGATCCTCTCGAACAAGTCGAGCGGGTATATACCCGATCTTCCTGGAGCAGCGTAATCGCTAGGAGGCGAGGGGCGTCCGCTGAGGGCGGCGTAAGAAAAAAATGGAAAATGCTTTCTCGCTTCGTAACGACGTCGCGGACGCGAATCATTAATCCTCGCTACGTGGTGCCGTGTACCTTGTAGCTGCTCGTGCTTATGGCTCCCTCTCTCTTCTCTTCTCTTCTCTTTCTCTTACCTATTTCCTCGAGAAAGAGAGAGTGAGAGAGTCCTTGTTCAACAAGCTACGGGGCCGTTGCTTCGAGCAGGGTGGTTGGAAGGAAGAAACACCTACGACTTTTTTCACCTTCTATCTCCGTTGAACACTCATCCATCCTTTGCCACGGCGCCACTTCCCTGGTCTAGGCCAGGACGAGGAACACCCAACAAATTTTTCTTCAACCGCGTCCTGCTGTATCTGCACCGGTACACGCGCGCGTACAAACGTTTAGAGCCTCGAGGAGGCGCAGGAGGAAGGGACTTCTACGATTTCTTCCTGCTTTCCCTTTGCCCCTGCGTAGTACAGTTCGTCTACTAGCTGATCTTCTTACGAGCAACAGCTGTGAATTGTCTCCTTTTAATTCTTTTTTTCTGGGGTGAATATGTGTGTAGAGTTTGTTTGTAGGCTGAGGAAACAGCGTAGAGTTGTGTATCTTAGAGGAAGTGATACAGTATTCGATTGTTCGGACTTAATTGATGTTAGGGTATAGGGTATAAATGACAGCAGTTTGAAGATATAGTAAAAATGTATCTCAAGAAGCGGTACTGTTTTAAATAAAATATCGCGTCTATAAAAATACGCTGGTTTTGATTTTTTTAAGAATTTTATAACAATTTTTTAGGTCGCCTAACGATGATTCGATTATATTTACAAATCAATCACGGAAATGTATTATTTGTTTTTTGTTATATAGTATTTTATTACTATTGTTATATGTGTGATTTATGTGTCATTAAATGAGTAAGTAAATGGGTATAGTACGATAATAAGGCTGGCAAGGCTGTTGGTGATTTTTGTCAAAGCACTATGTCGTATGCGACATAAACATAGAAAGCTGAAGATAATTGCATGGTGAAAGTCGAGTATATTACATGGGTATTGCAAAATTCTCTTTTATGGTGTACTTTCTAAATATATAAAGTATTTTTTATATAATAACTTCTGACATTTATATGATCTTTGAGTCGTTGTCTGATCTTTATGTAAATCGACAGACTTTTCTATTCTTTTGTACAACCATATGGAGTTTTTCAGGTGAGAAATTGAATAAAACTTTATCACTCCATAATCACTTTCTCTTGTACCTTCGATCAAACAGGCAACTAGAAAACGTTAGAAATCCACAAAATGCCCATAAAAGATATAAAAGACAAGGACTTATAGATCTGCGATAAATATATTTATAGGGAAAATATATTTTCTAGTTGAATAATAATATTATTTTATAAAAGTTCCATTTATTTTGTAAATACAAAAAGAACGAAATTTATGATAGCTATTATGATTATCAAAAACATAATTAATATTTAACAATTGACAATTCGCCATTTTGTCTCCCTTTTTCCAAGAAGCTTTTCAAGCATCGATCTCCCATTTTTATTTTCCACAATCAAAAAAGGAAGCTCTATTAAATTCAAAAATAATGTATCGACAGCAAACGTCAACTAAACTCAATACCCAAGAAATCGAATAACTCGTCGCGTAAAACCGGTGTGAGCATAAAAATATAAGTGTTACATCTTATTTCACTATGTTATTTCTATTATTCTATTTGATTTGCAAAAAGATGAATTCCTCCATTTTCGTATTTGGTATTGTGACTATTTTGTCACGAAAATGATACGATGATGCATATAGGACCTCGCATAAGTATTCCGCAAAGAGATAATTAAAATAATGAAAGAAAAAAGGTACTATTCTTTGCACTATACTTATTATTTTATTATTTACACACTAGTGAAGTATACTATACATAGGCTAACAGATGCTGATACACACGATACCTACTTCGTGATGAATATTTTCCAAGTTACCACGAAAATAAAAATTGCCAATCTGATAAAACCCAGTTAATCATTAATACGTTTTATTCGTTAACGCAATAAACCTACACTCTACTTTTGTCCTCAAATACTCAAATATAATCCACGATTTCTATAGAGTCTTCCATCACAGAATCTCTTGCTCCAGCGTCTCGTCGAACCCATGCGGTTAGGTTTACTTCCTCCATCGAGTAACAACTCGAACATCGAGGATGCCAGCATTCTTTTCCTTTTTCCCTTCAGCCGTACACGCAGCCGGTCGTTTCGTCGAACTTTCTCTAGCCGAGAAACGCCTAGCGACTTTTTCTCCCTTCTGTCTTCCTGGAACATGCGGTCGGTGCGTTCGACAGAAGAAATCCAGGGTGTAGCTACGCCCTCGCGATTCCCACACGCGAATTCACTGGCGCGTACAAGCGTTATCTTCTCACACTATCCAGAAGGTTAAGTTCTGCAGAAGGCGCGCCGCCATTGGTCACTGTATCAATGATTTCATCGGAACCGGAAACCGGCCGGAGGTTTTCAATAAGTCAACCTCAACCACGTTTGTTGCACCTGCAACACTCTTGGTGGCCCCGCGATGTTTTCTTTGCTACCTGCATGCCGCTTGTGGCTGAGATATCGCAACATGCACAAACATTCGGATACGGTTTGTAGATTAGGCAAAGAGTGGTTGGGATGTGGATGTCGGGGATAAGTAACGCTATTTTCTTGCATCTTTAGCGATATGTGTTCATTAGAGGAAAAAAATATAAGATATATTATAATTCAGTTATTTTTAGTTCTTTAGCTCTAAAGTTTAATATACTTTCAACCAACCGCATATTATCGGAAACACGTTCTTACTGAGTTTTGGAACTCAACATGCACGTACTTTTTCCACTTTTTGGAAGTTCGCCAGAGTTATTTTTTAAAAGATTTTAGGCTTAACAAGTTGCTGTCTTCTTCGACTATTGAAATACTTTCTTCTAGGCAAGAAACATCGGTATTATAAAATTAATAAATATTGGCTTATCATGTTTTCCTTCGTGGTGTTCGTATGCTAATGTATTAATTTTCTACGAAATTCAAATTATTGAAAAGTAAATCCTACTAATTTTTATTGCTTTATAGTTTGATTTTTACACCATTACACACTCCCATACATTTGTGTCTATAGTTTCTAAAGGCAATTTCTGAAGACAACTGTATCTAATAGTTTAAAAAAATCATTTTAATACGTATACCCTTTCTTATTATTTTCCATTGCATTTTATATACGTATATATTCCTTCTCTGTCTTATATCATTTTTAATCCTGCATAACCTATCGTAAAAGTAAAGTTTGTAAATTGAACATGAAACAAACAACAATTTATCGAACGGTAAGTAAACGGGATATTTTTCATATATAAATTACTTTCGTGCGCGCTTTAAAAGGTTGCTAAGGACAGTATCACACAGCAAAACTGAAAAAAAGAAAATCGGAGAAAAAAAGAAATGCTATCTACAGAATGCTAATGTCTTCATGAATATGTATAAGAAACGCGTTCTTTTTTTTCACCGTCTGATAATTGCATTCTCGCGGTGCAACATTCTATGTGCGAGGCATTGAGAGACTTAAGACGTCGCTTAAAATCGCTCGTGACGCGGTTCCAATCAGAAATCCTGTTGCAAGAAACACGTCAGATATGCTTACGAACTCACCGAGTGACAAGCTAAAATTGTAGCTGCCAGTTGCAAATCACGCTGTTTTGAAAAATGATCCGCTCCGTTTCGCCTGGCACTGTGTTTCATCGCGAACACCGAAGATACATCAATACCAACGCATTAATCAAGTCTGAATGAGGGGAACAACTTACACCAAGAAAACTTCTGAGGACCTCTGGCTGAACGTGCAGGTTGTTCGATCAAGAGAGAAAGAGGGTCTTTAACCAAGCATCTGGACCATGAAATAGTCATTTCTTCGCTCAATTTGAACAGCTGAACTCTATTTCTAGAAGAACCTTCTTCAAACACTCCACATCCACCGGCACTTCAGTCATCTTAACGCGTTACGTACGGCTCGCGTGATATCTCGTGTTTAGCAAGCCGAACGAACGCCGAGGTCGGATCACGAGACACTTTATTTTTCCATTTTCTCGTAGATTACGTTAATCAAACTTCGTAAATGTCACGTCAAAGGGTCTTTTTTATGGCTTAAATATGAACACGAGATTAAGTCAGGAATATTAGAAGTTGATAAAAGAAAGCAAACACTGTATTTTGAAAGTATAAATAAGTTTAATTTTCATCTTTTACGTTTTTACGGTACTTTCAAGTACCGTTTTTATCGAAGTACCTTTGTACATTAAATATGTTTAGGTTTCAAGGTTCAGAACTTTTCGAAGATATTTGAAAATATTTATTTCTTAGAACATTATGTACGCATTTATGCTTCAACGATTCTAGGAAATATTTATACTTAACACACGCGTTATTCGAACAGTCTTGTAGTATTTAAATGAAAGACAGTGATAAAGATCAGAAATAATACAATTGAGGATGTAGAGGGTTAAATAGATGGTCACCCAATTATAGAAAATGAGCACAATGAGAAATTAGACATGGAGAATATTTATAAAAAAAATTAGTTGACGGTGAAATCTATCTTTTTATTAACCAAAATCTTTTGCTGAAGAGTACGAAAAAAATTGGTGCAGAGACTGAATATACAATACTATTAATAATTATTTGTGTCTCGTAATAGAGAGAGTAGAATGTCTGGAACAGGTATAAGAAAAGAATTCTGAAAGTGAAACGAATCTATAATATAAGAAACATACGGACTCTCGTATTGAGAAATAGAACGTTCTGTCGAGTATGTCATGTCACTGTCATTTTCTCAGTTTGAAATACTTACGTATGTCTATAAACAGGATCCAGACATCAAATTGCGAAAGTGTAAAGAAGAATTCGAGTATTGAAAAACATACGTAAGTAAATTATGAAATATTAATGACACGTGTATTTAACGTTGTTGTTTGCTCTTTATATAAGTAATTTCAAATATCGACTTCTAAAAATGAACAAATCTAAAATATAGTAAAATCGAAATAGTACATTACTTTATAATTTAAATAAACAGATTAAAAAATTGCTGACAGGTTATTAGAAACTTAATGGAAATTATTGGTCGAGCTTTGTAACTTTTGGAAAAGCTGGTTGCAATATTCGATCAATATTTTTTCAATAACTTGCATTCCTCTTTCGCTATCAAACAGAAAATCCTTTGGATCAAATTAATTTCAACAAGTACACCAAGTACATACTTCTTCTAAACTCATCAATCTCGTTCCGTGGCAACGTAAACAAAAGTAAACCACGTCAAAGCAAACGATCCTCTTTGTTTCACTGGCGTTCCACGAATTCGCGTGCATAATCGCAAGCACGCATACGCTCGCGAGGAATGACGGTACGATGATCGTTATGCGGATTCTTGGGTCGCTTCGCTTTGAACTTTCGATCGGGCCGAAAACGCGAGTCGCCCGTTATTCCTCCTTGACGTCTATCACGTGTTTAGTACGTACACGCAGGAATCGCGCGTGACAGCACGCCTTCTTCCAGCCGTAATTCGCCGAGCCACGGCCGAATCTCGTTTTATTAGGATTTTAAGGATGAATTGAAATGCAAAGGAGTATATATAGAAACGAAGGACACGATTCGTCATGTCGAAGCATTCTGAATTTGTAATAATTCGATAAGAACCAGGTTCGAAAATCAATCTTCTGATATTTCGACATAATTATTTCTCTGATATACATATGTAATAAAGCGAGAAACAGAAGTAGTCTGAAATCTAAAGTAGCATGATTTCATCGTCGGGCGACGAACTTTTCAAATTGACTTCGTATTTGAATTCAAAAGTACGAACTTCTAAAGACGAATTTTTAAATTTCAATTCTCTAGCGTGAATTTTCAAATTTCGATCCTCGAACAGGTATCGTTCAATCTAAATTTTTTATGTATGAATTTTTAAATATGATCCTATAAATTTGAATTTCACGTTTGATTTTCGAAATTAAGTTATGAATACGAATTAATCGATTAAATTCTCGTACATCGTAACTACACTAGCTGTATTGAGCATAGATCGAATCTAGTCTCGTACATTGACACCAAAACCCCGTACTAACGGGTAGCGTGAACGAGCCATAAGTCAGGCCGTTAACAAGACGATCCCAGGCAGTGGTTTCCGCGGTTATTTGCATCGTGTCCTCCTCGTCCCTGAGGTCACGATTTTCCTTTTTTCCTTGCGTGTGCGCGCCTTTATGACGCATCGGATGCTCTTAACGAAGTGAGACTCAACCGCTTTTAATTAATAGTCCGACCAGGCGCTGATCGAACGTTTTCAAGTAACCCGCGCAGTTTATCGAACAAACGAGCTTATTCAGTGCAACAGAACCGCATGGAAATCTTTCCCATATGCCGGCTGGTCTGCTTGTTAATGCGTGTATTATATCTATTACGACGATACACCGCATATGAGAAGCGTAATTTATAGAAACAAGAAGCCGTTGCTAGTGAGAACTCTTTGACCAACCAAGTGCTCGCATGCATTCGTGTTTTAGAAACACCAACGAATCTTACAACACTGTAGATGCGTTGAGAGCTATTCATACTGCATAAATCGAACGTTCAGAACATCGTTCTACACGTATCTGTTTTTCGCTGATTTTATTAAACACTTTGAGTTATGAATTCACCGTGAGTAATGTTATCTCAATATAATACTCTGCTGAAAACAATTAGAACTTCAACAACCAAACCATCAAAAATAAGGAAGTTTTAATACTTGTAGGCTCTGTACGATACGTCTAAGACACCAAATAAGATATAATTTCCAATTACTTAAGATGAAACTTCACTATCAAATCACCAACGATATCCAACGATAACCTTTTCTAACTATTCTTTAGATGCATCCACACTTTCGGTATACCGTCTCACAAATTAACTCCACTCTCAACCATCGCCGAGCCTCTATCCTCAAAATTTCCTCACGGAAACATTACAATCTATCAGCCTGTAACTCCGATCCATTCCCTACGCGAGACTCTTTTATGTCTTCAGACATCCGATACAACTATCCTCTCCGCTATTCAACAGCATTAGGGAACAAACATCTCTGCGCTATTCTATATCTCGAGATCATCATTGGCAAAATACCGCTGGCATCGGTCCCTTTGCCGTTTGATACAGGGAAACGTTAGAAAGTTAGGCTATATACGATGGTTCGCGGAACTGTGATCATTGCGATCGGTCGAATTCTCAATTACTCGTTTCTGTGCCCTCGAGAAGCGCAGCGCTGGCTTCGTATCACGAACAGAACGGCGCCGAACCCCGACGGATATGCTAATGCAACGTTGTTTAACATATGCAGCCGCTAGCAACAGGCACGTACAACAACGGCTTTATCATTAAAGGTAACGCACTACCCGCGCCGTATCATTCGTAGCGCAATAATACATTCGTCCTTAGAATAGTTCGAGCTTCTCTATCCGCGGCTGCAATGCCGTGGATCCGTATAATCGCTCACATATCGCCTATTCCTATGTACCTTGCTTATGGTGAACCTCTTGGATGAATTGGTTCTTTTAACATTGCTATAGAGCTACCGGTGATGTATTAGATTGTCTTCCTTTCGCAAACGTATTTTTTACAACAGTGCACATTCGTACAAACGTGAAAGCAACTCTGTGAAATGTTGCGGTGTTTATCTGAACAGAACAAAATGGATCGTACGTAAATCGACAAAATAATATAAAACGAAAAAACGTTGCGCGTCTATTATTTCCTCATAAAACGAAAGAAACTTTTCGGACAACCTAATATATCGAAACGCGATATACAGACTGTTTACGATTTTTCCGGCCACGCTACAGAAATTTATTCTGCAAATAGAAGCAAGAGAAGAATATTATAGAAAGTTTTTTACTTATAGCTTTGTAATATGGCGTATGGAAAAAGACTTCGTGCAATATTCTTTATTTTCATTCGTTGATCGTTATGCAATTTAGCTGGAGGAAGTGCTGTTCCAGATATCAGCGCGTGTTTAATATTGAATGCGTTTTTTACGATTAGTACCTCGTTAAATAAATCGAATGAATTTTTATGTTATTTATGATCAGTATCGTGAATAGTTGTCGAAAGTAAGGGTAATTTAATTTTAACGTTGATTTATATTGTAACGTAAGCCTTCTATGTACATATAATTCCATCATAAGTCTTGGAAGATTCATTTGTTGTAGTAAAATATACGAAGTTTAAGTTACATAATCTACGATACTCTGATAGGATACTGTGTTTTCATTTTACTATCTTGAACTCATCTCTTCTTCAACAAATTCGTATGCAACCTGTTAATTTTTGCAATTCGTACTTTAAATTTCTCGAATTATTATAGAAGTAGAAGATAAATAATACGAGTAATACGTTGGACGCAATAATCGCAACTAAATATTTATAACGTATTTATATATGTATTTCAAAATACGATTTAACGCATCAAAAATCTACATAGAGAAAAAGTCCTATGAATAACTTAGACTTAACTAACCTAGCATGTAATGTATATAGTAGATAAATTACTTAATTAACCTACATATTAAAACAAGAAATCTTTACCTACCCTACCGTACCGTCAAACAGACAATCTCATTTATCAACCATCTCTATTCGTTGTAAGTGGCATCGCATGAATTAGCAAATAGATTCCCAATGAGAAGCTAATCGAGTCGCAACGATCTACCAATATACACGGTACAGGCACGAAATAAAACGGGCACGGAATAATCAGGATTCAAAACGGGGTACCTCGACTTCCGGCACGCGTACCTATTGCCACGATCCGCGGCCCACGGCAAACATACCTGAGAAGCAATACGTCGTTGACAATACGTGACGATTATTTCTGCGTGTCCCGACAACGATTTCCTGATCACAGAACAGAATGTAAATCCCCGTGAAACGCGACCAATTAATATTAACGACGTTGCGGGCTCGCGCGATTTCACCTGCCATTAAACGATCTAATCTAGCTCGAGCTCGCGTCTAGCCTTATGGGATCGCGTCCTGTCGTCCACGTCTCCTGTTTCCACCACGTGGAACGTGTCGTGCGAGTAAATCAACCGCTTTGACCGCTAATTCCTTCGTCTTCGTTCGTGGCTGCTTCGTGACGAATACGTGCAACGATTCCGAGCCGCTTCAAGTACACTAGAAGACTTGACAGGACCTTTTGTCGGGACAGAAAAAAGTATCGTGGAGTGCATGAAAGTACTGCGTGAAGGATGAAGTGTTCCGGTGAAGGGTGGACGTTTAGTGTGAAGTGGAACGCGCTTTGTAATGGTTCTTTAAGTTTTTTGGAGCCGTCCTCGTAAAATGGAATGTTAGATACTCGAGGAGCTTTTTTTTGTATCGATGCTTTGTTGGTCGGTCGTTGATCTATGTATAAGAACTGTTGTTCAGCAGGTGGTAGGGATGAAAAACGATTTCTGATGCGACGTAGAAGAAATGTATCAGCTTTAGGATCGTTACCTATGGTTATTGAAAATTATAATTATTTCAAGGAAATCTTGTCAAGATATAATTTTTAGTCCCTTTGGAAGTTTCTTTATAAGCTCGTGCGTAAGTTATCTGGGTTTGTTATTAAAGAAATTCGTATATATTTAATTTAGATATTTCACGGCTTTGTCACATTTTCTACAAGATGTTTCCTGCGTTCCTGAAGTCAAATACTCGGATTAGTTTCAATAAAAGTTTAAAGATTCGCTACATGTATTACGTATATACGAGTTATATATGTAAATTATTGATAAATTAAAAACGTAACTGTGGAAAATCCATACGTTTCCTAGGTTTCAATTTCTTTAATTTCAATCAAAATTAATTAAATCTACAAACATCTTAAAAAGTTATCAAATATAAAAATCTAATTATTTATTAAATATTTACTTCGTTTCATTAACAGAACGTAGCCTACGTTAATAACAGATATGTTTAATATTTTCAAATTCTACTGATGAACTTTCATTCCGATCCGCCTCATCGATAATTATTGACAAACTTAAACCAGGTTCCCTCGGCGAAGTTCTCTGATTAGTTTCACGCTGGTTTTATCGGCTAGATATTAATTACGTGACAGAATTAATAGCCGCGTGGCTTGAAAGTTATAATCCAGAAATCTCATCCCTAAATGGACGACGGATACCTGATGGCAGCTTAAAAGTTTCCCGTATGCTCGAGCCAACCGCAGAACTTTCCTCATATCCCCCGAGTCGCTGGTGATAAAGAATTTACTCGTCCACAGATCTTCTTAATTGTTGCGTGAAGAATCTTTGCATTAAAAGACCTATACATCTCTGTATACTTTGAGCATTATGTCTTACGATGAGAGTACGGTCCCTGCGCAAGGGACAGCATAAACGTCGCCATGGTGTTTTGTGGAAATGATTTGTGGATCTTAAGCTGCACGAGCTTTTCCGAGAAACGGTGTTTGGAAGAACAATATTGGAATGAGATGAATATTTAGGACGACTACGTGTATCTGTATCTCTTCAACTTTGGTTTCCGTGTAAATTGTTGGTTTTGTAAATAGTTTCAATTAAATATTTCCATAATTATATATATTTTGTAGGTTGTAAATTGAAATGCAATCAATTTTTAGATTTAACAACAACTGATAACAATTTTGAGGTAGCTATATTTCAGATTTAAAATTCACAAAGTTGCAAAGGGGATAAAAATTTAAATTTAAGAAGAATAAAGACATGCTACTACTACAATGATCATCATTTTTAACTTGAATAATTGTTTAAAACATGAGTTAATTGATCACTATTATAACACGCATGTAAATTATGTTATAAAAATATAAATATAATGAATTTAATATAATAATCTTCATAATACATATAATTTCGAAATATATAACTTCTGATATTTCTAGTAACACATAAACAGATCATATAAATTATCATTTACAGCGATCGTGTACGAACTACAGAATTTAATTAACTACACGGAACTCAACGTCCTCGTTAATAACTTCAGATCGACTTTGCTTGAAATCATCCAGTTTTACAACAGACATCCTTATCGTTAACTTTTCAAGAACGCTCACCATGTGATGACATAATTACACAGAAAACTAATATTATATATCGTTCAAAGAAGAAAAGAGAATACACATAAACATGAAGCGAAACGATTCAGAAACGATGTGTATAGAAACACATTCATCGAAACTCTGAAGAAGAAATGAGAACGTGTTTTAATCATTTGAATATTATTATTCATCTCGTTTCGGCTATAACTCACCGCCAACGTGCACCAGTTACAACTATGTTAATTAGAACTGGCTGCAGAAGGTGATGTCTTCGGGCTCATTTACAGGATTTGCGAGTTCTGTTCTTAGATTACACCGGATCCTTAATCATCAACAACCTACACGAAAAATAATGATATTGCCTGCATATGGAGAACGCGGTAGCCAGAGGCACGACGTGTGTTTATGAAACTGATTTAATCCGATTCAAGTCGGCCAGATGAAGCCAGCTTGTCGTTTTATACACTCGACAACTATTTCCTTGCGACAGAGTCGATTGCATAAATCACTGGTAATGAAGAGAATAGAATATTTTGTAAATAAGCAAGCTTGTTAACTAGTCGTTTTAGGCAATGAATAAAATATGAAAATGAATATGTTGTTGGTAATTAGGTTGCTGATGTTTATGCAAATTCACATTTTTTTATTCTTGTGAACGTAACTAGAGATAGGATACTTAAACAGAGATTTATTTCATCAATAAGATATCAACGTTATAGCAAGTGTCATGGTTTCGATGTTTAAAAGCAATCGAAGTAATGTAGGTAATATTTGAAAGTAATAAATATATTTCAAAGATAGATTTTATTTGAAGATTTGTTTCCTTTTCGAGTAATATACTTATAAACGAAATACACTTAGAAATGAAGTTTCATAAAAACAATATACGTCATTTTATATTATTTCGTGTAAGTAGGTTGTTCAAAGAAAACTAGAGTTAGAAGCAGATAAATATTGTTATGCAAATATTCATGAAATTCATATCACATGGAAACAATTAATGGAGCGATTTACTACATAGAGATTTGTCTCGTCTTTTAAATCTAAATGACAATAAACTCTCTATTTTAGTATTAGTTTATTTCAAATTAATTATAAATTCATAAATTTCCACAATTTTCGAATAATCATCTATACCGTGTTGCTGTTGTACAGCTATAATGCTGTTGTACAATTACCATATTTTTATTATATTTAAAGATAAAAAAAAGACAAACTTCCACTTTCTTTATAACTACCTCTTCAACAACGTAAGGAATAATACGGAAGAACTCAATTAGCGATGAAAAGTAGCGAGTAAATAAAAAATAAAGTAAATAAAAAAGACATTAGGCAACTGTAGGGTAGATTTACAACGAGGAAGATGCAAAAAAACAAAACAAAAATAATAAACTGAAAAAAGGAAAAGGGAAATGTCGAGAATAATCGTAGGGAATGTTACAAGTTTCTGAGAAAGGAGCCGAAGAGCGCATGGACAATTAAAGAGATAGCGTCGAGAAAAAGGACGCGATGCTAACGAGCGAATTAACCCTTTGCATATTGAACTTTCCTTTCCAAGGCAATCGTGTTTTCCCGGTGAAAGGAAAACCGTTTTATTTAAATGTCATTGTGCGACTGTGGTTTTAATGAGCTCCGAATGCCGGGGATGCCACGGATAATAGACGTTTTATCGATTTTATAACACAAAAACAAATACCGATACTCGCGATTGCGATCGATATTAAGCTCAAGTTCAATACGTGATTGGGTAATACACAACTGAACTAGTTTATTGCTCTTTCGTAAACATTACGATACTCGTTTCTACGCGTTTTATGCAATTCACTCTGGAAGTTGCTGAATTAAGTTAACGATTAATAGTACGTAATACGTTTTAATGTGCCTGTTTTTATATAACTAATTAAATATAAACGATTACAAACTAGGATAGAGTTTAATTGACACAAAATCTCTAATAACACGACGACTAAAAAATCCAATTTTTTCAGAAGTAAATAAGCTTGTATCATATCGTATACTATATAAAATTTTTTGTACAACGCATATAATATGTTTGGAATAATTTTTCACAAGTTCTTGGATGCTTTCAAGAGCCTGTCATTGAGATTTTCGGCTAGAACTAATTTACAATTTAGAATAAAATTCTGTACGTTTAGAACAGGTAATATGAAAGAATTTTGTATTACTCCTACATCTGTAACAAACACCATAGCTAAACTCTCCTAGATAGAAAATGAGTTCTTGCTATATCACACATCCATATACGTACGCTGTAAACTCTGCCCTGTCAAATAAAACTATTACCATTTTTTCTGATAAGCATGATTTATTCGATCCACGGTTTCACTCGTGTATACTCATCTATCGACAGCCGCGGTACGCGCGCGATGAATCAAACGTCAAACAAGATTCATAGTAAACGAACTTACGTTACGCAGTTCGTGTGATCCACGCGGACTTTACGAGCATGCGGCCACCGACGGATTTCATTGCTGCGGCTAAATGGCAATAGAATATTTTCAATGGTGGATCTCTATCGGTGGCGCGATCTTCGAACTAGCATCTCGTCGTCTTTTTCATCGGCCGATTGACAAATCATCGGTCGAACAGCCGCGACGTCGAGGATTTAACGGTCAATGAAAGGCTGAGCTACAGCTGTCTTCGAGACGTCCCGAACTCGATGGAATTCGAAATGCTCGTTCGAAAAACTTGCCAATGGGAACATCTTAAGCTTGATCGTGGATACTCATCGGCGTAAATGAACGCGCGCTACTGTTCACGCAATGAACTATCGGTGAGGAATGTGATTATTATTCGAGGATAATTCGCATCGATGTTTGAATCGTTCGTTGAAAAATTCTCTCGATTTGTGCAGATAATCGTTTCCACGCGATTCATTGTAATAAGTAAACTGGAGATATTCATGCGAATTTATATTTTAAGGAACACGCGTAAAGAAATGAAATTTAAGTGAAATGTTTCATCCTTTAAATATTCTAACGACTTTCAATATTTTGAATATTTTGGATGTTTCTAAATATTTATTGCGTTCCGTAGATGTTCGATTTGTCCACCTCTTTCCATTGCTATAAGTAAATTGCACAAGTTTATGCAAATCCATGTGTTAAGAAATGAAAGCTAAATGGAACGTTTCACCCTCTAAATGCTTTAATGATTTTGAATATTTTGGGTAAATTCGGTGGTTTTCATATTTTCGTATATCGTATACGTTCTACAAATTTTTACACTTCTACATTTCCCATAAACGTAGAAACATATATAGTCTAACTGTAAGTTTTAAGAAAAGATAAGATAGCAGATGGGATCGATGCCGTAATTGTTCAGATGGTAGAAGCATTGGCCCGGTCTACTAGGAATGGATAACTTTGTTCGGCGCCGAGCAGTTTGTCAGAGCAAGTGGTTGGAGTTAATGAGTCGCGTGAATTACTAAAGTGTATTAATGACTTATTCTGGTGTTCGAAAACTTTGGCGAAACCTTGTTGTTGGAATACTTACTATATAACAATACGTGGTACAGGCGAATGTAAAGGGATCCATAGTCCATTACAAGTTCAAACGATTGCAGCAAATAATTCAAGTTTAAAATAAATATGTGAAATAATATCACACAGCAATAATTTATAATGAAATTCGTGTGTCTAGGATACTTCTTATTATTCCAATCGTAACTTTTAATTTGTTTAATCTAACTTCTAGATTCCACGAATAAAAAATGTTCGAATTACATTAAATAATAAGAACGTGTTGCGTTAAAGAATATTCAGACTTGAGATATCCGAATGTTTCAAATTATAAATTAATATTTTTCAAATTGCATTTACATTTGAATTTTATAAAATCTTCCAAGATCTCGCGGTCAATCAATTTCACACGGTCTACCGTATCAAGCTACTCTAAGCTAATAGATTGTAAAACTGAGTGGTTCTAGAGATACAGATATTTGCTCGTTTGACATTAAGATCTGTTCATATTGAAAAAGAATCGATACTCTTGAGTGATTTTATCTGTTTTTTGCTATCGAGGAATTGGCTGGGAAACTGGAGAACGTAACAGTTGTACAAAGTGGCTGGGATTAATGGTTTATGCGAAGTAGCGGAATATACTCGTGAACTGGCTGCTGGGAACTTTGATTAGAGCATGCATTAGTGAGAAATAAAGCAACTTAAAGAGGAACTAGCGGCGTTCATGTCGGTAGAATCCTGGTTTTACTTAGAGACCGGGGAAACACAGAAACTTATATGCTAAGTGAAATTTTAGTATCCACTTTCTCACGGTGTCTGTTCATATGTAAATGAAACGAATAGCAGTTGATATAATCGAGTGAAACATAAAACGATCAAAATTTTGACAATGTTTCTAGGACTTTCAAGTGACATATTTAACTTAACTTAAAAATACTTAAAACTTATAACTTACTTAAAACTTAAAAATGCTAACTGATAACTTAAAAATGGTTTATCGCACAACATACTGATTACATACATAGAGATAATCGATATTTATAAAATTTGATGCTGAAGCTATCGATGTATAATAATAGACACTGTCGTCCATAAATTGTTAGTACGCTTAGGAAAAACATAGGTAGCTGCAGTAATTATAAAATGAAATTGATATTTATTAACAGCGTGTAATATAAGAAAAACTAAATTATACTGCATTTTCTTAATTTTACTACAAATCGATTTTATTGATATTTATGCTTAAAACTAGCAAATGTTCGGTGAAATGTAGGCGAAAGTATATCCAACTATGCTGTGTAACTGAAATAATATAATGGCAATAAGGTAGATATCATATAATCACGTTTTTATTTCAATAAAAGTCAATATTCATTTTACCAATAATAATTTTATATAACGAATTCTAATAAATTTTATCAAAAATAAAATAGATATACATCATCGTATTTCTACTTCAATAAAGGTCTGTATTAAATTAAGTTAAAATTAAAATAATTAAATTAAAATAAGAGCGTTTGCATATTATACATAGACGACTATAATTAAAAGTATATAACAAACATAATTAATTTCTATTTCGATAAAAGTCAACATTAATTTGACCAAAGCATCAGTTTTAATAATCGAAATGTGAAACCCGTTACTTTGATAGATAGCCTTAGCGTTAAAAAATTAGTAAGATCACTGTTAAATTCCACGATTTGAAAGTTTCCAAGCTGAAGCAACAATTAATCTGAAAGGTTACAAATAACACCACAATTTCAGGATCGGCGGTAACGATTTAAAAGTTGGTTCTAACAAATCGCAACTACACGGGAATCTTCGATGCTGGATTCCGTGATCTCCAAGTCGTCAATATCGAGCTCCATGACTCGTGGCTCGTTATCGAGTTCTAGTCACTTGAAAGTCGTCAATTATCGAACACCAATTACACAAGCGTTGTCAGTACTGGATCCCATGATTTCAGTACTCCAGGTCGTCGATATTGTATCCCAATTACTCGAAGCTCGCCGATAGTTACGGGTATCGTAGATATATATCGGCAGGTATCATAAATTGAAGACTATGATAATCGAGTAGATTTATCTCAATGTTTAAAGTCTGTTTCTTTCGTTGAATCCATCTTTTAATTAAACTCAATGAACAATTTTCCGTTCTCTATAATTTTCTGTAATTTGAAAATAATTTGTACGCGTTCTATCCGTTTTCAACATATTAATATCTATAACTTTTCATTTATTAAATCCAACCAATGGAATAGTATCAGTGATTGAGAAAAATGAAATTGAAGCGTTCAAGTCGAAGGAGATACAGACTGTAGTACGTACTATAAATTTATAAAACTAGTTTTAGGAGGAATATTTTTCTAACGAAAGTCCATAAAAAATTGCAGTTACTTTAAATGATAATTAAATTCAAATTTTAACTGCAACGCTAGTTTCATCACATTTCTTGCTATGTCTTATTTTGAATAAACTCCTTTTGAATAAATTCCTTAGCTTCTGTCAATGTGATACTTCGAGCCAATTTGGAATATTATATTTACTAAATATATTCGGTAAATAAAATTGAGAAATACACGATAAATGGCTACGAAAAGGCAGGAAACAATTTTTAATTAATCTAATCTTTCATCAATATGCTGGCGTTTCAGCCTTTCTTTACTTTCGTCGCATTTCATTGATTGACGAATGAACAATGTACCTAAGATTTATTCGAATCTTCGAAAGGATCGAGTGACACGAACTTCTTTTCCACTAGATATTTGTTCGCTTTTGTTAAGCTACTGCGTGAACCTGATTGTAATACTACCTTAATACCGTTAGTCATGTGAAATTACCTTTAGCTCGCACCTTACCTTCTTGGCGCGGTAGAAATAAATCGTAGAGCAGCGTAGCCGATGCAACGAACAAAGGAATTTCATCACAGATTTATCGATTAAGTGTCAAGATTGTTATCGGCTATAACTACAATCACCTTGCAATTTGCTTATTTACTTTTGTTGCCATAGGAAAGAACGTTGTCAAGGCATAAATCGCTCGATTTTCTGCGCGCTAAAACTCCAATCAAATCAAATTTTATTGGTATTAGTCGATAAGAATTTTTCTTATCGGACAATAAATAAATTGCATTTTGTTATGTAAAATTTGAGGACATAGACGGACAAAACAAAGATAGGGAAGATAAAAGTTGTAACGCTGAGCTCAGTGTCCAGGCGTATTTCGTAACGCAAAAGTTGTAACAGTTTAAAAGTTTTCTTCGCTTGTAATTAAATTGTTAAAATATAGTTATTTGCTTAAAGCTTATTTCGTTAAAGTTTCTGTTCAATTTTAAACAATCCGTCAGTTTCAAGCTATTAAATTATGGATTTATAAACGCGAGCGTGGTGCTTTGGCACTTCACGAGCGATAACGTAGCTTAAAATACCTAAGTTCCTGGACGCACACGTAACGCTTTCAATGTTAAGAAATTTTAATACGATTTTGTTAATTAAAACATACGTAATGCTGTATTATCAATGATTTAAGTAACAATTTTGGAATTTAAATATCTGTACGTATATCAATACAATTTTTGTAATAGTTCGAACGGTGATAGGTAGAAATCTCAGCAGAAAATAATTAACAGTAAATTAGCTACACTCAACAGCAAGAGATCTACCGTATGAAGCCAATCGAATCAGGATTCTTGCTGTATCATCTTATCCTCGATATTTGTAGAGCGTTTCACGTTGATTATTGGAATTCATCGATCCTCGTAGTTTCCGGTGTTTCGAGTAAACAACACTGGATTCTTTCAGCTATTGCCCTTTCGCGTACGTTACCGTGTAACGTGGCGAAGAATTTTCAATTAGCGAGCGATAACGAAGAGTGTCTTCAGTGTCTCTCATACGCTGCCAATTAGCAGGCAGAGAACGCGCACCGGTTCGAAGGACAAATTGCCTTCAATGCCCCGATATATTCCATCTCGTGTATAATGGTATAAGTCGAAGAAACGTCAGCCATTTACGGTTCAATTAAAATACCATTGGTTTTTATTCGCCATAGAAAAATCGTATCTCGTTGATATGAGAATATGAACGCATATATGTACCACGTATGTACGATATGTCGAGTATAGCGCGGTATGAACGAAGGAGAGAAACAACACGGGTGATTTTGCATAGCGAAAGAGTCTGGCGTTCCCACGATGTGGAAACAATTAAACGAACCTGTCCAATAAAAGTGCAAATTGGTATTTCTATGTGGTTTTCAACTTCCTTCTGGCAGAGTTGAATTACTGCCACGCTAGAGAATATTTTTGTCGGTATACTTATTAACTCTGCAACACTAGAATCGTAGCAGGGATAACTATAGTCTGAAAATCGTATCGAAGAAATCAAAATGAAAATTATACGAAGAAATACCTAATAAAAGAAAAGAACAAGGAGTTCTGCATATATTTTACAAAACATCATTCGAGTTCTACGAAAATGCACTGATCTAAATGTATAAAATTTACTATGAAAAATTCCGAATTGGTCAATTTCATCACTCTGATAATGTTAATGTTAAATTTAAGACATCGTTGACACAGAGTCAAATTAAAATAAATTGATTGCCTCGATAACGATAAACACATAAATTATCTCAAAGAAATATACGTATTTGTTTCTTTCATCATTTTTATATTTTGTTATGGCTATTTCATTCCTGCCGTACTTGAATAACCGATTATTTTTGTACTAGAATAAGCAGTAACATTCACGCTAGTCAATTAACAAAAATGGATATTTAAATCCATTTATTTATGTAGATGTATCCAAAGTACTATCCCCAAATGAACCTCTACACACACATAGCTTCAAATACAAAATCTTTAAAAAGATCTACCACCTTTGCCCGGACAAGATTTTCGAGCGAGCACCATCATCAAAAGTTTCATCATCGTGGTCGTAATATCACCGGATGCGTTCCCATCCAGGCGTGAAAGATTGAAAGGTTGGTTTCTTTTGGCACGCGAGCGGCACGAGCGTCCTGACGAAAATTAGATTTTCGCGGACCATCCGCGTGGCTAGCAGAGTGACTAACGTCTAGCAGACACCTTAATCAAGATACCATCCGGTCGGTGCCGCGTTCCCCTGTTCGAGAACTCCATTAACATATTTCACTCTTTAATTCACTGGCCACGGTGGCACACCACGCGTTTCACGGGGTATTAGCGGCGAGACGAGCTGGTAGTTTGTTAAAGATACCGCGTCACTTCAATCAATCGTACTAAAGTGCTGATTTATTTGCGAAAATTCGCGACGTATCGATCGTGAAGTTCGTAGCGAAATTTAAGGGTTATTTAAGGATGATATATCTTTATAGAATAAATATTTCATTGATAGTATATGTGTTGTGACTTTAAATCATTTTTTGCCATTTTGGCTTTATCACTATTGGGGTAACTTTGTGGTAAGCTATGCTATCAGAGTATTTTGAAAAACTATAATCCACAATTTGAATAAGATAATTCATTTCTACGTTGCTATGAGGAAATATATACATTATCGTTCAAACGTATCAGGATACTTATTCATTTTTGATCAGATGTATTTTAATCAGAAAATTATTGACAAACATGCATTATAGAATATTTAACAATAAGAGAACTGACTTTGGTTTTTTGATTTTTAGAAGCATTTATTTCGCTATGTGATTCATTAATTCTCTTTATCTGTAAATTCTTCAATTTTTAAATTAGAAGTTGGATTAAAGAGATTCTTCAGAACAATTGAAAAAGTTTGCAGCGTTAATGCCAAATCGTGTTTAAATATAGTAAATAGTAACAAATAGTAAAAAAGAAAAGTAAAAAATGTTTCTTCTAATTATTAACTCGCCATTAATTTGAACGTTTCTATAAAAATTCGCATATTCCTGTTACAAATTGATCAACGTGTCTAGATTCTTATGAGCAGTAGTGTAGTTGTTTTAATTTCGAATTGGAACAAGATTTTCTTATCTTTCGTTTATCGTGTGACACTACCATGGAATTTCCAATAAAATCGGAAAATTCGATCATGCTGAATCGCGATCGATCATAGCGATCAAGACGAGTTACGGTTGATAGAGAGATCGGTCAATAACGGTATGAATAATATTTCATGAGAACGGTAAATTGTGATTTATCGTGGAGGATAAATACAATTTTTTAATTGTCCATGCAACCTGTAAATCATTAATTATTATTACTTATCGCAGGCTGATTAGATTTATGGGGCCTCGTCTAGATGTAAATTTGTAATACATTTTCCACGGTCACGGACGATTAGATTTCCTCGTGCGAAGTGTAACAAGTGCCGGGGCGTAAACCATCTGTAGCAGGTACCTGCAGGCTGTACTTCAACTTCCCAAGAAACATGTACTTTGAAACGATCTTCACTCGATCTTCCTGTTGAGAAGGACAATTAAAGAAAGGAGAATAAGACGTAAGTGTAAAATAAAATGTATAAGTAGAAACAGTAGTAGGTATGTAAGTCAGCACGTAATTAATGTAGATTAAATGTAGGTTTGTAGCATTATTGTTTGTATCAATGAAGAGAACGAAGCGAAGTGGGGAAAATGTGAATGAAGTGAAATGAAGAAATATACATCAGCATATACCTATGTTGATAATGAAGATTGGCGACGAAATGAATGTAAACACACACATTCCAGAGTAAACGGGCAATATATGCTTCATTCGTATATTATGACAGATAATTGGTAAAAAAGTTTTAAATAGTCTAAAGTATTTGTTTACATTTAACTGAAGATGTAAAAGGATTGGTACTTTACTGACACAAAATTGAGAGTACACATTGATATATATATATACTATATGAATGAATAAATATTAATATTTTGTCAAATAGTCTTTCGCTTTAATGATGTCTTGGACTCGATCAGTTGTTGAATAAAGAAAAACAAAATTTTGTATCATTCTGCAGAGAATGGCTAGTAAGCGAAAAGACTGAAACTTTTCAACGCAAATATTAATTGTATAATTGCATTTTGTGGGAAAATTTGTTCGCGAAGTGGACAGGATTGTTGACAGAACTCATCCCACCGTGCAAACAATTATAAATACATATAAGTATAAAGGAATAGTTCGTAATAAACTTGGACGTGGGAGAAAAATATTATTGTTCGACATCAATAATAGATTTATTTCCAAATAAATCAAATCAAATTCATGAACTAATATAAAAAAATGTATAAGTATCAAAGAATTGAGAAGAATTAAGAAGAATTAAAAAATATATACCCGAGAAAACAGTTTGAAGAACCTTACGTAAAGAAGGGTACCATGGTAGAGCGATGAAATTTTCAAAATTTTAGAAAAAAAGTTTTACATATACTTAGAACGTTATCTGTAACAAATTATTTGATCAAAATTCCATACTACCATGGATCTACCACTATCAAATCAACATGAAATACATTTATAATTGTTAAAAAGAAATAAAGATAAAAATTATGATAACGTACTCGATAAAAACGATCCCATAATTTAAGAGCGTCATTACCATCGAATCATCTAAGTGGAATTATTTCGCTATTGGCGAATTAACGCGACCAACACACGGAAGTGGCATTCAACCGGTCGAGGTCTGCATTAAAGCGAAGAAAAAAACGTACAGGGCGAAAAATAAATCGCGAAAGATTTCCTTGACGTGGTTTGCAATTCAATTAGCATTCGAACATTTTGCTCGAGACCGAAATGGCCGATAAAGCCTCGCTGGTACGTCCGTGGCACTCGACAAATCTCGCGCCGCTCAAAGCGGGCCGCGTGCCCTGTTAAGATCTGATTTACAAACCAAAATTTAGTGCGTCCTAAATTAAAGCGGCAAAACGATATTCATCGCGTCATCATTTCCATCAATGTCCGGTAGCCTCCTGAGCCGGTGAATGGCTTTACTAAATCTTCGTGACAGTGAGTTACAAACGGTCCAAGAAAGACCGCCGTACTCAAGACATTCCTCCGACACGTATCGAGTCCACGATGGAATCAGAAGCATCTTGTATACATCGATAGAATTTTATTTTATACCGAGGAAGCTTTTTTTAACTTGCTGAAACGTGACTCGAAAACCTCTGATTAATCGGGTGAGTTTATAAAATGAACGGGTACAGAATATATTGCAACGTTATTCTATAAAGTTTTTATTACGAATCAAGGCAGACAGAATTTTAATTAATATTATTTCTACTTCTTATAAGGAACTTCGAATATTTCGATTAATCGAGTGGGTTTATAAAGTGACTAGAAAATAAACTGTAGTATCACAAGTTTTATGAAGTTGTTTTTATTAATTGAAGTTAATATAATTCTTCAGACTTGGAATAATTTTTATTCAATATTATTTAAGTTTTTATTTTTGTAAGGTATTTCCAAGTTGATTAATCGGATAGTTTATAAAATGCATACGAAAAGATCGCGCATAGTGTCATTTTGCGAAGTTGGTGGAAAAAATACTAGATAAGAAATTTTAACCAAAAAGGATATAATTTGTGTAACAACTTAAATTGCACGACCAGTAATCATTAGATCGAGAGTCTTATGTATTTATGACGAATTTAAAAATATTTATGAAACGGCACAGAATGCGAACAATATGCGAAACTATATAAAATATGCAAAATATGTTTAGTAGTAAAAATAAATTCCTGCTCAGGTTCTACAGTAAAACTCCATTTATCCGACAGGATCGGAGGACAAGACGTGTTGGATAACTGGATCAGTCGGATAATAGGAATCCACTAGTTCTCTCTTCCTTCGTTGTTTATCGTCCGTACGATCGGAGTTGATTTTCATGTAACTGGATTTTGCTAAGCTGAAATTTGTAAATGCGAAAACCTATATTCGTACAAGCCATACGTCTCGTGGCATGGAGTCGGGAGTAAAGGAGATTTAACGAACGAAAAAGTATTAGTATTTTAAGCTTCCTCTCAGAACTCATCTTATTCAACGTACATAAATACAAAAATTAAAAACGCGAGAGACGGCGACAATTATGCGTTCGATCAACGAAAAACGATTCCATGAACGTACACGTGGTCGAAGAGCGTAGAAGCTGGGATACGCCTTATGTCGTCTTACGTTATTTCAGACATTTCTAACAGTTGGAAGAAAGATGACTATACGGAATGATCGGTTTTTCACGTCTCGTGACATATAGCATAGTTATAGACACACTTTCAGCTGCAAAGGCAACGGTGATAGAAGTTCGACTTACAGAGGTCTGGCTATTCTAAATTCGAGTTACAGAGGTAAAATAATGGACATATGGCAAATAATTCGAGTTGAAGCAAATTTCATTTCGGCTCGTAGAGGTTTTCGCAGCGGAGCAGAAGGGAATGAGCAAAATTGCAGTCGTATAGAGGTTGGAGTTATCGAGGCTTCACTGTATTTGCATAAATATCCGCAATTTAAATCTAGTAACCAACGATATACATATGTGGCATATTCTACCTACACTATAGTTACCAAGCATCGTATTTTCTTTGCGCTTCATCGGTGACACATACGCGCAATTCCACGATGGCAGAGATATTAAACCGAGTAGAGGGAAAAAGAGAGCAAAGGGAAGCAACGTTGACTCGGTGACTCGTCGCCAACCGCTAATTGAGGGGAAATTACGAGCCGGCTTATTATGAAGAAACTATTCGGTGCGCATCGACGCGAGCAATTTCGCGCGTTCCGTCAAGAGGTGGAATTATTCAGGCCGCAGGATGTTCGTCGTGCTTATCGTTTCGGTCGTTCGCCAGAGATACACACCCGACCGTTGAATAACCTAGACGGGAAATTGATGATATCTTGAAACTGTGCGGGGTCCACTCCCATTCTTGATGTGCGGATAATCTCGTCCGCGGCTGTTGACCCTTATCTCCAATGAAAACTGCGCGTCGTCAAAACGTTGGATCTTATTCTTGATTGCGAGATTCAACACGATACCTGACGATCCACTTATTACCTATTCAGGTAAATAAGTACTCACTTACTACTGTATCTGCTTATTTTTACGTTGCATTATTAATGTCACGCCCCTTGCGCAACCGATGCAATGGCATTCGCATGATATTATGTACGAGTTGTAGGAAAGATCTTTAGGAACACGTTGATTCATATTATAGCGGACATTATTTTAATGTGATGCAAATAGTGGTGATATGACGTGGACATTTTTTCGTCGTTGGTTTTTTATTTTATTTTCTATTGTATTTTTTATCTATTGTAAGAATGAAATTAGAAGAAAGCGAGGGTTAAAAATAGGTGGTAGAAGGTTGTTGGGTGTAAACTAGAAGGAATTATACTTGAAAGTATGGAATCGTAAGAGTATATGTAATCTTCATAAATTTCGTGATGTTAAAAATTAGGAGGAGCAGTTGTTACGTCAAGAGAGATCTCTTTGTGCATTACGCTTTGATCTGTCCAGTGAAGACACTATACAGAACATCTTAAGATTCTATAGCAAGTCTATGCAGGATCAAGGAACTTCCATGTGGATGATTTTAGAATTTAAATCGAAAACAACCTATTCTTAGAGATGAGGACGTTTAAGACTAGACTAGACGACATCAATGTTGTGAAACTATTTACAACGACCTATTCCAGGGTTGTAAAACCTAAATTTGGACGACCACGGGGTTAGGTTGGGTGGTGAACCTAATCCTGGACGAGCCACGGATCGAAAGTTTAGACTAGTATAATCTAGGATTTCTAGTTATCGTAATAGCAAACGACTAGAGAAGTAACAGTTCAAACATCATTTTCTACCATTATTGTATAAGAATACAAAATTAGAAAACAATTATTCATTATTCTTCCTTCCTTTTGTAACAATAAAATAGTAAAATACTCTCGTAGAATATTACTCAATCTTTATCAGTGTATTTTTAATTACTTTTAAAATACTTATGATAATAGAATATCCCTAATTACGTCTGTATTTCCATCCTTCTCTTTGCTACGATAAATTAGAATTTTTAAGTACACAATATCTTCAAAGACACCCTAACGATAAAAATGCCACAATCCTACGAAAACTTTACCTCCAATAATTAGTTTCTGGAAATAGCAATAAATCAATCAATCTAATTAACCGTTCAAAGAAAGATATACGTACATAGTGAATTCACACTAATTCAATTAGCTTTAATCCAAAGAATCAAATAAAAATTCTTCCCGCACGATGACTCAAAAAACACCGACGTATATCAAAATAAAATATACTCACGAAATATAAGAATAAAATATGGCTATAGTTTCTTTTCAGAAAAACACGGACATCATTTGCGTCAGTCAGCAGTTTGAAATTTTACTGGCGCGAATTGCGCGAGCATTAGTACGCACGCATTAATTTCCAGACGATCGTGGTCTCGCGATTCGTCCCGTCCCGTGATTATTTGTACACGTCCAATCGTCCACGTGATCTGGATTTTTGAAATGGTCGTTTTGGCCAGCAGGTTGGTTGGCTGCCAAGTAGCCGCTGTTGGGACGGGTTCAACAGCCACCGCGCCGCCTGGACCCGTCTGATTTGGCCTCATTTACGACGAGGTACAAAAATTCCTGTAAATTGGCCGTAATTTAGCGTACAATGGGACGAGTTGTGCCAACGGTTCAACGCTTGGCCCTTCCATTCGCTGTTCGCGTTGCGTCGAGAAATTTTAGGCTCCGCGTTACAGTACACACGATCGCATTTTTCACGGGTTCCTTCCATTTCATCCAGATTACGATTCACATGCGAAATCATCAATTTAATTCTTCCTCGACCGGTACCGATAAAACTCCGTATTTTTGGCTGCCGATTTTTATCGTGGTATAAATTGTGCATTCTGAAGGAATCGATAATAACCGAATGGGGATCGAAGGAGAAAATATATTCGATATACAATGGCTACAGGAAGTATCCGTATACCATTGTACTTATTACGGCATTTATATCATAACTCAGACCCTAATGCTATTTTTCTTTTTCCTTTTTACGTAATTTTTATATTACGTACTAAAAAATTTCCTTCTATAAATAAATAAATAAATTTCATTCATTAGTTGCATAAATTTTTATGCTCTAATATTAATTTTGACCATGCCCTCTGGAATAAATATCATAAATAAATTAAAGTGGGGAAATCCCTTTGCAACGATCTATATGTATAACACTTACCTATGCTTACGTCGATTTCAATTTTGATCAAAAGGTTCAGAATTTGCACGCATAAATATTTGATTAAAATGAACTGTATCTTAATTTTTCCATTCAAGTGTCGATATTTGCAACTTCATGATTCCCGATGTTAGATGGGCATAATTCACACTATAACAGAAGGGTGATACTAGTAGATCAGGATTCTTTTAGACATCGTCTACAAATGTCTTTACGTACAACCAGTGCAATTATTATTATCAGTATTTTATATTCATATCCAATAAATCATATAGCGAACATTATCTTACATCCTCTATATGCAAAGCAAGCAGAAGGACGAGATAAAATTGTAATTTCCTGGAGAAAGATAAAGGGCGGGACAAGGAATAGCGGTACATAATTAATAGCGACACGATTTTACCGAGTTACGAATGAACGTTCGTGGATTCACGGATAATGGTAATCAGCGATGATCGAGTGGAAATTCACAGTTCGCGTGAGAAACGAAAAACAAACGGTCGTTGTTACGGTGGAAGCGTCGTGATTACTATTAATTAAGAAATTAGTAAGCAATGTAAGAAACAGGCCGGGAACACGAAAAGATATTCCCGACAGACAACTTAGGATTTAGTGCCGCCTGAGCAGCGTACACAAGGCAAATTAAGCGCGTGCATTTGTCCGTGTCTTTCTTCCATTTCCGCTGCATTGCGTCGCTTTTTTCATTAACCTAAATAATTTTCTAGTGCATATTTTGCAATCATTTGATATATGTACGTTAAATATAGGGTGAAATCTTTAATTATGTATAATGCATTATATAAATTCTAGTTAGGTGATATTTTGTACTGAATTTTCCTGTAGAAATATGTACTCGTGTGTTTGATTAATGCACGTTCATTAACCTAAATACTTTTCTAGACAAATCCTTCGCCATTTTTAAATATACGTGTAATTTTACTGCAGTCATGCATTCATTAATCTAAATGTCTTGAAACTTTTCGACATATGTGTGTTAAATATTAGACGAATATTTTAGTTGCGTAGTATAGTAATTATATTTTATAAATTAGATAAAAGTATCGTACCTTTTATCTTCACACGTAGAGTAGTGTTTACTAATGCTTCAAGCAGTGCAAATTTTCTTAGACTTTTTCTTATATATTTACTTTTAATTTCTAATTCTTATCTTTCCAGAAACCTTATGTAACAATTGCCATGAAACATATCAAAACTTCCTTTTCAAACTTCAACTTACAAAATAGCTACTACATCGAAATTATCTCATCGCACGAAACCAACTTTTCCCACAATTTGATGCGCATACAATAACGTGCAAAAGTTTCCAAGTAGATAGATTTTTCACTTTATATTTCAAAAGCAATGTTTTACAAAATTTCATCTAATATCATATAACTATATGTATAGCGATATTTATTTGCTGCATTTCTACTTGCCGCATTATTCTTCCCCGTATTATTTAAAGCTCTATTAGATATCTTTTTCCGAATACGAAGTAAAATGTGTATGTAGTCAGAAACTTTTGCGTCCGGCATCGCTGTAATGACTATCACCGTTCATCGCATACAGTACAGTTTCGTTTGTCCGAACTCGACGGCGAAGAAACAATTTATATAACTGGAGTTCCTGTAAAACGAGAATTCTCTTATTCTCTCCACCGCCTATTATTTTTCGCTCACATAACAGAAATTCACGTTCGCATAAGTAGATACAATCGGCGAAATTTCAGTTAATCGGGCATTGACTGAAATTTCGTTGCAGTAAGCGAAGCTGTACGGTAACGTCAAACAAGGGTAACACGAAGACTCCGATAAATCCACCGGGCGCATAGTTCACGAGAATCTCTCTGTGACCGTGCAAACGATTCCCGTCGTTCAACGGAACAGCGTGGCGATTTAATTGCAAAACGATCGCGAGGATGTCGCGGGGAGACGAGGCCATCGTATTTCGGTAGTGACAAATTGAAAACACGTGTAAACGGACAGTGTCTGCAAACAAGGGACACGTGTATGGCCGGTACTCGCGAAAAGGCCGGCGGTGACAGCCGCGAGAGTTTTGTTAATCGGCGTAGACCATATAACGCGCCGACGTCAAGATAATAAGCGGCCGCGGGGCTAAAGGACGAAGTCGAGGTTGAACAAGCCACTGAATGCAGGAACCAGCCACGGAGAGGAGACCAACGCTAATTGGACCCGAGCTAATTTCGCTTTTCGAAGTAACGAGGAACCGGTCGTTGGCCAAGTGACATTTTTAGTGCGTCTTCCAACCAGCTGACGTAATAACTCGCGAATACTACCTGACGATGTTCGATCGTTGATTTAAGTTCGGTGCCTCAGGATTGACGCGAATGATGGATGGGTAGGGAAATTTAGAAGATGAAGATGGATTTGAGAATGGTTTACGAATAATAGTAAGAAACAGGTTTCGATGAGATTGAGTTGATCGAATGTGGAGCTTGGTAGCTGATAGCGTAATATATGGCTTTGCATGGAAATGGTTGTTTCTTATTATTGCTTTTGGTAAAACTTTAACTGATAGAACGATTAATCCAGAATAATTGTTATAAGATTATTTTTACACCTATTTCACGATTTTTAGCAACGTTACTCACGCTTAATGTCATTCTCCTGTGTCTGGGTAATTAGACTAATAAACGAATGATAAATAGCAATATAGAAGTTTATATATTCTTGTTATATTTTGGATATAGTAATATCGAGTACATTGAAAATTAGCACATTTAGTTTATATCCCAAGTGGAAAATGACATTTTGAAGAACATCGTAAAAGAAAATTCAAGAAGATCTGTGTTAAAGATGGTATGAAATGAAAATGAAATTCTAAATTTACTGTTAACAGGATAAGCTATTATGGTCTACTTAAGCTCAGAATATGGAACATATAATTGTTTGATCTGAGCTAAGTGAAATTTGAAAGATAAAAGTGGATTTTGAATTGCTTTAAAAGGGATGATAGAAAATAGACTTTGCTAAAATCTAGTTAACGTGACATGGATCTTGTCGTGTTAATGTGACTCGATGCAGTGACGTTATTTTTTATTTTTAGAACAATTCTGGACTTTTTCAGTTGATAATCAGATTTTCTCATCGTTCAGCAAAGCAAACTATAATAGTTGCTTTAAATTTAGGATCAAGTCACGATGATTCTTAACTCTTAATTTGATCAATTTACTTAATTTGAAATTTTTTTTGAATTTTTTTGAAATTTGAATATTTTAATTTCCACAAAATCAAGTAGAAACTGTTATCTTAAAACTTTATTCTGCATTCAAACAATTTCCCTCATTTCATCGCCAACATATGTCTAAAGAAATTTAGTAAATCTGACGATTATAAGAGTCGAAGATCTAAAACGATTTTATACCCATAAAAATCACCGCTGGCAATCTTTGATATTCTGCAATCTGTTAACAAATTGCTAACTATATCGCCATACTTTAAACTCAATTTCATACATAAATCACTCGTTATAATCCAGACCTTCCTTTTATCAGTTCATAACGTGATCCGCAACAAAAATTTCTCTAATCAATTACAAGATTCAAGCGCATAATCCAATAAACGATTCGGCAAAAAGGACTGTCAGCTTTCTTTCCTTTTCTTCTTGCGTCGACCATTCTTTCTTAAAGGCAACGTAATCCTCTTTGGTACGCGAGTGTTAGAGATAGAAAAGTACGAAACTACTAATGATTACTGGTAACACCTGTAATACCGCATTCGTTACCTTCAGATAGCTTGGATAATTTTCGATATTAGCTTGGCATCGCGTGATTCGCGCTCATACAGAACACGTATGTATTCCTGCTGTCTACCTTTCATGCACTGCAATGAGCCAGCAAAGACGACCGATCGCCGATTCGTGCGGCCTTGAAGCTAGGAAATGCAACGCGGAAGTCTTCATGGTCCAGAGGACGGTGAGTCATTCGTTAGATCGTTCGTGATCTCTCGTGATCGATCGGAACGAAAATTGTTCACTCATTCCGTGGATATTAAGCCTGGGAATAATTGCATGACTGTAAACATCGTTCCAAAGGGGTGCATGAACTTTCGATTAGTTAGGCGAACCAGAACAGATGTACATGATTCGGAGGAAATTACGTTGGTATCCGCGGTATGAAGATTGACTTTGAGTGAAATGCATCTGCGAATTCAGAGGAAGTTTCTGAAGTTTCGAGGTGAAGAGGTTTGGTATAAACTCGCGATGCGTGTGGAATAACGTTGCTGTTCGAAGTTGCCGCATGATCGAGCGAGTAAATGGCGAAACTAGGAAGTAATATTTAATTAAAGGTAAATTCAAGGTAACTGAAAAGCGAGGTATGAAACCGTGCTAATGCGAGAACCAAGAGTTCTCTATAAATTAATTTCCTAGTTTTTAAATTATTTAACAGCCATAAATATTCGCCTCTAATTTCTTTGGCAAGATGACATAGGTAAATTATTCACAAATATCATTTTGACATTTGAAAACGTACAAATGATATAATATTTATCTACAATTCCGTGATTACATTCGGAGTAAAATTTTACCTTCTGAATTCGAAATGTGTACTTAGCCATTTAAAAATAACTACGCGGTGATTTAATCAAGATATCATGAAACTATAAAAATGATTCGAGTAAATATACCCTCCAATTAAAAGCCCCATAAATGCACATCCAGTTTCGTCACGGTTCAAGACTACAATCCGCGAACAGTGAAAATATCTTCCCCTCCGGTACGCGAACCACCCCCATAATCGACCAGCTTTTTTCACAAAGCATACCAACTCACTATGGCCAGCTATAAAGCCAGTGTCTCAATGTCCCGTCAGAATTCGCTTGAGCCAAGATAATACTGGCGCCAAGTCATCCCCTTTGTACATTCTCCTTTTTCGTGCAGCGTAGCTGGTCCGTGTTCTTTGCCATCTTTCGCCGTCGCAGGGACCATTCTCCATCTTTCTTCCTCCTTTTTGGCGCAATGTCACAGCAACGCATGCATTCGCCGCATATAATTGTCCGCGGTACGCATTGTCTCGTTCCATCGAGCACTGTCCTTCTTCTACGCCTCGTATTCGCCTCAGATTCTGCCACGGGCTGCGAACTCGTTGCGGAGAATGGCCGCTGAAGCTCATGGTATTTTCGGCCTCTCTATTTATACCGGCCAACTGTCAGTGCTCGGGCTCGTAGGTGCCACAGGGTTCGGGTCAGAGGACACACCCCAGGGAAAAAGAAAAAAATGAACAAAAGGACCACGGCGTGCCGGCGTCTTCGTTAGCCGCCGCTGTCGGCTCGTATAAACATTCGACCGGCGAACTTGATGAACTACTTGCACGAGCGGAATTAATTGACCGAACCCGCTCTGCCTCCTGGGCGCCACCGTGGAACGCGCCGCACTTTTGTTCCTTTGATTGCCTCACCGTTCGTTCAGGGGCGAACAGTTCCTCTTCTTTTCTGACCACTCGCAAAATCAACTTTTGGAAGAATTTTCTGGTATAGTTGATTTAGAAATACATACGAAGTGTTCTTCGCAGAGGTAAGTTGATACATTTTCTGCTATTAACGCATGATTTACGTCGGTACAGTAATGCAGTGCTTATCTAATAATAAGTAAGTTTATGGTTACAGTGAACGCGGTTCCTAACGAATAAAACGGCTGAAGCGCATATATTCATAAATACACTACGGATATTTATGCACTTATGGGAAATTCAAATGCGTAAACATGTACAGAACGCACATAATATATTATAAGTGTATAACATACATATCAAACAAAGTACGTGTTAAATACAAGCTAGATGTATAACTCACGAAAGGCTACATGAATTATTATTAAGGATAGAGTAAATCCTTGCATCGATATCCAAGTCTTCCTTCGAATACAAGAGACGAGGAACAATTTCTAGAATATTTGACGAGGATAAATTTTGAATGGCAAAGAGTGATCTTCGAAGATCAACATATTATAGAATAAGTTAATTAATTCGTTTTGGAATGGGCTACGTACCTGGCTAAACGAGAACGTATATATAGCTTCATTAAAAAAATACAAAGATTATCTTGAGATCTCCGAGACACTGACCCCTAGACAAAATCTTTCTTTGCCATAAAACGTCCCGTGTAAAATTTCACAACCACGGAGGCTAACTTTCCCACAACGAGTCGATCTCAAGCTGCTCCGCGTTCTTCGAACGCTAGAATCAGCGCTGAACGAGGAGTTGCCTCTTTTTTCCTAATGATATGTTAATAACTGCAACTTAAAATTTTTCGATTACAGTGAAAAGTATTGGCAACGGCTTTCCTTGGCGGAAAGGCCGACTATTGTTGGTAGGTAGACCTGCCAGCGGAACGCTTATTACTCGTTTCAGCAAATGCGTCTCTAGGAATAACCTTAATGGTATAGCGTGTGTACGCGCGTGAAGAATCTCGATACTTTATGGCAGTGATTATCGTTTAGCCGTCCCCGTCGCGGCCAAATCGCACTACCGGCTGCGAGTCGCCTCTTATTTTCGTCATTAAGCTGTGACTAATATGCCATATTACCGTGACAAAACTGGCCAACAGCCGACAGTGTTCTGTCGGTCCGTCGCCACCGACTCGGGTGACGCTGGAAAAACTCTCGTTACACGGCCAATGACGAATTCGGGGTGCGAACATCTTCATGGTACATTGCCTCACGCGAACATTCTCCGCTTCACCGAGCTAGAGAAGCTCTCTAACAGAGAGAGCCCTTGGCTCTCTCATCGTGGACATTTGTATGTCGCATGACTAGAATCAAGCGGATACTGACTCTCTGAGTCGATACGTTGACACGTTGTGTACGGAAGACAGATATCTCCATCTTGGTATAGTCAAACGTCGTTCCTTTACGAAATAGAATACTTAAAAGAGATACTCAATCCCTAAAAGTAATATGTTACACCTTTTCATACCTAAAAGAGATATTCACAGATATATCGTTTATTATATTTTGTCATATTCCACAGACAAAGTATACGTCCTCGCAAAATTTTTTATTATTTGAAACTTTTTAGAAATATGAATAGATTTTGAGGTACTTGTTAATATCTCTACTATATTGTAAGATCGTTTTTTTAAATCAGATTTCTAAATATATTTCGAATAGGGATACAAATTCGCAGACAAGAAACTTAAGAGCGAAATTACTTTTTCGCATAGGATCGTCGTGTAATGTTTGACGGAGACACGTTAGCCGTTTATAGACTAAACTGGATAATTTCAATTTTTATTATTTTTGGAATTGTAATAGCAAAGTACTTGATGGACGTTCGTTCTATTTGTATAATTTCGTCAAGTTTCTTTACTCTTTCTTTCGTTGACTGATTCGAGCAATAAGCAGTTCATATATGATAAATAAATGACGGGATTAATTTTCAAATACGTACACGCACGAAACAATACACGCTTGAAAATGCTCAAGTATACTTGAAAGATGTAACTCTGATACAAAATATGCTTGAACGTTTCATATTTCTTTTTTGCAGGAAATTACTATCTTCGCTATCCTCAATCTACAAAAAAATATATCTTTTCCCGAGTGAAATAAAAATCTAAGGAAAGTGCGAGATAACAAAACCAAGCACCGATAATAATCATTTATAAGTTGGTGAACGGGTTGGCCGCCATTTTTCTTTCCGCAAGGAGAACATACAGGTTTAACGAGGCGCCGAACGCGATGAAGAGGACTAATATAAACGATCCGAGAAAATAGAGGCCGATCAAGCCAACGACTCGTGATTGAATCTAGTGAGCTGTACGCAAGAACAGCGTCATTTTCCAACCAAGTGAAATAACAAAATGAGCAGAAGGAGGAAGAGGAGGACGAGGACGCAGCGAGCGAGGCGATGACTGCACGTGCTTGCGCTTCGGTAGCAAATGAGTTCTCGTCATCGTTGATTTGATGAAGTCGAAGGAACGATGGGACGAGGTAACGAGAAAACGAAAACGTTTCCAAGCCGAGACGGGGCGGTGTAACAACTTCACCTTCTGGAAGTTTTGCTCGGAATAACGGGCACGGATTTCCTTCATGGGAACGGGCATCTCCATCATACGCAAGAATGTAAACACGGCAGGAAATCCAGGCAAACGAAGACTAACTAATCATCCAGACTTCCGCCATTTTGCTTCATTTTTCTTTCCGTTCGCCAGTGAATCCGCTGGTTCCGTTGAAAGCTATGATTTGATGGTAATTGAATTAATTGCCAAGGGCTTCCCGGAGCATATCTTTAAATTAATCATCCAACTCGTTGATTCTCTTGATGCTCGCATTTGGCTCACGGGTCTGCCCGTTGGGACGCATGGGGAATCAACCAACCTTCGACGTAATTTACTTCGGGAGATTCTTCGTGCTTCGGCGGCTGACAGAGTTTCTTCACGAGTCTTGCTTGTCGATGCGAGCCAAATTAGCGGTAATACGACATGTTGTTCCGTTCTTTTTTTTTGCCTGTTTTCCTGTTTTCTTGATCTTAGTTGGTGCACGGACCGCATTATCTTTATTATATTATTTGAATCAACCGGAGAACCAATAATCCATATAATAGGAGTTCACTGATTTTCCCTGTTAGTTATGATCCTTCGTTCGTACAACAGGAGTTCAACTTCGGATAAGTGGATTTAATTGGCAGAGCATCGCTTAATCGAACTTTAACTAAAATTTCATCCCAACAAATGTAGTTTTGCTATATATGCGTAAAAATGTGGTTGAAAATGTAATTGGTGTATCACCGAAGATGTAACTCGTAAAAGTACGAGAACATATTATAAAATGGATAAGAAGATGGTTAAAAATACTATTTAAAAAAAAAATATAGAAAATTCATTAGAAAATTATCAAGAAATTATCAAAAAGCTACTAAAAGTAGATCATTAAGAAATTAAGGGAAAATATTAAGAAATTATCGAAGATGGTGTTAGAAGACACACGATAGATTTAGAAAGTATGAAGAATTACTAGAAAAAAGTCACTAGCGACGTAACGAAACATCACATTTTGATAAGAATAATCCTATAGTTGATTTTGGATGGATAGCAGAATCATAATCTTCAATTACGGTAGATGATATTGAATTACATCATTTCTGGATCGCCAATATCAAATCTCACTAGTCAACAATCGTCGAAATAGAACTTCACAATTCCCTAGAGCGACCGATATCGAATTTCTCGTTTCGAAGATCACCAATATACTATGTTCCGTCACTACAAAATCATTGACATCGAATTTCATAACCCTATAGTCATTGGGTTTTGAATTTCATGATCCTGGGTCGTTAATATCGAATTCTACAGTTCAATGAGCCGTTTCATACGCACACACATATATCTAAACCTTACGAAGAATTATTCAATTATCTTACATTATCTCAGAATTATTCGGATTAAATTCAAAGTCTTCCTTTCGATGTTATTAAAATTAAAGATGTTAATCATTAGTTGATCCTATAATTTGAGTTTCGTTGAAACTATTGCAAATAAATATTCTTTAAAGTTTGTCTCTTATCCTCGTTAATGTTCATTCGACTTTAAATAATTTCAATCACTTTGTTAATACGAACCTGTTTCGATTGATTTGGAACATGCTGTGGAGTTCCGAATAACGTTAACGTATTTTCAACTGTTGTCCTAACTTGAAAAGCACAACAATTGTTAAATTATCTAATTCTACTTCCAATTTTATACTTGCTATTATTGGCCTCCAATATATAATCGCGTGTATTTTTTGTAATCTTTGTGTTCATATTTTATAATAATAATAGCTTCGTTATGTTCGGAATTATAATTAAAAGACAATTAATATCCGCTGGAACAATATACAATTGAATTCAAACAACTTGAATTCAAGCAACTTGATTAATTTGAACGAAATATTTCAAAATACAATTCAAAATAAGATATCTCCAAACGAATATTTCAATACATGGCAGAATATTACGTAAACGTTTTTTTTGGTGTAATTGAACATAGAAATGCCAGCTGGAGAAAATGAAAACATTCTACAATTTGTAACCTTTAATTGACTAATTTCAACTATTTTCTTTCATTCGTATTTTCCTCCCAGAAAGAAGCGTTGCTAAAATTAATAGAACAACGAGATCAAAGTAATTCTTCATATCTGTCGGTTATTCACCTCGTGGCTTTCGCGTTCTTCTTTCTCTCAACCAAATTGCACTCCCCTCATACCAATCAGTCCGCGAGTCCCTGAGATGCTAATCACTCGACAGAGATCGGAGTTCGTAAAAGCGTTTCGCAGGCGTGCCAGCGACGTTCCCGCAAGTATGTCAGTTTCGTTCAAGAACATAGAATCGTGTTTAAAAGGGAAACAAAGGATTGCCTGCTTTGATGTCGAAATGTATCTTCGATTCTGTAATTTCCTGGTTAAAAATAGTTTCAGACGATCCATTCTCATGGGAAGCAATTATATTCGCATTTATCACATTTCATGCGTGTTTCTCTAATTAACATGTTCCGTGTATAGTAGATATGGTAATAACAAGTGCCTTCAATGTGCCATAATAAATGAAATAAGACGAATAGAATCTTTTTAAGTTACAAAACATGATTTAAATGATATTAGGTTATATCGAGGAAAGCTTTTTCAATTAAATATATAAAAAAAGCACTTTACGTATTCATAATAATAGTAGAATTTTTTTCATAAGTAAGTAATATAAAAAGAATCCAGATTATATTGGAAGAACAATTTTATAGAAATATTGTTTATGGAATATATTTTATAAATATTTCCTTAATATCATATGAAAATCTCTACATTATATCTACATACAGAATCCCTGTATCACTGTAGCTCTATTCCCTTATCATAGAAATAATTAAAATTAAAATGCAAATAATTTAAAGCAATGATTTTACTAATGTAACGCCCAGTTATAGATAACTGAAATAAAAATAAGCAAAGAATGTACTACAGTATTCTACAAAATATTTCTCCGTTAACAGAGCTACCCAGTGTTCCTACATGTATCAAGCAAAGTTATCTTTATCTCCTTTCCTTCAGAAATACGGCTGCATACCAATACATCAAAATTACCCTATATTTATTCCCTTCAACGTCATCCGCGACGTGCCACAGCGCTTTTCCTAGAGACGTTGCGAACAACACTGTCGAAAATCTCTGGCATGTTGCCTAGACGTCGACACACCAGCTTACGAAGAATTATCTAACTCGATTTACGCTGATTTACGTTGCGTAATTTTTGTAATGCGAACAGAGACATATCTAACTACAAGACATAAAGTGTTGGTAAAATTCATCTGCAATTTTATACGACACCATGAAAGATTGCTTATTGTATCATTGTCTATGTTATAAAATTACGATAAGTGGGAACAAAGCTATGTACACAATTTTATTTGCCTCAATACTTGCTTAATATATTAGAAAATCTTATTATTTTTTTCCCTCAGTTTTGTGATATACTTTTAAACTGTCACCTCTAACGTTTAACATATCTTTTTTAGAAATGGTCCAATGCTGAAACTTAAAAATTAGGAAGTATCTCTTGTTGATGGGAAATCGATTAATTAACAGAGAATTTATTAACAGATTTGTTCACAAATGTATCTGTTATACGATAGAGATCTGTATATAAAAATATTCTGATTTCTATATCACAATTATTAAAAGAAAAGGAAAATGTCTTCTAGAGAACGATGAAAGCAAGAGTATTCATTTTTCTCATACTCGCAACATTCAGCCGCTGACGTAAAATTACATGTTCTTGTAAGTTGTAGCGAGTTATCGTTACGATAGAAAAGAAAAGTTACGACATATTTACCACATATATTAAGATTGCAGGAAGATGTATAGCAGCAGTTTAACCTATGAAGGATTATAAAAATCTCATTCCAGGATTCGTAGTTTAATGGATCTTTTTTCTTTACTTCAAATACAAGGTACAATTACCAAGAAATTACAAGTTGTGAATGTGTTAATCGTAGCATACGGTGCTTCCATTCGTCAAAAGAATATCCTCTTCCCAACATATCGTACTATTTCAAATTTACGCTAAAATATTTGTTGAAACGTCATTCTGTTCATTGAAATAAGAGCAAGAAGAAATAAGGGCATGAAAATTGTGCAAAGTAGAAAATGTTCAAATAATATATCAAAAAATGCGATTTCGTATTCCAAAGGTTCAATTTTCTGCTAAAATATCTATTAAAGCACTAAATTTTTTTTCATTTATCGAAAAGAGTATGAGTTTGCAACATAAAAATATAAAGATGATCGTAGTGTTAACTAAAGTTAATCTTTATATGCAGAACACCTAAATAATACTAGTCGAACAATATCGTCGACCAGTCCAGGAAATACGACTTTATATTCCAATTAGCGAGAGTGTTCCCTTTTCCCTCTTTCTATCTCTTTCTCCGTGCACGAGGCGAAAGTCAACGATTTCTGGCGTTTCATTTGTCCAGGCTGACAGTGGAAAATCGTTGATTCTCTTGGATCTATGAAGAGATCTATAACGTCGGACGTGTCCCGCTCTCGGTTGACATTCTAATGCAGCACAGATAAATTGGATTGACATCTCGGATAGGCGGGATTGGCCTGGCTCCAGCGTCGAATACCTTGATTAATATACCGGTAATTAGTTAGCGGTGCAACCGCGAGTTACAGATATTATTATGCTAATTACGCCGGCGACGTTGAGTAATAGACTGCACGTGAAGCAACGAACGAGAGGCGAGCGGCCCACGTTTCTGCCATTTGCACGGCCGACGTTCGGTTCAGCGTTCCGAAACGGACCGAGGAAAAAACGACGACCTTGAAGGAAAAAAGAATCGAGGATCGCAGCGCGAAAGCGAAAGGGTGAACGTTCTTCCCTCAGTTCGTTCCCGATATTCTCGGTGATACCGTTGCTCTCGTTCAGACGTTCTATTGACGTGCCAATGGAATTGACTATTTTCTTTTCGATATTTTGTTTTGTTGTAAATAAAAATATTAAATATCGAAGGAATGTAGATAATCGATAGTGAATTCAAAAATCGATTCGGTGGATAACGAGAATTAGCCATTTTCGATTGATATTATTGGATCATAAGTTTGGATTAGATTTGTGTTAAATTACGTAATTTTAGAGAGTTTCGGAGAGAGTTTTAATTTGTGTATTGCATATTTTATATGTGGTAAATACTATTTTGATGGACATATATTATGATAGCATTACGTATATTGATACACATGTATCAATATATTATCATTGTAGTACAAAATAAAAAAAATTGTGGATTATAAAATTTAGTACGGTATTCTAAAGTTTACTCTGAAATTCAGTAAATTAATCCCCGAACTATTGCGAGTGATATACGATTCAGTGATAACAACTGAAAATTAAGAAATGATTGATTTCGAATATTTCTATTTATAAAGCAAGAGGAAATTATATCTTCGTTGGCTAAATCTTTTTCGCATATGTTATAAGCTACTGTCGAAAGTCCTTCTAAAAAAATCCTGAAAAATCCTTGATAACTTCTCCCTGTGTTTTCTACCCATAAATAAGGATGGGGGTGGACTGCTTACAAGATATCCAAAATCCTATCCAAAAATATTCTCCTGCGAGCGATGACTTTTTACGTCGAGAAAAGGAATATCTTGCAGCATCCGTAAGATTCTCCCACCCCAATGAATCAAATGTGCAAGCAATAATACCATCGAAACTGTTCCCAGAATTGTCCCCTAAATACGTTCAAGCTCCTCGAACTTGAGTTGAACCGGTGCAATGGAATCGCGTGTTCGCGAGGACAGTAAGTATTCGGATCAACGAAAGAGAACAGGCTATCGCGAGAGGGGAGACAAAAATGACGGTGGCGTTCGAGGGGACCGCGAGACTCGAACTTCTTTCTCGAGTTCCCGCCGCTATTTACGATTAGGGCAACGAGGAGGTCGGCACTGGGAGGAACAACGAACGAAAACGGCCAAGCTGGAAGGTAAAAAAGGGAAGGTATAGAAGGTGACGAGGCGCGGGTTCGGATATCGAGGAGAGACAGAGCGGAGAAGCGCGAACATCGAACCTTAGACTTTGTGAAAAGAGACGAAAGCCGGAGGCACAGAAAGGGAGAGAAGGAAGAAACTCGATAGGGTGAGAGAAGAGGTGTCGTTAAGAGGCAGAGACCGATGAAAGAGGAGGAGTAGGAAGAGAAGAAGGTAGAGAAGGATGAAGAAGGAGGAGCAAGGAGAACATCGGAGAAGAAGAAAAGAACAAAAAGGTGAAGATGGACGCAAGATGAATCGACGATCGATCGAGAAGCAATCGATGAACGGGGTTGCCTCGCTTCACGAAAATCCTCGATCCTGACCGCGAGATCGAATTCCATCGGGGACAGCTTCGGTGAGATCCAGCGGCCGATCATCGACCACAGGCCCCGGTTGTTTCTTGTCAGTTGCGCTGCCTCTGATCGGATTTCGAGCTTCTTAGAAACTTCGCACGAGTATTTTCGCCCTCGCCATCGTCCCTTATACCGAACATCCAAAGGGGCGATGCAAACTTAACATTCTCCCTTGTATACCTTCGCTAATGCAACAATAATTACGCGGTTTTCATCGTGTAATTAATGGGCTTCCGCGTTGAATGCCGGATTCTTCCCATTGTTAAGTCCATCGTGTCGGTAAGTTGAATCGACCCACGGCTGCCCGGTCGCTTTCATTAATTCGCTTTTGTCGACGACGCGCCGACTGGACGCGCTCCGTGAAATAGACGCTTTACTGACTCATTTAGTAGGCGAAAAGGAAAGAATTCGCGTCGTGGAATGTTAGTTTTGCGATTGTAAGATGTGTTACACTGGTGTTGAAGTTTGGCGTTGCAGCACCATACGTGGTGTAAGTTTGTTTAGATATGTGGACCATGAGCCGTTTTGATCTTTCTCTTTTCTTTTTCAAATTCTTTGGTTAATGTATCTTGTACGTTACGCAGATTTCTGACGACTTGATGTTCGAGCTGACTCGTTTCTGGGTGAAGAGGAAGAAAGAGTTTACGTTATGGAATGTTAGATTTGCGATTGTAGGATGTGCGTAATGGAAATGGAAATTGGAGATCTATACGTGATGCAGATTTCGTTTGCTCAGATACTGAGGTGGATCCCGAGGTATTTGGTTTTTGATATTAATGAGCGTCTTAGTTACAAAATTCCTTGGATTCCGTATCTTGTGTATTATGCAGATTTTTCACGGAAGTCTTGCTGGATGATTCATCGTAAAACGTTTTAGAACTGTCATTTCTGTGAATTTTCTTATGCGATGCTTCTTAAACTTCGTTTTAAAAGTCTTGATAAATTTTGTTAGAGAATTTAATTTGTTTGTTACAAGGTTCTCATTATTTTTATTATAAAACTACTTCTTATGTTACTTTGTTTACAATTATGCAATTTTTTAGTATGAATTGGAATGTTAAATGTAAATAGTTCATGCGTACAAGAACACTAGAGATCAAAACAGAAAGGGTATTATTTTTTCTATATTTTTATCTCAAAAGCAGAAGAAGTTTCTATAACCATAAATAATTCTATAGGACTGTTTTATAGTTTTTCAATAGTTCAGTCATCGCTTCGAGGATTAAACGACCTTTATACCGTTCGCTATAAATACAGAACAGGAATTCTATTTTTGATAGAGCAGTGTTTAATTAATACCTTGCAAGAATTAATATCGTGCCCTTATACCACTTTTGCCACGCTCTATCGTTCGATGAGTCTATGTAGTTATCTCCGCTATAAATCATCTTCCTGTAAATGTCGTGCGATGCATAATTCATATACTCGTAACTTCTAGAAAATTATGGTCACCAGTATCCGATATTATCCGATGATTTCAAGCGTATCATGACGATTGTTTCCATCGATTGTAACTAAATTTTCCGAGAAGTCCATCCTTTAAATTTCTACGATTTCTCGCATTGATTTTACCTTAAGAAATCATAACAAGTATTATTACTTTAGCATGACAACATATCTCGATGAATATAGAACGAACATATATTATCAATACTAACACAGCGTATTGCCTCATCTGCAAAGTGCAGCACGGTGGAGTATGTTACGCAAAATATGTCGTTTAATTTACTACTCTCACACTACTGTCATTTCTTATTAAATACTTTTTATCCTCTTTATTATCCGTTTGTCGCTATCAACTTACATAAATCTTAATATCATGAGTTCTTCTTCAATGAAACACCATTAGAATTAAAATTAAATGCGAAATATTAATAGATGCCCTAATACCTATGGTTAGCTGTGTATTTTCTATCCAAGAGAAGAGAAGTACGAGAAGTACAGGTTCGCGATCTGCGCTAGCGCTGTTTCGCCAAGATGTCACGTCTTTGCTGGTAATTCATTCGGATGCTTTTCTCGCGTCCCCCGCTTTCTTGTTCCGCTCGGTGTTCCGTCCCGAAGTTGTTCGTCGGCGGCGAGGACACGGCGGACAGGCACACGTGCAAGTTTTGCGCGATCCCACGGATGAACAAGAAAAGCACCGGCGTTATCTTCGAGGTGATCGAGGCGGACGTGCCGACACGTACGGACGACGACATTTTTCGTGGTCGCGCGTTCGCCTGGTCTACGATTGGTCGCGCGATTCGGTGTCATCGTTCGCTCCGAATCCTCTTCGCGTAATCGAGTTATCAGAAGTAAAAGCAATTATTCTATTTATTTAGTAAAATGTGAAACGAATGTGTGAGTTCTATGTGAGTTTCAAAACTTATTGTTTATGTTTGCACTTTATTTATGATGTTGATGAATTTTATTGTTTATTCTATTTTTATCGTTTATTTTATTGTAATCGTCAACCAGAGTTACATTTAGATTTTTTATAATAACAACTGTAGTTATAAATAGACGAATGTGTGCTCTCTAGGAGTCAATATAGCGGATCGTTATAGCGAGTCATACAGTCGAATAGCGAGCGTAGAGGTGAACGGTAGCATTGGACGAGGGACGATTACGACCGACATACACTATCTCTGTACTTGTATGTAAAGTAATTTTAATATACACTGACTATTACAATTTTATCATTCGTCTGTTTAATAGACCAGCACGTTTAATATCCACCTCATATATATTATTGTCTTTACAAAGAATAAATCTGAAACGTTCTTTGAATTGTGAAATAAATTAATGCATAAATAAGAACGAAATTTCTGATGGATCATAAACGTATTAAGAAAGCATTGCTTTACAAAAATGGAAAATAGAAAGCAACTTAAATAAGGTAATTTAGTCAAGAAAGTACTTTAAGACTCTGACAACCCCAAAATTGCCCCGAATCGACTAAAATCGGCCATGAAACAGCCATTAAGAAGAATCTCGTCAAATTTGTACGGATTACCTCAAAATAATGCGAGGACAATTTTCGGAGAAACAACCTTCGATCGATGTATTTTTTACCAAAATTGCTTTGGTATTCCTATGATCGGCACCCGATCGATGAATTACGCTTAACGAAAGGCAATTTCAGAACGCTTAACAGGATGCAACGGCGTTAGTTTTTTTTTTAAACATCACTGGTACGCGAAACCGATGCCAATACGCCACCGGTAATTGACTTTTAATCGGTTCTAATAACTAGCCATCAAAATAAGTTCGCCGAAATGAAGCGGTAGAATGAACTGACGTTTATTTGCGATCGACATCTTCGTCACATCACCGACACCATCGACGTTATTACGATCACCATTGCCATCATCATCGTCATAATCATCATTATCATCGTGATCGTCATTCCTATGATATATATAAATATCGATTAAATATAGTGAAATTTTTAGACCTAAAAGTTTCCGAGAATTGTGTAACGAATAATCTTCCATTCTTTATAACCAAACAAAATCAAAAGAAAAATTAGATTTGAAAAAGATATACTATTGTTCAACGATCCACGAAGGAATCAATCATACGAAGATTAACGTCGACAAAGTAGATAATCCAAGGAAAGAAATCCTATCTACCCTTGCCATCACTATCTCGCTCCTTTGATGTACCAAAAATGATTGACACCTTTTATACGAACAACGAACCCAACATCTAAATGAATTTTAGTTTCCCTTTCGCAATCGAACGATCTCATAGACATCAATAGCGCCGCCAAGGTATCTATTCCAACGAAATCGAAACATAGATCGCTTCTCATCTCGCATCGCTAGATTAACAAGTTCATTAACAGAAAAAAAAAAGAAAAGAAAAGAAAGAAAGACAGTAAGAAGAAATTTTTAATTAGAATCGAAACACGAAAAGTATGTCCCTTTTGGTTGTAATAATTTAACAGAAGCTACCGACATCCAACCAAAATCCCTTCCGTGTTTGCATCACCAATATTAATAACTTCATTAACAGGGGCAAGAAAAATAAAGGGAAACAACTTCAAACGAGAACAGAAACACGTATGTACATATATATAGAATATGTTCCGTTGGCTTTTAATAATCTAACGGAAGCCACCGACATCTCTTAAAGCGGAGAATCGATAAAATCGACAAGCTCTTCAAACACGAAGGCAGTTTCATCCTCGCGGGTTGGCGATCGTTTTCATGCGGATTGTAAATCGATTGAACCGTAACACTTCGTCAAATCGACAAGGAACAACGAACAGAGACGAGCAGGTAAGTAGTAATACTCGAAGAGTAGCCAGCTCTTCGCGATCGTGTTCCGGGAGCGGAGAAACCGAGGATGCTGGCTTCTCTGAACAATCAGAAACCTGTTTCCAGAGTGGTACCTCCGGCTGGATCCTCTTTCTCTCCTCTATACCCTTTCGTTTCGTTACGTTCGTTCGTTCTTTTCAACCATCTCCCTTCCTCTCTCTTCCTCCGTTACTCTTCTGGGGAGGAGGTTAGATGAGGATCGCCGGGCGTTCATCAATCATCCATTGAAACGTAACCCATGGCGTTCCATAATTAACGACCCCGCCACGAACCACGAAGAGGTCCCACGCCCATACGAAACACACTATGTTCTGTCTGCCAGGCTACATTCTCTGGATAACGGCGCTGGGAAAAAGGTCACCGAATTTTCTTCCAACCGACTGGTAGCGTGAGACGTAGCAGAGGAATTTTCAGTGATAGCCACGAGAATCGAAGATTATGCTACTCGCTGTGGTTCAGTGTTGCTTAGGACGTGTTATCGGGTGTTTGGTTGGAAATTTGGAATCGAGCGGTGAGTGAGAATTTTGTGGTTCTGGTGATCGAACGTAACTTCAGATTTTTCATCTAAATCCTTCGTCCATGTTAATAATAAATTCGTCGTTTAGTATCGTTTAGAAGGAATCAACGTTATGATTTACATAAAATTAAATGCCGATTCACTATCTTTCGTTTGATTTATCCTTCGTATTAGATAGCGTTGCAAGTTTTCTAGTATTTTCTTTATACGTAACAGTGTAATGGAATCACGTTCGACAATTTGAATCATGTCTGTGTGTGAGTCAAAATTCGCTGATTCTGTCACCAAAGTCGTATACAAAGAAGGCGATACTAATAGACGTATCATTCTTTTATTTCAAGTTTCCTGTTAGTGGCACTTGTTTCCAAAACCAGAAGATAGACAATAAACAATGTTATGAAATTTACTATAAGAAGAATTTTGTTAATGTACGATTTATATTTTGAAACAGAAATAAAATTTATTTAGCAAGTTTTGATAACCGTTGTACGTGATAAGCCTCATTATGATAGTAATAAAACTGTACGATAAAACTATAAAACTATGTATATCAACGTTTAAATATATATTCTTAATATAAAACAGCGGTTAAATAGTGTTTAATGCAAAATTGTGTTGAAAGATAAAACTTGCAACTTGAACGTTATACTAAGCATTATTAAGCTGTCTTATCACACCTTATTTAGCGGAAAAGAAACACTCTGTCCGTATTCTATCAACATAAAATGATGTCTGAAACGTAAAAGGAATTTTCAATTATTAAATATAAAAAATTAAATATAAACTCAAATAAAAATCTAAATTAACCGATCACACTGCAGCTAAAAAGTGTCGTGACAAGAACCGATAGTAAAAAACCAAACTTCTCCGCCTGTTAACTAAAACTTCGTGTTTTCGAATATACGTTTCGCAGGACAGTGGCACGAAAAATCGGACTTTCAATTTATCCGATGAAAAATCGAAGAATGGTCGAAGTACAGTGTAATCGAAGTGAATCAGGCAAGAAGAACTAGAATGGCCGGTGGTTAAAAACAGCTAAATGGATTCGAGACGCAGTTTCCTCTTTCGAAGGAAATTGCTGTCACGCAAACAGAAACGTTACAAGAAATCTTTCCCTCTTAATCAGCCGTACGAGCTGTTTACAAGGCACCTTAAGCCGCTCCCATCGTGATTCCGTCGAAAATAAAGCACATCGATAATCCGTGCGATTGCGCGCTCGCGCACGCGGTTATTTAAAGCGGAACACGTAGACAGGAAAACGGAGGTTGTGGAACGGGGGCATGTTGCATTTGCGTCGAAACTAGATTTACAACGATCAAGAAACCAGTTGGAACCCCTTTTGCCAGCTGCAATCACGGTCACGTGATCAATTTAATTATCACCGGGTTCCGATGCATAGCTTTCGGCTGATTGCAGCCGTGAACGACTCGATATCGACTTCCGGTTGCTGGGTGATCGGCGCGAGCCGATGAAACGAAAGCGGTCAAACGGCAGTTTGCAACTCTGTCTTGGTAATTGCGCCGATTGATAATCAGTACAATCCGCACGTTTATGCATATTTATTTTTTTATAAACGCGATTGAATAACGCTTAGTAAATATTATAATGAGCTCTATACTTATTTTAATTAATTTTAATTAAATATTAAGTATTAATATCGAATATTCTTTATATTGAATATTAATAAATAATCTCAAATATTATATTCATAGTATATGTAATAGTATTAATGTCGGCATATTACAGTCGTCATAAACGCACAGTACAGTGATCAGATTGTACGTTTGGTTTAATCGTGACTGTGCTGAAATCTACTTATCATTATCCGCGGAAACTTTTAAGTAGTATATACATTTATGGCCAGACAAAAGAGTTAACGTTGATTGCATACAGATGTTATGTGACAGAACGATCACATATGGACCTAAATGCATGTAACCGTTGTTTGAGAATGCCTCTTCAATGTATTGAAAATTTCAAATAATATTGCAATATTCGAGTACAAATAATTTAATAGTACAAATTATAAGCACATTATATAAATCTGCCTCAAATAGGTTGTAGATTAGATCAAGATATACGTACATAGTAATTGAAAACGATGTGATGTTTCTCTGTTAGCCTTCCAAATATTTTCCCCAAATTTTTGCGATATGACTTGTCTTTGATTTATTATTGCGTTTCGCATGACAGCGACAAGTGATCTAACGCATACGTATTGTACTTCATTCGAGAAACGATAGTCTTCAATCGTTGAAAACAACGTTTACTATAGGTAGAAATTGTACGGTAAATTAATTGGTTTAACGAAATGGTAACAAGAAAGCCAGAAAACAAGGCGGAGTTTAGATATTAGAGGGCTGCAAACGATCTAAAGTTGGCTGAGAAACTAGCGTGCGAATGGGGGGACAACGTGAAGCGATAAAAGCCGGATAAATCGTGTTGTTGAATCGCGATGACGGTGAAATAACGAGGGCAATATCGTGCGCGATAAACGAACCGAAAGACGCAACCACGACGAAATTAAAGAGGCTCTTCCGTTTCGGTGCCCGATTCCGGTGGAATCTCTTAATTAAGCACGATTCGATCGGGACCGAGTAATTAGATCGGCCGATTCGACGTATAAAAAGAATTTTAATGGAATCCACCGGCCGTGTCTTTCGGCACTGGTACAATTAACGCGTGTGACTTGTTGCCTCAGTGATTAATCTTCCTCGGCTGGATGAATTAACAAGCCTCATCAGTGAGAGACGTGTTCGTTAAGTATTGGTACCATTGACGGGGGAATTATTAAGAGAGCTGAAATGACTGGTCTGTAATCATTCACATGAATTATCAAATGCAATCTTTTAATCACTTTGTATGTTTTCAATGTGCATACGTTGCTATTTTTTAAAATTCGCAATGTAAAAGTATATTATTGTAGAGAAGAATATATTTTACAGTTACGTAAGAACAATTATATAACGATATTAGTAATTAATTTATTTGCGTATTTGGTCGAGTTGAAATAATTAATTTGCGATGATTTTTCTCTCCTTCGACAAAATTAGAATCACATCATGTCACAGTAATTTAAATTTATGTTACTATAGACAGAGATATATTTTGTTGTAGTATGAAACCAATTATATCACGTGATTAGTTATTAATTTATTCGCATATTTGATTGATTATTAAAAGAAATTGAATTTGATCAATCAATTAGAATGGGTGCGATGATTGAGCAAATTGGTTTTTTAATATAATTGCGAAGGCACTATGATCAACAAGTAGAAACAGAATGATTTGAGAGCTCGAAGAGTGAGAATAGCTAGCTAAAATTGTGCGAAGATTAATATTTTAATAACGGTTTGCCATTTTCAGTGCTGTTTATGGCAAACTTCGACGCCATTTTTCTAGCCGATATCAAATTTTCCAAATGGTTGGCACTCATTTCAGTTATTAGGAGATACAGTACTATAACATATAAGTAACGGATACCTTTTTAAAATTAATTTATTAACTAATATACAAAAGGGCACTCAGATAATACGAAATTCTAATCAGTGAAAATTGTTACAGACAATTATGCTAAGGCGTGAGCATTAGCAATTATTTAATATTCTACCAAATAAGAATGCAGTAACAAAGGGTATAATTATCGATGCAAATGAAATTATTGCAAGTAGAAATGAAAGAAAATTAACTACGGAAGTCTGTGAGCAGACTTAGGATAATAGATCTACTTTAAGTAAACCTGTTGATGAAAATGGGATTATAGAGATTAGAAGGAGTGCACATAGAACAATTACATGTAGGATATATAATTTGTTTCTTTTATGGAACATTCGCGGATAAGAAACCGAATCGAAAATGACATTATAAAAAAACGAATAATCTAAGAAGAAGTTATCGCAAATAAAGTGATTAGAAATCGCATAACAATTAATCGATGATCTGAAGTACAATAATTAGGGATAAGAATGAATTGGGATCGTCGTGACATGACTATTAACGTGTACCAGTAGAATTGCTGTAAACGGAATGGCCGTAAGTAGAATGGCCGGATATAGAACGACCTGAAACGTAAATGGAACGACTCTATAAACGATTTAACTATAAACTAATCAACTGTAATTGAACTATTTTAAATGAATTGATCATAAGTGAAATAACCACAGTTAGCAATCGTAAAATAGTTTATTATCCATGAATTTCTGTAAGTTGTGTGACAAGTTCTATGTATTAGTCGAACAACTGTACATATTTGTATATAAGCATTGTAACATTTCTAAATAAATCTATTATAATTCCAATAATTAAGAATATAGTTGCAGTCAGAATTATGTACAAATATCGTAATCCTTAATCCAGTGGCTACAAATGTGATTATATCACGTGAAAGAATTCTAAACGCAATTATCACAAAAGATTTGAAACTTTAAACGAAACTTTTGTGAACGACTTCGAATGACTGTGACTGATCAATCAAGTACGAGGAAACAACAGCCAGAGGATAGTCATCATCGTGAAGCAAAATTATTGCAAAGAAAAGTACAGCTAGGAGAGAAATCTCAAATGGAATCTCAGCGAATGGAACTGTAAACGAACGATACTGTAGGAACGGAACCATCGCAAATGGAAATTTCGTTTGAAACGAAGGAAATCTCGAATGAAATATGACGTACTAAGAATAGTCACAGGATCGAAGGTACCGTATATTCAAATAGATCCCTCTAGTCAAAGTTATCAGTGAAGAGATCGAAGATAGTCCAACGACATCGTGTACTTTCTCCGATGTAAAATGCTCTCTGTCGGCTCTTCCTCTCTTACTCCATTTTTTTCTCTCTTCTGTTCTCTCCTTTCTCTTTTTTTTCTCCGTAGCCGTGATCTGTTAAACATTATCATCGTATACGGAACTCAGTGGGAAGGAGCGGCATATATTACGAAACCGGTAACAGACTAATGTCATGAAAACTGGCCAAACGGGTTAAAAACCGGCCGGCTGACCGTCCCGGACTAAACCGGCGCCAAACTGGGCCCCGAACTCGTTGTTCTTGGAAAGCGAAGTCTCATCGGTATCGAATTAAAAATTCCTTTAACGCCGGTGAACGATGAACGCCTCTTGCCGATCTTTCTTCGTCTCTCTTCCGTGACCGAAAGAATTCTTCCCGAAGAAGGGTTGTAATAACTGTTTGAGATATTTTGCGCGATTTCAGCTAATTAAATAAAAATTAATTTGCAGTACATTTGAGTCCTGTGGATGATCAAGAATTTGAGACATTTTTGGAATTATGAAATCGACAGCTGGTTTGGCGCTGTATTTTTAGGTTAAGGTTCTCCGGTTGTGAGACAATGCTATTAAGATTTGCTTTTCCACAGATTTTTGACAGTGGAATTATTAGTTTATAATTAAATGTTATTGCCTATTATCACTAATGCATAAACTGGAGAGCAAAAAACAAAAAATTGCTTTAATCAAAAGAAACCGCTCTTTCATAATTTAAGTTGAAGAGCAATTCCGATATTAAAGAGGAACAATGAAATATAGATTAGAGATTACAAGTGCTGCTGAAATAGCTTATTAATTATGCTAAATGATGAATATGAATGTTGTTAAAATTCATATTTTCTCAGATACAATTAAAGAAATAGATAGAAATTTATTTTACCTCCAAAATATTATAATAAATACTTTATGCCTTATATATAGTATATTTTAGCATATTAAATCATCCCATAAACGATTTCTTAACTTACTCATAAATCCTCTCGACTTGAACCACAAAGTAACCACAACAAAACCTCTGAACCATCAAAAAATCACTCACTTCTCAAACTTCTTTATCCTTCATAGAACGAAGAATTATCGCTACGTGGTAGGACATTGACGCGGATGATGCATCTCCAAAAGCTAATCCCTACTCGATTCCATCGACTTCTATCAGGAAACACACGAGGAGGATCGTGTACCTATTAGAATCCTCAAAGCTTCGCCACGTGAATGGGAACGCGCGTGGAAGTCGCAGTAAAAGGCACTTGTGTCTTGAAGAGGTTGGAAAAATCGGTCGTTCGGATAAACGGCGTCCATTGTGCACACTCCTGGCCCCCTGTGGAACTGACCGATATCTGGACCCTCTAATAGGGCGGATTAATGGAGCAGGATGTGGGGCAAAAGGCGAAGCTGGGCCGAAATGCAGCGCAGGTGGCCAAAGAAAAATGGATGGAACGAGGGAAAAGAAAAGACGGTTCCACTTGAAGAAAGGATCCTGGATAGCGAAAGGGGGGAGGGCGGGTTGAAGAATGGAGAGGTCCTCGAAAGCTTCGTCCATTCCGACTGACAATGCCGTTGCGACTGATATCGAGAACGGTTTCTCTGTGGCTAGATGTGTCTACGCTAATATACTGGGTGTTCTGGTAGGATTTTTTAGTTTCCGCAGGAAAATAATTAGATTTTGATTAGGAGCGTTTGCTTTCGTTATCTTCGTGTAAAGGAACGTGAGAGAAATTTACATGTTTTAGAGTTTCGATTCGATTTAAATGCGGAGATATTTTTTGGAAAGTATAGAATTGGCTCTTCATTTCTCTTGCGTTGTATTGGGAAGATTTTATGTCTGCATTGAAATTAAAAATATTTCGTTTGTAACACGGATATGAGAATTATTCTGCTTATCAACTGAGGCACAGACTTAGGTATTCTAGCATTTACAAGGTATAACAATGACATCGTAATAACGATTTTGTTCAGAGTTGATGAACACAGATGGACAGTGCCAATGTAGTAAATAAATTACGCAAGAGTTTTACTAATTTGGCAAATAAATAAATATATATATTACAAAAGAACAAGAAGTTCCAGTTTTGTGATATGATAATAGCGATGCATAATGTAACATATCTTTATTTTGACCAGTAGAATTGGAAGTTGTACGACAATGTTAAATATCTATTTTCCCTTATATTCCATTTGTAACTAATTAAGCTTCATGCGCGTAACTACAAGAAGAAAAGCGTACATTGCAAGATATAAATAATTTCAAGAATAATTATTTAACTACGGTTGAAAAGTAAAGAAACGATTAAATGATAAGAGTTTCATAATCGAACACCCAGTATTGAATGGAGCGGATACAAGTATCAGAGAAGCCAAAGCCCGGCGGGTATTATTCCGCAAATCGGTTGTAAGATGTTTGAAGAAACGATTGTTTCGAATCGATCCTACGCCGGAGGTTCGAGTGTTGAAATGAAACTCTCGACGTCTGATCGAGACTCCATCGAGAAGCACCACCTCATCGGTACTTTCGAGCCCCTCCACAATAGTATAATAGAGCCCATTCAAGTTAAAAAGGTTCTTCACTATTCTTACGCGATTCCGCTTTAAGTCTTACCTGACTTCGGTTTGAATACTTATACTCGACGTGCCTTTTTTCCCTGTCAATTTCAACGAACGAAAAGAAAAGATACCATCCGCTTTTTGCTTTTCGCTTTCCATTACATCCGACGGTAAAACATTTTTGACGTTTATGCTGAATAAATAAATAAATAACAGAAAGGAAACTAAATTTTATATGACAGGAAATTTTACATTTTACAAGAGATCAAGAAATTGACGATTTTCAGAATGAGCTATAGAATTAATTTTAACTTTCGGAATTAAGTTGACGTATATGAAATATTATTCTGAAAAACAAATCGTAGTTTTTCTATAAAACATTATATCTATTTAATTAAAGCAATTTCCATACGAATTAATGTATTTTTCCAATTAGTTTCTAATTAGTTTCATTACCATTTATAATAATAATCGACTCTAGGATTTTTTATAATGGACCTGTTGCAATTCTAAAATTGACAAAAAGATAATTTATGCATCAAAAATTATCTGAACGGAGCGCATGGTATCATTAGCCTTCCTCTTAAATGCTTCTGTTTTCAGCCACTTCCATGCCACTTTTTACAAATTTAAACTGTCACAAAATAATCAATATTTTGATTATTCATGATGCTCAAAATGAAGGTTCTGGTATTTTCATTATGCATCCTTACGTGATTCATAAGAAGTTTCTTCTTTTTTAGCGTCTTTGACCATTCCCATTAGAGCAAAGCTTAATGCGTGCTATCAAACTTCAAAGGAGCGACATATTATATGCATCACAGCTTAATTGAAATCCATTTTACATGATTTTTGAAAACATAATTGAAACAATAACTGTTCCTTTATTAATTCGGATAGCACATCGCGTACCTGTATCTTCAAGTAATACTACCAAGTATCGCAGTTCCAAGAAGGAAGTATAATATACAACAAACTATCAAGCGCGATATTATGTTAATTAGGAATCATTATTTCACTAACACGAGTCGAAGGGAGCCACTTAATCGTATGTAAAATGCAGCCGAATAACGGTTTGCAAGGCTATCAAATTGGCGGTATAAGCTCGTGTGCAAACTTGGAGAAGGAGAGACCGTCATTTTCTGAAGTTTATGTCTATAACTTTGCCGGTATGACAAAACGACCGTGATTCTGCTCGCGTTAAAGGCGGATGTGCATGTCAACCTGCCAGAATGTGTTACAAAATAGCAAACTAATTTCCCCCTTTCTTTCTCTCCGTCCCTGTTATCGTGCATTATATGTGACATCAATGTTAGCGTATCGACTGACGTAATTCACGGTTCGATAGAAAGCACCAGATACGCCTGGTCATTAAGATAATAATACAGAAAGAAAGAAAAAGGAAAGAGGAAAGAAAGGATGAATAAGTTAACGAAATGATATTTATTTTCAAACGGAGCAAAGCGTGTTTGCGATAAGGTTACGAGCACGGTACTCGCGATGAAGATAAAATGAAAAAGAAAAAGGAAGCTAGTTGAGACGTTCTCTTTTCTTTCTTCTTTTTTTTTCCTTTCAAATAATTCCTAGCAGATTCCTGAAATGTATTCTATAGGACATTCGGCTGTTTGTTTTAGCTGTTAAAGGTAACGTTTAACTGGCTGCTAATATCATTGGATCATATCTTCATTGGATGTTACAAAATTGCATTTATGTTTGATCTTGCGTCGCTGGGTCCTGCGACTTCTTCTCTTTCAATTTTCTAACGGATACTGTCGACGTACAATGAATAGGCTGGTGCGTTTGGATGGTTTATTGTTCTTGTTTTTTATCTATCGAATATTCGCTGGATCTTCTCACTTACAGCGGGGATTTGACAATTTTTACGTAGCTTTTCATTTCGTACGTATCAAGATGCGTCTACTGTGGTACGAACTATAATTGATGGCATAACGTCTATTTTGACGATGTAACTTTTAGCCGCTATACTCCGCAATTAGATGCTAATACGTCATTATTGGTTTTATTATGACTTTATAGATTAATAACCTGCTTTCTATACCTGGTATATATCTTTCCTTTTGGTTCTTACTTATTGTACTGTTTTGTGTATGTGCTGTTTTGAAGTTAGTTTCGAATCTAACGTGGAGTCCCGGGTATTTGATCATTTTTATTTGCGGTATTTCGTTGTTGCGAAGTGTGATTTTTAGAGCGTCTCTTTTACGGAGGATGAAAAAAACAATTACGTTTGTTATAGTTGACCTTCTATTCTATGCTCTACCAACCATCTTCCCAGCGAACTTATGTGGCTTTGTAAGATCTTAACTGCTTCCTGTGGATCTTTATGTATTGCTATTATTCCGGTGTCATCTGCGAATGTGCATGTTGTAGTGTTTGGCGTTGCTGGGATGTCTGTTGTGGATAAAGTGCAAAGTACTGGACTCAGTATGCTTTCTTGCAGTATTCCAGCGTTTATTACTTGTATATCCGAGTACGAATCTTTTACTTTTACGTAGAATGTTCTGCTATTTAGGTAAGATTTCAGTAGTTGGCAAATTGCATCTGAGAAATGCTGTTTCATGGTTTTCAGTTAACCTTCGTGCTAAACTTTGTCGAACATGTTCTCTATGTCTAAAAACAGATGTATGTAGTATTTCTGACTTTCCAGAGTAATCATAATTTTGTCAATTAATCTGTGAGCCTGTTCTGTTGTGGACTATTTTTCTCTAAATCCAAACTGGCAATCTAATATTAATTTCACAAGGATAAAGATAGTATTAGTAGGATAGAAACGAGTCTGTACGAGGAGAATTCGTGAATGTTTCTATTTGATTTCGACAGTATTATTATTTTAGGGAGTTTCTATGTGCTTGGGAAGTAATATACTTTGAGTATGGCGTATAAACATTATTGTGATCATTCTGATAGCCTTGTCTGGAAGTTCTTTAATTATTTCCCCGCTGGTTAAGACAGAGCCCGGGGTTTTATTAGTTTTGATTGTTGAAATTAGTCGTTTTATTTTTCTTTTCGTAGTGCTGCGTATTTTACTGCCCGGTCCCTTGTTGTCGATGATGTCACTTGTTGTTATTATTGCTCCTGTTGTCATAACGTTTGATTGAGAGATCTGATGTAGATATTCTGCAAATGTCGTGGCTTGTTCCAGAGAAGTCGTTACTCAACAACTTGTCTCCTTTTCTTATTGATGGTGTCAGCACTATTGGCCTTTTTAATCTTTTCGATACCTCGCCTAATGAATAATTTGTGATCTTCCGTCTGGTGTCAAGTTGGAGACAGATCTGCTAAATTCTTTATTGCAATGTTCTTGTATGGCTTTTTTCAACTTCTCTCGTAAGTGCATTCAGCTATATTTCATTCTCTCTTGTTTTATACCGTTGTCATTGTGATATTGCTTTTCTTTTTTGTTTTATTTTTTGTAAAATACAATCTGGGTATGATAGACCGGTTTGATTTTTAACGATGGCGGAGATGGATGACCAAGCTGATTCTTGGATTATTCGTGTTAGAGAGTCCGTTGCATTTCCAATGCGTTCAGGTTTTCTTTTTTTGATAGGATTTTACAATTTAGTTTTTTACTAATCAGTGATCTAAACCTGTCCCCGTCTGTTTTTCTGTGTTATATATATATATGTCTTTATTGATATTATTTGCTTCAAGTTCAATGGTAAACAGAGATAACGGTTGCTTGATGTCGCGTTTGACTATGTTATTTCTTGCCTTGTCAAAGTGATTGCACTGATTTCATTCTTCAGTGATTTTATTTCTCGGAGTATTATCTTGTAACTTCGATCTGTTTTAAGTTGATACATGTGAAAATTTGCATTTCTGACGGGTTCACTATTTTTCTGTAATGTTCTCACGATTTTAGCTGTATTTTTACTTGGCTGTTTTTAATTATCTTAGAATTTCACTAATTATTTGTTGCTCCATTAATCCTATCAGTGGTTCAATAATTTGTGCCTGCACGGAGAGAAGAAATGGTTTTGCTATTTCGATAGTAATAGTGGTGACAGTTTGACTGTCGTCTGGTACTGACAAGACACTGTCTATGTTACTTATGGGTACATCTTTTGTTCCTGTTTCTGATTATATGTATGTGCATCTGTGATGATATCTATTGCGTTTGCGTGTGAGTAAACTTTCCTTCTTTTCTTTATAGCTGGGTTTTGCGCAGAGTTCGTTGGCTTATTTCTGATCATTTCGTCGTTGTGATCGTTTATAGTTTTATAGCGTTCGACAGATTCTGCCAGGTGTAAGTTGTTCCCAGTTTTCAGACGTTTAGCTGTATCGGTGGAATTTCTGGTTCGGTTTCCATGCTGTTGTAGATACACAAACATGAGACTCGCATCACGACAACTCTAATGGTCGTTTTGCGTATACTTATGTTTGTATGTTTAACTTCTGTTTGAACTACACTGGCGATAGCTGTATATACGTATATAACTGACTGGTGGTATTAAAGAACGTCTTATCTATTCGGCGACTTGACGAAGACTGGTTGAAACGCGGTTTTAAAATTTGCGTTGGCGGATCGGTTCACGGAGAGTCCATTTTCTTATCGTACCGAGTTTACCGCGGATGCCTTCACGTAATTGCAGATTAAACATAATTTGTAGAGATGCGCGTAGTAAAAAGTAGGAAGCAATTTTCTTTCACGCCGGTAAATTAGACGAAATTGGGCCCATATGCCAGACGATGAATCTTTATCTGTTCTTTTCGTAATTTTAAATGAATTGCGATTCGAGCCCAGCTGTGATAGGAAATTGTATACGTGTACCGTTTTTGTAGCTAAGAGGCTATTGTAGGTAGCGTAAGAAAGAATCGTGAATGTTGGTTAAAGAAGTATTGAGGCAAAGGAAAAGGTATTTTAGGTTCTTACTTGAGTAGTTCTTCAACGATTTCTCGGATTTAATTGGAAGACGAGCGTCTGTGAGAGCTTGATCGTAAAGAAGTGATTACAATTATGTAATTCTTATCTAAAGGTGGAATTCGGAATACTAATGACGTATGCATTGTATCACACATTCGAGGTTGAAGTAACAAAACTAGGTGAAATAATTTGCAAATACTCAACGAAGATACTTATAAATGTTGATAATAATAATGAAACGTTAAAAATATTTATAACTATTTAGAATGACCTTCATTATTAAATTTGTACATCGTCGCTTTTGCTGAAACGATGACATACATAATATGACTATGCAATTACTTCAAGATCGACCAGTCTGAAATAGAGAATTATTAATTATACTACCACTTAGCAATCAACAAATTTTGCCTTTTTCGTGTATCGTGTATATTGTTTATTATTAACACGAAAAGGATTGAAATTTACTTTGGATTATGACATTGCTCTTATTAAATAGTATAATTCTATCTGATAATTTGTAAAAGCGAAGATTTTTTAAACATGTCGCTCTCTTAGTAAACTGACGACGTATGTTTCAAAGACACGACTGTCATTTCTGCAGACGTCATCATTATAAATAAAACACGATTTCAAGAACATACGAGTATACGTATAAAATATATACTTAATATCGTTTATCTGAAATTAAAAGAAGTAACTTACATTAAAAAATATAAAGGTATGATGCTTAATACTTGATCCATTTGTTCCATGAAATATATAAACTAAGAGTCTCGGATTAATCTATTTCCATGAAGTTACTTACGCATCGAGCATTAATCATTCGCGGTACGTAGGAATTTAATATGCACGTAACGGAAATCTATTTTTAAATCTGGGTGCATTTAAGAATACATTACGCCGAAGGTAGCGTCGAACGTTTTAATGCCTCTGAAATGTATCAGGCTTCCATGTCCTTCAGCTTTTTATGCTTCTTTTATCGTACTTCATTCCGTAGAGTCTCGCTTAATAGTACATCCGCTCGAGAAGCTTTCGAGCTGACAATAAAGATATTGAACCCTTACGTTTCAAGCAGACGATTGCTACGGTATTAATTCACGATAAAAGCGCTCCTCCTTCGTTTCCCAAACGTTTCGATCGTTCCTATTATTATGACGAATGCGGTGTTCGTGAATCGCGTCGCTCTTCTGCGTTATCGCAAAATAATTCATTTAAGTATTAAGCTCGAGTATTAGTCCGTAAAATTACAAATTATACATTTATGAGCGAGCATGAGTTCGAATTAGAAAAATAATAAGGAGTAAGCTTGAAATTAATTTAACGACTAGGATCAACATCGTATGTATATTCTTCAAATTTTATGCAAGTTATTCTCAGACAAAATTAATACGTAACGACATAATTGATGCATTGTCGATGATATTGTCGGTTCTGGTATCATTCCTTGATTCTCTTGAAAAATTTTCAATCCATGTTAACAAATCGATTGAATTGTAAGTTAGATGAAAAAGATCCTTCTAAATATTTGTCATTGTAATTACATGAAAGATCCTATCGTTTACGTGATTTACATGATATTAGAAAACGTTAGAGATTTATCCTCGTTACTGTAAAAGTGAAACATTTTGATAAATCATTTAATAAAACGAAGTAAAAGTGCGTGGATTATTTGCGAACAGTGATATATATATGTGCATGTAGCAGGTGGGACATCAGCAAAGTTCTAAAGTCAACTGGAATTTTGAAATATCTATGTTGTACCATTGATCATTCAAGTACAATATTTAATAAATTTACATATTAAACATATAAACGTAAACGTGCCCTATTGTATCAAACTTGAAATCCATCGATATCGAAATACATCGCTATTTTACAAATTAAATTACAAGCATTAATTACAACTTATGAATATTCCTGCCAGCGAAATTACATTTTACTACCCCTAATCACCCATCTTCATACTATTCCACTTTACCCTTATTCCAAACAGTTATCCTTCCAAAACCCAATCAAGGACACATCGACGCTTCCAACAATCTCCATCAACAACTACAGAGATCCCTATCGAGTAAGAAACTTAGGGTTGAGATTTATATTGCCACTTCGAACAAGAGGAAACACACCAAAAGGGTATGTCGCGTGTTTTCACAGAATAAAGAGGTGTATATTTTTCTGCGCGGGATAGCAAAGCCAATGTATCCCTTGGATATTCATTGACGTTTATTGCATTGATATTAATCGATTAGGAAGGGTCCCATGTATCGATGCCACGTCTCTCTTCTCTCTATTCTTCCTCTCTCCTCGACCGAAATGCTACCTGCTCGTACAGCAGGGGATGTTTGCGGGCACTCGTAGTTGTTTGCGCGTGTTCGATGGCGGTATAAACGGGAACGAGCATTGTTTGATACAATGGACCAGCTTTAATGGATGTTTCTCGCAATGGGAAATCGCGCTGCGAGCAGGAAACGCATTTTTTAATGCGGCCAACGAGCGAGACACTTGTACAAGCAGCCGAGTCCGTTTGAAATGTAATCGCGCGCAGGGATGAAATATTCATTCGCGCGTTTCGATGTTGGCAAGAGGGAAAGGGTTGATCGATTCTGACAACGCGCAACCGTTCGAACTGTTTTTATAAATTAAAGTAATTTGGGGGTGAGTCTGATAAAATTGATAAAATCGAATGTTCTTGCGAATATCTCTGTATATCTTGAATGGAAACGGTACATAATGAAATTATGATTAAATTATTGATTATACGAGTGAATTCTGTTTTTAATAATTTCCTGAAACTGTAACATGACGCTGGCGAATAAGCAGAGAAAGAGAGAGAGAGAGGCTGTTACGAAAAATGTAACAAAATAATGTAAATTGAATAAAATCATTAAAATAGATGAAGTATGAATTGTAAAAGAGAGTGGATGCTTAGGGCACAATTACAATGACAATAATTTTATTCAACTTCATTGTCAAATTGGTTCGTTAAAGTGGAATTCAGAGATCGTATATTTGAAAGACAAAATTTTATCTCTGATCCATATACTTAAACTTCATATTGTTATAAAGAATAGTATATCAATTAGGAATTCGAATCATATTTAATTCCTGGACAACTAATTTACTACGCTTTTTAAGTTTCCGAGTAATCTGGATTTAATGTTTTCATACATGATGTACATCTTTTGATAGAATTTCTTATTGTAGAATTAAAATCGATCATGTAATAACATCTTCTTACCAAGCTACACAGTATATGCAGAAATTTACGTTGTAATTTACAAGTGATCTTTTTTATCGTGATTATCTAAAGATCACATTCATATCAATAGTACATCAATATTGTAGTATCGTGGACGAGGGGCCTGGGGGGTATCGGACGAGTTATATACAAGCGCTTGCGGAACATGTGCGTGGTGGGGCTAAGACAAAAGACAAGGGGTTGTTAAGGGGCAAAAACGAATTAACAGTCATTGTGAGTTGAGAAGTCAGAGTGTTGCTAGAGTTGTCGAGAGAGTGTAGTTCGCGTGAGAAAGAGAGTTGGATCCGTGGTGACGAGAGTTGCAAATTAACTATCTAGTTGTCTTAATTATAATACGTTATCGTGATTAGTTCGTGTTAAATAACCATCGTTTTCTGTTTAACCAACATCTGTTTAATCCATTTATTGTAAATAAAGTAATTATAGTAAAGATCCTACAATATAGTATGTCACATACTAGTACAATAGATATATAATTTCCGATGTAACATTTGCAGGAAAAATATACGAAGATCAATCGCATTTGCCGATCTTTAACCTTCCTATCTGCATCCTCGAAGCCAACCTTCGTCTAAATTGATTTACCATACCACAAGTAAACACATTAATCGCCGAAATATCGCCATTTATACACCGTCCCCTAAAACCTAATACCAAAGGCATTGCTGCACGGTATATGAATAAGTGGTTAACAGGCATCGATGTCAGCCCGTTTCTATTTTCTCGCGGTGGCCCTTTGAGATGCAGACTATCGAGGCACGTAAACGATGCACGAGCACGGGAACGTGAATCGGCGTGCTCCACAGGTATCGATGGCGTATCAATGGGGTCCCATTGTGAATGCCTTTTCCTCTCCCCTCGACGACAATGAGGAGAACGGGCTCGCGTAGAGCAGGTAACACGTCGAGAAACGATTGTGCCACGACAGCGATTGATACGATTCCGAGCGAAATCTCGCGGCGCCATTGTTGCGTTTCGTCGATACGACTTACGCGTGTCTCTCGAGGGCTCGCGAACCAGCTAAAAAAGACCGATTCCCCTCGCAAAGAAGCTGACACAATGCCGCGGCAAAATGATAAAGGTAAGAGCGAGGGAAAACGGTGGAAAAGATACGCGACGAATGGGGAACGGGCAGAAACGTAGGTTCGTTCAGATGCTGAATGTATCTTTGCGGTTTATGCGTTTTGTGTAATCGGACGATGAAAAATATTAGGCTGATCGTGCGTTACAACAAACACGGAATTAATTGAAAAATTACTTTAGAATGATCAATTATAGAAGAGTTATAGATTATAGATTATAGATTATAAATTATATTTATAGATTATAGTTATAGATCAATTATAGAAGAAATAGGATTAAAAAGAAAGGTTGAAACATTGTATTAGAATAATTAGATTTAGATAGTTTGTTGTATTTTTTGTAATTGGAATGTTCCTAATAGGGTTGATATGGTTGAGAAATGACACTAGGATTAGCTATAAAGGGATTAACGATGATAGTTTAGTGCTTTTTAGTGCTTTAAAGTTACTGTTTTATTTTCTTCGGGATATAAAATTCAAACTCTGAATTTCAATATCGTAGAAAACCTTTGGTCCATTGTAACATAATTGAACTCGATGAATTTTGAACAGACGAGAATGTTCGTCGTTAAAATGAACTATAGGTACTGGGCGGTACTGTGCGAGCAAATTGGAACCATGTTTCAATTTTTGTCGTGCTCGTCGATAATTTTATTTCACTCCCGGGAATACTCGCAGGATTTTTATTAACTGACCATCGATAGATGAGTTCGATCTTTTTGATCGACCGTATCAAATTACGTAATTACGCATATAAACCACCGATCTTGCCCTATCCCTAATCTTACTAGCTTTATTTTAATTGCTTTATAGAGTAGAAAGCACAAATTAAAATTAATATCCTAAAATGAAGTGTCCTAATTTAGATTTAAAGTATTATACATTTCCGTACGAGCCAACGATACTTGTTGAAAACTAATAATATCAAGATGTAAAAAGTCGTTCGTCTTTCCAATCCTATATTTTTCTTGTATACAGTCAGTCGCGAGAGTCTACGCAGAAGTTTAAGTAAAAACGTTAGCTCTACGAATTTTGTTGACACACTGAGACCCGCATTGTTAAAATTTTAATACGATTTGTTCACTTTTATCTTTATAAAAAAAGGGGGGACAGACATAAAACACAATGTTATATTTACATGAAATCATAAAAATAGTAGACTGAATATTATATTCACATCCTGTAGGCTCCCCCCTGTCCGCTACGTAAGCATCGATAACGTCATTCTACTTCGTCCTGATTTTTGATGTCGAAACAATTAAATTACAATTTGTAACATAATTTTACCCCAAAATTGCTGTAAATTGGATTTTCTTTAATTCTTCTTAGAGATACGTTAATAACAATTGCATCTATAATATGTAAATATAAATAATTTCTAGTTTTTAGTTTTCTTTGGTAAGTTAGATACATAAAATTCGACGAGTACTATACGTAGACCTTCGTGACTGACAGCAGTTAATCATCATACAGACAATGTTAGATCGTTTCGTATCGAACCGTACTTTCGACGCTGCGTTCGATTCCACCTACAACCTGCTAAACTAAACATTTCGGAGAATAAATTATTGCAACCTACGCAATACACTATTCGGATTTTACGGTCGGATCGTTATTTACGGCATAAATTTAGCGGTGGCCGGATCGGTCGTGGCCGTTCAATTAAGATGGGTACACGGGACTGACAGTTTACAGTCCGGCGTAATTGACAAAGTTTGTTAGGGAATTCGACGGAAGCGAACCGCGCCATGTATCGGTGACAGATCACGCCGAACCTTGCTTTCCCTCGTCCCAGTGATTGAAAAAGCTCTGTATTTGCCGGAGGAAATTTTATATTCGATCAAAGCCCGGCTGACCAGCGAGACAGGCATCCCAGGAATTCGATTAAAGGGTGATCGAATTAACGTGACAACGTCGATTACAAATCTATACAGTGCTTTAAAATTTTTCGGGGGCTTGCGAAACGAAAGTCGAGTGATTCCGGAAAAATTTTCTGTTTGAACACTGTGTGATTATATCGTGATGGTTTGGTTTCTTGTTTGGTCGGTTGGTTTCTGTTTATTCAAAGGTATAAAGTTGTGGAACGTGGTCACGTAATCGTTGAAAATGAGAAAAACGTATATGGGATTGCTTAACGTATTATTAAAACGTGATTACAACTATCTTTATATGAGCTCGTCAAAAACTGAATTGATCACTTTTATTAATTCCTTAATTTCATTAGATAAGTAAATTCTAAAGTAAGCTTACAAATCTCTGTATTCTGGATTAGTTATGAAAAGACACAACGTAAGAAGTCAAGAGCAATAACTAATTTATCTAAAAAGATTTACACGCACACACAAAAATAGAAAAGAAACGATAAGTTCCCTTAAAGAAAATTACATCAAAGAATATTAAGCTTCTACAAAAGTTGTACTATATAAAATATATCTACGTGCGAAGAAATATTTAATACAAGATCGACAATTTCTCCCTTTCTACGATGCGCGAATTTATTGAAACAGCAATTAATATAACTGCTTCTAAATGAAATATCATTAGCCATAAGGCATAATCTGTTTGATCGTGCAGGATCTCAAAACAGGACGCAATATACCAAGACATCTATCTCATCACCTCTCGATGATTTAATTTATTACGCCACTCAACGCAACATCGAAACGATTTACTAGCCAAGATTCGCTATTAATTCCCCCGTATCCAATCTTCCGAGCCGTGTGACAGTTGTTTATCAATTAAAACTCGTTCGCTCGTGAAAATACGATGCTGTGACACGGCTACTTACACGAGCCACCGCTATCGAAGTTATCCCGAAATTTCAATCTCCAACGACGCCGTTCGATCGACGCAATTAATGCGACTGCCTTTAATTATCTTCCTCGTCTCCTTCAAAGGAGAAGAGGAACCACGCTCGGAACAAGGAAGGAAAATATCAAAGGAACACTGAAAGAAACACGAAGATAAATGGAAAGAGAGAGACCAATCTTGGCACAGGCGTGTAAATAAAGAGGTTTATTTATACGCGTGCAATTAACCAGCGAGCAGATCGGCAGTCGCAGATGCAACTCTGCTCGAAGTGCATCAAGTAGCTACTTATCCACAGCGGTAACTGCGCTGGTGATAGCGTTAATAGCGGTGCGTGTGCGCTCGACTAAAGGTCGTTAATGCGACGTTATCCAGGAAATAGGGCGTCCGTTTTATCGGTCCCGTCGTTTCGTCGCATTTTTCGGTGGCCACGCTGTTATCGTCTGGTCGATAAAACGTTGGCCGTGATGGAACATCGAGAAATAATGTCGTCGTTGCTCGGTCGATCGGTTTTGCGGCGAGTATTTAAAAGAGGAAGCGTGTTTCGCCATATCGGGCCACTTTTAGTCGATAGATAAGTAACTCGATTTTTAGATCATCGAAGAATACGTGTTGACGTATTGCTGGGAAAATGTTGATGATAGAAAGAGATGGGATGACAGGGTTGGTGAAAATACCAGAGATTTGATAGTTTATTGCAATGATATCGTCTCATCGGTTTATTTTAGGAGGATGTTTGAAGGGGAATGTCGAACCGGTGGTTTTACGAGGACATTTTTAATTTGTGCAGGAGTGAATTGATAAGATCGATGTAAAGTAGCAGAAGTAACATTCCTAAGAGACATTGCTAAATAAAGATATTGACGTTGTAAACATTAGATCGTGGATATTTAGGTAAATTCGGATTTATAACTATTCATACAAGTGATAAACATAATTATGTATAATGATATACAGTCAAGATCCACCCAATTTCTTTCAAGCAATTTTTTAATCGTTCAGTCGTATTTACAGTTTTTAGAAATATTGATGCACAAAATCAAATTTCGAATTACTTTTTTGGATAGTAGATGATTGCGGAATTATGAATTAAACTACAGATCATACTTTTACAAATATAGTTAAAAAAGTTGAAAATAAGCAATAAGTTCTACTCAGTTAAATATGTTAACGAGTACTATAAAAGTATTAATTGGATATTTTGTATATTCCTGCGTGTTATATTTATTTCATATATTTTAGCACATTTATACTTATAATAAATGGATAAACATTCGATATCTTATAATTAGATTAATAATTTAAATCGATATAAATAAATTTGTTTCTTTGCAGAATTCCTCAATCTAAAGTTTTCAACGTGTTGATTGTTGGAAATATATATATATCTTCAACTTGAAGAGCTACTTAATTCAAAGAAAATGACGATATAAAGAATTAATAATTATTTTGTACAATTTACTTGCAATTGGATAGAAAATCTTGAAGAACGATCATTGCGAAAGGCAAGAAAAATACACGCGATTAACATAAAAAGATAGTGAATTTTATAAATACGTCCAAAAAATGTCGAGAACGAGGTCAAATAGCACGTGAATGCCCCGTTGTTGTGAATAATAATGATTAACACCTGTTCGTTAATTGAAACGTGCCAACAACGCCTGTAAAGCTTTCTGCTTCAATCACTGTAATTATGTATTTATAAACGCTATTTAGCATTCGTCGGAGAAGGTCTAAGGCTTTTCCTCGGCTAATGAGTCTTCGTTATACACGCGTTAAACCTGTCGTCTAATCGCATCTGAAATGTTTTCGAAAATGATCAACGCATCCTTGGCAAGTATATTATAAATACGTAGAGGTATTTACATTCATCGTGATTATACGGATGACATGAGAAATTGCTTCTTTGATTTCGAGACTATAGTTTAAAGATAAATTACTTAATTAAACATACTATGAAATAGATAATAATATTAAATTACTGTACTGTGTTAAACAAAAATTATAAATAATACCAAATTATCATCGCAAGAATATTCCCGACGATAACGTAATTGACATACCGTACAATTCCATGCAATTATATACAAGTATGTGCGATTCCGCATACTTTAACAATATGTTGGTGAAAACATAAAATTGCATAAACGTTTGAAGTGTACTCATTGAAAAGAAAAAAAATTCAAAAGTGACTAAAAGGGTCGAAAAATCGAGGAATCTTTAAACGGGCCGACTGGGACGGGTCCCGTAACATCGTAGCTTCACGCTTTCATCGGACCGCTGGGTCCGGAGCTTTGATCCGCGAGACAGCTGGTAAAACGGCCGCGTAACAAGAGGAAAATAGTATCCGGTATCGATTAGAGGGGTGCGACGAGATTTTCCGTGGCAGCGAGCGACGCACGATTTCACGGGCGTTAACTCGAATCGAGGCGAACCGTCGATGGCCGGTCGATCGCGACAAGATAAATGACCGTGCGTCCGGCCGACCAGCAAACCGGCACTATTCTCCCAATTATGTGGCCTCTCCATCGACCCCGGTGTCCACCTGTCGCCGGGAACACGCCGTGATTGATGGACCACACGCGAGCAGTACGTGCCTCGCCACCGCCTCGATCTTTCCACCACTCTTCCTTCTCTCCTTTTCTTGCTCCACCTTCGACCGCTCGGCGTCGTTCAAGACTGAAATTTCGCGAACGCGTGACGCTTTAATTGTCCACTTTAATGCCTTTGCGTGGTCTTTGATCACGCGATTCCACGTATTTAAGCGAACCGTGAACCGATTCTGACGAATCGTCAGTTTCAGACGAATTCTTTAAGCTCCAGCCGCGAGCCACTCGGGGCATTCTTTTCACGCGGTATGTAATGACGGTTGTTGACGTTCTTCGCGGCTACTAGGAAGTCTGAGATGCGTCGCGCAACTTTTTAGACGTTACGTAATTTGAGATTTCTGGATATTAGTCGAGTTTAATAGGAATTATATAATTAGTGCTTCGGTGATAGCTGGTTGAACAACATTACGATAAGAATAATACTGTATTCGATGTAAAAAAAAAAAAAAGGTAGGATATAGAAATGGAGGATATTTGTATTTAATATTTTCTCATGACATTACAAAAAACGGAAACGTTCAACGTGGATATAATTATAACCCCAGCTTGTGTCTTATAAAATAGGTGTTGTAATTTATTAAACAACAGTAATTCTGAAACGAAAATTCTTCAATCTAATAAACATCTAACAGGGAGTAAGAAATTATCGGAGGATAGAGAAAGTACGATCAATAATGGAAAATATAAACCGCTGCAAACAGTAATAAGAGATACGAAATATCTCTGAAAATTACCAAACTATCCTAATCGGCGCGTTAATTATAAACGCTCGATCCCGTCCCTGATTTCACTCACAAAGAATCCCAATCCCTATAAAATAAATCCGGACAACCTAACTATATATGTGCAAATAGTAGTCCCAAAAATAAACCGTGGCTACCGTTCAATGATCAAATAATGGCCGTAAAAATATGAAGAAACCGGATCGGAGTAACGAGGACCGCGATAAATCAAAAGCAGCGGGATGAAACGTTATCGGTCCCAGATCAAAGAGCTTAACGATCGGATCGAACGCAGCGACGTAGGCTTGGCCAATTATCAGTGCCACGAAGAAACGGAACGGCGCGGCAGCAGCAACGATGGCAACCTCGGTTGGGGATGTTTAATTAATTAAGCCGGTCGTTAAATATAAGTCGCGTGGTGGTCAGGGTGTCTAATATTTCTTTGACTTTACGATTTTGCGCCGCGTGGACCAGAGGAGTCCTCATAGCCTATTGGACACTCAATGGGCGTCCCATAGGTACCAAAGTGAAAAAGAATATGTGATCGTAAGGTAGTGAATGGAATTAGCTTATTTTATATTTGATTAATATTTTTAATATTTAAAAATCTGGTAATAAGTTATATTTTTCATGTTTCACAAAAAAAAACGGTCTTAAAATTCGACATACGTTGTTAATGAATTTTACATTAGCAATTTCTCATTTTTTATTTGATTTTAGTTTTAAATATATATATACATCTTTGTATAATATCATGTCGCTGATTTGTCAAAATTTACAAAACATCATAGATTTATTGGTTATTTTCAGAAGGCTTATATTTTTGGATTTTATAGTCTTCTTAATTAATAAGTATATTAAAATATTCCTTGTTAGTCATAAAGCGATTTTAGTAATAAAAATAAAGTGTTAGTTGCTAGAATAAAAAAAAAACAACAAAGATGTACCGATATTCTGTTCCTGTGATTTTCATTTGTCACGCTTCTTATATATTTTCAAGCGAATAATAATACGAAACAAGTAGAACAACGAGAAAATAATATTTCAATTACACTATAAGATCGAACTATCAAATTCACTTATTTCTCAGACAACTTTCTAATAATCACAAAGATCGCGTTCTACGAATGTAAATAGACTGGAAATTTTGATTCGTTTACAGAAAATTCGAAAGTGGAAAATTTCATAGAATGTAGAATGCACATAATATGAAAAAATACATAAAACATCCAAAGTATAGTGCTTTCTATAACACTTGATAGGTAAATCAATTTTCTACCAAGGTTCTACTTGCTCTTTTACGTTCTCAAAAATATGAATTTGCATGAAAATTCGCAGTCTAAATATAAATAAGCAAACTGACTAATTAAACAGGTAAAGACGAGTCTGATAAAACGGAGACATTCCGTTGCAGCTAATGCACGTTCCGTGGGTACCAGAGTGAAAAAAATACGCGATCGCAAGGTAGCGGAAGGAAGCAACCTATTTTTGTGGCTGGAGAGCCCGTACGATGGGACTCAGCGTGGGGTTCGTTTCTTTTTGGTCGGTGATACTAGATGCCCCGTCTAGGGGAGGTCTTTGACGAAGACGAAGGCGAACACGACGATGGGTAAAGGAAGATCGAGAAGATGAATAAGAGAAAAGAAGGAAAAAGGATGGATCGAGCGACGAAATAAAGAGAAGGACGTCGTCTGGGTGTTGGATTACTCAAGGCCTACGGGCAGTGGTTCCTTGAAACGTGCAATCGAGGCCCGCGGGTTTCGACAGTCTTCTTCCTGGGAATTTGGTTGCCAATTGCACGACGATGAGTCTTTTTTTAGGGTAAGGACTTGGAGAACTACGAGGAAGGATACTGGTGTGAGTAGATGTTTATACGGTCGATGGCTCGAATTCGTTGTTTTCGTTGTCACGTTATTTCTTATTGCATATATCCATCGCTAAATTATTCTCATCGAATGGCACAACAACTAAAATGCAACAATTACGACAACAGAATTGCTTAATCTTACTGTGGCTCGATATAACTCAATTTAACCCGAAAACGTAGATATATAATTGAATAAGCATCATTGGAATATAGTTAACGATACCAAAGATAGTGTTTCGATATTTCATTCCAGTATGAAATATATTTATCTGTGTTCTAGTAGCTTTTATGTATTTTGCGCTTTTCATAGATAGAATATTTTAAAATTTGCGAAGAGGATATCCGGAAGGTATGCAAACGTCGATAAGAAACGTAGAATAAGAGCAGAATTAAATAATTAAATCTACACAACGTACGTGCCACTAACAATGAATGGAATCGTGAACACTAGTCTTTCATGAGTTTAAAATATGAATGATATTCGTAGGTCTCACGACTTGTCTATTCGAAACACTCTGAGAAGACTTACGAGTAAACGGCGTTAAGAGCCTCTGTAACCGCTCGATACCGGTACCGTTTCGAGTCACGAATCGAGAAACGGAGATCGATAGCCGGGATACTCGCCAATATTCCTGGTGCCGATAATCTTCGCGCAATTTCGCGGAGCCGTGAAGCCCGGGGCGGTCGGTTCGCGGCGGCGAAAACAGAAAGAGCGAGCGGATCCGCGGTGCAGGATCACGGAATGGTTAAGAAGCGTTCTCGTAGTCTTGGCTCTGAGATCCAGCCACCCCGTCATTTACATATTCATACCCTATCGGTTGATCTCGATCAACGATGCCTGATAAAACAGTTTAAGCGCTAATGCAGCCGCCGCGGTGCCCAGTTCCAGGCTTTTTCTCGTCGCGATAATCTCCGTTTCGTCGGGATTTTCAATCGACTGCCATCGCTTTCCTCTGGCCTGGAACCACGGGAAATTACCAATGAATAGTGGCAGCTTTGGAGAATGGTGAAAGGAAACGCGGCCAAGTGTCGCAGTGTGTTCTTCGATGCTTCGAGGGATAGGATGTTTACCCACGTGCGCCAACGACTACACCGAGCTGGGAGTTAAGATAATGTTTGCTCGAACCAGGAATCGACTATAGGTTACCATCGACTGCCGTGCAGACGCTTTTTTTTTTAGCTGACGTTACCGTGCAAGGTAAGGAATTGTTTTTTCTAGCGAATTATTTTTATTAGACTTTCCTTTGGTACGCGGAGCAATTTGTTGGAGATTTTAGAAGTTAAGTTAAGGAGCTTTTAATTGAGACCGAGGAGCGAGATTTAGATTTAGGACCGAGGGCGCAATTAGTTACGCATGTGTGTGTTAAGTTAATTTTAGAGACATTTTTCTTCGTGCTTTTGTTCAATATTTACGTAGAATCGAGCGAAGGGAATATTTGAAACGTATCTTTTGAGTTTATATCTGTCTGTAGTAATTTGTCGTGGCGTGAAACAGATATCGATACATAGAAATAATAGAATTCAGGATTTATCTTCACTTCAACGAATTTTTCTATCTACGTGTATTCGAAAATTTTCTGACGAAAGAGTTAGCAGATTTAGAATATCGCAAGCTAGTTATTGGCAGGTGAATTTTGCGAAGCGAAGAAATAACATGGTTGTATGTTTCAAATTAATTGAAACATCGATAATACCTCGAAAAATTAATACCAAATTAATAAACAACTATCGATACCCAACAAATCCATCGGAAAGGAAACTCAAATCTATTTAAATCTCCTGAAAATATCTTAAATAAACCAATCAACGATATTTGATAGGAAAGTTCCTAAACAAATTAAAAAGCTACGGTAAATCTAACAATCCAAAGCACGATATCAAAATCAATCCTATTCAAACAATTTCATACACACAGCCTCCGATGAAAACAACGAAACAGGGCTAAAATTCCTGAATAAAATTAACAATCAACCATCGATAAAATCCATCAAAGTCGCATCGCGTATCAAAATGAAACACTTCCGTGTAATCATTAATCTGAAATCTGGAAAACGCTGAAACACTCGTCCAATCCGGAACTCATCGTAATTCCTTTCACACAGAATCGTTCGAAGTTGTTCGCTGTAGTTCCGCAAAACTCCATCTACCCGTCCATCGATCTGAATATTTCCATCGGCCAGGATTTTACGCAGGATCGTTTCATCGATCGACGATTCCCTTCCCATTTATACACGTGCTTCCCCGTTTATCGTCCCGATAAGAGTATCCCGAGGAAAGATAGTGTCTACCAGAACAAGAAGCATTCCGTTGGTTCGAGGAGAAGCCTGGAATTCCTGGTCCGTATCCATTTCAAAGGACAATGATCCGGCAGTGCCTTTGTGCGATCCGCAATGGAGTGGTTGGACTGTCGTTGATTACTGGTGAAGGAGCAGCGCTATGGGTGAAAAGCTATGACAAGGGTTGCACGAGTGAAAAGAGAGAAACGAGAGGGGCTGGATGAAAGTTTGGAAGAGAGGAGAGTAGAGGAGGAGGGATGGTTGCTATCAATCACACAGGCTGGATGAAAGCCACGCGGTCGGCTCTGTGTCACGCCATTGTGAAATACCAGCCGAAATTCGAGCGCGAATCGTCCGAAATTTTGGAATTTTAATTCAACGGCTAGAAAATCGCTGGCTATTCGACGGATCGACCGGTATTGTCTGCTGTCCGCGACACGTACGGATGCCTGGAAATGATTATTTGCTGGCTGTATGGTGTTTCGATGAGATATGGCTGAATGGAAATTTCGGGGGCGAGCCATAGGTACGGATTGATTGGTGGTAAATATTCGCGGAAAGATTTGTGGTACTATTCGTATTAAAATCTTGTAAGTTGAACATGGGAATTGTTTCGTTATGTTTTTACGATGCTTGATAGCCGCGTTAAAGGTTTTTAGTATCGGTAATGCACCAGTATATTTAACAACGTGATTTTCGAGATTTTGTTCTTACTATGATTTGGTCAAATTCTTATGTCTCTTCTTTTAAAAAGATCGAATCCCGTAGTTGGTTTTATTCGTTCAATTGGGGTTTTCCTTTATTAGCGAGATTAGCATTTGATCAACATTGTTAACATTTTTTGATATTCTTCTATCTCTTTTAACATATTTTACGCTCGTTAAAGTTTATTATGTCTTCTATATCTCTTCACGTTTGTTTCGCTTCTTCAATTTTTCAAACCAATGATAAGACGGGACAGATGCAGAAGAAGTAAACAAAATATTTTAATCGCGCAATAAGGTTTGCTCCGATGTTCTTTTGAAAGATCCAGTTCGCTCGTTTGTCAGACAATTTTTCGGCAACTAGAAAACCACATTCCACAGGTACAAATAGAAGAACTGATTAATTAAATCGGGAAAAAATATAAAACGAAGGCGCTTCGTGGTACCCGGCGTTTAATTTGCGTTACAATCCGGGATTACTGTCAACAGCTTTTATTATACGTTCTGGTCGTAGCATTTCGCGAATCGCCTGGTATTTTCTGCCCTAAACGACAACACGTTTCCTCCTCGAACGACATTCCGTCTTTTTATCGTTCCCTTTATCGCATTCCCTTTATATCGAATTCATGACCAAGAGATGCATCGGATAGGATGTTCCATGGCGTGTCCAGCTTGATGCCTCCAACGGGCATCATCCGTATTTTTATCAGTGTCTCCCGCAGGATGATGACACGACGTCGCCTCGTGAAATGACAGCAATTAAAATTCCATCGTTCGCGGACCTCGAAAATCGTCTTGTAAACGAGTATCGTTCGATCGATGCTTGTCGTCGATGTAATCTTTTCATTAATGTACATTTTTAAGCAAATTGGTCCAATAACGAAGAGACGGAACTCGATGATCTATACTCTGTACCTGTTAAGTAGACGACGGCTCGAACTAGTAATAGGATCGTTAAAGAACGATCTAGTAATAAGATCTACGGTAGTTTGGTCCTTTGCAAGACGACCATACACTCTACACCTCCTTCTTTATCCTTTCGTTCACGCTGCATATTTCTTCCTTCTTTTGTTAAGTAATTCTTCCTTTTTCGCGGCTCGTTATAACTTTTTTGAAATTTCATCAGCACCTAGTCACGAAGGAATCTAATACCAGGTCCTAGATTTTCATGAAGGCGTCGTGTTCACATAACACGTGCAGCCGAATATTATTTTACCTGGACGTAGGAGGGGGGAAACGAATTAGATGTCCTGGGGCGAGCAGCGGTCGGTTTCTGGTTACACATGGACCTCCTAAGGCTGTCCGGGTTAATAAAACATTGGTACCAACGACAGTAGTCCCTTTATTACGAACGTGTCGCATGATTTTCGACGGTTTCGCCAGTCTGCCAAGAAATACGCTTCGATCAGTATCGTGCTGTGTCAACGGGATATTTTGACTGGTAAAAAAGCAACGTGCTTTCAAAGGGTTAAAAGATTCTTGTTTAACCACCTGGACTAGCCAGGATTCTATTTTCAGATCGGGAGTCTTTGATTATTGTATTTAATTTAGTTGACGAAGTGAATTTTTGAGAGATTGTGGAATTTTGTGTGAATACTGCGCGTATTCTCTTTTATGTAAAATATCAGCGACGACTAAGAGCTCGTAGAATTATATCGTTAAAAACAGAAATATATGAATTGCTATTAATTTAGAATGTTACAATTTACATTCATGCGTTAAGAAATATATTTTTCGATCTTGTAGTTACGAGAGAATTCTTCCTAACTTTAGATATTTTCGATTAATTTTGTCAATAGAATTAACTTTTTGTAGTATCAGAAGGACTAAATAAAAACTGAGTGTAAAAAAGTTTATTACCGATCGGAACACCACCAAACTACGATCGCTAATAACAGGGTATAAAAGATCCAAGATAAATGGCCCAATCACACCGATTATTTTGGCAAAACATTTTATCAACAACATCAATTTTGCGCACATCTATGCTACTGCCCCAAAATTGAGTATAAAAGTAATTTATTACAGATTGGAACTTCGCCTTTAATTACATTGTGACCACAGTGTACAGAAAACACAAATGACTTTATAAAACCAATTATTTTTGTAAAAAAATTTCTGAAAACAATATATTTCTCCTCCATTTATATTCATTAATAGCAACAAAATTGATAGGATCGTGATAAAGGAAATGGGGTAACGTTGATCGTGGCCACTGTGATATAATACGATGTTATAAATTTAATACACATTTTTGACCTACCTGCTCATTTACATACGAATAGATCGCGATCAAAGATCATTAAGACGAAACAACCGCTCGATGTTGCTCAGAGCGAAAGATAAGGGAGGCAAGATGGTGCGAAGGTTTCGAGCAAAAATCGAGAACGATTTATACCGACTCACGGTAGTCGATCGATCGATAATCCAGCATCGATCGAACCCTTTTCACGAGCCAGACTTGGAATAATTGAGCTGTATGCCCGAATAACCGAATTAACGATATACCTGTCCCTTTATCTGAAATGAATCAACGAAGAGAAGAAAGAGTATTCTCGTCGCGTCATCGAACGCGTCATCAATTATATCGTCAGCAACGCCCTTCGTGATGAGAACGTGCAAACACATATATGAATATTTTCATATATCCTTTAGAATTTCCATTAACTCCTTTATTCTTTTCTGATCTCGATTCTACTAAAACACTATTTGTCGTTAGCAATTTCCAACGTTTATTGAAACATTATTCCTCGTAAAAAAAAAAAGATGAAATTTACTTCTCAAGTATAGAACAAAGAAAACAAAAGAAGAAGAGAAACCAAAAGAACAAGAAGATAATTTACCAAGGAGAAGAAGGAAGACAAGACTTTCGAATCAAACTTTTCGCACAAATCCGTCGTCAACGAACATGCACCATTTAATTTCGATCAAATAAGCAGGTATTTCAGAGAAATAAAAATAAACTGATCTCGACAAGGGAATACGTAATTAATCTCACAGCTTTCAAGAAAAATACTTGCCTCGCAGTTCATTTGGAATGTGTAAACTGAATATAATAATACATCGGGCGATATAAAATTGATACCTGTGGAAGATAGTAGCTTTTCTGTCGAAATAAAAGAACACATAAATACATGTAATCATCGAAACTTGAAAGAAAGATCAATGAAACTGCGATATTTTGCAAGAAATTGCCCGATAAGGAGCGTCGTACAAAACGCCCTTGCCGCATTTAAATGGGGACCAGTATCGACTAACGGAGCCGCAAAGTCCACTTAGTTGTTCCGCACGAACGGACCCCGAAATGAGAGGCCCACGAAAGTGTCCACCTCCTTTCTCAAGGATCCATTTACTCTCGTTGCTCGTGGTACAACTTCCACGCATCGTCTCCTTCCCACAATGAGCCACCCTTCGTTCTTTTGCTTTCTTTCGTAAAGGATACTGTCCATTCAGCGCGAATGGTACACCTTTCAGCGTATAATGTTAAAAATCGTTCGAGAAAGGCGCTAAGAATAGGATGAAGGATGTTGTAAATAGTATTGTTCTGTATAAGAAAGAAAGTGATATTTGAATGAGTATCACGGTAAATAACAATGAGATCTCAGGTGTAATAATGTCCGCAATTTTTTTTTCTTTTCAGATTCGTGTTTTCCTTTTTGCGTTGACGGATAATGACAATTATTATTACTTGTCTTCCGTATATTATAAAGACCATGATCCTCGTATATCAAAGAGCGTATTGCAAATTTAAAAAAGAATTACAGATATTTACAGAATTACAGATAATTACAAATGGCACAGAACGAAAAAGCTAACTATTTCACATGGAACTAAATGTTCTCGGTAGGACTTTTCTACAAGAGAGAGAGACTTCCGCAACAGTTTTCCCGCCAATAAATAAATAAATAGACACGATGTCGTACAACGTATAGCTGAATATATCAGCTTCTTATCGTGCAAGTACATGTACTCTATCAGGCGTGAAGAACTTCGATCGACGCCGATAAAATCTATACGTGTTCGAGCCTTTCTCTTTGTTCTTTTTCAAACGTAGTTGCGAAGTTAGGTTTTCAAGCCGTACGAATCGGTTCCACGCTTAACAGATATCCGTGACGATCCCTCGACCGCTTTACACGACGCACCTATCCAAAGGTACATAGACGCCTCCAGTAAAATCCATGACGTGCGCGATATTCAACGATGATCTTTAACTCTCCCTCTGTAGCTCTTCCGACATTACCGCGCACCTCTGTCAATTCAAATCCAAGGCTATCACGTGCTTATTTCGTTCGATGACGCGTACGATTCTTCAACGCGAAATTCATCGCAGCTGGAACGCGCTCTATCGAAGAATCTTAAAGAATCGTTGGTAAAAGCGACCCGCTATTGCCAGAAATTTGTCACGCTTTTAGGTAGTTAGGAATCTTTCGATCGTCCTTTCGCATTAATTTTCTGTTATTTTCTAACGAATTGTTTGATAGACCGTAGAATAGAATTGACGAGGGATAGGAAATTGTAATAAATTATTTCTTTCGGTATTTAGGACAGGCAGTACGGATTAGAATATAACGAAATGTTTATCCAAATAAAGAATATGGAAGTCAGAAATTCGGTAGAATCTTTGTTATTTTTGTCAGATTTTTTCTGTTTGAATTTAATTTTTTTAGTGGAATAGCTACTTTTTTAAAACACGCGATAATTCTGTTATTATATGATTCTGATGCGTTATTCCGTTATTAGATTGCGTATATAAACCAGATAAACCGTAAGGTTCAACCAAGACACTTGCATCTAGCAAGCTTCTCGTCAGCAGCGATCCCATGATAACGTCAGCAGCAATTGAAAAACAGAATAATTCCCTTCAGGTGGAACACCAACATTAGACCAAGTCGTAAAACCCTCCCTGGACAATTTACGAGGCAGCAACTCTTGCAGCTGGAGTTGTTTACCGCGCCTTTTTCGCGTATACATCGCGGTACAGTTATTTCCATTGGCAGTACCGCGCTGCAACTTCATCTTCAAAGACGAAGACCGTTCGAAGAGGTCGGGGAGAAGTTGTGTAGTTTAATTGTTTACAGACACACGAGAGGCCCACGGTGCCCGCAACGTCTACACAGCCTCGTACGATTCCGCGAGGATGCATTTCGGCTGCCCTAGAATTAACCTGGCGTGGGGCCCGCAGAAAAATTGCAGGGTAGCAAAAGCTGGGGAACGCGGCGACCGTAGGAGATGAAGAGAAGAGAAACGAGGATATTAAGTGTGGGAAAGGCGAAGCTGGCCCACATGACGCGAGGAAAGTAGTCCTCGCGATCCTTTCTAAAGTGGGAATCACGTTTCTTTTTATTTCTTTATAATGCTTTAGATATTTTGTATAAACACGATCCGGTCGAATATGCAGACGGCATTCGGTTGATTTCTTGCGAAAAAATGAGGAGAAAGTATAGAAAATGATTTTTTCGTCCGTGCCTCGGTTTTCGAAAACATCGAATTTAAAAATTTTTCGAGTGAAAACATTTTGTCCCATATTTTCTTTTCATTTTTTTTTTCAAAAGGAATTACCTCGTTGTTATTCGGCCAGATTGCGTATTATGTGCGTTCTTGTGTGCATTCGCCTGATCTTCACCAGCAAATATCCCATAAATATATAAATATTCACAGTCTATGATTCGATGAATTCATAAGTTTTATTAGGGAAATTTTTAATACTATATATCCTGTAACTCGTGGTTTTATAATATCGGATCGAATATCCTACTGAATTAATATTCGTGATGCGGATTATGTATCAAATTCAACGAAAGAAAATTGTAACTGTACCTACTCTGAATTTAATTCTAAACTACAAGGTTATCGGATATCAATTATGGATATCAAACTACTGCGTATCAATTGCATATAAAATTTCAATGTTTCGTTGCACACATAGAGGCAAAGATTTAAAATACTTCGGATATGGGAAATTTCGTTCCTCGTTTTTTAAAAGATTTCATAGACGCACGAACAATGAAACAATATTGTTTACAGTGATTTAGATCTTTTATTTTTACAAGAATACATTTTTAAATTTTTTAGGTAACATGGTAAAATGCTGAAGATCTACAGTGTTTCAGTGTTTGAGTATTTTCCTACAATAAATCCTTCAATACATAGGAAATCATAAAGCATTACTAGAATCGTTTTCAATTATTTCGGACGATTCCAGATTTCCCTTATGTACAACATATATTTTATTCTAGTAATAAACGAAGCCAAGGTATTACGATTTTACGATATTTAAAATCTTAGGAAATAAAATTCGAAAACGTTTTTTTTTTTTTTTAAACATATTAATTTCGTTAAACGTACGAAACACACCAAACTACCAATATCTCCTCATACTTTCGATCTTCGGGAGAAATCGATTCAATCTTCGATTTCTTTAAGAAAAAACATCCCTAAATATAAATTAAAACTTTCGTACACGCTTTCAACGATAAAAAAAAGAAAACAATCTCATTGCGGAAGTAAAATGAAATATTCAAAGATTCGAGTCGCGTCATTTTTAACGGTTCGCAGAGAGCAAAACGTATTCGTGACCGAGTTACGACGTTTCGATTCGCATAAATCTACACTTGAGTATCGTTCTGGCTTTGTAGCGTGATATACACGCAGCGGTTGGCTCTCTTCTTCTCCCCCCCCCCTCTTCCTCTCTGTCGTTTGCATAACGCGAAATTGCTACTGAAAATGGCCACGCACGGTTATTATTGAAATTTCTCGCGGTCACACGGACATGACCCTATTCCGAAGCGCAGTTACGCGCGAGAACGGGAACAGCTTCGGACGGAACACGTTCATCAATGGATCGTCATCTTCCTTCGAATCGGCGATTTCACCTCGATCGGACCATTACCACGGGTTATCGAGAGGCTGCGGTGGATTTCGCATGACGACTGCCGTTTGTCGACGTCGTGGTTTCTACGGTTTGATTAATGAAACGCGTGGAGAATCTTTCAATCGTCCGAACCAGCTACCTTTTTTGCCTGCGAAATCATAACCAGTAGCGGATTCGGCGTACATTTGGAAAGCACGTAGTGAAAGATAACGTTCTAGCGACAAATTAATGACAAATTATTTTTGAATCTTTAGCAGGATTGTTAATCATTTGGCTTGGGATTTAATCGACGTCTGTTATCTGCGTTTATTTAATTTCGCAATATTTAACTGAAAATAATCTTTGACGATATAATACAATAAATGTATATCGCAGTTGTAATAGAATAATATTAAATTTGCATTTATTAACCATTCACTTCAAATTTAATCGATGGTCGTAATTGCGACGACTATTTAATTTTATAATATTTAGTTGAGAACAATCTTTGATAAATGTATGTTTCGGTTACAGTGAAGTAATATTATATTGCACAGATTAAAAGGAATTAGAGATTAAAATAAATCGTAATCATTTGTTCCATAAGAATCGAAACATTGTTATGTAGTAAAAAAAAAGTATTTTATTGCTACTAGGGGATTAAGAAGAAATAACAAATTCATCAAGTTCTTTATTGCAAAATAAATTTTGCGTAGAGGACGATTAATATAGTAACAGTACACGTGATATATTTCGAAACTTGAGAATTTAATAACATACGGCAGACGTTGTACCAAAACTTAATATAATATGCTTAATATTTTTTTTTATATTGGAATAATTTAGAGTACCAAAAATTGATAGTTGAGGAAACATAAAAGTAGCATTAATGGTAAATTTAATGGTCGGTACGTTGATCCTTAATTGAAGAATGTTAGAGATTAAAGTTCGATATGGAAGGTAGAATGACTAATAGTCAGACAGTACGAGATAGTTTACGACAAAGTGACAAATGACATTTTCAAAGAACATTAATGATCCGTGAAGAATCTGATCTAAAATGTTGAAAGACTCCTGAGACGATAAAAAATAAACATTCAAGGAAAAAGAATATATAATATTCGTGATAAGTTCATAGTAATTTGTCTTGCAACATTACAACTAATCTAATGCAATCTATCCAAAACGTTCTTAGATACAAAATTTATACTCATGTTTATAAATATATTATAAATACGAATAAATATATTTATATACGTGTAAAGAATCACAACCTCGAGATATATTTTGTTTTACTTTCTATTTGCTGGCAAGCAAAAAAACAGATAGGTATTTTCAAAGGAACGAAATTACCCATAAAATTCCATTCCACCAGCGACGATTGCCTCGGATGCAATCTAATTTCTAAAGTTCCCGATGAAACCTTCTAGTTTACGAGCGGCCATTCTTTAACTTTTACGTAACGCACACGCATCGTAAGAGAAACATATCTACGTAACTAATGACCGCAACAGTTTTATGATGAATGCACAGAGACGTCGGAGCGCGCGGAGAAAGGAAAACGGTTGCTTCGATGAGACAAATCGCATTTTCTCAACGACACGTTGCCATTAATTGACTCTTCCATCTCATCTATTGCATCCATCGCAATTCGAGCGCTCATAAGTATCGTAGCTCCCGCACAGTAATCGCGAAATTGACGTTTCAATTAATTCAACGATTACGAAATCATGAGTATACAGTTCGAAGGAGGTTTGCTAGATGTATAACTTTCGTTTTGCTTCGTTTCTAATTATGAACGCGTCTCTCCGCGTCGATCCTGCACGCTCGATGAGAATTCCGGTAGGATATTTATAATTTAACGTTTGATGACCCTACGTCATGCGTTTCACAGGGATTTTGATCGATGATTATTGACAAACGAGCGAAGGATAAGCGTTGCGGAAACTAATGTTACTTTCTCTGTGCAGATCTTTACGGGCACCGATCGCAAATGGAGACGTAGATGAGGAAATATAATTGATACGAGCGTAATGAAACACGAAGTCGGTTTTAGTCATTAATTCGTACGCTCATTCGTCTTGTTGCATTCTAATTGCGTGTACGATGGTAATTTTTTACTATTATTTTTTCCTCCTCGCGGTTTTTACACCTCGCGAGATAACGTCGATACACGTAATTTCTTCGAACATGTGTCTTTTTCGTGATACATATTAATATAGATCTTTCTTTTCAGCTGCGAAGCAATCATAGATAACACAACATTCTCTTCCACACAGTGACAAATATTCGTACAATTTCATCGCTATATTATACTCTTCACGATCATAACACTCTTCACAAAATCTATAAGGTTCTATTTCACATCACCAAAATCCTCAACTCTATCCTCAACTACTGCCCAATTATAGAGAAAGGAAGAATTTCTTAAACAGCCAATTTGTGGAAAATTGACCTGAACTTTTAGTACCTGTTACATTCATTACTAAAGGTTGTATATTACCAAGTATATTATTGGCTTTCCTAGCAAGATAATATATTATTTTACTGCTTTTTTCCATTGAATCAAGAAACGAAATGTTCACAACTACTCAGAAATGTTTGCTTTAAAGAAATTCATTTTACATTTCGTTATTCCTTCCCCCATCAATTTATATTAATTATATATATTGCGAGATTATTCAAACCCACAATTAGTCAAAAATTTCATTCCCTGAGAACCAACCATACAACTTGCACTCAATTCACTTTACGCGATACTTTCCAAACGATCGACATCGATGGTCATACACGTACCAGTACCGTATGGTTGCGTCACTCGAAGTCTAACAATTCCAAAGCCCGACAATCAAAATCATCGATAGCAAGCAACAATCGCAGGCTGAAAAGCCCGATAGGCGAAGAATCATTTCCATGCACGTTACCCGGTAATAGTCGATCTACAACGCGATCGTCGATCGCAGTTTTGCGGCCGGCCAAATCGAGCTAGGTCACGGTGACAAATGGCCGCGCGATCAGGATCGCGTGTGATAAATTCCTAGCTCACGGTATCGTTGTACAGCTCCGACGAGTCCAGGAGCAACCGGTTCCAGATCACGATGATATAGGTTTACCCGGTCGCGGAGGATCGATCGATATCGGCCGATAAATCCCATTATTAATGCGGTCTATCGCAAGAAGTTGATAAATTGCCGACGAAGGGTGAACACGCCGTGGCCGCGTCGGTCTCACGTTACAAAACGATCCCCCAAGGCCGCACGGGGAGATTTATCCGGCAACTTCCTCATGATTTTCGCGATCCTATGCATCGCGAGGTCCGCCTAATGACTCGAGCTTTTTTTTTTCCTCGTCGTGTGGACGCCGAGACCGGTGTCGCTGGTTCGACGGAAAATTATCGTGCTTGAGAACCTGCACGATTTTTAACCGAGGAGTTTTCTGTTGGCAGGATGAATAGGAAATTGATGGCGAACGATGGACGTACAAGAAGAGGAAGGGCTGGAAATGTGAGACCCAGAGGCGGATGGCTCGTTGAGATTTATGGCGGTTCGGTGGAAAATAAGAATTTAGAATTTTTCTTCCTGGAGTACGGGTGGTGGTCTCGAGTATGATGTAGAGTTGGAGTTTCCTACGTGGTGATTGATTCTTGTATATTTGTTACGATATTTTTGAAACTGCACCTGCAAAATTTCGTTTGGTTCGCTTGTTAAGTTCTAGATCGACGACAAACAAATTTTAATCGATATTTTTCTTCGTGAATTTTAATAAATTAGGGTGTCTTTTTATACGCATAGGTATGTATGCTTGTACATTATCTATCTACGCATGTACCCAAGGATATGAACATTCGATATAAATTGAACCTATTTATTTTCTAGGAATACAACTTCTTCTTGTAAATAATAAATAAAATATCATATCAGAACATAGACATCAAAATCACGCGACATCGTTATTTCAATATTCCTCCCCTCTCCTCAGAATCTTAAACCCTGAGAATCAGTCAGCTCGTTGAAAACCTGCTGCAACCGGAAAGGGTTGATCACATCCTTCCATCTGCGGCGATGTAACTCAATGAGCTCATGCTGGAAACAGACTGTCACCAGAACAGTATCACCGTTTCACCGTTATTACTGTTCGTCGAGACCTGTTCCCCTCTGCCTCTCAAAACACCTTTCTCCGTTCTTTCGAAACAGAAACTGACCTGAATCGCGGTGCATCTATCACGAGGAAGAATCGCGACGAGACACGTACCTATACGTCGTTCGATGCACACGCCGCGCCGGTGGTAACGTTGGTGTACACGGCTGCCACATTCTGTGTATATTCTCTCTCTTTCTCTCTCTCTCTCTCTTTCTCTCTCTACCTCCGTTGTTAATATTATTGCATGGCGCAAGCCGAGTTCTGCAGCCGGCTGCAGGTGCGTCGCTTCTCCACGCTCGATCCACCAAGGAGACGTTTCGGTGTGCATTGTGATCGAATGATATAATAAAGGCTGAAGTCCGTGGGAAACGGAGAACAGAACCACCTGACGCATCGTCGGCTACGACGTAGAGAAAGCCGCGCCGCAGGATAGGCCACGTGACCGGGACCGATGCTACGACGCCGTAAATACCGATCCCGTCGGAAACTGTCGAGAAAACGGGAACGAAACGTTCCCTTTTAAGAGACGTCGCCTGACTGGGCGTTTCAATGGATTTAGGATGGCGTGGTTTCTGAGGTGTTCCGATCCTCTTCCACTTCGTCGTGGGACAGTGTCGGTGGTTTGACTCGATGCATATTACATCTTTCGTTGTATAATTTCTGATATAGGTTGTTTTGTACGACGAATGAGTTTGTGTTGAAAGGTAGTGGATCTTTCTGAAGGATAACGATTTCTGATATCGTAGAACTTTGATCGAAGATCATGCGCCAAAGATACAATAGGAATCGACCTTTGTCTTAGTCGGTAGCTAAAAAGATGTATTTTGATATGAAATAGTTGGAGATCGTAGAATCGAAAATATAAGCTTCTTGAAAATATGTGATAAATGTTTTGTAAGAAACGAATAATATTAGTTTAATTGTTGTGTTACTTTAGTTTAATTAACGTTAGTCTATATAACTAACGTTATTAATATTTCTTAAATGTCCAAGGAAATGATAAAAACATATATTTAATCTTAAGAACAAAGGGAACAATAATATTGATGTAAAATTGATTGACAACACGTGGAATTATAAAATTGCTTTTCTATGAAACATGAGCAATATTATGTATCACGGTTTCCTTTTGTGACCTCCAATTGGGATTATTCAGCCTCTCCAATTTTGGAAATCTTCAATTAAAGAGTGATTATAATATAATGTTCAATGCGTCAATTGTATGTATATATCACCTATAATAGTGAATTATTTGGTATTGTATATTCGATACTTTAGGGGTCAGTAGGTGTGTACCGTTCTAATAATAAATTGCAAGATAAGAATAGTATATACATGTAATTGACGCATATAAAATGTCGAATATTCAATAGTAAATAATTATATAAAATGAAATGCATCAAACTAATCCTCGCATTAATTTATATCAAATTACGATAAATGATAGCACTTATAATAAATCAATAAACATCTGAAAATCTAGATTGTGCTTTTAAGAACATCCCGTATAATATAATGACTGGCAGATTAGTAAAATGGTGACGCAGGTCAACGCCAAACGTGAAAGGACTAGCGCCAAGGAGGAGCAGTCAAGTCAGCAGATCCCATGTCCACGAATTGTTCGAGCACGGTGTCATGAGTTTACGATACGTCTATCGCTGTTAAGTGTGCAGATGCCAGGTCCTAACAGTTCACATGGCCATCAAAGATGCAGACCCTTCTCGCCCATAAAATAATTTTTAGGCTCCTGACTTGAATGGTCGACTACAGCATAAAAATATTAATTAATGCGTTATCAAAAATAACCTTCTTCGAGGTCTGAATCATAAACCCGATCATCTTAACGTTTTTTATGTCGTTGAAAATTAGAAATTATTTGACAAGTATAAGTATCTAACGCGATTGGCGATTTCGTGGGCTAATTTATTTATGTGGATTAAATAAATTTAGAAGTTTTAATTGAACAGTATATTTGCAATTAGTAAGTCTCACTGAGATTGTCTCAGCGAAAATTAAATATTTCACTTTATAAAAATATTTTTTTAATGTTATTCATTACCCATTCTTAACGCTGGTTTTTAACTTAATTTTTATGCGAAGAATAACGACACGTATAATTTTTCTTATATTTGTAGGAAAAACCAATAACTCCGAATATTTGAAGAGTAAGAAGGTAGTAAATAATTAAAACAAAGCGCAAATAGATAAATAGCTAAACACGCATGTATATTATACATTAACAATCAACACTCGCATAGCGTTAGTGTAACGTTGTCCCACGGTGTAATATTACATGCAAGAATATTAAGGGCGTATTGTAATTAACATAAATTTTTCCATGCTTCAGATTCGCTATTTTTTATGATTTTATAACTTATAACAGACGGTCAGAGAAAATTGCGGGAAAATTTCTAATCCATTTCTCTTTAATTCGATCATTGTACCAACGATTGTATCACATTTGTATATTTATGCAAAACGGTTTTATTTTCCTTCAAACCACATAATCGAACTCTAATAATTACTAAGGAGTATCTACTTAGCCATCTAACGTCATATTCAAATCTCGTTGAAGTCCATCCTAATAGAAAGGCGAATACCTCGCATATATCTAACGTTGAATTAACTACTACAAAACGAAGAGTGCAAAAGCGTAAGCCTAGCATCAACGCGGAATCATTACGTCGTTGAATCGAACAAAAATCTCTGTAGCATAAATTGCAGACTTGACTGGTTCGTCCATCGAACCTGTTGCACCAACCGTTCGGAGACTGTCGAAGTAACTTTTATGAAAATATAATTATTTCAATAACTTCCTTGATAACGTTTTCATCATCATCATCATCATCATCATCATCATCATCATCGCCGACGTCATCGTGCACGCACGTATTACTGTAATTACGCTGTCAAACAGCGACAAAAGAAAACAGTTCGAAATGGAGAAAAAAGAAAGATCGAAATAAAGAAAGAAAGGAAAAATACACGACAGATGATGGAACGATATTAACAAACAGATGACAGCGGTACCTCGCTGCATCGGCAATTAGGGATATCATTAACGAAGGAAAGCTGATACAAGTGCAGGGAGAGGAATGTGTTACGAGAATGCAAAAGGTGATAGGGGAAAATTATGGTGCGCGATCAAAAATTAAAGTCGCTCTCCTTGTTATTACTCGTGTTCGGTGAGCGCGTTCACGGAGTAATTGAACTCGTGGCTGAATGTTACCGCAAGCGTAATAATATGAAAATAGATTGTGAATTGGAAAAGAGTACTTACGCACGTCAAGGAACGTTTATATTTCCTTCGATAATTGCTCCATACTGTATTTCTGAATAAAAATGCAGTTGGCTATTTGATGTCATACGTGGACAATGAAAGAGGGAAAAATAAATTAAAATTTAATATTGTACACAATTCTGTAATAATTTAAAATGTAACAGAAATAATTTGCGTTAAACTCCTGGAAATTAATAATTGCGATACATATATATATATATATATAGATAAATTCATAAGAATGATTTGTTTGAAATACTTAGGAATTAATCGAGAAACTGCAGAATATTAATAACTGCAATAAGTAGATCAATAAGATACGTGAAGAATTAATGATCTTGTATAAGCAAATATGTTATATAAGTACGTGTCACGTGTACGTGCCATGAATAGATTTTACGAAAATCTTATTAACAAGCTGTTACGATACGTGCAATTATAGGCGATAAAATATTTTCTGGTATTTTGATATACGTGTACAATCACCATATTCGCGAATATCTTTCACATAATAAAATAAAATGATACACATGTATACATATGAAATGAAGAAAAAATGAAAAGAATAAAAACTGAAGAAAATAACATCGCAACTTTATCAAGCATAAGAAAAAATAAACTGAAACAAAACAAATTTAATATAACAGAGCATAATATAATATGAAAATATAATCTAACAAAAGAACCTACGCTTCCTAACAATATCATCCATTAACTAACCATTCGTTACATTAAAATAATTTTAAAAAACCTATCTCAAAACATTTTTAATCGGCAAAGCGATCACTCGAAATTCACTATAATAAAAAGAATTCACCACTATTTCCTTGTGCAGAACATATTCTTTACACAGCCATATGAGAAAACACAGTTAATCATGACAATAATCGTTAGGAACACACACCAATAAAACGATCTCGCGAAACATGTTTCGCAGGAGTATCCATTTATACGAATAGGCAAAGGAAAAAGGAGAAACGCCGAACGTTAGTGTATTTTGGAGCGACTCCCACGAGCTGGGAAGGATCGACCTAAGCAAAAGAAAGGTGCCAGTACGCCCCCGCTCGAGAACAAGAGTCGAAAAAGCCTACGAATTATTCCAACCGTTTGCTCGCAACGGGATATCGAGGTGATATCCTGCGGGGCACGGCGTGGTGCCGTGCCGCTATCATCCGAAGCTTTCACCATCGTCATCATCATCGTCATCTGGCAGCTCCCTATTCCGATGGCCGCTGCCCTTAATGGATCGATTCGTCATAACTCGTTTCAACACCTTTACCAACTTCGACTATCGATCCCGATGATCTTCTGCGAGCACCATTTTCGTCGAACTGACGCGATCGAGATGTTAGATTGTTGAAGGTTGTCTTTAATTGCGTGGCGAATTATTGTGAAGTTTGAGAAGTGTGAGACGATCTCATTTGTGTCTCATTGTTCAATGAACTCGATAAATTCGAAGAATTCAAGCTTGAATTCTAAGGAAATGTCTTTTTGATACGTCGAGATGGATTCTAGTTCTCGAGATTGGCAACTGATAGGTAGATTGGGTTATGCATTTATAGGAAATTTAAAGATGAGAAATGCGCGGAGTGGAAAATGTGAAAAATTATCGAGAATTAATATTAAAAATTCGTAGTTATTAAGATCTAATGGAAGAATCATCTTGAAATAATATAGAAAATATAAGAAAGACTAAAAAAAAAAAAAAAAAGCCAACAGCACATGGAATTCCCAAGCGGTCACCCATCTAAGTACTATCCATGCCCAACACAACTTAACTTTGGTGATCAGACGAGAACCAGTGTACCTTGTGTGGTATGGCCGTTGGCTGTAATACTAAGAGTATTACCTCTATTTCTGGATAATTATTTACGTATTTTTTAATAAGAGATATAGAAAATCATAATAAACTTTTCACAATCTTTATTATAAATAAAAAGTGAAGAATAAAATATTTCTCACCTACTATGCACCTAAAATCAATATTAACTAATATTAACTAACTATTAACTAACAACACTAAAAATATACTTTTTGCCTATACCAATTCCTCCAATCTTGAAATAAATAGATTCTCCCAATTCGAATAACATTCACCCTCTTTTCAGCCATCTTATATATCAAAGAAAGAAGGATAATTTCAGTGCAAGTTTATTTCAACAATTGTATGATTCCTTTCACAATCCATCTATTTCTTTCCTCATGAACTCCGAGACAATCGAATAAACATTTTCTTAAATTAAACGTCGCGAAACTCAGATTAAGGTCAGCAGTTAGAGTCGATACGTGAATACACCTCTCCTTTTGCTGATTCTAAACAGTGGAAATTAATTCACATCGCTTAAAAACGTACTTGTAGATCCATCTTCCTTTATGCAATCACGAAGATGGAATATACAAATTGTTATTATTGGTCGAAAATCTCACATTTACGAATTGGACCATATCACCGAATGACGAAAAGAAACAACGAAATATGTATCCAGAATTGATCGACCCATATGAGGGATACCAAAGAACAATCATTCACAATCATAACAATCGTAGATAATAATCTCTGTTATAACTGAACGTTAACAGTTATAGCTTTCGATAAGACGCCCGAGTCGCAACTGAGCGCACGTCGAAAAGAAAACAGTCAGGGCCTACTTGAGGATACGTGATCCTGTTAGGGTGGCCTAATTGGACACGCTACATATTTACACTCTGATCTTGTGAAAGGTTACCACTGGACTTTAAATTATCTTTAAACACCAATTCAGACGCGCCCAGTAATTTAGTCGAGTAATTTAATAACCGATCGTGTGTCAACACGAAAATTTAGTCGAATAGTTGAGTAAAACGATCTAGCGAAGAAGATCCAAGAAGAAGCCAATTGAATAGATCATAAATTAATAATCCAGGTATACAAATTTGATCGTTGTGGCCATAGTTAAAATTCCGTTTCTCCCGAAACAAATCCTTACAGTTTCCACGTAAGCTCGATCAGGAGAAACATAACACGCGTGCGTGTGAAACGCGGGCTTCCTAACCTAAAAAAATATCCACGCGCGCCTCGGCTGACACCTGGCACAATCGTCGGCAATTTCTACGAGTAAACCGCGTTTACATATGCATACAAAGCGGCGGTTCCAGCTCGACAATGTGCGACACAGGCGGCCACTGCATCAATTCGAGAAAAATAAAAACTCCAGTGGCAAAGACGACTATGACGCGGTATGGTTTACCGCACGTCCATAGAAACGTCGTTGGATAGAACGTCGGCCATTTATGTAGCCGCCTGGAGGATCGGATTAATAGCCCTTGTACCTAGCCTGCGGGAGCGGATATCATTCCTTGCACCTTGTTTCCCGTTCCTACGCGAACGCTGACAATTTGCAAGGCCAAATAGGGCGGCTCATTTAACCGGTAGATTTATTCGCCGATTTCTTGCGAACCTGACGATCGAATACTATACGATAGCGGGACAAGAAAGGAATTATTGGGATTTTCGTCGAGCGTACATGTTAATGGTGTTAAATCTGTGTGCGTTTAGAGAAATAGCGGTTTGACCGATGATTTCTGTAAGGATAATGCGAAATTGGCGAATATATATAATATATATTGGTGAAATATAAATTGGTGTAATTTTCGAGCGACGATAATAACTTTTTTTTTATTCAGGAACGAATATAGTTCAGTAGTAGAGTATTCAGAGTATTCAGAAATGGAGAGTGACAGCATTGGACGTAGATGAGTACACAATGATTAGAAACAGTAATACAAATAGAAATCAAAATAGAATTTATCTTTTCAATGGAATAGCTATATCTAATGCATATTTTTAATATCACACCCTGATAGCAACTACGAGACTATACTTTCAAATGTCATTGTATATATCTAGAAAACTAGACATCTCGTTGTACTTTATCCAATATTTAACCTTCTTATCAAATATCAACTTTGATAAAAACGAATCAGTTACGCTATACGATACGTATAGCGAAAAATATATTTTAGGATCGTATGTACCAAGCTGTACATCGTGAACACGCCATCAACCCTATCCTTCCATCACTCTAATTCAGCTTCAACTAAATCTTCGTACACGTTCGAAAGTCACGGAAAGCAGCTCACAATCGCGGATTTAAGCACGCCAATCGTGGATCCCTTTCGGAGTCCGGGAACGTTCGTTATTCCTAGTATGCGCGAGGCGGTGTAACCTTACGTAGCGTTCCTAACTTGGCAGCAACAATTCGCTACGCCAAATAGGGCCGGTTATTTAATGCTCGTTGGACTTGTTTATTCGATCCGTGCCGCACAATTGAATTGCGCCCATTAAATGCTGTCGGAGAGACAGCGAGGAGAGCTTTCCGCGGCGTGCACACGCGGATCGTCGCTTATTCGCGCGTATATTCCACGTGAAAATTCAATATTTTACAGAAGCAGATAATCTAGACGGTTACGCGGGGCTCTGTATTTTCTTCGAAGCGGAATGCTGTTCGTTCTCCGCGTGTACCATTACCCCATTACCCGGGCTATGAAGACGTATGGCTCTATTTTCCAGGCTGAAACTGAAGGTACAATTTGCCCTGTCAAAGAAAGTTATTATACCGACGGTGCAGAAGAACGCGTTGCTGCGCCGTGATTTACTGGAAGCAAGGATTATATTATTGGAAGCGTGTAACAATTTGCCAAAATAAATGGTCATTGGTAACAAATAGGTGATGTCTAGGTTAAACAAATTTTTGGGGTCAGTATGGTTTTATAGATAAATAGAAACTCTTCTATTAACATATAACTGAAATATGGTCAGATTGTTATTAATAGTTATACTAATATATTATGCGATATACGGAGTATCTGAAGCTCCTCATAAATTCGTATAAATTTTACCGGAGTCAGTGTTACAGGTAATAACAAGAGTAAAATGTTATTTAAGGAAAAGTGTACAAGTATTTTATTAAAACGTTGATTAATTAAACGTTTATTCAACGTTTTATTAGATAACGTTAAAGATATGAGGAATTATACGATAACACTGTCTTTCGTACTGTATCATAACGAATTAATTATAAAAATCAACATTGCATGGAATTTTAAAATAGTATTGTCTTCAATTTATATACGTTTCTTATTATAAATTATGATAATCAAGCCCTATTGCAATTTATAAGCTGTTAATATTACTGGTTAATTTTATTTGTCAAAGTGTAATAAAAGAGGATTATATGTATGGGTATATATGTACAAATTTATTTTTCGAATATACAAACAATAAATACTAGTCAAAATTCATATTTAATATGGATTAAATTTTCAGCATTTTATGTGAAAACAAAGAGGAAATAATTTTTGATAAAAATAGGATGAATATTGATGGAAAGAAGAACGCATAAACGTTTCCCGTCTTATGGGATATCAATTACATCCTGCTATCGCCCTTGGCGCGAAAATATCATTAGAATCAATAACACCGACTAACCTTCCCCCAGGGTCATCCCTCTTAGCTTGTGTATTCGCGATTCTGCACCCTAATATTTCCCTTCGTGGAATTTCCACCATGGTACTGTCACTCAATAGCATTGTGTCTTGTATTTGGCCATGCTACAAAATTTTTCTTTATCCTCTTTCGATTATTCATTTCTTTACAGCAACGTGACAAAGATATGCGGGAAGATTAACAACACTTCAATGATTTAAAAATTTTTTCCAAAATAGAATTGATTAAGAAATACATCATATTTAGTGGAGTCCTCCTACTATTTATTCCTATTTTAGAATTAAATATTTTGAATTAAGTATTTCTAAATATTTTAATATTGCGATTAAATATGTTTCGATTCTTCGTATCAGAAAATTTTCTTAAAAAACTTTAAACATACAAAAATATTATGAAATAATTGAATAAATGTTGATATTAAAATGAGTGTGCTAAAAACGAAACAAAAGACAAGAATTATTCTAGAACGAGCATTAATCGAAATACATTTTCCATTAGCAGAATACAAAACTCATAGCGAAAGATTATACCGTTTTCATCTCTTAAAATACTCCATTGTTCTTGTTTCTCCAAAGCATCAGAAACCAGGAGCTCGCTCTCTCCATATCTTTCGTCGGTTTAGTGGTAATATTTTTTCGGTATGACCCTCAGGAGCTGGCGGTCTTGTCAAGTTGCTGGAAGGACACGCGAAATCCGGCGTCGTCGCAACAAGGAAGGGTGGAACGAGAAATTGGAGACGCGTACACGGGGAAAAATATATACGTGGCCCGAAGGTCCAAGGGGCCGCGACATTGTCTTCTGCAAGGAGGATTTGCCTTCGAGGAGGTTGCGGTCGCTACGAGGGAAGAAACCACCCCGCTAAGCCACCATGATTCCACGAGATAAACCCCCATATTATGTCGCCTGGGATAATACGAAAAACCCACCGCGAGATGCGGTCCACTCGTGTGTATAGAAGTATCTGTGTACACAGGGTGGCGCCAAACGAAAGAACACTGGATGTAGTTTATGGAGTCTTTATTCGACTGAAAACACGATTCTTCGTGGAAGGATTGTAATTGAAAATATGTGTTGTTCATTGGGAATTATTATATGACAAATGTAATTTTCGAAATACAAATGACACATCGTATTGTATGTTCTTGTTTTCTTGTTAATTTTATAATTGCACGCTACGAACAGGTAATGTTATTTAGAAAAATAATTTCAACGAAGCTACTGATATAAACATTCCATGAAATAAAATAAAATAACATATTCTAAAGTAAATACGAATTCATTGTACTAACTGGTAGTGGTTTATATTGTAGTATAATTAATACTGTTATATCGTAATATATAAGACAAAATAAAAAGGGATGATAGCTAACTCTTGTCTCATTTACAATTTGAAATTCGCTCATTTTTATTGAAAAAGTTATAGCAGAATTATAGGAACATTTAGACAACACTTCGCATCTTGTAAAACACATCGTTCGATGTAATCAGGAGTAACATATATGTATGACTATCAATAATTCAGACAAGTAACTTTAACATTAAAAGAGATGAGGTATATTTACTATATTTAGCCGATCACATAAAACTTCATATCCAAACATGGGTACTGTTTCAGCACGCAGTGAAATCGCTTTAGTAAACAAGCCTCCAATTACCTGAAGAATGTATTCGAATCTCATTTCACCAAAAGTCCGGTATTTTAGTGTCTGAAATCAACTGCTTTCTTTCGTGACACCCTGTGTGCACACATATCCATGCATAAAGATTTTACGGGCGGCGTGGTCAGGACGAGGCTTACTGGAAAGAAAAGAGCCTTCTGCAGTATCCCAAGGAACGAAAGTAACGAACGAGCGTAATCGTACACCGCGCGTGTTTCCTTAAATTGATTTTAAAAAACGAGCAAAGGAAGGACGGAGTAGCATACGGAGCTGAAGTAGCAGAATAAAAAAATCAGGACGAGAACGAAAATAAAGAGGAGGAAAGAATAATACGAGAAAAAAAGGACGGAAATCCCATATTCCCGGATTCGGAGACAAAAACGTGATCGTACGGGCCAGGGATAGAATTTATGGCGCGACATTAATCAGCCAGAGGTACGAACGATTCGCGCGAGCTGCGTTAATCGGAGAATAATTTCGCGAGCAATTTCGCCGAATTAGTAATTTATTTTACAGCCGTTCGGGGAGATACGCAGAGGCCTCGTAAAGCGGCTGCAATAAAAATCGAACGCGAGCCCGCACGAAAACAAGCACAGCCCCGCGAAAGAAGCCCAACAGAGATGCCCACCTAATCGTTGTTTCCTCGTAACGTTCGATCGTTTAAACAACCAATCGTTGCACCTTCAACGATCCACGTTCAACGTTCGTCAATATTTCGACTAGATCATTTCAAATTTACAATCATTTCTTTTTTAATGTCTACTGTTTTTAAGTGTCGTTGAAATTTTAAAAGATTCTTCTTTGTTATCTGTCGCCACTTTTATGTGCTGACGCGATTTAAGGAAATTAAAGTAAAACTAAGGCATTTGGGTGAACATTGTTTTCTTTTTTAATTTTATCGTGTTCTTGGTCCTTATATTTTTATGTTTTTGATGTAAAGTAGAAAACAACATAATAATAAAATAATAAAGTAGAAATACAAGCTGATGAAATGCTTATTGGCTGTGTACATCTTCAACAATAGTACGAATGGATTGCGAAAGATAGCTTTTGCTCAAAATGTTCTCTGAAGTAATTCGCCATTGTTCCTGACGCTTACCGTAGAACTTTCTGTACTTCAGAAGTCAAACTGACTCCTGAAGATTCCATTTTCTACAAATTTCCAAATTTTAGCATTATCATATTATTTCAAAAATCAAATATAATTTATTCCGATGTATGTAATCAGCCGTGCCTCTATATGATCCAATTAGCAACGGAATCAATATTTTACACTATCATTTAACATTTCAATATGATTCGAAATATCCAAATCCGCCTAATAAAACCTGAAATAAATCCATTAGAAAGAGACAAAAAAAAAAAGAACGACAGATAAAACAACAATAAAATACGGTATGGAAACAGACGAGAAAAATTTCTTCCGCGATCTAAAGCGGACTCAAACCGAAAGGGCAGTTTATCGGCGGTGAAGAATAGAAAAAGAAAGCGACGAATAACCGCGCGGCCATAAACGCGTCCGTGGTCTGGCAACGGGTGGCTCGTATTTAAGGAACTTTAAGGAAGCAGCAACGTTTCGACGATTTTTCGTTGCTGTCTCGGGGACTTGGTGCGTTTAATTAAGCCGTAAATCGATGCGGCCCAGGTCCCACGTTTATTGCGGCCCTAAACTATATCAGCTACGCTGAAAAAGATAAAAAGCACGGCCTGAAATTTCGAAGCCTCTCTCCACAGCTCGATTCCGTTCCCATTCGCGAACTCGTTCCTCGTTACGATTTTTGCTTTACTCCCCACTAGTCCATCCATCTCTCTCTATCGTCCTCCGTTTCGACCTTCTTTATCCCTTTCTTTTCCCTTCCTTTCCTTTCCAGTGAAACGACCCGTTTTTATCTCGACAGCCACCCTCGCGATCCTCCTTCAGCCCTCTTCTCCCTCCTCTGTAACGTCGCCACGCTTGTTAATGACCGAAGAAGCTCGTAAACAGGGTCGTGATCACGGTGGTCCTCAGAGATCACTCGTTCGTGGTCCTTCTTTCCGCTTGGCCCGGTGTCAGCCGTGTTTAAACTTTAACGTCCCCCGTTTCATTGGCCTTTATCCTCACGTGAGGCCGTCGTTAATGTGACGATCAAAAGCGCGCTTTGTATCGCGGACCTTCGCCTTGTTTTTCGGCTTATCGACGGAACATACGCGCAAATAGTAGCTTTTAGCTGGTAGAGTTTATCGCTTCGACGCTTCATGTTAATTACGTGTCGTACGTGCGCCGTGAGATTTAACGTTTCTCAACTTTTAGCATTTTTGAGATTAAAAGAATTCTTGGTAGACAGATGGAGATGGTTTTTACGAATATGGAAGAAAATAAGTGGTTAGGTATTTTGTACGATTATTTAAAAGCTAACGTTGTTGTTCATCTATTGCTATGCATATCTGCCAGATAATAAGAAACTGTAAATTAATGTAGGGAATGTACGTGCACGATTTTACGATTGGCCAGCGATTGTTCCTGTTTGATTGTTGTAGCTATATTCGAATGAGTCTTCCATAATGAAGAGATTTAGTTCCTGCGTTAGTGTAAAATGAACGAGGAAATAGGTGTATTTAGTAAAACTGGGACAAACTTGAAAAGAACTAGAAATACGTCATGATTCTAGCAAAGAATGTTTCTAGTATCTCACTTTCCATAAATTAATAATTTAAATATCTCGGTAACAATGCTTGCTCTATCCCAATAAACGACAATCATTAAACGAACGTTTATTCTGAACTAAACTAAAATCAATTATTCGGTTATTCGGAAGATCTGCAGCATTTTTGATAATTGATAAGTTCTATCAAAAACCTTTAGAACGTATTAGCTTCTTAAGAATATGTATTAACGAATTCTCAACCTTTAAGTTAAGTTTGAGTAAATTCTGCATCCACTGAAAAGAAACGATACGTATTTCACTTTAAAAGATATAAATTTTACAAAAATATGCTTTCTTCAACCCCTACTGAAATTTCTCTATAAACCTTGCAAACGTAATATTTCCATGCAACGCCTAATCAATGTCCGTAAAAAACTCCACATTCGATTTCTCTCCGCAAGCAGAAGCACTTCTTCCACTTTGAAAACGCTTTTCCCATCTCTCCGGCACGAGGAAGAGGAAGGCGAACAGAAGCGACTGAAAACAGAGAAAAGATAGTAGGTGGGGATAGAAGCAGAAAAAGCGAGTCGGAGATGCAGGTCGCATCCGGCGCAGCTCGTCGCCTTCCACTCCCATTTGAATAAAAGCAACGATAAGCACATCCTTAGAGTCACTCGCAGTTCTGAATTGTTTCCGCTTCTTAAATCCCCGACAAATTTATTATAATAACTACCCTTAGCCGGCGGATCCCGTTTTTCCGTCTCTGTCCTCTCCGCCGCCTTCGTCCCTCGTTTCGTTCCTCTTTGTTCCGTTTCCACGCCAGAGATACGCTTCCCTCCTCGTTCAACCAATAGCATCGCCTACATCACCGTAATCCTCTCTTGGCCGTTTTTCCTCGCGTCGCGTCTTCTTCTAGCTGGTTTTTCGCCGCGAGAGAACTCGGCCCTTTTCTTCGTGGCCGCGAGGCGAAAGGAAGGATCGTTTCCGCGAATAATGCGTTCGTTCTCCGCCACGCGGTAGAGAAACTCGGGATAAGGTACGGATACGGGGGTGGCCGGGGGCATCGGCTGCAATATTCCCGATGAAAACATTACGGCAACGAGTTTCAGACTTCTTACACGTGGCCATTTTTACGCACGCCTTGATCCTTCTTCTTTATGCATTACGTAAGATTACGTATGAAATTGCATTTTATCGTGGTTGTATGCACGTTGATGATTGGACAGGTTTGTATAATAATAATAGAAACTGGGTTTTCACATTTAAAAAGAACGATAGAATTGTATTATCATTTTTGAAAGTATTTCGAGATTTTCAGTAGCGCTATTCGTACTCGACATTATTCTTCCATGTAGACAATAAATAAATAAAATAAAGATACAATTCCAAAATTTAATTAACCTATCTATTCGCGTTAAATCTTAAACAGAGAATGAATAATTTGGATGTTAATTTTAATGATCACGCGGAGACATCAGTGGCAGTCCTTGAAAATTACTTGTATTTCTGTATTATTTGATTTTTGTTAAAACTTGTTGTTCTTAATATTCCATTTTGTAATTCTCTTTTCGTCTGAAAATTTTGATCGTACAATTGACGGCTGGTGTATTACCTCTTACACATTTATCGCGATCGTTTTATTTCGTGTAAATACTATACTGCGGAAATAATTCAGTTATATCTATGCGAAGAATCGAATTTTTGTAAAGATCCAAGAATAGATGAAAGTAATTGATCTGAGTAAGTATGCAGCTGCGTTTATGGGCAGATAGAAAACAAAGCGTAAATCTCAAAGCAATCAAGGTCTTGGTGAATGAAATATGCTTCGTGGAAACGTTAACTGTTATTACGAATAGCTTATGCAGTTGTTTAGATTGCAATTGTTCACAGTTTACCGTAGAGTAATAGCTTCTCCTGGTACTACTTGCAGTGGCATGATGCAACACACATATGGTACGCATTTACAGAAATAAACGTTTCTCCTAGAAATTCTGACATCGTTGCACGATTTGGAAAAATAACCCTAATATTATTTTTATATACAATTGTAAAATCATAACTAAGGAAAAAATGATACATTTAATAAATTGTTTAAATCATATCATTAAGTCATATCATTAAAATACGACTTGAAATTTCACGCTATTTACATATTACCGAGGCTTAAGAAAGATATGAAAAAACTATTCCCGCGAAAAAATTTCTTCCAAGCTTTAGAAACTCTCTAACCTTGTTTTCTTATCCATAAATAAATATTAACAAATCGTCGTAAAAATTTGTCTACATAGTTTACAAATATTTCTGATAGGATAACAAAAATCTATCTATATTCAAAGTCTGTATTCTATATTAAAAATTATTCTCAAGTTTATGTTTTAACATTTTCGTTTAACGTACGATATAGTAACTTTTTTTTTTACTTCGACTACAGTGTATCATCTCATTAATTGCTTTGGCAACACACTTTCACAAAATCATTTTACGTCACGCGAGCGTTAAGAGTTTTTGTAAAAGCGACGCGAGAGACAGCAGGGAAATGATAAAAAGCGTTAAAACGGTCATAACGATGAGCAACTACGAGAAACTGGCGCAACGAAAGGGTTCTTTATTGTTTGTTTCTCCAGCCGGATCCTCGTTTTAAACGACACGGCGGCAAAACACGAGAACACAACATCTCAGCTGTTAAAATACCTTTCTTCTTCGGCCATGCAACACGCAGCGTCGTTAAATGATATTGGACTTTTTTGCTGAAGAGCAGAATTTTCCAAGTTTTACGTCGGTTTTTAACCAGAGAGACTTTTACAGGATAATCAACCTTGGTAATGTACAGATTTCACAGTACTTTTAGCTGACGAGCGATATCTTTTTTCAATTATGTTTACGAATCGTTTCGCTTTAATGAAAGAGCAACATTTTATAATCTTTAACTATGTATATTTCTGATGTAAAACATTTTTTTACGATTAGGCGGTTGTTTATTAAAAGAATATTGTTGATCTTTAAAATTTGCAGCTATAGAATTTTTAATTTACAAGAAATTATAAAAACTTTTTCCTGTTTGATTATGATTTAAAAAATCACATAATATATCAAAATGCTTCTACGTTAAAATTATGTTAGGTTTATTAGAAATAAGAAATTCTTCATACAATTCTTATATTCCTTCCTAAATAAACGCAGCTTTGATATGGATACCCATAGCAACAAATAAATTTTTCCAATATCCAAACTTCGGTCTAACTTCTATATTCGTAATCTATTTTTTTTTTTTTGGAAAAGGAATTTTAAAGTTCGATTCATAGAAATTGAAAAATCCTACGCTTTTAAAGTAAATAGAATTGAAATTACATGAAATTACACTCTGAAATATTGTTCTGCAAAAATGTTAATTTGATTAAAAAATGTTATGCTTGAAGATTTAAAAATTGAATCGATGAAAGTCAAATTTTACGAATAGTTAAATTAAATCTAAATTAAATCAAATTGGAATTACAAGGAATTATACTCTCAAAAATTAGTACTTGAGAACATCTTTCACTAAAATGGCTTCCATGGACAAAACGCCGAGCGAAACCACATTCTTTTTATTTGTACACGATATCTCGAATATACACAAAACCTCGAGACCGCAAGTAAAATTATTCGGTGGTCGAGTTTCGAAACGTTTAATTCACTTTCCCCGGACTGTTAAAAAGATAACATCCTCTCACTTGGGCGCGGTTCGACGACGTTACGACAAACAAGGGATCTCAATTTTTTCCACGGTATATGTCCGCGTGCATGCCGTTTCCGTAAACGAAACCGGAAACAGTCTGTATACTCATTTCAGCCAAATAATGGGCGTTTCAACTTGGCCGCCTTTGCTCTTTTGAAACGGCCCCTTTCACTCGGCTAAATGCATGCACGTAGGAATCTCTTTCGCTTCCTTTTTACAGGAATTTTTGGAGAACCTTGAGAAAAAAAACGGGGGTTGCGAAACATTGCCAAGAATACTCGAATAACGACCACATACAAAATTCTTAGAGACGATGCTTTCAACAACTGAGTGTTCTTCTTCTTATCTTTCCTCTAACGATGATTCTAACGAAAATGAAATTACTAATGAGAGTTGCAATGCTTTTTCTAAGGATAATAAGTTGTGACGATTTTTTGAAATTATTAAATTTGTCTATTACTCTTATTGACGCTTTATTCTAATATTGCTGCAAATATTATTTATCTAATTTGGTCAATTTTCTGCAAAAGTAACAGTTTCACGATTTGTATTCCTTCTATAGAAGTCATTAATTAATTATACATAGAGGAATAATTGTTAAACAATAAAGTTAAATAATAAGTTTATATAATATTCCTCTTTATATAAAGAAAAAGAACAAAGTACAGAAACAAATCTAATAATTTCTAAAGTAAAGAGTTTTAAAACACAAAACTAAATCTAATAATTATAAGTTTCTGCAGATTCATAAAATCATACTTCAACCGCAATCGTTCCCTTATGTCAAATTTTTCCGTTGGAACCACCTGCAACACCTGTCACATACACTCCTATTTCTACCTCAATCATACTAGAGGAACCTGTCAATTTTACGCAACACTCGTAGCAATTATCCTGACATGAAATCATACTTCAGTACTTCAGTACTTCGTGCATACTTCACGTACTATACAGTTCGCACGAGATGTTGTAATTCTACCCTGTTGGTTTCGTTCTACCCACTTCCATCAAAAAACGCGTTTTATACGGTGAAAATGTTTTCTGAAACGCAGTTACGAAAGGCGGGCCTGTTTCAGTTGGATATGACGACGTTTTCGTGACAAATAAGGAAGCCAGCCCTTTCTCGTTTAGTCGCACAGTTTGAAGAATCGGACGAAATGGAAACAAAAAGCTAAATAGAAACGAGAAATAGTCAAAGATGGAACAAGATAAAGAGAAAGGAAAGTTATTCGACGTAGCGCACGACGTAGCGCAGTTTATTTTTAATATTTACGTAATATTATTATATCTGTCGTCTTCTTCCTTCCCTTTTGTCTTTTCAAATGTATAACAACACGTGAGAAGCTTTAGAAAAACCGATATTTGGAAAGTGGTAAAAAATCGATTGTCTGATCAGTGTACAAGATATTATTCCGAAACAAATCGAGCAATTCGATGTCAGAAGCCTTTATAACATTGCACCAAATCAAACTTATAAAAATCTCTTTATCGTTAAAACTCTCTTTTCCATCTATTACTTCGAAACCACCAAATCCCTAATTCCGGTAGCCGAAAAAAATGAAGCGTCAAACAGGCGAAACGCGTTCAGTTGGTTAGTCCGAGTAAAAAATATGCTTAGAAAAAAGTAACGTATCGAATCAATTGTAGAGCGGATCGCGTAGGGAGGAAGGAAGGTTAGACTGAGGCGCGAAGAAAACAAAAGGGGAATGGGATTACGCGAGAAGAAGCGCAAGAAGGTGGCGCCTGGTAGAAGGGGAGGTCGGCGAGTAGAGGCCAGAGGGTTCGGGGACCTCCGACGTGGTATTTACGACGTCATTTCCTCGCTGACTGTCAATAATTTCCCTGGGGGATGTGGAAGATACCGTGGCGGCTCTCGTGTGCGGTTTGCCTTCTTTCTTGTCCGCCTTCTCTCTTGGCCCATCTCCTTTCCAACCGGAGGACGCTTCCTTGTTCGCGTTTCGCGGCCTCCTTTTTTCTCCACAGGAGCAAATTGAAAAGCCAGCGACGCGACGCCGAGACATCCTCGAGATACTGTTTCGCGGCGACCGAAAAGTAATATCGCGCAGATAGAATGAGATTGCGTCGGACCCGGCCGCGCCGAGTATACATTTTTGATAATTTGCTCGTATCGTTTTGGCGGAAGAATGCAAATACCACGGAGAGGATTGAACAACTGTGGTCTCGGTAATTAGCGACAAGTGTATGGAAATATGTGTGTGACGTGTTCTTGGCAATGTTACTGCGTTATCTTCTGCAATACCAAGATAAATGTAAAAATGCACCTGTCAACGTGTTAGTCTGAGAAGACGAATTAAATCGTTACTGGTTAACTTCCAGCGATGCTTATAATTAGACGAAAGCCTAATCTACAGTTTCTTTCAATTTAATTTTCCCAACATTACCTATTTTTTAATTTCATTTAGAATCTTTATGATCTGTTAATCGGAGAAAATCAATTAGCTGGTTATTGTCAAACTTAATTATTACTCTTGTCCGATACGTAAAGTAGTAAAAAAATGAGTCTAAAGTATTAAGAAGAATGATCGAGTAAATCTGAAAATGTCACAAACTTTTCTATATGGACCTTTTCCATTTAATAATCATCGGTCTAAAATACTGAGACTGCATTTAAACTAACCGACTAAGGGTGACTCGAAGAATCTCGTAAAAAAAGGAAGATACGTAAAAATAAAAAACGGTATATATACAATCTCGTTAATCTTCAGCAAAACCTCAGAAGGAAATAAATCGTACGAAACCAAGTACGTAATTCTCGATCAATCCATCATCCCCTTGATACTTCCAGAATATTCCATTCTGTTGTCGGTTAAAATCTAAGAATCAGCTGATTCTAATGAAGCATCTCCTTTAACTAATTTACAATCAGCGCCCTCGTGGCGGTTCTCGCGAGGGGCGAAGCAATAGAGAAAGCCAGGACCAGAGTGGAGGAGGGGCGTGAGTACCTAAGTTTCCGCACTTTCTCTCTGTCCCGGGGGTTGTCGCCTTCATGACCCAGAACTCTTTAATTCCTCCAACCCCGATACCATGGTATCCCCTTTAACTCATTAGACTCAATCAATTATACGGGCGTACGGTTACAGTCTCTTTTCCCTTTCTCTTGGCTACTACCCTGCCTTTATCTCGCTTTCACTCTCAGTCTCTCGCGTTCTAGCTTGTTCGCGCCGATTCCACCGGCCCTCTGTCGTCTCGCCGAACAACCCTGTCTTAATCCCTCGACCGAGACCCCGAGTGGTATGCCGAGATATCAGGGTTTACCAAGGTAAACCTCTTAGCTGGCAAGCCAAGGTCACAAGGCTGACAAGGATCAGACGAGCCAAGGGAACTTCGTGAGATCGGAGAACTCAATGGATGGCCTGGTTCTGGTCAATCGAAGAGTCTTACCTGGAACAGAAAAAATTCAAGCTTTCCTTTAGTAGGAGAATTTAATATATTTGACGTTCTAAGATTTGAAAGGTACGTGTCGAGTTGATAATAAAAAGAGTGACTATTTGACATGGTGTGATAGGCGAGGTAGAATGAATAGAATGACGATAGGGAAGATCTCTCGTGATATACGTGTTTGTTCGATTATTTCATAGCTTGGAACGATATAGATAAGCTGATAGTGATTATTTGGGAATAAAGTATGTGTATCTTTTGTAGAATTTAAATTTGTGGTGATACCAGTGAAATATAGAAAATATCTTAATTTTGTTAGTAAAATTCGTTCGATCAATCTCTCTATTAATAAATGTTCCTATTATTTTGTGATTCTGTTAATCGCCATCAAATTAAAATCTGATACGGTATCACGATAACTTCATTATACGATAAATCGAAGAAATCAATCTTACATGGACTGTCCAGAAGCCATATTAATCAGTTCCATGAAAAGTGATTCGTGTGATCCGTTTGCCTTAAATAATCCTACAGAAACAAATCAATTATTTTTTTAAGAAATCAGTTTTTCAAGCAACAAACTCGACCCGAAACGAAACTCTATTCTCTAATATCGCCAGTCCATCCAACTAAATCACAAGGTGACTAAAACACACAAAGAACGAACTACGCTATTTGGGGGGGTTGAAGAACCTGTGACGACCTGCTGGAACCTCGCAACGTTGCCTTCGTTATCCTAATCTACAACAGGTACTCACACAGATACACACGTGTACGTACATCCACACAACCTGAAAGGAACGCATTATGGCAGGGTGGGCCATTCGTTTTCTCCACGTCCAGGTCCGTAATGTCGACCGATAAGGCCCCGATAATCCACGGTCGCGTAGTGTGTTAGTCGGCAGTTAAAACGTTATCGTCCCGAATCTCTTGTTATTCGTCAGGCCGTGACGAGTGGGTGGAATTTTACGCCCGGACGTCTCCTCGTCCGCTACGTCCCCCGTCTACCGCGTCCACGTTGGAAATAAGCTCGATAATACGAGCATAATGTTGGATATCCGTCTGTCGTCGATCACCATTACGATCGACTTAATGAATCGAACGCGAGTCCCGCTTTCGCGGCCATCTAATTATACGTCCGACGCGGACAAATTAATTTGCCCAGCTTGCTGATTATGATTCGCGATAGTGGAGAACGCGATACCACGGTATAAGAGTATCACTGTTATGCAGGCTTGTGTTTGCGATGAAAAATGTACAGATGCATAAACGGAATGTGTTTATTCAGTCTGAGCTGCGGAGTTCATCGAATTTGACCGTTTTACGGATGGTTGTAAAAAGATATCGTATGGTACGAAAGTTAAAGATTATAAAGGCCTTTTTGTGTGAAATATCTCCTCTTTGAAATCTTGTTTAGTATTCGTGTCGTTCACCGTGTTTTATTAAGTTTTATGTTGCAAAATACGTACGCAAACTAGGAATCTGTTAATCGCGGTGGTAATAAGATGGTAAAGAAGTTTTTACTGCAGAAATATTGTAATTATCTGGGAAACTATTTAAGAAATTGAAAATCGAAAACTTCGTGATTGGCAAAAATTGTGTATTCGGTTGTTAAACTAGTTGAATAATTGGAGATAAGCAAATTATCCAGGTCATTGCTTTCGATTGTTATTTTAAAATACTCTTCCGATACTACTTGTTCCATTATTATTTAATAAATTTCATACGAAGTGCGTGGCGTACGTAACTGTTCTGATACTATTTTTATCGGTTAATATATGAAGATAATGTATCTGTACCAGATATAGCACTCTCCATGATATATTGTACATATGATTCCAATACTTCTTCAACGTCTTTTCGACACAAACATATATTCCCCTATAGGGGAAGAATACGATAAATCACATTTTCCATTTTTTATATTGCAGCAGATTTAAAGTTCTGTATCTTGTTGTTAATTAATTGCCAATTAATCCTACGTTACTAAAATTATCTTTCTATTTGATTAAAAAGACATTGCTCGCTATAACAATAAAATATGGAAGATATTAAAATATATTAGTCGCATTAACGATTTATATCTGTAATTAACTTTAACAAGAGTTTTCCATTTTTAGCTATTTAATATAAAAATATTTAGTTTCAGTTAGAAAGCTTCGTTAGAAGCAAATAATCCGTGAAATTGTAATTATTTTCTTTCCAATGACCCTATTTCATCGTAAAATTTCTAGTATTTCTCTCAACATCATTTCACCGATATAAAGTAATTAGCTTGTCACCATCTTATCCAAAATGTAATATTATCTTGTTATTAAGTTATATCCTTTAACCAGCTATTACTTTTCAAACAGAACGTACACACGAAACAGTAAGTTCCCTTCCGAAATAAGAACGACGGTATTCAAACGGCTAGAAACTATTCAATTTCACCGCGGAATATCTTAATCTCGGAACGCGGCGACTGCACGAAATCGTATTTCTTTCCCGTAGTAAAAAATTACGGGGCCGCGTTATCGGCTTGTTAATTCCGATAAGCGTTTCTCTTCTTTATCGTCCGCCATTATGGCGAACGATAGCGGAGCGGGGAGGGTTCGGTGGCGGGAAACGGAGCGCCGGGGGTGAGAGATTAACGAAATAAATATGACATCGTCTTGAGTCGGCCGTGCAGCACGCGGCAGTGCCCGCGTTGTTTCACGCTCGACGCGATAACAAAGCGTTTGCCATTAATTACCGCGCTCTGAAATTATTTAACGACCTTCCTTCAGCCAACGTCGGCACGCAAACCACCGACACCACCGCCAACTGATCGAGTTAATTCCCCGACGATGTATCAGTTTATGAAATTTCCGTGTGTTTTAACAGTCTCAAATAAATATTCCTCTGGATGTTTCCCTTTGCACGAAAATTCCAACAGTTTGACGCATGTCGAAATATTTTTGTTCAACTGTGATAGCTAGCAGACGTATAACTCACTGAAATGTAATTGTAAACATGTTCCAATAATCTTGCATCTTCAATTTTATTTAGAGAAGAAAGTTGGTCGTCATTAAACGTAGATTTTCAAGTGTAAGATAATTATTTCGTTAACCATTCTGTCAGCTAACTCATTCTTTTTCAATACCGATATGGGCGGAATATTTTGTTTATAAATTTTAGCCGAGAGTCGTGTGGATCACAATTAATTTTGGATGATTGTAAATATTTCGTTGTCGTAGAAAACAATGTGTTTCAAAAACTGTTACAGTATTATCTATTAGTTTCTTAAAAAAATATAGACACTTCTTTTAATATTTATATTACTACGAGCGTATAATATGATTATTTTGTTATCGTACGATAGCTCAAAAATATAATATTGACTCGTTAAGATATCAGTGATTAAAACTCGTCTAACTACATCTATTATCGTATTATACACACAAATAATAATATATTGCGATATACTAATCTTATGTAAGCTCTATAATGTCATAATCTATTAACAATCTTGTTACTATTCTAACGTAATTTTGGTACACAATTTCGTTATTCTGCTCAAAAGAATGTTCCTGTGCAGAAAGTATTTTCCACAAAACAACCCTAAAATAAGCTTCCATAAACTACAGAAATTAAAATATTTATATTTCCATTTCATACTGTTAAAAATAAAGAATACGTGCATTTACAAGAACCAGGATTCCGAAACAGTAATTTGTGTGGAAGAAAGCGTAAGAAGGAAGTCTGGAGAAGAAGTCAGAGGGACTGTCAAGACTGCAGGGACGCAGCTGGTGATATTATGCAGGATACGAAGGCAGGAAACGGTGTAACGTTGCCTGTAGAGCCTGTATACGAGGGTGGAATATGCTTAACGTTAATTTGTACGATAAAGGAATTATTGATTTTTACTTAGGCGGCTCAGTGAAGGGTGAGAGAGGTCGGAGGGGTGATGAAACGTCGCTTTAAAGTGGAGGTACTAATGAGATGCCCTCAACACGACGTTCAGTTCCTTCATTTATCCACCTTGCTCCCAGTAATTCTTTAAAGCGTCAGGGTCATTTACGCTAAACGTTCGATTTCATGACTATCACGACGAGCAAACATTTTATTTCGCCAAAGTAATAATTGACATTTTTTACGTCGTTTCAGAATTATCAATTTTAGTGATGATATTTTTTTATACACGTAAATTGAACTTATAAATTCTTGAATAAAGTTGTAGGATATCCAGCGATTAGTAAAGAATAATGAAAACTATATCGGTTTAGTGGAATCTAGAAATCTAGAAATCGATTTTAGACAGTAAATTTAATGAAGTTTTTTAATTGATACTCTTGTTTGTAGTTATAAATTGATTTGCAAGTTCTTAAATAGAGGTGTAAGGCACTAAAATTTGTACGATATAGTTTTTGAGAAATCTAAAAAAAAAAACCTTAATTTTAGCTGTTTTAAGTTTTGCATGAGTGAAACTCGTACAGGTTAAACAAGAGACTGACTGCGCACAAAGGTTTCTTCAACCTGGTAATATGTTTCAGGAAGTTTTTACCTAACTCTTTGGAAGTTTAAATTGATTCAAGTTTGATAAGCCTCGCTGGCATTTCTTTTAATAAAGAATTCCGCATGAAATGTACCAATGAATAGTTTCAATCCAAAGCTATATAACTTTCCTCGTGCTAGAAACAATAAGCTTCAACGTTTTCTCGAACAAAAATTTGTATCTGGCATTTCAGAATCAAATACAATTTCGTGAATATTTTGCACAATTTCCAAAGTGTGATTCGAAGAAAATGTTAACTCGAGTCCTAAAACACACACACAACAGGTGCAAAGATATTACCGTGCAACTATAATCAAATAAAATTGTAAATTAGGAACTTTTTAATACGATAGCGTATAATTTCCAACATAAATATGGACGTGAAAAAGACAAATCTGAAAATTATCAAATCATTCATTAATATATATCATATATCAAACATATATCAAATGTAAATCAATATAAATAAATCATATATAAACATATATCAAAATATTCAATTACATCCAATAAACAATTATAGAACAAAAATTCTCACATGAAAGGCAAAGAGACAAAATTGAAAACTACGAAATTTCCCTTTTCTTTCAACGTACGTAATGATTTCTATAAAAACGAGCAATTACTTCCAACAAGCACCGAACCAACTATGCGATAAAAATTCTAAATAAAAATTTCTGATATACGCGTAAAAATCAAATATATGGGATAAAAAATTCCTAAACTTCTCGTTCATTAAAAAAAGAAATTTTCAATTATCCTATATCCTTTGAATACTTAAATATCCTCAAAAAACAAACCCCAACGTTCGGTTGCTGAAACAACGAAAAACCAGTCCCACGACGATACACCAATTAGGCATTTACTAAACAGATCGATCGTTTCCCCGCGAAGAATTTTGCAGTCTGGCTGCGGTACATTCCCGCGGCCGCGTATTTCTAATAAATTCAATCTCTTCGCCATCGGCGTAGGCGTTCGTCGATGAAAAGAAATTTCCTTCGCGATACGACCGGCTGGCAGCTCGGTAAACCACTCTCGTAACACGGCCTGGCGAACTTTTAGCCACACGCACAGAACCAACTCGCGTTTCACAACAGTCTACGTGTATATATGAGTGTAGGTGTGTGTATGTGGTACGCGCGTTCGCCAAGCTTTGCCGCGGCTGGAAATTCGGAGTAATAGGAAAACTCCTGAGCGGAAAAGAAGTTCAATCTAGCCGGCCGAGGGAGAAGCCTGGAAAAGCTCTTTTGACTCCTTTGATTCCGACTCAGCCATCCCCAACCCATTCCTCCTCTACGGCACCTCACCACCACCTTCTAAATCTTTTCCAACCCTCTTCGTCGGCGTCGCCAGCGACATCGAGTCCCGTTTTACTCCGGAGAACGTTTCTCAACCCAACGATGCCAAGAGGATTCCAAAAGTTGCTTCGCCAATCTACCCCGCAGCCTGGGGTAGTCTGTTTCAGACTACTTGGGCCAGTCCCGAAAAATTCTACCACTCTTGAAAGACCGACTCTGTTTTAACCACCGCAGAGGGCTCGTCAGCGGAGGCAACGTCTTCCGCTTGTGGTTTTAGACAGGGTCGAAAATCGTGGAGGATCTTTGCTGAGGTTTTAGGGGTGAAGTAATGGTAAAAGGGGAACGGAGTTTTGATTTGGTGGAGTGAATTTGCTTGAGAAAAAGGGTAGCGTTGCGATCTTGATGATAGTATCGCGATTATTTCTTAAAACGAGTCTGCTATGTTGAAACAGCGTCGAAAGGGAAATATGAATTTATTTCTCTTGTATATTTCAATTTCGATGGGAAATTGTTTGCATTGTAAAGGGAGATTACGTTTTAAGTGACCATGGAACGACGATACTTGAAGCTATTTTAAAATTTGTAGATCTGTGAACTACATGACTATGCAATTTATTTCAGAACATTGAGATCCAAGATCGAAGATATCAAGATATATTCGAACATTAATTGCATCAAGTAATTGCAATTTATTTCACATCCACTTATACAAACATAAATATCAAAGACACAAATTTGCAAATCTTCCTTCTCTTCCCTTCCAACTTCAACTACTAAACGACAAAGTTTCACAAATTTCCTTCACAAAGCTGTACTACATTTCCAACACCAGCAACCAACAAGCCAGCCTCAAGTCGAAATAAAAATACCCTCTTGCATAAAGAACAACCAATACACCGATCATCGAGCTCGATGCAAGAACAACAAAGCTTCAGCTCTCAAAACTGTACCCTTTATCGAGCCTGTTTCCTTTCAAGTGTCTCTCAATCTGCATCAAAGAGAAAACACAACATCCCCACGTTTTCTTCGCCCAACCTCAATCCCAGCAATCATTTCATAAAAGCGCATCTATCCTCGTTCTCGAATACAGAGTAGCATTTGCCTCGTTATTCTCTTCCTGCTCGTCTAATACGGCCCGTTGCCAGTAGGTCAACGAAATACTAACCAAGTTGCCCGTTGTTCTCGAAAGGTCAGAAAGGGATACGAAAAGGGGATGGGCGCGATCGCCACGACGAAAGAGTGGAACGACGAATAGGAGGCGGAGATGGAAGTCGTGGCGCGAGCAAAGAAATAATGAAACTCCGTGCCAGGAAAGTGCTCGCTTTATTGACAAGAGGGCCCAGGAGAACGGCCAGGAGGTGCGACGAGGGAAAATATAGTGCTTCCATATCCGTGCGCGGCTGTCTATCGATTCTCGACGAGTATAAAGTACTGCGATTCCGCCCGACGCCGTCGCCTACTCGACGGAATAAATTTGCGATCGCCCGGGTAAAACGGGGTGAGAGTCGCGAGCGAGACCGCGGAAAAGGAAAAAGGAGAGGAACGAACCGGAGGAAATGGAAGAGGCGACGCGGAAGACGTCGACGATGGAATTTTTGAAATTCATTCGCCTCCTTCTTCGCTGTTTCCGCTCTTGTATAATTTTGTTGTTTAAGTACGTACTGTAAGCAGCTTTCAACGACGTAATAGGATTTTTCGTTAAGAATTATTGGTTTGTTAATTCGACGGAGTATAAGCGGAGTATATATTATTGTTAATTGAGCACCATTTGTGTAAGCGGCTTATATTGTACTATCGTATAGTTTTATATGAGAATTTTGGATTTGTTAGTTTCGATGGAGTGAAATTCGGAAAATGACTCCTATCTGCTAGGAAATGTGAAACTTAAAATGCGTTTTATAGAAACGTAGAATGTCTCTAATCATCGGAATTTCGCCATTTAGTTAATGTATTTTATTGTTTGTTAAAGTATAAAATGTCTAATGCTAAATTATGAACTGAATCCTGTTACGTTGTACGGGACATTTTCCGATTATATCGGTAAAAAAAATCCTCGAGTTTGAAGAAAATATCAAAGAATCCTTAGCCCATATTTCGAAACAACTTATCGTGTCAAGTTTTTGTCAAAATATATTAAAAGTCTTTTTCTTTATTGAAATAAGCGCCATATCAGGATATAAAAATAGCTGAATAACATTCTATGACAAGCACAATGTTTTGAAGATTTTCCTATCTTAAAAGAACGATTACATGTCACTAAAAAGAAGTGGAAATTCTAGAAATTCCAGAATCAAGTATCCTTCGATAAAACCGATTTCTGGAACTCGATCGAAATTAACGTAAGAAACGATCATCGAGAGCAAAAATTTCAGGAATACGTTCGACGTAAAATCTTTTCTTGATGAAAGAAAAAGGAGAGCGGTAAAACTCAAACGTCGGTAGCCGAGGAGCGTGATTTTCTACGCGCGGAACGAAAAGACGGCGAAAAAACCCTTTCCCTCCGTTTTATTCCCTGTAGATCGTTCCGAGGCGAGCAGGGAAAAGGATCTCTTCTTTGACGGTCGAGGATCATTACGGCGGCTGATTGGCGGGAATCTTGTTAGAGGTTTCGTTTGAATAATCGCCGCTCGAACCGGCGATTTTCATGACTCGATCATCGCGTAATGTCGCGTGGAAATTCGGCCCTCCGCCTTCCACTTTCTTTCCATTCCGCGAACAATAATTTCGAGGGTCGATTTCTCGTAAGCGCCGCCGCCCTCGTGTTCTTCTTCTCCTCCTCGTTACAAACGAATTCAATTCCGCGTTAAATATCCCGAACGCGGATCGTCGTTGCCCTTCGACTCGATTAACGATCCCTTCTGGTTCGTAAAATATTAGGTAACTCATTTTGACTTTACATATTCTGCGAATCAATGTGATATAAATATTGCAATTTTATAGATAGAGAAAAATTATGTACACGAAATTTTACGTAATGTGCATCTACCTATTTCTAGTATCAGTTTAGTTGTCAGTTCTCGAAATGAGACGAACGAAGATTGCAAGTTAAATAAGAAGTTGAGGTACATTTTTGACAAAGTGTAGATTGTATATATTCATAGCATGATATAGTCGAAAACAGATTAAAGATTTGAAAAACAAAATTATCCAAGAAGTAGATTATTCATTATAAGAAATTGTAGTTTATTAAAAAAGTCACTCCACCAAACAATAGCTTATTATCTATATGTTTCAGCATTTATATTTATCCACATTTCGCGTATCACTTTTACCCCATAGCTCGAATAAAATTACCACATACTATCCGTTAAATACTTTTCAGTGACAAATGACATTCAAACGTTTCATGGAGTACTCGTTCGAAAGCCATTGACATAACCAATATCTAACAATTATAGGTAACTAAAAACGCTTTACAAAAATGGGAATAATATAATTAAGTTTCATTATCAAGTTCCCCCTACTTTATTATTCTTTCCAACCATCCATTACCAAAGAAAATACCAGCCACGCAAACCTCAAAAACCGTCGAAAAAGGAGACCGAAAAATACATGTTTCCATTTGAAACAACCCACAGGTGTAGCGCTTTACACGATTATCCAGCGCCCTTTTTCCAAGAAGCGTCTACCCTTCATCCGTTTTCCCCGCTCCGTGGAAAACGGAGCGTAGCTTCGCAGGGAAAGGTGTAGGTGGTGGAGGGGAAAATAGCAGGAGGAACGAATAAAACGCGTATCGGCGAGGTACGCGGCCAGGCAGATCAATCTTCGCTTCTTTCCCCGTTGCGTTCCTTCGTTGTGTGCGTGCGTTCGCGCGGCCAGCTCCACCCCCGCCGCCCCGTTCCAACCATCCAGCTTCTTCTTCTAGCCACGTAAACGCGTCCTGGCACACGTACGAAACACGCACGCGTGCACGTCGTCCGTAGGAAAATATATCCGGCCGAGGTCCCTCCTACGGGACGCTCGCGAGTAGCAGCCACGTTTCCGGATTTATCGAGCGTGGCCCGTGCCATTATTTCAGGGATTACCGGCGGTGGGGCAACGGCGAATTTTTCACCGGCTCGTACATCGTTCTTCGACGCTGCTGTTAGCAAGGAAAAATGCGCGAAGGAATGATAGAGGATTCCGGGAGAAAGGGCGAGGGCGAGGCGAAATTTCGAGTTCGCCATAGGATCATAATCGGCTTTACTTTTCCGAGTCAGTCCCTTTTTTGCTTCGTTCTAGATTCTTCCTCGTCTTCCTCGTCTTCTTCGTTTTTCATTAGGGTTCGGTTAAGAAGGGACTTTTTTACCGGGTGGCCTCTCGAGCGTGAGCATACGAAATTCTAGAGAGACTTCTTAACGAGCCGCGTGGACCGTGTCGATAAGATTGTTTGCTGAACGGACGTTTATTCCGGCGCGCGAACACCGGATTTCCTAATTATTCGCTGCAGGCGAACTCTTATCGCCGCCCACGCGCCGCTACGTGCCCGATACGCAGGGTAAACGTAATAGTTCTCGCGCTGGGTCTGGGTCAGGACATTGGCTTCCAGAAGGATGGAAAGGGGTGAGGTCGATGGCTACTCTTCCTGTTACTTAGAGGAGATTTTTCAATTCATTTTGTAGAATTCCTGTTAATTGGAGTCTCAAAAACGATGTTTTATACTAAAAATGATCGTCCTTTTAAAATACCTGTATTCATAGGTAGAAGAGGATAGAACTACTGAATATAATTTTTAGATGAATAGTAGAGAACTGTAAAACTAAGACGGATACAGAAACGTATTCGGTTATAACGCAACGCGTTATTTCCAAGCGATATTCTGTACGAAACAGTGACAAATAAAATAAAATTTACTCGAACAATTATTTTTAGAAATTGATACATACTATAATAATATTATCGATTTGTAAATTTTGGTGACTTTAGACTAACTTCCATTCGACGAGCGTAACTTTTATGTCGCGATTCCTGCACGATCGCAAGCTTCGTACACAATATCTTCTCGATAAAAATTCTTACCAACCCATCCAACCAACGACCCTCGTCAACAAATTCTAAAACTCTTCTCTAAAATTTCATTGAAATCGTACCTCTGCTTATCTCACCTTTCTACACGCAAAATCATCTCACGAAAAGGCAACGGCAGGCGTGGTCGCGAAATCTGGAATATTTCAGGGGCGCCGAATGGAGGCAGAGAAAAGAGCAGGAACAGGAAAAAAGAGGCTGCCGTAGAAAACGGAGGAACCTGGGCAAAGCAAGCAAGCAAGCCGGCAGGCGAGGCAGGCGAACGAAGGAAGCAAGAAAGAAAGAAAGAAAGAAAACACGTGAAATCGAGGGACAGAGAGCGATAGACAGGAGCGTAGAAGGGGTGGTTCGGTGTTCCCGGGGGCGAAAGTGGCGCGGCGTCCTAATGCGATTCCGATATCGGCCCGGACATCTCGTGAGCCGACTACAGCTCCTGTTTCCCCGCCTCTTGCCCCGTTACCCCGTCGTCCCATGGAACGAGTGGAACTCACCCCATCGCGCGGCTCGATGGACGAGAGAGAGCGGATCGGTCCGTGGGTGGCGGAAAGGGGGTGGGCCGTGAAAGCGAACAGGGCTCCCCCGTAAGGGCGGGGTGGCTGCTAGAATGGGCCGATATGTATGCCGTGGGCGCACCGCTGCCACTCCGCCGCCATCTTGGAATCGATGTCGATCAAGCGGAAGGAAGGAACTTCTGCGCAGCTCGGGGGCGCCCGGGGTGCACCCGACCCACCCCCTTTCTACGTGTGTGCGCGTCTCCACGCATATATTCCACCTCCTCGTCGGCGTCCTACGAGCGAGACCTCCTCCTTCGTCTCGCCACCCTCGCAGCTACCACCCCATCGCCACGTAAGCAGCAGCCGCGTGCGTGAGAGCACGTACGCCGCTTCTGCGTACGGATTTCTTCTTCTTTCACCTCGAAAAAATGGCGCCTTCGCGGAGACGGTTCGATGCTCTATCAGATGGGCTTTCTGTTTCGATTGGTGGATGATTGTAATGGGAAAGGTGGGAACAAGGCGGATAGATTTGGAAGCTTGGTGGAAGCTTCTAAAGGAACTTAGTTTCATGTGATCGAGGAATTTGATGTTTTGGATCTAGGTGTAATATGGATATCGTATTTTGTATGAATTGTGTCTGACGTGAGTGTAATCGTCTCAGAGGCATGTAGAAAAATATACAGGGTACTGATGTATGATTGTGTGTTGTTGATATTATTAATATTGATAGTTACAAGATGCATATCAATTAAACTAGACAGAAGCTGAAACTTTTTTTTATCGGTTAAATGATTCGATTAAATATTTCCTAGCTCTAAGCTTCTTATAGCTCTATCTAATTAATAATAGAGAATAAGTAATCATTAACTGCTTCGATTGAATATTTTCCATACTTTCCACTTTTCGATTAATTGGTCCAGTGAAATATCTTCTCCGAATAAATTCTCCCTTACTAATCCGCATCCATATCAACGTTTAAAACCCAGAATCCTGTAATCTACACTAACCCTCCGCTAAGAACACCAAGTTGAAGAACCTGCAAAGAGAGCGAAGAGGAAAGAGCCTTCTCCTTTAACAAGAATATCCAGCGAAATCGGATCGTCTTAAATAGATCCAGCGGCGAAAACAATACCGACGAATAAATTACCCTCTCGGGTGGCGTGTCCGTTTCGAGCTTTCCCTAAAAAGGTTCCCGGCGCTCTCGAACCTAAGAAATATCGCTGTCTACGGCGTTATTTCTGTAAAACGGCACGAGAACGAACACAAAAAGGGGCGGAGGGAGAAAGAGAGATAGAAAGAAGAAAAAGGAAAGGAGGAGGAACACCAGGATAACTGGCGCTAGATATAGACTGGCCGGATCGTACGCGAAGAATCGACAGGGTTACGAAGGCGGATGGGAGAAGGAGAAAGAGGGCGGCTGATTTATGGGATTGCAGGTTGCCGGTATAAGCGAAAATGGCGTCTCTGCAAATCGATCGTAAAAAGGATGTCGCGCGGCCGTACAATGGCTAGCATCTCGTTCGTTAGCTCGACTAGCGAATAAATAAAAACTTGGGGATCGCGAGAGACGTTCACGGGGTTGCGCTGGTTATCGGTTCGCCAGGCGAGGCAAGGGGAAAAGCGTTTCTCCTCCATAACCTATAAAGGATCGAGGCCTACGGTGATTTATAGATTATGACGGCTGTGCACGCGATCCTTCGTCACAATAGCGAAAAAGAGACGAATGATATACGAGAAACGTCTTTTCGTCGTCGCAGTCGTTTCCAATTTTATTAGAGCAGGAAGTTACGTATGAAACTCGTTCCAGGCTCTTCGATCGATCGGTCGATGTTGCTTTTTGTTTGGGTTAGCGTAGGATGAAGAAGGTGAAAGGCGGTCGAAAAGGGAAGACAATTTCATGAATGAGTGGAAAGTGAAACATATGAGGTTTCAGCTGGAATTTATTCAATGATAATTGGAAAACGCGTGTGAATCGAAATTGACCATGTTCCTGGAATCATGAGCTGTGAGAAAGGCATTCTAGAAAGAGAGGAGCGTTGAATTTTGGCACGATAATGTTTAGATAGTTTAAGTAGTTTAGATAGCTTCTATAAATGAAACGAAAAGGAGATTATCAATTAAGAGGAATGGACATGGATTAGGTGGGTGTTTGTTGAACATGGTTTGTTCATTGATAGTTGGAAAAATCTTGTACGTATAATAAATGTGATTGATTAGTATGTAGTTAAATTAAGACTATACATATTTGAAACTATAATTATAGATAATAATAGATAATAATAATAATAATAATAACAACAACAATAATAATAATAGATAATTGAAACTATACATATAATCAGATTAGATTTGAGACATAATATACAAAACTAATATTACACGAGGAAGAAAAATATAGTTTTCTAAATTGCACAATATATTATTAAAAGCGAAAAACTTGCAAAAAATGGGTTCATCTCGGTAGAAGACTCTAATAAAACTGAAAAATAAGGAAGTCATATAATAAAAGAATTAAACTTTTAAAATAAAAAGACTTAATAACTATTTGCACGATTTAACAAAAAACATCTTATAAGTAACAATTTAAAGAAAAAAACGAACATAAAATTCCACGAAACAGTTAAATAATTTTTCATAAAAAATTTTACGCGATTATAAAGGAAAACAAAACGCTAAAAATAACGCTGCTAAAAATGATATCACATTACTACTGTTTACAAAGGCACGTTTTATAGAATGAAGCGGAGCGTTACAGAAACAGGGTAGTGTTACGAAGGAGCGCGATAATAAACCAGCGAGAAATAATCGAAACTCGGAAGCGGGGCTTAAGGGTAAATTCGGTCAGTGTGCCCCGTGGGCTGAGGAATACGGAGAGTTGAATGGCTCGTGACCTTGGCCCCGAGGCTGCTAGCCTGGGGTTGGCAAGGTAATTAAATGCCATGGATGGGGTTGGTCGCTATAACCGGCAGGATAGAACGAAGGGTATCCAGGGGGATGAGGCTAATTGCCGATGCAAGGAAAACCATCCCCCTCCGTGCCACGGCAGGATCTTTCAAGGTGCTCATCCTTCGGATTATACCGTCACCTTATTAACGATCCTCTTGCAACGCTATTCCTGTCGACAAGAAACAGTTCTCTCCCTCGTCAAGAAGTAATTTCCGTCGCGTAAAATCGCGTTGACGACATTCTACTAAATCTATAGCTTGATATTAGTTTCAAAGTTCGAAAGATTGCATTGTTGGAAAAAAAAATTGAACGTGTAAATGTAAGGCGTGCTAAATATGTAATTGGACGTTATAAAGGTGTTTGCTTCTTTTTTTAGGCGACGGTGTATACTTTTTGTAGAATTCTTGTGAATAAAAAGTGAGAGACGTAATGGAGAAATTATTATTATTAAAACGCTGGAAAGAAGCTGATGGAATAACATGGCGATATCTTTAAATAAAGAAACATTCCACACTGCTCAATATTTAATGTATAATTTTATATTAATATCCGATATATAAAATACTCCTTACTATTTGAAACAAATGTATGTAGCATTTGAAACAAATGTATGTGTATTTTTACAACCTTTCAGCTGTCTTACGCAAACCGTTATTTTCTCTAAAGTCGATCGAGCTTCTTTAAACGTTCAGTACAGAAGCTTTTAAAAGAGAACGATTACCGCCAAAACAAAAACTTTGCCAATTCTTCGTCGAAACAAGTATCATCAGTGGAAAGCCGAAGTTGAAATCCAAGTCCAAGTGCAAGTCCAAGTGGTTGGTAGTTTCCGAGCGACGGCCAGATAAAGTTTCGCGTGACGGGGAACCACTGTCCCGGAAGTAGCCCAGTTACAAATTAGCATCCAAGGATTGCCCTTGGCGTTGCTCTCTACCTTCTCCCTCTCTCTTCCTCTCAAACCATTCAACGCCCTTCCCCTCTCACTCTCTCGTACCGCCAGATCTTCTTGTTTCTATCCTTCCTCGTCGCTCGGAACGGACTCGGAGAGTTCGTTCTCTTTCCTTCTGGGTTATTAAAGAAAGCCGCCTTCGGGGTCAGGTCGGGTTAGGTCAGGGCGGTAGGGAATAATGAGCGGGGAAAAGTTAAACGAGAGTATTTTTTACCGAGAGGAAAATTACGTCCCTTCTACCCCCTCGGACCGCTTGGGCGCGTAGTAAAAGCGGCAAGACGAAGGAGCCTGGATCGCGACCACGTGGTCACGACGAAGACGGAAACCGGGAAAGGGAAGCGGAAGAGCGACGAGGAACCTCCGGTGGAGATACGTTGAGTTGAAACGAGAGAAGAAGAAAGAGAAACTGACGGAGAAATCCAGGGGTTGGTGGTCTCCGAGGTGGCACAAGGGGGAGGCGGTGTCCTCCATTCATTACCGCCGGTTACCCCTTAATGGAATCTTCGTGTCCTCATCTTTCCACTGTCCTTCCTTGCCGCCATTTCTGTTTTGCCGAACAACAAGAAGTCGTTTGTACCCCCGGTCGTCATTCAGCTACACCGCCGACGACTTGTACCCGCCTTGTCCTTAATTTGCCCTATTTCCCTCCTTCTTGGTAATTTCTCTCTTTAACCTGATACTTGATAGTTCGAGTGAGAGTGGACTACGGAGAGGATTTTTTCTTTGTTGCATGGGTTGAAAGTTTTTCTAAAGTGGATAAGTTTATGGAAGAGGTATTAGGGTACGAAGGTTATGTCGTATATGTAGGTCGTGAGTGTTCGTGGAATTTTATATTTCCGTGAATGTAAGTAAGGAGATGGTAGCTAAATTGCAGATTTATATCATCTATTAAACGTTGCAGTGGAGCTTGAATATTTTAGATGTCTCTGCATATTTGTGCACTGTGTGGCTTTTCGCAAATTCCAACATTTCCCGCAAATGCATAAATGTTAATGATTCAAATATAATACTGCGATTTATCAGTCAGATAAACAAGATCTTTATTAGTTTTCGCAGAAATTGCGTGAAGAAGGATGATTCAAATATTAAAGTTAATATGAAAGTCTGTCGCGTCTGCTACGTCGCGAAATTTTTGCCAATAAATCGTATATGAATATAGTTAACAAAACAATTAACACGACAGTTGAAACGAGTAAAAAGCAGATTGTAAAAATCCATCCCCTGAGACATATCTAGTAAGAATGTTAAACCTAAAAATGAACGATCTTATATTTCTCAACCGACATAAATAAAAATTACTATTCTCTTTAGAAGAAAAAAGTAAAATTCGACATATGACGGATATAGTCAACCTATAACAAGTACATCCATCGCTAAATTTATTCTCAACCTACTTATTATAATAAATCACCAAGACGATGCTATTTGAGACTATAAAAGCTAGTAATAATTACCAAAAAATTATAATGGTAACATAATGATATAGTAATGTACGAAGGAATAACTGTCATTTTGTCGCGCGGTCAATTTCAAAACGGAAGGAACAGGAAAGATATTCAACGGTGGTAGGATAAAAACGAAAGAACAAAACATGGGTGGAGAAGCGGCGTTATACCTACTCTTTGAAGCACAGGATATCAAATTATTCTGCATAAAGGATGACACAGGTCGATGGTAATAAACTGACTCGGGAAATAATGGCATAACGAGCATAAAGTGGGGTCCGCTCGTGCAGCCGGCAGAGCAAAGAGGCGGAAAAGGGGTTGAAGAGGACCAGGTAGGCCCATTATCCTCGATGTGTGTCCGTGTACACAACAGGGTGTCTATAAATGTTTCAGGGACTCTTGATTCTCGGCGGCGGTAATTTATTCGGAAAGTCACTCGCCACCTGAGTAACGTGAGAACGATCGAGATGCATCTGCATGCAGATGTCGCGCCCAGTTGGCACGCTACTGCCGTCGATTTCGTTTAAATTTTTTGTCGTATGTTTCTCTGCTTTTCTTTTCTTTTTTTTTTTTTTGTGTGTCTTTTTTTCCACCGATGGATGTACGACCGTTGAATTTATACTGTGACTGGGTTATACGGTCTTGGAGACGTTTGGTTTGTGATGGATGATTGCGTCGATGAAGGAAAAGAGTAGAGTTAGCACATTGTACAAAGTTTTAAGTTAACTATGTATCGATCTTTTGATAAATGTTAAGAGGTAGATTAAAAGTTTATCTCTGATAAAAGAATTTTTTAAAAAGCTCTTTATTTATGATTTTATAAATTCTATGTTTTCATAGCTCATTTAAGTCGCCGATTATAAGTTTTATTAATAGATCGATATAAAATGTAAAACCATAAATACACATCACAGTCTGTTCGCAATGAATAACATGTAGCAATGAACAAATGCGTTTGCTACATGTAAGAAATCTGTGAAAAGAAAGCATGACAAAATTCGCGTGAGATTAAGAATTGCCAAGGTATAATATTTAATTAGAAATCAACTCCTAATCGGCCCTACAACTTTCCTACGTATATTCATTCTAAAAATCGCGGTTTTACCTTGTCCTTCATTTTCCTTCCTTAATTCAACTATTTGAAATCAAGATTTAATAGCACGAAATAGTGACGAACGCTATCGTAAGCTAAAATTCCGACAGAATGTCAACGTGTCGCGTGTAACTTTCGAATGTAAACCATGAAGGATTTGAATATCGCGTGACTAACGTTCTCCTCTGGAATTTCCCGTGTACAGGGTGAAGAGATTAGGTTTCTTCGGATGGATAAGCCGCCTGGTGTCCGCGAGATAGGGACATGGGAAAGCACTCCTCCTTTTCGTATGTAGATTTTATGGAATGCCCGAGGGACGCGAGGGATCTCGAAAGCAAAGGGAGCGAAAGGGTTGAGCCAGAGAGGTTCGATACGGATAAGGGTTAAGATATACGCGTGGGAAGACAGTCGTCTAGAATTTTCGAGTCATGCCACGTGTATCGTTCCTTCGATACACCGGATTAATCTGGAATGACTTTCTTTTCTCCGTCTCTCTATTTTCATCTACGTTCGTGTCTTTTATTATTCTAGCCTCGAAAATTAAATTTCTACTTTGAGATATATATATATATATATATATATATACGTATGTGTCAAATTTTTGTGTAAGAATAGATATTACAATGGTCAATACTAGAACAAATTATAACAAAAAAATAAAAGTACAGAGTGATAAATTCTGTGATGAACTTGTAGAAAATATTGCTCTTATCTAAAATTAAATTTACAATTCTAAATTATTAAATAACAGTTTACTGCTTAAGTATGATGATGAAGTATTTAAATAACGTTTGCAAAATTTGAGAAATTATTCTTTTAACAATATATCAGTTTGTTTGTAGATATAATTTCAAGATTCTTGTTCTTGTGATTACGACACACGTATACGATAATATATTAAACATTTTTCAGAGAATGTTTATAATTATTATCAGAAAGAAATTACTTGTACTTGACGTGCCTTCTGATGATCCGAAACTCCATAAAATTTATAATTCGATAGCAGCCGAAACGTAAAAGAACAAACACAGTGTTTGGCCATCGTACAACAGTTTCGTGCCTGGCTGCGACTGTTTGACGGTCGTGTTTGCTGAAGGTCCGTTTACACGCGAGCTAACATCGTTAGAAAATGTGACAAGGTATATACACACGTGCCCGATGCGAGTCCTTCCTCTTCCAGGGCAAATTTACACGGGTACTTAAAACTTCGGGCCAAACACGAAATAAAATCGAGGAAAGCACCAGGCTATGATATAGCTGCGGCTCGTGTCTTTCCAGGTGTCAAGCATTCCGGTTCTCTAAATATTCTCGTATCTTTGCTCAAAATTCGATGGTTAAAGCGCCATTTAAGAGAAATTATTAATGTATACTAATTACATAGATTTCAAGTATAATTTTTATTACTTCGTAGTATTTCCATCGTCTCCAATCAGTTGAATGTTTTATTCAATATTTGAATATCATTTTATCTTATAATTTTCATTATCCCTGCATGTGAAATACATTTGCAAATAATACCACTGAAATTCCACTTTTTCCTAAATTTATTTTAGATTCCTCAATTGTACATTTCGATTCTTTTTCATTTCTCAGAAACATATTTGCTTCTAATCGATTTCATACTTAAATAAAATTTTAATTTCCATCATGAAATAATATCGCTGGCCTATGTGCACTCTATTTTAAATGAATTTTAACTTCTCTTAATCAAATTTCATGAAAGATATCGAAAACGCGATTGGTCCTTGACCTTGAAAAGTAGTCGTCGAAACAGTTTGCCAGAGTAGAACACGATCTCGGCCGGTATAGGCAGGATACGCGGGAATTAAACTTGATGACTCAATATAGTTCAAATGGGAATTAACCCACTCGTGTTCTCGGTCGGTGGAAATTAGGCTTAACCCTTCGCGGTCAAAGGTCGGGACATTCACAGCTGAGTACTTTTACCGTTTAGACCGTATGCCAGGAAATATTCAGCTCGGTCAATTTGTTTAATTCAGATACCGACATGCATGCTACCCTTTATTTACTCGTATCGTTCTCCATTACGCCTTCGTGAAATGAAATTTATTTTTTCCAAGCACAATTTCTAATTTAATAATCCATTGATCAACTTCTTTATTGGAAAATCAAGCTGTTCAATGTTTAATATTTTTCATTAGATGAAAACAATTAAAAAATAACCGTATGGATATGGAATTACTGTTAAGCTTAATACATAGAATTATTCGTAGTCCATTTCCAAATAAAACTGCATCGAGTTTTACGTTAAATATTTCTACAAAATATCAATACAAAAATATACGTAGACTTTCTATCCAAATCAGATTTTTATCCAATTCCAAGTTCTCCAAGTCCTCGATTCGCATGATCAAAATTTATAAGTATACTATTAGTTACAACAATACCCGATATTTTCTACTTTGATTCCAAACTAATCTAAAATAATAAATATTTACCAAAAATATATAAATAATCTTTTACACTCTTCTTTTTATTTGTCCGTAATTTTACACAAATGATCAAATGATCAAATACTTTTATGATCATCCGTAATTCTAGAAGTACGGCTGAGGAACAAATACTATCCAAATCCTGGATTCTGAATCAGTAAAATCCGATAATCCTTTCTTCGTAAATCCGCCATATATACAACAAGTCCACCGTTTGGGAATTATTAAAATATTCATAACGCGCCCCCCAAACGTTGTTTCTCCGACGAAACTCAAAGGAACGAAAACAGCGTGGTGTATCATAACGATCGACAAATCTTTCCTCCCTTTACCATTTAACCTTGTACGAAAGAATGTTTGAAAATGGTCGCGAATCGTAAAACGATCCTTCGAGGAGATGTTTCGCCGGCAGTTTGCAAATTGCGAGCAGCCACCGCGCGATCATTCGATTTCCTATGGGGAATAGTTTCCCATAAGCACGGCCGCTTCCTGGTCACAGTTTGCGGTGGCTTCAGCGCGCCCGTGCCAGAGTTCAAGCGACGAACAAATTGCCACGAGTACAGACCAGCCATTACGAACAAGTATTGTCGGCAATTATAGGATTTAGGATCGGATTCCAATAATACACGCACTCGAAAGCACTCGAGAACACTCGTCCACTCGGGGACAGACGATTTGATACGATTGTGTTTCGAGATACATATATACCATACGCTCTATACCTAATTCTCTCGTCGTAGAATAGTTCGTTTAAGAAACTTTAATGGATATAGTGTAATTAGAAGACTGGATGTTTATAAATATGATCAAAGAAGGCGAAAATTGTATAAGGATACATAATAGCGTCGAATTGAACATTTACTTTGAAGATTTTATATATTTTTATATATTATACTTGTATATAATTTTACATATATAATACATAGTATATAATATGCAATATACGAGTATAATTATACGTTACGTATATTTTGCGCATTTTTACATCCTCAAACTTGTCGAAAGGACATTCTTAGTCTAATAATTAGTCTATACATTTTTCAAATCTTTCAATTATCAACACGATATTGCTTGATTTTGAAAATGCAACCCATGTTAAGGTATTTGGGGAAACATTACGCATCTCAAAAATTTGGTTTATTGACAGGAAATAAATAATACAAGAAACGGAAAACATGAGATTGTAATTAGCATGGAATATTTCATTTATATTCGATAGCTGGTTTAAAGATAGCAGAAGTTATATTTAATATATTTAATGCGATCTTATTAAGAAAACAGCTGGGAACGAAGATCGTATAAAAACGATGTTTACGTATCTGTGTAGAAAAAGAAATATTTTTAGCAGCTTATATCGTATAATGTGATCGTATTGAATTTAATGGTATTCATACGAGGGACTAAAATACTAAAAAAAAAAAAAAAAGAAGAGATGGAATACCATCATTTTCTAATTACCAAACATAATAAAAAGCCTTTGAAATACTCGATATTCAGGAGTGTAGATCATGTTGACTAATTATTACAATAAAAATTATACATTTTAGCATACAATTCTTATTATTATACGATCGTAATATACGTTTATTTATAGATCAATATAGTCACAGAACGTCGACTTATTTTCGAAACAACGATATCTAATCTGAAAATAACTTACAGTTTGATATATGCTATGCAACATTGTAGAAACGTTACACCGCTGTTGATGAGATTTACTATAATCGTTTACATCGACATTCCATGTAATAGATAAACGGGAAGCAATTTCTTGTACAAGCTACCTAAAGAAACGTAAGATTCCTCACGAACGCCTATTTATTACTACAACCTTATAATCCTTATCCTCGAGAGGTATCTGTGTATTACGTTAGACGAATACGATATTTAACGTCTCATTTTTTTTTTAAATTCCACAGATTTTTCTCTAACGTTCTCAATTTCCCAAGAGTTGGAGCATCGTTACTTCGGAATTTTGCGAACTTTTTCAATTTTTATCTCACGTACCATAACGCAGCAAGAAATAAAGAGAAGAAAATAGAACGAAAGATAGATTCGCAAAATATAAAATAAAAAGAAGAAGAGAAACAGATATCGACGATAGGGGAAAAAGCAATATATAAATATCTCCAATTTCCATTCCAACTGCAATATGAAGAAAGAATAAAATAAAAAAGAAAGAAATATTTTCAATTGTCACCTGACGCACAATGCCATGTCGAAAGAAACTAAAATAGAAAATATCTCCGAAGCTCGTCCCATCCGTAACATCGAACAAAAGAACATGTTTATTTAAATGTACATTTTAAGTTTACATTTGCAAGAACATTAACAACAAGGTCACATTTATTTTTCTCGCAATATTAAACCAAGAAAGGTAAAGAAGTAAACAGAAAACACATCGAATACAATAAAAATTTTCTTTACAATACAAAAGCAAGAAAAGTAAGAAAGGACAGAAAAAATACATTGTCGAGTACAATAAGAAATATCGACGTGATTCGCACGTGCGTGAAACGTCCAGACGACGTGGGTGGAAAGCTGAAAACTGGTTCTCCTATCGTCAACAGGAAACGAACATTAAAAAACCATCAGGCATTGTATCCTCAACGAACTGGACTGACCGCGAACGGAAAGATCAGACGGCAGATTTCGATCTGATAAATTTTCAGCCCCTTTCTTGTCTCGAGGCGGGATCGAGATAAGCCATTATCCCTTAAGGAGCTTGCTCCTGACCCTGTCTTCATTCAAGTTCGATAAATCCGTGATGTAAGGTAATAGCGAGAGATTACTGAACTGCTCCCCATCCCATTCTCAACCCCCTCTGGTTCGCGTCACGGAGGTCAGTCTTTAGCAATCGCTATTTCTCTCGGTCACTTGACCCCTGAATATTGAAGTTGTTGCAATCTTCCGTCTACAAAGCCTTATTGAGGCTCTGTGTGCAGCCCTTGGGAACGACTGAATGGAGGATGGCCGCGTAAACAGAGAACAGAGCGCAAAGCAGGGGAGAAGGAGAATCGTTGTTTGCGAAGATTAAAGTGGAATGGCGCGAACGAGAGAGGCAAGTTTCGTGGAAAATTAATGAGTCGGAGTTTTGGGTTTTCGAAGAAAATACGCGTTGACGGTAACTCGGTGCAAATGCTTTCGTTTATACGTGCACTGTATGTGCTTAAAGCGCAGTTTTGGCAGTAACATAGAAATTTATTCTTTTTAGTACAATATACAAAATATTAATATACGATCTCATCTTTATTCTAGATTTTTAGCTATATATACGTGTTTTAAGATAAAGTTTCGAGTAATGTAAAAATTAACCTTTTTTATTTGGATATTGATTTGAACATTAAAAATTAATACGATCATTCTTTATCGCAAATGTGTCTTATTTCCTTTATATTCTCAACGAATTTTGAAACACGGCGATGTACATTCCAAGTGTATCTTTTTCCATTCTCCACATATCTTTAATAGATTGACATTCTTTTTTGATTAGCTTTTTATTCTTTCTCGCTTCTCGAAGACTCGTTTCTTTAGATCACAAGCTCCAATATCCCTCCGACTCGCAGAAAAGTACAACGTAACTTTCAGTAAACTTCTCCATTTCATATACCAAAGTCGTCCAACACTTCTCCACTAACCGTAATACATTTCACTCAATCGATCTACCTCTTCATTGCGCTCTGTCTCCTGTGAATAACTGCAGGAACACGCAACGCTAAAGCTCAGATGAAAATCAGTGCAGATCAAAATCGACGCAACAAAGAGAAATTCAGCAGGCAAGTTCGTTGAAACGTGCGAAAGAGATAGGTTTCATCGTTTGATCGGCGAATACGAATTATAGAACCCCGCCGAAAACGGCGTATTTCAGCATTATCACGATCTTGCGGATCTGACTTCTCGGCATCAACGATATCACGAAGATGTACGAAGACACCTGAAACTTACGACGAGAGACAACACACGTTAATGAGCACCGTCGAACGGTTTATCGTCAGTTTGATGCTCGTTAGCCTTATCGCCAAGGCCTAATCGTGGAACGAGGAGAAAAGTCCCCAAGGAATCCGCGCGGGCCTGTCTCGATCGTCCAACTTCGATACGGAAATGTTGCCGAACCATAGACGATTCTGACGTGACACGGTGTCGTAGGTCAAGCAACAATGTCAGTGGAAGCTGCGTTGGTTAAGTTTCACGACCAAATAAGTACTCTTTTGTATTGATTGCTAGTTAGAGGATAGCTTAGTTAGCTAGTTAGGGAACTTTCGTATATGTTGGATATATTTATGTTGAAAAGTTAGATCCAGGTGATTTATCGTATGCAATTGAAGTGAAACGAATGTTTGGTGTATTTTATGTAAATTAAAATTCTTCCATTCGTTAGGAGATACAACTAAGAATTTCTTTTCCGTGCACGTCACGAAGTGAGTTAATTAAGATCACGCTGATTTTGAGGATTCTGTTGATCAAAAAGATAACGATGTTAAGTGGTAGTTTGATTTACGTGAAATACTTCCGAGTCGTACGTGAAGAGTTTAAAAGTATTTTACGTTTATAGTGAAAGTTTGATATCCAAAAGGGTTGTAAAATCTAGTTACATTCCATTAGAAACAACATACGTATGTGTTTGTGCGTGTGAATGTTGAATCACGTCGTATTCAAATTATTCCGTTCTTTAAACTTTTGCTCTGAAATATTGAAACTATTGCGATAATATATTTTCCTCTCATTTCGTGATGTAACTAACCAGGCAGCTAGTAGTAATATTCCTTAATCATTTCCAAAGAAAAGGGAGTAAGTTTTTGTAAACTAAAGATAAATATAAATAAACCAAAGGGTAGTACCTATAAAAATTCAAAACATAACCGATAAACATGAACCGATAAAATAAAATAATCGTGATAAACTAAGCTACTTATTATTTTCCCAAATTCTAAAATAAACACGCGAACAAAACGGTCGCACGAAACATCCACGTTTAGGAACGAGCTGAAAAAGTTATAAAGGCAACGTGTATAAGCCTTCGACAATACTCTTTCAGAAAGAGACGGAAGAATTAAATAGAAAGAGAAGGGGCGATCCACCTACACCTGTAGCAACGCTGGGTATTAAAGCGAAACTTCAGACACTGGTTTTCAAGTTCAGTGATCAATTTCAGACAGGCTAACGGAGCAGTCTGAGCGGGAGAAATTATGGCCACGGGCTGATAAAGGATCGTTAAGTTAATTCCGAAACGTTGTTCGAGCCTCGAGTTCCGCGAGGAAAAGCTAGAAAGAGAGATTCAAAGCATCCGAGGACTCGTTCCCTTTTCAACTTCTTCTTCCGAGATACTTCTATCTAACCCCTAGTACCCTTGCAATTAGCATGTCGAATATAAACCAAACTATCAAGTCCATTCGACCATCGCAAGAAAGATACTCTCTAATTATACGTCACTATGTTGAAAAGCAAATCGTGGCTCGTCAGTACCTTTCGCAATCAACTTCTCGATGAAAGAACAAAAACTAGGTTTTCTTGGAGGCAAGAACGAGACAGCTCTTCGTGATTCCTGTTCAAATGCAACCGAAGAGCGAGAACAGGATCAAGAAGAAGAAGACGAAGGATAAGACAGCAAGATAGCAAGATAGCAGGAAGAAACAAAACAAAGCAGTGACAAGGACAAAAATAGCGTAGATTCATAAAGAAGAGACAAAGACGGATAGGGAGGCGCCCTTGAGAGGAGTCTCGGGGTCGGTTCTGTATGCGGGCCAAGCGTGAAAGAAGAAAGAAGCCAGTGTAGAGAAGAGGGCATGATGAAAAGAGCGATGGGAGATTGTAGTGGAGAGAAGCTGGTGGCTGGCTGGCTGGCTCCGGTTGGCTTGGCTGGTTCAATTCTCTCTTTCTCTCTCTCTATCTATCTATCTCTATCTCTGGGTTGTACGTGGCGCTCCGAAGGTAGTAGTATAACGCGACACTGGTGGTAGTAGCTTACAGAGGGAAAAAGAAGAGGGAAAAGAAGTGGAGGTTATGGAAGCAAGGGTGGTGGTGAAGGAGAGAAGGGGGTGGCGGAGGAGAGACTGTACTAAGAAAAGCCGACACACGGGGCGGCTGGGAGCAGTGCAGATCAATGCCAGCCAGCCAGCCAGCCACCAACCGACCCAACCCTTCCGAGTCTACTGCTCTTCAGTTCCCTAACCCTTTACCCCCTTTTTTCCACCCCGACTTCGGCGGACTCACCCGGAGATAAAACACGAACGGCTCCACGAACCACCCCCGCCTATCCTTTCCTCTTGCAGGCCCCTCTCAGCCTCCCTACGCCTCGTTCGTCTTGCCTCTCTTTCTCTCGTTGTTCTTTCCTCTTCCCTATATCAGCCTCCTTCCCTTCGTTTCGTCCCCTTTGCTCGCCCGGTACTTTTTCTCGTTCGTCCTTCCTCTTCCTCTTTCGTTCGTTTCGTCGTATCTACGTTAATATACGTACAGACGGAACCAGGTACCAACACCGATGAAAAATAATAGCTGCGGCTGTTGTAGCCAAGGCGAAGAGAAGGAGAGAGAAAACGAAACCGAGGGAGATAGGACGCATCAGCGTAAACGCACTCGAGACGGAATTGCTGTGCACCAGCCTCTGCCTTCCCTTTGACGCTTCGAATGCCGTGCATTTCAACGAGTTGCCTTCCTCCCGATTTGTTCCAACGAAACGATTTTTTTCGGGGCAACGACGCCCCGCTTGTATACACGCCGTCCTATCGGCACACGATCCTTTGACTTGGATGATACTCTTCGAAATCGAGGTAGAAGCCTTTCTACCTTGGGACGGTAGAAATGGAAAATGCAAAAGCTGATTTCTGCTTAAAGTTGGTGCTTTGCATTTGTGGGACGAAGTGTCTGAACGAATTAAGCTTGGTACTACTGATTTCAGTTATTATTATTTCCACGTAAGTACTGGCGAGGTAACGGTATCTTGTAGTAGTTCCAAGAATTCTATCAGAATTCTTCATGGAAAATAAATGCTAATGCTTCTTATGACTATTCTACTTGGACACTGAATATTTTCATTCGTTTAACGAAGATTTTCTCTCCCTCGACTCTCTGCCTTATAATACGAAGTCACGCTCACGAAGCAGATTATTTACAAAAGCAGACAGTATGTCGAACTCCATTTTTGACAAATTACGATATTCTAAATTCATGAATATAAATTATATATAATATTTCCGTGCTATTCGACCTATTGTTATTCTTTGGAATATTTTATATATTTTTACGCGTTATATATTTTCTGTATGTTTCTGTAACTTATAAATTATTAAAGAAAAATCCAGCAATCTATCTGGTTCATCCAACTCCGTCTTAAAAAGCACCCAAAAGTTCAGCAACAATCGTAGTGGCGAAGCGGACAGTAGAGCGCGTGAATTTCAGAGTTCTACGTCCCGAGATGCGGTGATCTTTCCGTAGAAAGGATGAACACCGTGACGAAGAGGGGCAGCAAAAGCTGACGAGGGGTAAGGGATGAAACGGCGGGATGAAACGCCTCTCGCAATCTGCCAGGAGTTACTTTCATGTTTCTACAGAGTGGCGGTGGCGCGGTCGCATATAAAACAAATTAATCTTGTTAGGGGGAGCGTCTACCTTCGACCTCCTGCCTTTCAGAAGCTTCCCTATCCCGTTCCACCAGACGACGAACCCGTCGACTATTTGACGGCGAATCCTCCGACTTTGCTCCTCTTTTATCTTAATTCGTCGTCTAAATGAGAACGAAGTCGCGGTTATCGCGGTTCCAGAGGGAAACGGGCCAACTCCTTGAATCGGGACGACTCGAGAAATCCTGTTCACTGGCCAACTCGCCAGTCTCGTTTCACTTTTCTCCGTCACCCCTACCACCTTCCTTTCTTCTTCTTCAGGCTGCAAGATCTTTTCGTTTAAGTCGCGTGTCTTTTAGGTGAAGTGGGCGCACGTGAAATGTTTAAGATAAAATTGTATAGTGATAGATAAGCACGAGTTGAGAGGGAGAGATATTTTTCTGTTTTAAAAGCTAAAATAGATAGCAAGGATTTCGAAGGCTTTGATATAAATTAGAAGGATGATTATGTTATTATTTTCGTGATTTATGTACAGGATCCTCGTTCGTTTAACTTATTGTTAATCGAAATCGATAATGCTGAGTACGTATGTATTCCATGCTATTTATACTGCTAGTATTTAACCGCTTGCTTTATAATTTCTTGACAGTTCCTTGAACAACGATTCACAATTGTAATTTATAACATCTTGCTCGATATGAAATATTTAAGTACTGCGTATATACAATTTGTACTTATTATTATTCAATCTGAAGAATTGGAAGTGAAATTAGAATCCTGTAACTATAGTGTCGACTTGTATATTCATCTAGAAACTATCGTCTTCAAATTGAAACCATAATTTATACGTACCATAAGTGTCATCATACAAAGAAATGAAGCAACAAAGAAGCATGTAAAATTTACATCTGAAATTGTTTTAACTTAAGGTGAAAACCTAAGTAGTCCACAAACGCAACCTCGAGATTTCAAAATGTATCGACTCTCGTGGACCAACTAATTAACAAATTTCGAATAAAAAGAAAAATAAAATTCATCTTCCATTCTCATTCCATTAAACGTCAAAGGTGCCAAACTATGCTGAAAAGAAGAGAACCCAACTGCTATTGCGATACCAAGACATTTGAAAAAATATATGCAGAATCGCCATCGTGGCAACGTAAACCAAAGGGAAGAACGAAAATTTCCTCGCGCGAAACCTCGTTGTCAGCTTCAGCCAGGCTGACAGAACGGAAAGCGGCGGGCATGAAATGAAAAACTTGGAAAAGCATCGGTGGGCGGGGTGATGTCCGCGCCGCGGAAAGAAAACTGCGAGGAACAGAGAACACACGCGACGAGGTAGCTCGCGTGTGCGAGCGGATCGTGTGTGTGGGTTCGCGAGGGTGCTCGTAAGGGTGGCTGAGGGGCGCATGCGCGTATGTGGGCGTCAATACGAGCCGCACACGCTACCCTTTCTCTGTCCTTTGTCACACGCACAAGCGCGATCACGAGCGTTTCCTATCTGCTACCAGGTCCACGTGCACGCATACACAGATAGAATTTTAAAAGGTGTGTGGGTGCGCGCACGTGTTCACCGACGAAAAGAAAATACGTGCCGGGCTTTTACGGGCGCAACGAGCAAGGCGAGCGGTTTTACTGCTCGAATAAATAGCGGTTCGATGCTCGCGCGAGGCAACAGCATGGAAATTCGTAAGCGGGCCGCGCCGAGCGTACCTCGAAGCCGGTTGATAATTAATTAAACGTTACTCAGCTAGCAGAGAGCGCGGCGCGTGTTACAACTACGTGTCTCGCGGTGATTTTCTAATTAAATTGTTTGATCGCGACCGTTTGCTTGGGTCGGAGAGGAACACCACGGCCACGCAATTAAGATGAATATCGCGACGTGCACTCGTTAATGCGCGCCGCGATCGTTTCTCGTGATAATTAATGACACTCCGTTTTAATATTATGTTTCACGGAGGTATGCCGCGGTAACACGGACCCGCGCAGGTGAGAATATTCGCGTTACGGTGACGCGTTAGAGTTCACCTTTGAGTAATGGCCGTATTGTAGAATGTCCCGACGCTCGGCAGAACGCAAGTATTTTGCTGCATCGATTGTACGGTCGCGGAACGGTAGCAATCGATTAAGAAGAATTATTAAAAGCGCGATATGAGAAGAGTTTGAGATCGTTCGAAATTCAATAATTATTAGTATCTTTAAAATTTTCTTTTTTACATACTGGTAATACGTTGAAGTACTAGTTATCTAATTTTAATGACTAGAGAATCGTTTTAATTAAGCTTTAAGTGGCATTCAAATGACTGTGAATGACATTTATATAATTTTAAAATAAGTAGAACATAAAAACGAATGGTCTGTAAATGAATTTGGTCGTTTGAGTACCAATTTAAATTGAATTACTATCGACATTCTCCAACACATCATTTAGGCGAACAAAGTAATATACCGTCATTTATAATTCATCTATATCCATACGATGTGTACTTAGTAGTATCGTTTGAATAAGTCCGATGCTTATCGAATTTTCATCGTCTACGGTATATATTAAGAAATAATTTTCATACAAAATCTGTTTCTATGTGATACAATTTTAAGTATATATATGCTCGACGTGAATTATCATCGAAGTCTTCCGAAATTTCGGAATTTTCAATTTGCGTCCCACATACGAATTGGTAAGATTAGGTACATGCAGGTATATGTCCCGACATGTCGATTCAAACCCGAGATGTACGCAGTGAACGTGTTGAACTGTACGCTTTCAACAGAGTTGTAAATCAAGTTCGTCAAGTGTCATCCTTTCATGAATACCTGCCAAAATTTGAAATTTTATAATTTTATACTTTGAAAGAGAATAATTCTTTAACATTGTCACTGTTGCTAAAATTTTATTTTCTCTCTCCGGAATTACGAAATTATGAAATGGATATCGCATGGGCATAATAACGAGAATTATGAAATACATAGAATTCTTTCATCAGAAATACATTTACACCAAGCTTCGTTATTAATCATTACTTAAATAAATAAATGTCAAAACTCGATGAATGACAACGTATAATTACAGCTGCGATACAATATCCTTTTTTTAAGCGCATATAAATCATACGATGAAACAACAGCAATTCGATGAAAACAAAGTCGCGATAGTCGCAGCAGTAGTAAAAATATCAATAAGTATGAAACATTCGATAAAATATTAAGAACAAAATTTAAGGGTATCTTAAACGTTTCCTTACTCGAAACAATTCAACACTCCGATATATTCAAATCAATCCTAAACCCATTCTAATTCCTTAACTTAACCAATACCAAATAACTCGAACATCCCCTATCCCATCGAATCACCTTAAACCACGATCGTTCCTTAATCAAACGCAACTGAGGCTTATCCTGCGGGAACACGTGCCATAACCATGCAATCTAGCGGTCGTAGCCGCGCCTTAAATATAAATGGACGACGCACATCCACGAGTCGGCCCACTTTCGTATTCATGCGAAAGTTTGCCTCGTTAACTTTACACGAGGACCGCGGATTCGGCTCCGCTGTCACCAACGCTCTCTCGGGGGCTCGAGTTGTTCAACCAGCTAAGGTCATTTACCAGCGGTCCAACTTGCCAGGTAATTCGAGCCATTCCGTGGAACGGAGTAACGAGTCTTTGGCTCGGTGAATTGGTCGGCTCCGGGTTCATTTCTTCATGGCCAAGGTCGAGTGGATCGAAGAAATTTGGCCCCGAATAACGTACGAGGAACGCTGCGGCTCTTGCTTCGTACCTGTTTGCTTCGATAGCATATTTCATCTGGCATTTTTAACAGATTTTTAACCGCCTCGTAACCATGGCCGAAATATACCCTCGCCACGATATCGTTACGATGCCACGGACGAGATACGTCGCGCGTTTGTTTATTAGTACGAGAGTTGTAATTACGGAGAAACAGACTCACAGCTACTCGCGGGATACGTTGTCTGTAGCTTCGTACGAACGGTATTGCGTGATTTCATCAAGTAAGAAAAGTTCGTGTACACGAACTTGTTAGTAACTTCATCAACTTTTCTTCGGAAATATTAATTCTTGAATTAAGTCTCTTAATTCGCAGTCTCTCGTTTCCTCGGCTGAAAGTATAAACTCAAAATATCGATATTAAAAAATAAATACACAATGTACTACCATTGGAAGATGAAGTAATATCGGAAAGTAACATAACGAGAAACTATAACGACAAGTAATAATATCGTGTTAATTGAATCATACTTTAACCAAAATCTTCTATAAGGAATTAAAAGTCAAAGAAGAGAAATTAGATCCTATAAACTCGGTCTTAATCCTTGCAAGTTTTACGCATAAAAACGTAGTAGATCCAAAGAAAGAGAGAGAGAAATTATTATGTACAATAGATTGCTAACGCAAATGATTATATAAAAATGCCTGGACAAAAAAGAGCAAGCTCCCATATAACACCCTTTAAACGACTACCATTTCAGCCATGCAGTTGACAGAAAATGAATTCATGAACTAAACCATACAGAAGAAGCTCTGAAAGCGTAAAAGAAACGAATATTCCGAAGAATTAATTGGTAGGCCGTACTAATTGTTTTCTGGAGCAATTATCGCGCTCGACCGTTCGAAACGCGTCTTTTTCTTGTTGTCGCCTCGTTAAAGGGTCGCCGTGCGTCCGGTTCTGCTCGCACGCGCGCACGCGGACCTGTTTTCACGCTCGCCGAGCATATGTCACGCGGATCCAACGAGAAAGGTTCCGATTCATCGAGCACCCGAGAGCGGTTTCCTCATGCTGATCGCTTAACCGTTTAGGGTCGGACACAAATCGTCCGGAGGGGGTTGAGGTTAAGCGATGAAGCGTGCATTTAAAATGGCCACGAAATGAAAGGCTGCGCACCCGGACGAAGAACGTAACCGCTCGTCCTGATGCGACGCGACATCATTACTATTTAACTCGTGACTTATCGCGCGATGCCGTTTCGTACAATCGCGATGCTTCGCGTTTAATGACACTGAAAATGCGTATTAAATTATGGCCACGCCGGCGTTTCGCCGGAGAATAGTAGCCACATACCGCTGTAATTATGTTTCTGCTCTTTTCGTCTTCCGTCATTTCTTCTTTCTTCTTCGGCTTATGCACTTAATATAGACCGGGTTGAACGTGGAATTAACAGAGGATTCCAACAACGAATTCTCAGAGATTTCTTTTGTGGACCGTGAATGGTAGCGTTTGAGCTTCTTTTTGCTGGATATGAGCTCCTGACGGGATTTCCCGAATTGTTTCATGCGGAGTATAACAATCGTGTTTTGTGAAATACGTTGTTCTGTAGCGAATGTAGCGAGTATAAAATTGATCGATCTGATGATAAGAAACGGTCAGCTTTTACAGTGCTGAGTGAAAATGTTGTTATTTTAAGTATGGTGAAATATGAAAAGGCACGCGTATGTTAATAAACAAACTTATATCAATATCATTTTCTTCGATTGAAGATCGAACAAATTGAATTCATGTTAATTGTAATTAGGTTAAATTTATTTATTCCTTTCGTTTCCCAATCACGATCGACCAAATTCTAGGACAAAACAAAGGGAGTTACCTAGCTATTATTAAAATAGCAAAGAGTTGTGAGATAAAACAATTTTTATTTCGTATAATAATAATGTACAATGCGATTTATATTTTCATTGCTTCGTTATAATAACAAAAATACACGCTTACGGATTAATTTAATACCTTTATATAATAACTTTGAGAAGTATCACAGCCCACTTCTAGTCTATTTTTCTAGATTAAGAGAAATAAAACAGCTTATACTTATATAAAATCCTATTACCTCGTGCATATTCTGATTATCTTCGCGCACTGAAATTAGAATTGAAAGAACAACAGTGAGCGAGAGAAACTCGTTAAATGTTAATTTCTCTAAGAATTCATACACCTGTCTTTATTATCTTGACACACTAATCGGAAAAAGAATCAAGAAAAATGAATTATATTAGAAACTTGAACGATACATTTTAATGGATTAAGAACGAATGACTTAATTAATTTAAAACGGTGTCGAACAATTTCACCGTAATAGAAACGAAAGGAACCGGCGGCAACTTTCACTCTCTTCCTTATTCTTTGGTTTACCTTTGTGCTTAGCACGCGCGAATAAATCCCAGCAAGCATGGAACAATAGCTGGGTAGGTGTATTTTTACTCGAGTATTACCATAAGTCGATCGCGTCCTTCCTTCTCAATGGAAAACACGTGGTACGATGAAAAAGGAGAAAGAGGAAGAAGGCGATGATCAGAAATTGCCCACTCATTATCACAAACGAGATATAAGACTTCTGTACCTCGTCTCTGCTATTATTCGAAATTAAAACGTACTCTCAGAGAGAAAAATTTCTCTCTGTATACACTTCACCGTTATGAAATAACTTTATGAAAATTTACTATTAACTTACAAATTCTTTTTTAAGAACTGAACTTTTTTTTAATGATTTTCAAGAAATTGAGAATTTTTTAAAAGATTCTTAAACCAATGCTCTTCATATAGAATCAACTGTTCTTACAAAAAATTTTTAAGGAATAGTTAACTGAGTAGTAAGAAATTTGAAGTTTATTCTAAATGTTAGATGCCAGTTGTTTCACGTTCTTAACAAAATTAGCAATTTATAAAATATTTTTGTACGATTAGTAATTTTGAAATTAATACGAATTGTTTAAAAGTCAATTTACGTTTATTTTAAAAACTTATTGAAAATGAACATCATGGTCACCAAGGCTGAAATTTCGTACGATTTAATTTCGACGAGATAAAATTTCACTCTGGCGGATTAAAAATTTAATAGGAATTGTGATTAACCAAATTGCACAAATTTAATTATACAAATTTAGAAGTTATCGGAAACTTTTCATTGTTTGATATATTTTACACTCTTAACTATCATAATGCGAAGCATAAAATAATATTTTTCTCTTATCTCAAACTGCGATTTCATCCAAAAGAGAAAAAAATATGAAATCATGAAGAGAAAGTGAAAGGAGGGAACGATAGGATAGAAAAAAAAGTAGAAGAAAGAGAGACAAGGGAACAAGTGAAAGAGTAAGACGAAGAACGGCGGTAGGCCAGGAACTTTTTAAGCAAATTAATCAATATCAACGAGAACGAAAGTTTACGCAGGCTATGGCGGAAAAAATTCCACCGAGGGAACATCCGAGCGGACCTCGCTAATTTCTTTAAAGTAGTTTGGCAATTTATTATTTTCCAATTTTCCGCGAACTTCCGACCCGTGCACGCTGTCTTCGTGCCCGGCGTCCTTATTCTATTTCGCTCTTCTATTTTCTTGTCCGACGACGATAGAAAATCTGTTCTGAATTTTCGAACAAACGAAATCCTCGAATCTATTTTCCAATCCTGTTAAGAAGGTAATAAATGTCGGTTTTCACATTATTTATGGCATAACTATCCTTATTTTTTTTATTTTTTATCTTTTTTTTCACTACACTGAAACGAATTTACATCTCTTGATAGCTTCACTTTAAAAGGACCGTTATGTTTTTAAAATACGTTAGTTGTTTAAACCAATTACTTTTTTCTTATGATAGTTATTTAATCATTAGAATGTTGTTTTTGGCATAATTTGTATCTAATATGCATTTTGTAAATTTTAATTTTCTGCGTGATTAGCACGCATGAAGCCTTTCATGCTTGCGTAGATGTCTCAAAAAAATGATTAATTCGTGAGATTTATCCTTCGATCTTATTGTCTTTATATCCGACAACTTTTATTCAATACAAATATGTATAACAATGCGGATTATTTATATACAAGAATGTATAGCATTTTTTCTTTAAACGCAAAGTGACATTCGACTAATTCGCCAAGTCACCCCTTCATTAATATCGACACAAAATCTTCCGAAACTTCCTCACACCCCTATCATATCTCAACCAATATTTGCGAATATATTCATATAGCCTGTTGTGCCACTCCAATGCTTTAACTAAGCTACTTAAAGAATTCTTAAATATATACTTAAAAGCTGAAACCCTTCAAACCTTCAAAACACAGACTGCAACACCACTGTGTGTGTCTCGTATTATAAATTAATCTCTTAAGAACGAATCCCAAGATAACTCGATTTCGATCGTATATAAAAATCGGTTTTCGAAGAGCCAAGGAAAGTACATAAATCAATGAACAAAAAATGTGCAATCGAAGCTAAACTAATCTCGATCGAAGTTACCGCGAAAGAGAAGGAAGCATTCCATAACAAAATCCGCCAAAATTTCAACCCGTCTCACTCGGACACGGACTGCTCGAGGAACTTCTATTCCCGGCGAGTTTTTCCCTGCTAACGACCGGCGATGTTTGAGCGCGGTAAAAGCCAGGAGCGCGGGATCGCGCAGACGAGGCAAGTTTCGGCTAACAAGGGGCTCCCTGAAAGAGTAGGCAGCACCACGCCTAGGTATGTAAATCTCGTTTCACCGAGGTCGCGCCGCCTCAACCTCTTCCGACTCTTTTCGTTTCTCTCTTTTCGTCCCTTTTCTCTCTCATTCTCCCTCTTTAAACTGCCTCCAGCCGAGCCAGTCCACCCCTGAGTCAGGTTCTTTCGCGGCAGGGGTGGATTTTAACCCTTTTTCCAGCTATCGATTTTCAGCTCGAGACGGATGAGAGGAGGGCCAGGGCCTGTGTGCCTTCGGCCACTCTGCTTCTACACTCGACGCCACTCGACCGCTTCAACGGCGAGACTCTACCTGGCCACTTGTACCCTCGCTTTCTTCCTTTCTTTTTTCTTTATTTTCTTTTTTTTCTTTGCCCTCCTTCTCGCCTCCATCTCACTGGAGCCGTGGCTCGAGTGGTTCGCCCCCAGGTGAGACGGCGACTTTGTACCCCCTGCGAAAACGACCATCTTCGATTGGCCCACTCGAGGAAACGCTTGCTCAAGCGGATCTCGCGAGCCTAAATTCTGTTGCGTCCGAAGGATGCCTCGGATGAGATTTCATAAAGGATCGAGGATCTTGGCACTCGGTTATAATTCTTCTCAGTTTCGACTGAATTATCCTTCTGAGACGGCGGTTCAATGGGGAAACGAAATCTGTTTAATTCCGGAATATTGATGTAGTTGGTTTAGTAGGAGAGTGATTCAACTGGGAAAAGTAAATCTTTTAAGAAATTCGACTTGAAATGGAGGATTATTAATAACTCGACCATTTAGCATCGAGCAATTTTTGTTTGTTTTAAAACTTAGGCAATGGTCTTTGGGTTTTTACGAATTAAATATCGCTTATATCTATTACTTACTATGGAAGAAGATTTACAACAGCTTTGAAACAGCGACATTAACTCTATAATCTTATCAGTTAGAATAACGACACTCTCATAACGTACCTCTGGCCATTGGATACACAATCAAGACATACTGTCATTATAATGACCGGGAAATCACACAGTAGAAAGAAAGTCAATAAACTTCTGTTATATAAATTATTATTCATCGTCCAAGGCAACTTACATTATAATATTAATGTTTAACTATTCTCCAATCAGCCAACCCCCAAACTACTACAAATCAAAATCCTAACAACTACCCTCAACCAATCTACCGTACTTCTCGTACCTAAAAGTTCTTCGAAAGAAAAAGAAAGAAGAAATCCAGCAAGATCCGTAGAACTCGCAAGATCCGTAGAACTCGCAAGATCGGATAATCAATCAGATTCGAATTTCTTTCTTCCATCATAGTGCCACCCACCAGAGTTTCCTCCGTGGAGGGTTTATCTTTCGGCGATGGAACGTCGCCTCGGTTGGCTGTGCCGTAGACGGTGCGCGGGGAACAGGGTGTATTTGATTGATTGCCAGGGTGGAGTCTAACACACTAGGGTGGCTGACTTGCGCAGATTACACACGTACGACTTCCCTTGGCCACGTACGAAGATTCCGCGAAGAAAAGGAGGTCGTAGTTGGCCGGCTTCGCGGAATGGTTTTCCTCGCCATGAAAGAAGAGACAACCGCGAAGAAGAGGCAAAGACATCGTTTGCCGTACGTTATTTGGAAATGCATCTGCATATATATGTTCACGTAGCTATATGTATATACGTTGGTAGCTTAGCTACCGGGAATTCCGTGCAAAAGCAAGCCACGGAGAGAAATCGTACAAGTTTTATAGCACACACGTATCGCTTGACGGGGGTAAGATCGTGCGTGTGTACGTGTGTGCAGCCACACGCGTGCACACAGTGTATCGAGGGGTGTTTGAGGGGGTGGGTGGGCAGAGACCAATCGGAAGCAAGCATTCTTTATCCGAGCTAGTATCTTGAACGCATGCCTCACGTACGAGGCGTGGTTTGGGGGCTACCCTTACTCGAACGGTCGCAGCTTTCTTTTTTCACGGGCGTTGCATTCTGCGTCCCCACCGCCATACTAATCTGCCTCGAATTCGCGTTCCACGTCGCGACGTGCCTCCTCATCGACGAGGGTACGTGTCGCCCAAAGGTGTCGAGCAGGTTCCCTTTTTACCTTTCTATTGCAACTTGAGATAGAAATCTCAGAAACAAGAATACTTCCTTGCATGCCTTTCTTGATGCCATTCTGCATTAGTTGTTGAATAAATTGATTGTTTTAGATTTCTCTTTTTTACTTAACTTAAGTTCGTGAGTCTTCTTCTTTTAAGATATTTTTATGTTACTTCTTCGGTAGATCGATACAGTTATTTGATTTTTTTCTTTTTTTTTTTTTTGGTTGTAGTAAGAAAGTTGCAATAGTTGATGATTTTATAAGTACGAAATAGTACGGGAAGCAAGATTTTCACGTATCAGCCTGTTCGCGGTTATGACACTTCGCCGCGCACTTCACACTATTACGCGCTGTTTGCACAGGTGTTCGAGCGGTGCAACAAGCGCTCTTTCTAGCAGGCTCTTGCCTTCGGATGGTTTACGAGCCTTAGAATGTGCGCTATTAATTATACACTACGTTTCGAACGCTTTGAAATTGCTTCAAGTTTTTTAAACACGTTTATAGTTGCATATATGACAAGTAATAGAACTACATATTTTATTCGAATAGTATCAAGCTTTCCATAATACAAAAAACATACGTATATTTCCTCTCGATTAATAGTTATGTTTTAAATGCAGGCAATTATTATAATTTTAGTAATAAGAAGTTAATCCTTTATGCCTTGTATCACTTCACCCCCTTTTTCTCTACTAGTTTTATTTCAGATATTCCAAAATCCTTTATATAGCATAATATGCTGTTATATATATTCTGTATAGTATAATGTAGTACATTACAGTTTAGTATAACATATATATATATATATATATACTATAAATAGATAAATATTTTGTACTAAAATTTAAAAAGTGATTGAACAATTAATTTGAAAAGACGATATAGACTCTGAACCTGTACTTATCTAAAAACCATTATTTAAAAGAATTGTAATAATATCCCTAAATTTGTAAAAGAATCTTACAAGCATCAACCAACTAAACAGTCTTTAGTATCCTGCACCCTGCCTTCACCCATTACTCCTAATCTATTCATTCATCCAAACACAAAACTTCCTAAATAATCTTACACTTCCTATATTTTTCTCCTCTTTTCTCGTTTTACGAATCTTAAAACGTTTTATTTCACAGCGACGCAGCGACTAGAATAATAAACTAGATCGCTTTCTGAAAATCTCATGGCGGCAGCTCGAACATCTTTCCATCTACCGAGTGAAGATCCAAGGATCCGTCGATGGTTGGTTCGTTAGTTCACGTGCAAAGGCTAACGACGATTTTCTCGGAGTTTTAATTGCGACCGGTAGGAAGGAAACGCGATCGTAACGCGAACGGTTGAATTACTGTTAGAGCCATATACGGTGATGCGTGTGCACATGCTGCGGCCAAATTGCCGGCCGTTCCTTTTTGCCCGGCTGGAAAAATTGGCAAAGGCAGTCGGTACGCCTCCTCCTGCAATATGTAAAATAATGACGGCCGCCTGAAAGGAATGCATAATGAGAGATATCTCTCGACTCGTGCACCGGCTCCGAGGCGCCTCCACCCATCGCCCCTCCAACCCACCCACGTGTCTATCAGCATACGAGCATGCATTATCGTTATGCCGCGCCGTGAACACGCGCCCGCGCCCGCGCGCGCGTCAGCTACCGTCGAGAAATTCCATGGAAATTTCGTAATCGGCCTCGCCTCGTCCATCTTACAACCACCTTCTCCTTTATTCACCCGAAATCATTTCTTTTCGTTGCCTTCACTTTTATGCCACGTATTCTTTATTGGCGTGGCAGTGAGTTAATACAGGTAATTTACTTTATAGCGGTAACATTCTTCTTTTTTTGGTTTCGTTTAGCGCACGTTGGTTCTATGCTTAATTACTTTAAGATGCTTATTAAACAGAGGAATGAATTTATAAAATTTTGAAACGTTTTGTCTTATGTTTATGAGCCTCTCCGAGATTAAACTGATTCGCTTCACTCTTCTCGAATTGTCGTATTTCATTATACAAGTGTATAATTATTATCCAATATCCCAGAAAACAAATAAAGTATTTTCATTTTCTTTATGACAAGCAGATAGTGGGTATAAATAATCAGAAATTCCCAGATAAATTGAAAATAATAATAATAACAAATATAAAAGCCACTTAGAAACGGAATCGTTCAACTCAATTTTCTTCTCTTGATCTTGATACGATTAATACTTAATTTTTCGATGATTGATCTTGTCGCAGTCGATCAGTTTAATTGACTTCTGTAAGAAATGCATAGTTACGTTCTTGGGCATTGGTTCGTGAGGATACTTTCAGCAATTTTGTATTCATTTCTATGTTAACGTATTCGCCGGACTCATCCATTTCATTTTGTTAAAATTCTTTCGTATGATCAACGGTTTTAATGCATATTTGCTGCTATCTTCGTTAAACATAATGCAGCAGTGTTAGACGATATTATACAACTGTTAATTTACATACGAAATATCCACTAAGGTGTAATTGCTTTTTAAGTGGGCATAGCAATCTACATATACATACCTAATTATTATATTGTAATAATACCAGAGTTCGTTTCGATGTTCTTTAAATTATCGAGCCTAACTGAAGCTTTGCTTTCCAAAGCATCCAACAAAGGGATCTACCCATAAATCACGAATGAACCCTCTCCAACTGAAGTAATTAACCTTTATCTTTAACAATTACCATTAATAATAAATAGTACATGTATGTCAACGAGTTTTCTAGAAAACTCTTCTACAGCTTCCTACAAAAGCAAGTTAATTACACGAAAATCATAAATTAGCACAATATTTTCAAAGTTCCTGTCATTTCTTTCACTTTCAGCATCCCTTTACACAATGATTTGCCAATTAGCAATATTAGTAACTCGATCAGTTGCAATTTACAGTATTTTCTATTCCCTTCACGACGTTATAATTTCTCATCGAATAAAATAACCACACAACTTACAATTTCTAAAATTCAGTTGGAAAATGCAATTCATTTTATTATATCAAAATGGTTATTGCCGTGCAAAAATATACATTGATACTGTATTTAAAACATATCTATATTTATAATATTTACGTTAGTACGTATTAACATTTGTATAACTTGTAAAATATCATTAATAATATTAATTTAATTGTACAGGAGATTCCCCATTTCAATTTCATCGAATTCTTTCGACATTATTTTTTCCTTTTTTAATTTTTACTCTATCTCCTACAACATATGTTATTTATGATTACATATACGATTAATGTAGGTCCTGATGAATTCGCAAACTTCTGATCTATCGTCACGAAAATAAAAGACGTAGCTTTGTTTCCACCATGACAGCGCGATTTCGTACAGGGCATGCGACAACGCTTCCGTGGAGAACGCTCCGTGACGGACACCTTGATTGATAATTAACCGGCAGACGAGGCAAATGATAGGATGTCGAAGAAACGACAAGATCGTTAAGTTGTCCGAATATCGGACGGCAAACGACCCGAGAATTATGGTCGCGTCGTTGTTGTAGTTTGTGCCGCGCCACGTGTAATTATTTCCACCGTTTGCTTGGCTTGTATTCATTGTTTTTAATTACCTCGAAACGAGAAGGTGATCCGTGCAGATAGGCGTGCACCTTGTTAGACGGTAGCCGTTCCATTTTCCTCTTTTCTTCGAGTTCTTCAAGCGCAGGCCTTCGTTCACGTTCGTACATTGGCGATCGCGTATTTTTCCCCCCCTCGATTCTTTTCCTTGTCTTTTTGATATCACAGAGATTAAAAACTAATACCTCTGTTAATATTGAATCTGTAATTCGATCTTTTCATTCCTTTAATATTTAAATTCATTTTTATCAATATACTCGAATATCGTTATTACTCCTGTACTTCATACTCGTTCGCGCGGAGTATTTAAAAATTCCTAGACGTTTGAGTAAAATAAAAAATCTACTATTCGTAATATAGAACCCTCTGAATATTTTATATCGTAAGTGAACGACGAATTTCTTGAAATATTTCAAGAAAATATCTACATCATCGAAACTCACAAAGACAAAAGAGATAACTGTTTCACAACCCCAAAGGAGGAAGCTTCCAACGAAACTTATTATCCGTGCTAATAATTTCAGTAAGCAGAGCCCACTCCCAAACTTTTCAACCCTTTCCCTGCCTCGGAACAAGCACTCAACAAGCTCCAAACAAAACCTTTACTACCGAATAATCTCAAAAACTTGTGCTCGTAAAATCAGCTTAAAATTCCGCGCATATCCTACGTTAAGATTCCGCTTGCGGCAGAACAAGATGCGCCGCAAAAAAGAGTTGAAAGAAGAAGAAGAGGAAGAAGAAAAAGAAGAAAAAGACAAGGAAGAAGAAGAAGAAGAGGAAAAGTGTCGCGAATAGCTCGCGTTCGTAACGCAATCGCGGCCACGAAAGCTTTCCAGCATCGTCTGGTAACGATTTGCCGATAGCTGGTCCGCTGCAGGCTTCCTCGGAACGCGCATCGATTATTCCAAAAGGGCGAGCTTCTGTTCTTCCTTTCTTCTTTCAGGAATCGTTGGAAGAACGAAGCCACCTGTACGTGCACGTAAGCCAGATAAATCTCGGGGCGAATCTCGATGCAGGAAGAAGGGAGGGTTGTAACAGAGGCCGTCCTATATGTATGGTAATATCGACAGGGAGGTCCCGGCGATCCAATAGCTCGCTATCGCGCGCGTATTATGCGGTGGTGCCGAAAAAAACGAGCGGCGGAACGGAAGCGGAGGAAGAAGGGTGGTTCTGGTTGCGTCGCAGACGGTGGAACTGGAAGACACGGTAGGTAGGAAGAGAGAGGGGAGGAGGACGTAGAGGAACAGGGAGAAGGAGAAGAAGAAGAGGACGAAGAAGAAGAAGAGGAAGAAGAATAAGAGGGAATGCAGAAGCGAGAGACACGAGTATAAAGTACGTAAAGGAAAGAAAGAGAGCACACAGTATCACGTAAGTTCCACACTGCGATTCGTTTCTTTTCTAGTTTCGATCTTCTTCGACGTGGTCGAACTCGACGGCAGGTTATGGCACGACACAGAGAGGTCCTCGACGCAGAAGGAAGACGAACAATCGAGAGGAAGAACGGACTAGAAGAAGCGGGACCGGTGGTAGTAAGAGGAGCAGCGGCTGCAATAGAAATGGAAACGAAGAGTATAAAGAGAGCGAAGGAGAAACAGATAGGAGAACGAGAAGAGAGAGCGAGAGAGAGAGAGAGAGTCGTGCGAACGGTGTGGTCGAAGGAAAAAGAAAGAGGGTAAAGAGTAGAACGACGACTAAGGGGAATGGGGAGGGAAAGAACATCTCTCGGTTCTCTCTGGAAAGCATAGAGGAGAGTAGTGAGTCGGCGTCGCCCGGGCAACGGCTCTGCCACCTTATTGGATATGTTGAGCAATTTATTTTATTTTTCCCCACTACCCACCCCTCCCCCTTCGCGGTGGTAGCGGAGGGTGGAAAAGAGAGCGGGACGCCGAGTCGCGGATAGCAGAAAGAGAGAAAGAACGGGAAGAACGTCAGGGAGGAGGGGGTGAAACCACCCTCCACCTACTCTCTCTCTTTACCGCGTACCCTCCGCGCGCACACATCGACGCCATTTTCCAATATCGCGTCAAGCGTTCGCCCGCTCGCTCGACTCGACTCAACTCCACTCGCTTCTCCTTCTCTACGCGGCTTGTGCCTCCGCTTTTTCCTCTCGCTCCTTCGCTCTTTTCTCCCAGGGAGAAAGAGGGAATGTGCACGGCACAGAGGCACGAAACGAGAAAAAGGGGGTGCAAAAGGAGAGAAGAGGACTGGGGGGTGATGCTGGCCGGGATCTGCGATGGAACTAGAGGAGAAAACGAGAGAGAAAGAGAGAGAACATGGCAAGCATAGTAGCGGAGGAACGGAGGAACGGAGCGAGGTTAGGTGAGAACCGTACGTTCCTCCACCCGTAAATTGGCAATATTCATGCCGGGCCGCGTACACGGCTTCGGGGGGTGGGCTGACTCGGAGGAGGGGGTGGTTGGGCTGCACAACCGATTCCCATAGCCCCGGGCCGCACCCGCGAAAGCGCTCACCTAGACAGTTCGTTCGTTATTTTTACGCCCCTGCCGGAATGAGGATAAAGCCACGGTAACCGCGCTTCCTCCCTCCACCATGCCACCCACCCCGTTCACCATCTCGACGGTACCTTCTTCATCTAAACGCGGCTGTTGCTCGGGCACTGCCGATGGAAATTCTTTTCTTCTGTTTTTCTTGTCCCTCTGTCTTTTTCCCCGCTTCTTGTTTCTCTTTTTACTCGCGACGACGATTGGTTTTTTTTTCGTTTTTTTTTCTTCGTTGGTCGCGGTGTCGGTCTGGCTTCTTTCAGACACTCTCGAGGCTGCTGGTGCGCCTTTGTTGTGCAGTTAGCTGAGCGTTTGTCTCACTGAGAGGTGATGATGGAGAACAGCGGTATTTGTTGGGCTGGTGCCTGAGTAGGGGGTGAAAACGATGGCTGGATAATTTGAGTGTCTTTAGCGATGGAGTTCGCTCGGTGCGAAGTTCCTGGGAGATTTCGAGGTTATGGGGTAAGTTTTGTTATGGATGATTGTGCGAAGAGTCTGGATTTTAATTTCAAACAATTTAACTATCGAACAAGCACTTAATATGTAATATAGATCATTCTTAATAAGTTCCATTTAATATTGTCATGTCACGTTTTATCGCAATGGTATGCACGTGATAAATTGTAACATAACTGGTACCTATTGTTAAGAGCTTGTTTCTTTATTGACAAATAATTAAATTAATTAATGGTAAATTTCCAACATAACGTATAACTATTCCGCAAGAAACCTCAAAGAATATGTTAATATTAATTGACTTAAAAAATTCATTTTATACGCTCTAACCACTCAGGTTATCAAAAAACGTCTTGCAACATTGGAAAACATCATTTCCGATATCTGACTCGACCTTAATCTCAGTCTCTTTAAAAGACTTGCTTAAAACTGTGCCACATCTTCGAGACTCCGACATGGCTTTCCCAAAATCCCGATTTCTCATACATAAAATTAATAGAACGATCATAACGAAGCTAATCGCAGCACGAGAATCGAGAAAGGGTCGTTCAGGTTTCGGTAAGCCTTCAATTAATCCGAACTTCTTTCGGTAAAAATCGCTTTAAAATTACTTGGCACCATCGTGCTGGAGCCGTGGCCACCCCTTGCCGCGACCTCGTCGCCATGTGCCACCCTTCGCTGAGCCCCGGGAAGCGAGGAAGCCGAGGGCGGCTTTAGAAGTTCGAGCGGTATTCCAACTTTTAAAATATGTCAAATTATTTTCCTTTCAGAGGAGCTGTCGTCTAAATACATTTCCATCTTTCCCGATGTATTTAAATACACGGGACTCGAACCACGTCGCCGTGAATACGAGCCTGCACACCCTACCCGCGTAAACCTACCACACTGTCGAAGTGAAATTATTATATTTTGCGATTGACATGCCATCGTGAATATCGGAAAAATATGTACGGATCATCGATTTCCCTTCCGTTTCCAGGAAAGCTTCTTTTAATAGGTGAGAGTACGTATCGTAGTTCTCTTTTGTTAATGGAAAATAATCGACTTTTGATACTTGAAGCTTTGAGCTTCCAGTGGATTTAAGTCTTATCGGTGTGTTGATGATATACTGTGGTCAAAAAGATATTTGCACATCGTTATATTTATTATACCTATATGCTAATTAATTAAAAAAATTTTTTTTAAATATCATTTTGTAGCATTTTAGTATGACTACAGAAATTTGACGCTATGAAGATGAAATAACGTATAAAGACTGATAAGAAGTACTTTGGAAAATAAAGTTCTATGTAATTTCTTACAATCATTATAGATTTTTGTCTTTTATATCGAGTTGTGAGTTGAGTTTTTCATAAAAGTCGTACTATGTACAGAGACTTTCGAATGATTCCAGTATATGTACATTTCACCGTCAGTTTTTCTTCAAATTAATCATAAATAGACAATTGCAAAATAATACGTTTTAAAAAAAGCACCACCCTGTATCATCAGTAAACTTCCGATCGCGTTAAATCCAGCATGACATTTTTCTTAATACAAGCTTTTCTAAAAATTTCGATATAACCACGTTTTCTCTCTCGATTCGATCAAACATCAAATTACATTTCTTAACACTACGTTTAATTTTATTCCAATCTCGAAGCTACACTTTGCTTCTGCTAAAATTTACCAACACGATACCAAAATGAATAAAAAAACCTCAAAACCGTCACTTCTCGAGCAAGTAGCTTCAAAAGCGATTTTTAACCGCGTCTAAACAGCAATTTTCGTTTGACCATCGTCGAAAAGTCGGAAAATCCAACGGCGCAGCTAGCGCAAATTAGACGCGCAAAGACAAAACGACTCATAGGCTCGCGTGCAAGCGCCTCTGTGGAAGCGTCAATTTGAATGACGCGGTGCGACGCTGCAAAAGAAGAACAGCAAGATAAAGGGAAAAAGGGAGGGAAAGTCAACGACTTCCATCTCAATTACAGCAAAAATTCTGTCGAACAAAATTCCCTGAAGCGCCGGTACCGATTTCAAGCGACGTTCAAGAAACTCATTTCATAGCGTCGTGCTCTGCCCGGCAAAAGAGGAGGAAGAAGAAGAAGACCCGGGTCCGGAGCGACAATCACTTTAAACGGTCCCGCGTTTCCTCGAGCAGCGGCCGATTAAAACGTTTCCCGATGCTCGTGCGCGGAATTTTCAACCGAGCACTTTCATTTAAAAGCTCGACGACGATAACGACACCTCTCTACCCGGCCAGTCTTATTCGCTGTCCAGTCGACAAAGGGACACGTGGACCGGCGAAACGCCGTCTCGTTCCTCTCTGTGACGCCAATTCAACGGCACACGCTGTCTGGAATTTTCTTTCGTCCGAATTGCCGTAAGACACGCTGCTTTCCCTGCAATTCTGCGAAAAGTTGCGTGAAGATTCTCTCTGCTTTACGTGTACCTCTTCCGATGAGAAAAGCGGTTGATTATGAAAGGGTTGAAAGATAACAGGGGTTGTAAATGTTTCGCGTAGGTTTATAGGTATATAATTAGCTTATTTCTTTCACAATGGATTACTGGTGATGGTATAGGGCAATGGTCATATTGCGTTATATCTCTTTATTTATGATTTATTTAAACAGAAGCAGACAATAAAATGTATGTTCGAACGATTTCTGTGTAACTATTTATCTGTACGTGGTAATATTGGCCGAAATAGATAGGAAGTGCTGTATTCCTGTATTCGTATGGCGATGATAGAAAATTCAGAATTTTGAGTAAAATAACGAAAATCAGTTGTGCGATACCTTATGGGAATATTCATATTATTGGTAACAAATTATTATTAATTCCAATTATAATTCCAATTCCAATAATATTATATAATTATAATTATAATTCCAATAATATGTATATAAAAATTCGTTCATTAAAATCCTCCAGTTCCTTAAGGGCCAAAATACACTTGGAAGATATTGATAGAAAATGAAACACTTTTAGCAAAATGAATATAAATCAATACCTTGAAAATACCAATATATTATTCATAACAAATACTATGAGCTGTAAGAATACACAAATCAACATCTATAACAAAACAGTTAAATCGTTCAATCGTTGAACATTGTGAAATATTGCTAATGTAAATGCTAATATTGTTAATGTAAATTGTTGATTTGTAAGGCATTGAAGAGAAATGCTTATTTGTTTATCCAATTTGATCGATACCTGCGTAACAAAAGATACCAATATTAAATAATATCTATAATTATACATATAATAAAACTATCCAATGCCTAATTGTTACCAAACATACAAAAACCATCAATTACACTAATAGCAAATTAATAGTGAAAAAAAATAATGAAAAGGAAATGATCTAAGAAACGATTCGATATTTAGAAAACCAACTTTGTCAATTTCACATTCTCCCCTATTTACAGCCACTCTATCCACCCTTTTCTTCCAGATACAAGAAAGCTAACCTATCCATGCAATTATATTACGCACGGAGCGACAATTCTTTGTGCCAAGCTGGATATCAAAGCACGACACGCACACTTCGTCGTCCTTGCTCCTCTTTTTCGTTCTTATATGACGAAGCAATAGAGTCCTTGCCTTTCCGCTACTCTATATCCGCCACTGTTCGCGACGCGGTTCTTCCACTGCCTGAAAGTAGCCTCCTCCTCCTCCTCTCCCGCATCTCCCTATCCTATCTTGGTATCCTTTCTTCCTATCTCTTGCTTCGACCGGCTGCTTCCGCCGTGCTCTCGCTTCGTAGAAAGAGGATGGCACAGGAGAAGAGACAATTTCTCGCGGCGCCGTTCCTCGCCCTCTTTCGATCCGTCGTTTTATGCGACAGACAACGTGTAGCCTGCGTACACGGCAATAAATTGCTCGCGAACTAACCGTCCTTTGTGACGCGAGTATAAGTTTTTACGCTGGAGAACGACGCCACGTTTCTTCAGAGGGGAATATGGAGCTGGAATTTGGATGGAAATGAGACACACGTAAATAGCAAGGCGTGCCTTACTGTCATCTCAGTTGGTCAAGCTTCGACATGATAAAATTCGATCTTGAACTTTGCACGGAATGATCGAACACGTTGTACAGTATTACGAGATACCATTAGTTTTTTTCTTTTCATGTAGTGACGAAAAAACGTGTATCTTAGGTCTAGAAAAATATCGCGAAGAAAATGTATCGAACGATTTTATGAGGTTATTTGAGTCAGCGAGGAGCTATTATACAACAAGTAATAAAATACAGATGGAATTAACATTCAGAAATAAAGCAATATATACACGCTATTGATCTGCGATTGTTACAACTGAGAATATTAATATCGAACAAATTTATTTCCTATTAATAGATAGAAATTATATTCTCGCGAAAAACTACGAAGGAAACACCGAACTCTCTATGATCATACGCACGATATATTTCTCTATTTACCACGCCACCAATGACCATTTAAATAGTCTGCTTTCAAACGTAGATCGTTTAAAAATTGTTCATGACCGGATTAGGCAGATTCCAAGGCAAATTACTCAGCTTGATTTAAATATCCTCCTAGCACAAATAATTCCACCTTAACTTAGGTACGAATTGTAGAGTTTGCAGTAATACAGAGGCAGCAGCTCCAATGTTTAAATTGCAATTATTTGAAGAGAAAGAAAGTCGTAGGTTTCATAACGAGCACACGCGAAGAACACGAGAAGTCCATTTTTATTAATTTCTTAATTTCCATGTAACTCGAACAACGTATTAAATTTACAAATATTACGTTTCTAAAAATAGCTAGTAATTTTATAACAATTTTATAAACAATCCAGAGAAGAATCATTTTTGGAATGTTAAACAAATTCCACAGTGGAATAGAAAGTTTTTGGTGACATGGAATTGATTATTGAATTTTAAAATTGCTCCTTATGTTCTTTGCCCATGGTCTTCGTATTCAAAGCTTCGAAAGCTTATCACTACGAAAATTAGTTGACTGGGTGAATTTACAGCACGTTTGAAAATGTAATTTGATTTTCATGGAATCTGAGTTGGTTTGTTCAAATTACTGAAAAGTGGAGCTGCCTCTTTATTACAGCAGCACTTATAATTGTTGATTTTTAACTTTTTGAGTAATCAATAGAATCTTTTCTAACGCCTCGAAAATGTGTCTTTTGTTTTTTCTTTGTTCGTATAAATTGATCCAGCTCAATCCTGTTGAAAATTTCCAATCGGCAGAAGTAGAAGAATCTTTTCCCTCCTCTTCGTTCGTTCTTTTCTTCACTCTCTTCCTTCCTTGTTTTTCTCTTCAGAGACATCTTCTTCAGAAGATAATGAGAATACAGCACAAAAGATGAAATACAAATATTCTTGGATTATTTGAAATTGAAATAAGAAGAGGAACTGGAAGAAGATTTTCTTAATCCGTTCTCTGAGAGTAAAAAATAGTAGGCGAAAGATACGGAGGATCATGAAACCGCTTTTCACGAAGCTCCAGAGCTACCTGAAGTGCAATATAACTTATGAAAAATAGACAAAAAACTGTTTTAATCTCTGTTTTGATTAATAAGAAGTTGAAATTGAAAGATAGAAGAATTGCCGAATACAACGATACACGAATTCTTCGAACCACACTGAAATCCAATAAATCCTCCGAAATAAAGTGTTAGGTTAGTGATTACGGTTAGCGTTAGGTTTCCCAATAAATCCTCTCACGATTCTTCCGTTCGATTCCAGAAAATATTAATAACCACAACTAAATTTCACAACTCCTCGGCTTTTCGAATCACCCACAGCCAACTTAACGACAAACTTTAAACAAATCTTCGCAACCTACGCGTTCAAAAATTCTTCTAATACTAAAATGGATAATTAAGAGAAATCTTAAAGCTATAAAACGCTAAAGTAAAAACCGAATCATATCGCAAGCTTCGTTGGAATAGACAAAAATCCAAAACTACTGGAGACGGTTGAAGAAGAAGGAGGAGATGATCAGCGTGCCGTAACATCGACGATTACCTACACGTATTCCTTGTTCGCGCGAGAAAAGCAGTTAGCTTTATTACAGTGAGCGAGCGAGCGAAGCTAGAACGCGCGCGCGGCAGTTTTTAATATCGCTTTGGCGCGGCCGCGTCTGCCAACTGACAAAAGGAGGAAAAAAAGGAAGAAGAGGCGTTAATGGAGAACGTTTTCGCTCTAACGAGCATGGAGAAAGGGGAATAGAAGAGGGACGGGAGTGAAACGGGCCAAGACTGCACCGGTCGGGGCTGCGGAAAGGGGTGGACCCTGGCGCCTACTCGCTGCCCACCAGACATGCTCGCCAGACCGTATGGTTTTTGTGCGACGAGAAGCGGAAGAAGGAGGTACAATAAGAATGCACGGAGTTTCCTCGTCCGGAGAAGTTTGGTAGAGAGCTAGGACACGGCCGTTTATCGTTGTTTCGTGGCAGAAGAATGTCGTGAGTCACGATGCTACCGTTGGCTAGCCTGGCTCTTGCGAGATCGAACTCCCTACGGATCACCGAGCAATGCTCTTGTCCCGTATCTCCGTCGTTTCGATGCTTAGAAAATGATAATAATGGGCGGCAGTGAAATTGATTTTGGGACTTTTCAATTAGCGAATTATCAGATTACCGTACTTTCTTATAGCTCATCAGTGTTTTAGTGCAGTTGCTGATTACGTTGATAAGCAAGAACTTTATAAATCCAAATTGATAGGACCTATGCATTTTGATCTAAGTTTACAACATCGTTTCACATTTTATTTTGTATTAGTCATATTAGATCGATAGAATAGACGAGTGTTTTCTTTTTTTTTTGTGATTTTTGAAGTCGATAGAATAAATCGAAGTGTTTCTTTTTTTTGGTGATTTTAGTTGGAAGGGAGGAGGCAAGAGAAGAATTCATATTGTAAGACAACCAGTCAGTTGACATGGAAATCTTTGTTATCCCAAATTGGTGCTGCGATGTTTCATTAACACTTTTTATAGCACGAATACGATAATTATACGTTGTCTTTATTTATAACAGAAGTGTTAGATATTTTCTGCATCTTGGCCGTAAGAAATCTCTTATCTGCCACCTGGCTGCACCTTCGTTCCTTCCTTAATCACTCCATTACTTGCCACATTTAAACTTGAGCTAATCAATCTTGAAACCTGTTTCCCATACTCGAGAACGAGTAACCATCAATCATCGTGAAGCCGGAGAGTTACGAAAAATATGAATTCCACGGATTTTGCGGAGCGAGGCCAAAAATAAGCAAGAAACGTAAAATGAATAGAGCATAAAGCGGCCAGATTAATTAAAACGACTCCTTACGAGAATTTCTAGTGAGTGACTTTATTTGAAACTTAATTTAACGAATGTAGCATTTTAAAATGTAGTATACATAATTAAAAATAAATTGGAGGCTGTAGAATAGTTGCAACAAAGTTTGTGTAGTTGAGCTGAAATACTTCGTCCAAGAAACGTATTATTTTCTTTCTCCTATATTTACAATTCTTGTCTTTTAAAGTAATTTGATTAAAAGCCAAAAGTTAATGAGACCAGTAAAGATATTTTTCCTAAGTAATCGTACGAATAATTGAACTTTTCAAAAATATTTTCTAGCAAAAGTTACATATATTTTCTAATCTAAAACTAAAAATATGAAATGTGAATTTTCATATGTGAAAAATATGAATTTATAATTAGAAATATAAAGGGAATAAAATTTATATTTTATACTTTAATATATCATAAAAGTACGAATGTGACCACACAAAATAAACCTAGAGCCAATATAATAACAACGTAGAAAATGTTTCTTTTCCATAGAAAACACATAGTAGATATCAAAAGAACGAGCTCGAAAATTAAATTAAAAATCAGTATAATCCCTATATCCAACACTCGCAGCAATATTTATCGATACGTGATTGTTACATCTTATATTTTTCAGATGCAACAGTTAAAACCTTACACCGTACGCGCAGATCTGTAATTAAAATTATGGACTCTATGATTGAATGGTTGAAGCAACCCGCAATTATGTTTGAAATAACCATTAAGCTGATAGATCTTAATAGCATCTTTTAAAAATGATATAATAACAGGGAAACATTAAAATATACTTGTCCTGTGGTTTTTGCGCCATGAACTTATATCAGATTTCACCTGTGAGCCGCAATTATATTGGCATTGTGAATAAAGACTAGCTAACATCAGGATGCTTATCGCGGTAAAAATGAAGAGAAAAGATATTTAAGTATATGTATACATAAATCGTTGCGTAGCCTATCTATCTTCTCGATGAACTAAAAAGACGTTGAGATGGAGGTGAATCGTATCAGTATATCCGTTGATTATCGTCTTATGATATTTATTATTTTAAATGTGCAAAAAGACGAGCACAAAGAATGAGAAAGTCTTAGAAGCGAAGTAAAGCTTGGTAGGTTTAATGGAATTATTTAAGTTTTTATTGACGTAGAAGAAAGCGAAGTAAAATTTAATAGTCATGTTCGTGTGCAGGGAAGGATATTGCGAATTATTGGAATATTCTAAACGTGATTATGAACTTTTTACTACTCGCTTTGAGCATATACGTTATTGAAAAAATTAGGTCACTTTTTGTCGAATAGCAATCGCTGCAACAAATGTGTTTCTTTAACAAGTACGCGTAACTACAAATTATTTCCTTATGAAGTCGATGATTTTCAGATAATTTTGATAATCTTGAAGAACAATAATACCATCCCTTTGTCTTGCAGTGACACGACCCTGATGACCCTTCGACAACTTCTCAACGATCCTTGATTCCTTAGATCCTTAATTAATATGTATTCTTAAAAAAGTTATGAACGTCGAGAGTAACTGAATAATTAGACTATCGATCATCGTACGTAATTCAGAGACTAGAATAGATAAAAAATATTTCGAATTTTTTGCGATATTTTAATAAAACAGATCTAATAATAATAGCCATCTATTAACCTTTCAATAGGTTCTCGATAAAAGTTATTGTTCTAGGGTAAAACCGTCCCTTGTCATCCTGGTTATTTCAAAATAAACGGGGGAAAAGAAAACAAAAAGAACTGTAGAGTCTCGTAATTAAAAGTTCCCCAGGAATCTTTTACATTATCGAAAATACATTTAAATTCCTCGCGTATCAACCCCCTCTCCAATATCCACGGCTAATATCGCTTTAATAATGTAACTTTCGGCTTTGTGCAGCGAAGGACAGGCACGAAGGTCTTGTAAACACGTCCTTAAATGTGGTACACAGCACCGTTACTAATATTGACGGATAAAGAGAGGCCGAGGGCTAAGACCTTCCCCTTTCCCTCTTTCTTTCTTTCTTTCTCGTTTCCTCTAGAGGCCGAAGAAAGTCGAAGTAATAAGAGCGACCTAAACTCCGTGAATCCTTTTATTAATCCGCGTGGCGGGATTGGATTTAAAGCTTCCACCGAACCCCCGTTTCAGCCCTCGTTCCCATTCCTTCGAGCTCAAAGAATCTAGGAGATTCGACGAGCTGGGACTCACCAACTCATCGGTTCATATCACTTATTTCTCTTGGTTTCTCCTTCTTTTTTTCATTCTTCGTTGGTTTTGTTTGATTTTAGTTGTTTTTAGGTAAGACAGTTTAAAAATAGAAATATAATATCTAATATTTTGATTAATTTTCGTATAAATTACGTAGCTCGAAGTATGATTTCGTATTTTATTAACAACAGGCGAAATAGGTAAGTTTAAATTACATTTACAATAACAGGTATATTTATCAAATTTATCGATGGCTGATTTTTGTGCGGGCGAAAATTTTACTTAACTCTTGAATTGATAAAATCGATTTTAAAAGTGAAATAAACAACGTTCCAACTACTGTTAATCGAGTGCGACTAAGCAAATTTAGGAAAGTAGAATTCCACAAAATACAGAATTCGTTCGAAAATGTATATATCTGATACTGATATCAAACATTAATTTCCATCGAAACACAAATTTTAATATTTTACAAATTACTTCCAATGTAAATTAAGTGCTATGCAATTCCAAAGACACGCTTCGCTGACGTGTGAAATTTCAACTTACACACGATATATAAATATCTGTAATTAATTTCGAGCATTATTTAAAACAAAAGTCATCGATCGATATATTTATATACGTTCGAATGAAACGTAAAAGTACGATGTTAAATTTTATTATTTTATCGAAGATCAAAGGGTACGCGAACATCCCTCAGCACATATCTCGCTCGAACGCACGGTCTTTCCCGAGAAGATCCAGACGATAATACAAGACATTTCTCGTTCAAAGGACCGAAGAGAACAGAATTTATTTATCATTTCTTTGATCTCGCGATGCAATGACTTACGATGATAAAGGTACACGACCTTTCTATGCCTCTCGCAGCTTTTGCTAGATGCGACGAAATTTGCCATTAAATAGTCCTTCGAGTATTATCGTCGAAGAAATATAATGTTCAGTATTGTTTATATATTTCTGTAATTCACTATTGCTGGCTTTTTGTACTGTTACAGAAAGCAATATACTTTTAACAAAAGAAAAAGGACAACTATATTTCTTATTAATACCCTAGATAGAAAAAGACCTCTTCCCTTTAATAGTGCAGTACGTATATATATTCCTATTGATTTTTCTTTTTTCTTTTTCGACAGAGATTTGCAAAGTAAACGTTAAATATATTTTTCTGTTAAAGAGTATTAAAATTTCATTTATCCATAATTTTCTGCGCCTTGGAAACGATCATCGAGAAAAAGTCTACTATTTTAAATATACAGAAAAACACCTATGTCCTTTTAAAAATTGGAAACTTGCAAATAATTGTACTCTACGATTATTATCCTGTTAATTATTACTCTACAATTGTACAAATCTCCGATGATTTCTTAATAGATCGAAATAATCCAATCGATATTTCTATATCAGTTTCTTTAAAATATACCTATTCGAGTTCCTATTTTCGATTTCTGCAGTGAGAAAATTACGATACGACGAAGAACGACGAAAATCAACAAAGTTCTTTCTTGGTAAAAACAATTGAATTCCACATTTCCGACGAAAAGAATCAGATTGGATATAGGAGCGCGGTATCACAGCCGGCGAAATCAATTAAATCCAATTTAGCATCAGTTCGAAAATGGAGCGAAAAGACGCGCGGACAATGAACAACTCGCGATCGAGAGCGCGATTCCTTCGAATCGATTAAACGTTCGGTGCACCGTGAAGGGAATACTTGCTAGCAATTAGCCGGAGCGCTAAATGCCTTCTAGTTAATTCAGAGGCCGCAAGAAATCGACGTCTGGAACGGCGACGTTGTCGAGGAAGTAGGAAAAGAACGCGGAGCCTCCTGTTAATGGCTTTCGTCTTGTCACTACCTGTATCCAAGGGAATAAAATTCGTTCCTTGTACGCGTTGCATTCTCACGATCGCGTTTCAGAGGTACCCTCCCCCCCACCTTATAAAAATTCCCCCACGATCGATCGATTCGGTACAAAATTTAATTCGTTCGTGGGAATTGTTTTTAACTTCTTGCAAACCTTTTTATACCGTTAATCACCGCGTTATCTGATTATTAGACTGCGAATATTTCTACATTTTTGTAAAACTTGAAGCTACAAAGATGTGCACGATAATTATAATATGCAGGAATACATAAAACATATAAAATAGTCAAAAAGGAGTATTCATTATAATATTTGGTATATGAAACTATTTAAACTTCGTTTCTTTATATATGTTCATAAAAATATAGAAATGCGTAAAAATTCGTGGTCTACGGATTATTTTCTAACCTAATGGTCATTTAGAAGAGTGAAGGAATATTTCTTTAAGGCAAGTTTATAATAGGCGAGTTGGATATTTCGCGAATGTAGAGATTTGTAATTCTTGTAAGGAGCGTTATGAAACTTCTGTGAAAATGAATCAACTTCGCTGTGCAACTTTAACGAGCAATTTTAGTTTCGTTGCTCTTAGTAACATTCTTGATGTTTGCATACACGTAGAAAGTTTATCGGCTGTTAACTGAGTTACGCGAATGGAGTATTCCGTAGAATATTTTTAGAATATAGCTGTATTTCTTGAACATATCTATGAGCAATGGAAAATTGAAAACCTGTTATTACCTGTTAGCTATTATATAAATAATTATTATTAAGAAGAGTATTATCTGAACTATAAATACATAGAAGAAATAGAGAATTAATAAAGAAATAATCCGCGTTATGACGAACAGTTAACCATCAATCCTATAACATTATCCATAAACAAAACAATTTTGTCCACATGAGAATAACAAATTTGTGATTTTTTATAAAAACTTCATAAGACTTGCGACAGTACATTCTTGAAGATTCGAATGATTTCTTGTAAAGATGCATTTCTTTTTCTTCTCGCACTTGTCGCACTTTCTGCACATGATTCTTCTCACATCTTTCATTCTGCTCTTTTTTGTACAACCCGAAAATTGTTCCTTTTATCCTTTACAAGTCGACGATTCTAGCGTTGAACTATACCACTGAACTTACACTCCGACTACTTACGTACCATTAAACATACCTCTACAAAATCTTCCCAGAACACTTACCTACGTCAAACTCCCGATCGTGGATCAAACCTAGCAGTTATTGAACGTTATCAAGTCAAGTCACCGGCAGCCACGTTAACGAAATTTCATTAACGACACGCGATACGAGAACAGCGAGAGAGATAGATCTAGAACCAGAGGTAACCAGAAATTCGTTGCACTCAGAATCAGCTTATTCAGCGTGCACAGTGTACCCGACGCTCTCTAAACACGTAGCCGAACCGTGATTTTCGCCTTAGTAATTCGCCCAGGCCAGATTTACCTCGTACCTTCCGCCTTACTCTTCGTTTACATCTCGTTATACGTGCCTGAGAATATTTATTTACCGACTGCTTCTCTGCCTCATCGTTGCCTGTCTCCCCGGTTCCGTTGTCCGCCATCGTTTCTCGGAAAGCCCGCTACAATCGACACGAAGAAGCCTCCAACTGCCTCCTTACCACCTTCATTACAACGATCCACCGGTAAGACCGCAGAAAACACCGAACCAACTTATCGCCGACTTCTTTGCACGAAACACAGCTGAAACACAATACCATGCCTGACCTTTCCCACACCGACTCTGTGGGCTATCCCCGCAGACTTTTCGACGATTCTTCGGAGAACACTGTAATGCGTTGCTGGAAATGACGAGTTCTCGGAATTGATGACGCGAAAGATCTCACTTTGTAGCAATTGTAGACGATGGTTCTAATTGGATGATATTTGAAGTGGATATTTGGGGGATTTTGACGAATTCGGAAGCTTCTCAGGATTTTACTCGATTTAGGAATTCAGAGATATTACTCGATTTGAAGGTTCGATCAATTCGACACTGATGGTTAAGAACGAAGATTTCGATATTTAGGATGAATCGAATGAAATGAATAATCTGGAGATGTTTGAGAATTTTGATCAATTTGGAGGTTTCGGAGGCTTCGGGTATTGCGTTCTTGGACGGTTTTCATCAGTTTGGAGATTTTTGAGAATTTTTTAATAGACTTGAAGATTCGAACGATCGAATACCGACGATAAGGCAGCTAACTAGTCTTACGGGTTGAAACGTTTCCCTTCGACACCGAAATCATCGACTTTCGGTTCATCGATTCGCGAACGATTCCCTGCGCGTTTGCTGTGCGCGCGATAAACCAGATTACGCTACGAGACACGGCCCCGGTAATTGACAACTGGTAATTATTAAGACCTGACGGACAGCGAGGGCGTGCAGAAACGAGCACGAGAAGGAAACATTAATCTGCATCGTTGGTTTCACAAGACTGCCAGGCATTAAACGACACAAAACCAGTTCGTCGATCATTAGAATTTCTACATCATTGCTGATGAAAATAATTGACAGTGAGATAATTACGGTCTCTGTCGCGGCGTAATGCGTACAAACAAAAGAGCGGGGACAATTTATTGCACACTTATCGCTCGTGTATCGACCGTCCACTGGTTTATACTATACATACATATGTATGTGAACACAAATATGCATACTTGCGACGAGAACGAAAGAAGAAAGGAAAAAAGATTAGAAAAAAGAAGGATAACGTTCGCTTGTTGTGCAAACTGTCCGCGAGTGAATATGATTTACGGTGTCGGTGCGTCGATATAAAACGGTTATCCCGCCTGAATGGCAACCTTACCAAGATCAATTTAGATCGAGAAACAGCGCGCGATTACGCGGGAATTAATGGATCGTAGCGTCGACTCGACAAACCAATTCCGACTTAATATAGCAATTTCGATGGTGAATTATGAATGAAGGTAACACGTTGCGAGCGTCGAACGTTCAGGCCTTCGTGTAATCGTTTCATTTATATTGCTGCGTTATGTCGCTTACGAATGTATCGATGTACATTCGAATTGATTAGAGACGCTTGGTTGTTTCGATTCGTGATAATTGCTATTCGATCGAGATCCTTGCTCCTTTGAATTTACATCTTCTAAATAACTCGTGTGGTTGTATGGACTTTTACGCGGTTGAGAATGTTTTACGGAATTTTGATCGAGAAATTAGCGTACGTGTATTATAGCGAAACGTGAAAGATTAAAAAATAAGGCGAAGATTTTTATAAAATGGAATTGTAAGTCTGTTGCAATTATAATAGCATAAAGTCACGTGGCGGACACACTGATAAAGCTAGTCGTAGTAATAGTCGTCTACCAATTACGTAATAGGCAAATTCGCAAATGTACCTGTCCACGTATTGTTTTATGTTGCACGTCACGTCGTTCAGAATTTACGATCTTTGATAACTTTATATTACTGCATTCAAGATGCACACGTTGATTCTGTAGATACTATAAAAGATTAAATAGAACACAGTATTTGAATATTATTCCCAATAAAGCTAAAAATGTTGAAAGTTTCAAAATTCAATCCAGAATTTGTGTCTAGCAACAATTTGATTTTCCAAGGAGCGTCCACTTGCAAGTTATACAACACGAAGTAAATAATTGGTCGAATATTGATAAACACAACGGTCACTACAAACAGTTCAGCAAACGTAACAATTTCCTTCCACTGCGAAAAAAGGAAAGGGGAAAGAAAAAAGAAACGAAAGGAAAACGAAGGAAGGAGAAACGACGAAATACTACGAAAGAAAGTCACGAAAGAGCGTGTTTCAACGCGTTCGGAGCGTGCATTTCCGGAAGCAGCGTCTCGCGGACCGAGATTTACGCCGGCGCGTTCGCCTAAACGCTGAAACGAAGGGAACATTATTCCCGCGGCAGAAACTTCCTTTTAGCGGGGGCCCTGGTAGAAAGTAAAACGATTCCGCAACTTCTTGGCGGAGGAAATAGTCGAGGCAGCCGTTACGACGAAAAGCATTCGCGACCCTGCGGATACGTTGCCATAGCGGGGAACAGGACAGTACCATAGGCGACCATAGGATAAAAAGAGACCAAGCGAGGGCCATTTGTATTCATATGAAAATATTATCTCGCCGCGCGTCCTGCCTCTTCAGGATCGCTATTGGGTTTGCATAGATACTTATGCATGAAGGTAACATTGCCCGGCATTGTTATGCAACCCGCTGTAGATCCTCAATATAGATCCTCGACGCGCGAGCCGCGCTTCCATTCGGATTTCAAGAGCTTCGTCCTCGCCTTCAGAGGATTCATCGTTCCGGGACCAACTTCTAAATCGAAACTCTTGCTCCGTACCACGCTGCAGATTTACATTTTTTTCTGTCCTCCTTTTCTTTCCTTTTTTTCATGACATCGTAGAGGGAGAAGGAGAAAGAGTTTGGTAAGAGCGTGGCAAGTGTGTAGTTTTGGAAATTTGTTTCGCGAAGCATCGGATGAATTCTTCGAAAGAGAAGATTTGTGTCTTATGTACTTTGAATGGAATTGGAAAAATAGGTACCTGTGTTGTAATTGATGTGCACGAAATATAAACAAACGAAACGTTTCTGTAGCATGATATTGTAAAGATTTGAAGATAACACTTGTATTAAAATAATATTACAGTACATACCGCTTTGACCTAATCTTCGGTACACTTTCGTAACTAAATTATAATACAAGATGTTTGTATGAAAAGCGCAGATCTTTGATTTCCATTTAATAGTCTTTAATTGCTTCTTGTAGAGGCGTTTATACTCTAAAAGAACAGGATGTATTGCATAATGTAAGAAAATAGAATCATTAATGCACCAATTATGAAAATGATCGTTGCATTGAATGCATTACGTAAATAGAATTAACGTTAATAACGAGTAATATCCTCATTTTCTAATAATCGTGTGATTTTTTAAATTATTTATAGATATCTTACAACTACAAAAAATTACGCTTAAAAACAATCAAAAAACCACTTCACCACTATCTAGTAAATAGTACTTGTCATAAATAGATTACGGAATGTAAATTTGTTTCACGCACCAAATACTATAATAAGTACTCTATTTTCAATATTTTATACATATATTCTTACATACTATATGCATTGTATGCACTTTTGCACCTTCAAATTGCCCATAAATATCCGCAGTCCGGTCATAAAAAAAAAATGGCTATCCGATCTTTACATTTTTCATTTTCAAGAATAATACAACAGCGTAACCGCTAATCCACCATTAGCCACGCACCGCCTGAAAATAAATATTCCAACCCCTGAGCTGGCGTTAATTAAATACCAAAGCACTGTTTCTCCTGGCCAGTGCATTGCTATAGACAGGTCAATAAATCTCACGGAAATTACAACGTACAACGAAATTTCAATTCAACTTTCACATATGAACCGGTATTAAGATTTCGATCTTAGAGGGAACGCGGCCACGCGGCTGTTCCTTTTGCGTTCGTTCTTGTTCCGCACGTTTCCGCGATAACGCGATCGCGTTATGCGAGTTTAATGATTTTAGATAAAACTTAATCGCTCGGGAAGATCCTATCGGCACACAGGTGTAGAGCCAGGCTCGCGGTACTTGTCGCACGACAAAATTCTAACTTTGTGACGAAGATGAAATGCACGTTTTATCTGCATAAAACAACGCCACTTCCACCTCTTCATCGTATACAATTTGTACAAGTCTCGAAGATGATACAGTTACACGCTAAAAATTGCCGTTTCATCGTGCCGTGTCTCTGTTTCTCTCTCTCTCTCTCTCCTTCTCGTCAACCATTCAACTTTTCCTCGTCTTCTAGTGCAGTCATAATTTCGCGTTGCTTATTGAATCGATCATGTTGGATTAATGCAAACGGACATCTACGAAGTGGATCGGAATATAACGTGAAGTTTAACGAGCAGTTAAATTTGATGAAAACGTCAATCGTTTAGTTAAAATATCGACGCGCGGAAGTCGAGCTTTTTGTAATTATTACGGCTCATGCGGAGTACGTATTGTTACTCATCGAATAGGATTAATTGGCAACAACACCTTAAGGGTGATTCTTATTATCAATGTTTGGTAAATGCTAATGCAAATTAATATGTATCGATAGCTGAATGAACAAAATAAAACAAAATCTGTAATTTTCAGCACGTTCTTTGATCAAGTTACATATCGCGACTAATACTATGGATAATTTACAGCGAATATGGTTCAGTTGAAACATAGTCAAACATAGCCAACATTAAAAAACTTATTTCTTTATTTTTCTTTTCCTTCAGTTAGATCTTTGGACGGTTGTTTTTATTTTCAATCGTGTTATATTAGAATAAAATAACAACATATCATATTTTTTTCCGTAAAACGATAGAACGTTCTGATACTGAGTAACCAGAGTTCAGATACAGCACACCCTATCGCAATATAAAATCCAAGCGAATCTTCATTTTGTTTTTTCACCATTAATTACACCGATCACGTTAAAGAACATTTTTCGCAAAAAGATGCGGTAAAACCAGGAACGGGAACCATTGAAACTTCCGATCGAGATCAGGACCGGTTTAGCAAACGCGGAAAACTTAGTCGTCGCGAATAAAACGATTCGCGAGCTACGCAAACATAAGGCAAGCATTAACCCGCGCACAACCGTTCATCGTATCTCATCGACTCGCATCATCGTGCAACCTTGCGTAAATTCTTAATATAGAGTGGTGCAACGGCCAGGTCCTCTGCCCCTCGCCAAGAGCGACTCGAGAGGAACACGTAGTCGTCTTTGAGGAATCCGTTCACCAGTAGCATGTCCAGCGAACCGTTCGTCTACCCTCTTCCCCTTCCCTTATTCGACTTCTTAACAACCAACGTTGCTTTCCTTCTTCTCGTACGCAACACGGTAAGGTGTGATCGGATTTCCAGTTGTCGGAACGCAGAATTCCACTTTGATACTTTAACGTGACGTCGCGTTGACTTTATCGCGTGCACGAATCCGGTTGGATTCCTGATGGAAACGCGCCCTATTCATTCACGTTCAAACGATGACCTATGTGTTGTGTACATGATTTTCATTCAGTTTCGGGCTTTTGCTTCGTTTATTCGTTTCCTTCTTTTTTAAGCTTCTCTTTGGATAGTGGGATGATTTAGATCCGTTGTAAATGATAATTTAATTTTCTATCAAACCAAACACCGTGACATTTATATGAAAAATCTTCATTAAATTTGAAGTAGCAGCCAAAGTCGAAAAATATGTACGAGTTATAAGATCTCATTACTTTATTCTCTCTTTAACCCTTCCTTTTTTTATACTACGTCTATGTCAATGAATATATAGCGTGTGTGTTCATTTGATTCAATTATTGCAATTAGTGAAATATTGAGCTTTATTATATGCTGTAAAATGATTTACATTTACTCGTGAAATTAGCAGCTAGAAAAATAAAAGCATATAATACTAAATATCAGCATGAAGAATTTTCACTGCCATATTATGATTTTATACAGATAAAAGTCTCAATGACTAATCTAAAATCTCTTTTTTTAATCCAATTAACGCAATAGGTCTCACAGTGGTAATAAATAGAATTAAATACACTCAACCCCACAACTAATCTCATTCAAATACAATTAATTCCACCAAAAGAATGTTCCATATTTGCCAACATTTATGAAAGATTACACCTGGAGAATTTTTCTTCTTTCGTGGCTTTTGCTCTTTACTTCCTCCATCCTCCCGTTTCATCGAACGTATATTCCATCGCAAGGGTTCACCGCGGCCAATCAACCCCGGATAACAGCCAGCTTCGTTTCTACGTCCGTTATACAATAGACGTGCACACGGTGTACATGTGCGCGCACGACTGCGTCGGGATGAGCTTCCATACCAATGTATTCCGCGTATATACGTGCACGTGCACGTGCATGTGCCTACGAGAGACGGCAACATTTATTGAACCCCCGTATGCCACTATGCAATCAATAATTACGCGGAGCTGGATTAATGTACAGGCTCCGACGAAAGCACTTGTCGGTGTTTGCAATATGAATACGGTATGATTTAGTTTGCTCTTCTCGACGTTTCCATATCATTCGAATGGAGAAAAATGAACGTTTCTATGCGCCGCACAGCGAATAATTAGAAATATATCCGAAGATTTCACGCTTTCTTTTTTTATAAATGATTTCATTTACATGGTATTATTTTCTGAGGGTTGTAATGGAATAAAAAGGAACCCATTTTTCTTTGGAGAACATTTTGCACAGTTACTTGGATGGCTACTTTTAAAACGAAGAGTTGGATTAAGAATAATTTGATTGAAAACGAGAATATTAAATCGATGAGTTTGATTGAGAGTGGAGATATAAAATTGAAAATTTTGTTTGGAAGCAAAAATATTATTTACAATATTTAATGACGTAAAATATGACATTAAATATAATATAGGAATAATTTTTCGAAGATGATTGGAGCTACTGAAAATTTAGATGAATAGGTCTTTTATTTGCGAATACGTCAATTTTTCTCTTCCAATATTAATCGCTACTATTAACGAATGTTTTCCAAGGAATTTCCCTGACTACCGCCTATTCAACGTTAGAACTACCAACGACTGCAGTAATAAAACAAAGATATCTAACAAAGATATTGGGATAAAAGATAAACAATACAAAATAAATAAGACAAGAGTAAAAGCAAGTTTGTATCCACATACTTTACCTAAAACAATTATTCGAATTCCCAAAACTGCAACGTTGTAAATCCATAAAATTTCTATACGAAATGATGAATTAATCATTTACTCGCTCCGATAGTTCTGATGATAATAATTCCATACGTAGCTGTAAAACAATACCAAATACACATAGACTTACAACAAAATGTCACGCTAACCTTCTTTATCCAAAAATCTCAACCTTACAAATTTTAGAAAAACCAATTTAAAAATTCTTCCATGTACCTGTGCACATACACAGCAAAATATGGTACAATAAAAAATTCGATTAGAAGCGTGATTCCTTGTGACCGTGTTCTTATTCTCTGCTCACAGAGAAAAGGAAGAACGTAATGAAAGGAGGCAAAGCATGAAGGCGAACGAATATAGAGCAAGGATGGTCCGAGAGAGGAAGAAGAAGCGAGAAGGATTCGACCGAAGTATGAGATTACATTACATCCGTGTGGTCTGCGAAAGAAATTCAAGACGGCAATTTCGATTAAATTTAATCTTACGCAGGTTTCGAATCAAACGCAGTGGCGCAATGAAACCGGAGGGGCGGCCGGTTGTCTCTCTCCCATGTAAGACAGTCATCGGGCCTCGTGGGTCTGAGCTGAGGTTACCTACGATCGTCTTAAAAGGGCGGCCCTTCTCCGGAATCTACGGTTTCATGTGGAATTTCCGATTAAAATTCAGCGCGTCCTTTCGGCGATGTCATTCCGATTTCTCTTAAGAGCTGCCGTACCAAGCCGTTCCACTTCCGGCCACCGCATGTAGTAGACTGATAATGTTGCTATAATCGAACTTGGAACACTATCGTTTAGATAAATATTTTTATCGTTTATTGGGAAGTTGATGGTTTTGTTACTTAGATCATAGGTCTCTGTACAGATCGGTAATATCGATATAATTGAACTTGAAACGCTATCTTTTAGATGAGTTCTTTTATCGAAAGTGGGAAGTTGATGCTGTCGATGGTATTTTTATTTGGATTACAGGTTTTTATACAGTTTGTACTATTTTGTTTTGTATAGAATAATTCATTATTTTTATTTAGATCTCGCGAGATTATTTATATTCGAACGTAATATTTTTACTGTTCGAAGCATTAAGAAAGCTGAACAAACTTTCGAATACTTATCAATACCTGTGTCATAGAACCACTCGATATATCAAATGTTTGAAATTTTTCTCTATAATATCCACAAATTCACAAAATTACATAGATGAGAAGAATATCATTTATCAGCGAACAAAAGAATTTACACACAAAGAAGAAACAAATAGGAAACACTGAAACTTACAGAAGCTTTCGCAATCAACCTCCTCATTTTGACTTCGCTAATAATAAGAAGCTTCCAAGCATCTTTACCACAGAACTTGCCAAATTCTCCAACAGTTACCAAATCTTTCGCAGCCTTCTCACACGTTAACCACAAAATCTTAATTCTCTTTATAAGCATCATCTAGACCTAAAATCATCATACTAATCAAACAGCCTATCGAAACTGCAACTCGCAAAAACACATCAATCACACGACAAACCATCCAAAAGGGACTTTATACTCCAAGGATAAAGAAGCAAGTCAAGGATACAGAAGCGGTAAAGAAGGTTCGATCATGCGATGCGCGATGGATGCGATCGACCGTAGTCCGCGATGCATCGATTCAAGACAATGCCAATAAATTCCAACTAAACAGCAGCAAGATACGCGATCACCGGTGCAAATGAATCGCCTGTGAGAAAAATAACCTGCCAGATCAAAATAAAAGATCGTAATTGGGGGAAAAAAAGAAGAGAGCAAACTATGGAAGGTAGAAAGGTGAGAGGAGGATGAATCCGCGGTGCAGGCTGCGCAGCGCTATTCATTAACCGTCTGCGCGCTGGTAAATCCATAATGACAGGATAAACTAGCTGTTTACAGGTGATTACGCCAATTATCGACGATACTGGGAGAGCGTACGCGACTTGTTTACATTTGACGCAATCCTACGCGGTTCGCGCGCGCACACGCACGCATAATGGCGACGTATGCTCGGCTGCATCCTGGTTGCAGGCATGGCTTGACCAACCGACAGCTTGTTCGAGGCAATTTATTGCTCGCACGGCACGCTAATCGGCAGACAGAGGAGGGAAGATAGCTTTGACAGCGGAGAGACCAAAGACACGACCGGATGCGCCATAGGGGCCCGCTTCGGTCGTCCATCTGAAGTCGCGCTTCGAAGGTCACTGAACAGACGGTAATGAAATACTAACTGGCCACCAATCTCGTTGGAACGCGTGAAACGAAGCTATAGGGACAGCTTCATCGTGAATCGTCTATGGTGTAACTTTGATTTGCGTTTGCCGCTGCTAATATTACTTTCTACCGTGTTATTATCATATATTTGGTGCTTTCACTAGGAATGTTAGCGAAATGTTTATGGATTTATTGTTATCGTATTATGTCTTTTCATATTATCGGGTGATAATTCTGGGATAAAAATTATTCGATGTAAATTTAGTATCCCGAGTTTCGAGGACTTCACGTTATAAGCATTTAACGAATTACTCGTCTGTGTGGTTTATAACAAAGAAATAGGAAAATTACGAGGGAGATTAAAGAATTTGTACGTAGTTTTTCATCGGTTCATAGTCTAACAAATTATTCATAATTTGTGTTGTAACAGAGGATATATAATGAAAAAGAAAAAAGAAGGAAAAAGAAATGAAATTACCAGTAAATTTGAGGCTGTATAAAATCCACTATGTGAGTTTTAATTAAACGAGATTTTAGTTAATTTAATTATGCACTACGTATTTTAATATATAAGTATATACCATTTGTTAAATGTTAAATAAACGTGGTAAGAAAAGGAGCTGAAACAATATGGATGATAACGTTAAATCCTGCAAGAGCTTCGATCAGTACTTGTTTCTAGCAATTTATCTTTAGTTCGTAACATATAACAAGTAAAACTTTTCGAGCTACCCTGTGGGGCAGCTTAGTCACTAATCTCGCGAGATTAAGTTGCTGCGTGGCTATAAATTATTGCAAACCTGTGCAACAGATGAGACCATTGGGATGCAATAATTAACATTCTACTGCTAATTTAACTATGTTCTATCCAATGTCCAGCTAATTAATGGTCTAATATGATTCTCTGAGCAACATAACAACCGCAATTATAACGAGCAGTTGAATCCAGTAGATTGTAGTAAACAGCTCACTGTCATCTCCTGAAATAGCTTTGTGTCCCTAGTTGATGCTTTCAGTGAATATTTTCGTCAACATATTAAATAATACATGCTCCTTTACTTATCCATTTTTTTATTAGATAGTTCATTACATATAACAAAATGTCAATTGTACGTGTGACGTATAATTGTCAGAACATAAAATAATAAATCTATATTGAATTATTTTTGTTTATGAATCTTTACACTATAACAGTATTGTTATTATAATAAATGATACGAAAAAATATATACATACGGAATGATACAAATTGCGATGCGGACAGATACCTTGCACCAATAGAAAACCCAAACTCCAATCAATGTATATAATAAAGTAAATAAAAATTAATGTTTTTTAATTAAATAAAATAATCTAAGAATTAAACGAATATTATGTTCCGTTAATACGCACAGAATCTTAATTAACGAACCTTCGATAAATCAACAAAATATAAGTAGAAAATTCTGTTACGCAGACATACTTATTCTACTTATTCTACTATTGCTACTCATTCAGAAGTCCAACTCTCGACAATTTAATGAGAATAGAAAAGAGTCAACGATATTAAAGTAAACGATAAAACCAAAATCCAAATTTAAACCAGCCGTGCGTTACTTTAATACATGGAAACTATCTCCACTCGGTGTCAATTAAAATGCCATGGCGAGAAGATCCCGGAAGTAGAGATCGTGGAAGAAGAGCAAGCGGTCCGGCAACGTTCACTCACGTCTCACAGGTGAATTATAATACACCAATTATTATATTTCATAACGTGACGTTATTAAAACTAGATACGGTAAAAGACGTGGCGTTGCTTCAAATTATACTCGATCTCCTTGCTACCAAGAAAAACGAACGAGGACGGGCCACCCTCGTGTTCTATGAACCTTGCGGATGCGGTCATTAAGAACCTTGCAGACGTGTACCATTAATTAAACAGATCTACAAATTCCTTCCATGTTTAATTACCGTAGACGATGTTACGTGCAGCGATCGACATCGATTAGCCCCGTGAGTATTTTTTAAAATATTTCATTCTACTTCGATCCTTCTTATTTACTCGTATAAACAGTTGATTCGATACGAGAAAATTATAATACTCGAATGGTCTCGAAAAACAATGTGTTAGTTAACCGATACGCGAGTAAATTGCGCTCGTTTCATATCGCGGGTGTTATAATCTGTTCTCGAAAGCGGAACAGATTCTAAGAACGAAATTGGATAATTGAAGCTGGAAGTCAGATTAAGAACACGATATAGTTATAAATTAGCTGTGATTTCGCTTTACAGCGAATTGAATTGGTAATCGAGGCAGCAAATTTCTTGTCAACGATCCCCGTGAAGCATTAATTGCTCGAGCCGATTACTGAAATGAAAGTCGTTGAACGTTGTCAAGACACGGGGTACAGGAACGCTATTACCGTTAAAACAAACTGATAATTATTATCGAAGATAATGAAGCGAATGAAGTATGAGGAAATACGATAAACATAAATTGCTCTGCTTTATGGTCAAGTTTCTTGTTTCTCGTTCAAGGTTAGTAAAATTAAATATTAAATTAAGATAATAAATTGGAAGCTCATATCACAGATATCAGATAACAAGAAATTAAATTATATATTAATTGCACAGACAGACGAGTTATGGTATCAAGCGATAAATGGAGAGATTTTGAAAATTATATGAAAATTATACTCCATCGAATTCATGTATCTTTAGAATATGATACTAAGAACATAAAAAATATAAATAGAGTTATAAAATAACCGAGAAATCGGTGAAATTAAGTTTACGATATTGGAACACATTTTTGTCCGAGCAGGGACGGACCGATATCACTTGAGATTTCACTCCTCAATCAAGAATATGTCAACGTATACATTCGATTTGTACCATAAATTTGTACAATAAGAGAAAATTGTTTCTACCACGATTTAGTATTCTAGCAAATCTCACACACAAATACACTTAACTAACACAAACTTATAGGAAGAAAAAAATCGATATTTCTAAACAATCTCTACGCAAATTAATCAGTCATTTTAAAAATAATTTAGCAATAAACCTTAAATATCGCTAAGCTATCGAAAATTCGTACAATATTATATTCTTCGCGAAAAATACAACGTCCCTACGTAACGCAAGCGTTCAACAAACAATCGTTTAATCAAAAGCACAAATTTTTCAAATAAAAATCCATTATTTTTTCCAAAATTGACTACCATGATAAATTCAAAATATTCTCAACTATCGCGAATATAACTGTTACGTATATTACATTTTTCAGGTAGAAAATATCAATATGCCTAAGTAACGCACGCGTCTACCAAACAATCGTTACGAAACGCGTGTACAAAGGTCTTTGCTCCTGCGGTCAGTACACAGGCTCGGAGCAACGAGATAGGCCAGACAGTTTCATGGCAAAATAAGAGGACGCGCCTTCATTGGCTTTAATGGGATGGCAAATAGGCGGGCAGGAAATTTGCGCTTTTGAAGGCACCTTCGTGCGCACGAGATAGCACCGCGCAAGAGGGCACGCAGGAAATTCTAAGCAAGATGGCCGCGACGAGATTCCACTGATTCAATAGAAACTATTTGCACTGCCATTAGACGGTCCGTTGGTGTTGGTTGGGCGCCGTGGCCTGTAAACACGGCCACACAAGAATCGAAACGAACTTCGCGCCAGAGAGAGATAAAGAGACACGCAAAAACGATAAAACTATCGAACCTTAAGGTAAGTAGAATTTAAAAATCTTCGAGTTACGGAGGTTCTATCTTATCAAGCTTCTCTGATAAGACAAAATTTCAACGTCTCGGAAGTCAAACTGATCAACTCCACTGTTTATTAGTTCTTTACTCTCCTCGTATGGACGTAAGTATACCATTAATATTGAATGTTAGAGGAATAAATGATTTGCTTCCATAATGGCATTCATCGAAGATGACACGAACGATGGTAAACTGTAAGGTAAATTTAAAAAACAGTGTTCTGCATTTTTTAATTTATGGAATTGCTAACAAACGAAACCGACCTGAAGGCGCTGTGCAAAGGTGAATACTCTTCGAATTGTAACTGTTCGAAGAAACACTAATTCAACTCTAGCAGATTATTTATTTATTAACGAAAGTAAATGACGGTGTACGTTATACATGTAGCCTACAATACGATTTTTCATTATAAAGTATAAATATGTATATATCTGAGTACTTTTTCGAGTTAGAACGCTGTACAAACTTTGACGTGTAGAGATAAATCGCGGCTCGCAGAGATTAGATTTTTCTTTTTAAATTCGAATTAAACAGGTAAAATAACATATCTAATCACGTAGCAAATTATTCAATGTAAAGTAAGTTTATATTTCGATTTATAGAAGTTTTCACAGCGGGATGAAAGAGAACGAAGAAACTTGCAGAGGTTTTCGAGTTACCGAGGTTCGACTATACAGCAAACAGGACAAGACAGAGAAAGACAGAGAGAGAGAAGAGTAAAAAGAAAAGAAGAAAAAGAAAAAAAGGAACGAGTGGCGTACTTAATGGCTTACACTGTTGCAAGAAGAACTCTAAATTATCGTTGCAACAGGCGTTTCATTACAATTGCTAATAAATGGCACGCGGCGATGGTCGTGCGGGTTTATGCGCTTATGTGCTCATAAGCGCATGCATGCCCCGCTGAAAAGACACCGGCGATGTCTTTATTTCATTTAAAGGCCACGCGAGCTTCCGAGTTTATGAGAATAAATTATGCACACCTTCGGAGGGCCGTTGCTTGCCACCGCCAGGCGAGGCCTTTTGTCTCTCTTTCGCGTCGCGCGAAAAAAAAAACCACATTCCGCGCGTGTCGCGACGCCACGCCGCGAGAATAAAGGCCCTCGCTGTTTAACAGTTCGTCACATTCGTAGCCGTGACTTAATGTCGGACGCGGAGATGCTTCGAACAGGATTCGCCCTTTCAGACGAGAAACTTTCTTGGTGCTTCGTTAAGAACGTCGCGATAATGATGAAACATCACTCGGTGTTTGGCTTGGATTGCTTCGTCGACGTATCCGGGTAAGTTTCGAGGCGCTGTTTAAACGTTCCGGTATTTAGTTTAGAATATTGGCAGTGGTTACTATCTTTGAGTACCAAATCTAGAAGAAACGACTTACCGATGAAGAAACTTCGAGAAAGTCAAGTACGTAATTTGTACATTTTGATACAAAAAGTACGCATTTTGATACATTTGTTGTCCCTTTTTGTGTATGATAAGAATATACTAAAATACAAGATAAAAAATACGCCTGAAAATTTTTATTGGCAATGAAATGTTAATACCTCGATAACCTAATTTAAAATATTGTCAATAGCACTGTGTTGTGGGTAGCTGTACAATCTAGGAAGTACATTAATGAAGAGATTTTGAAAAAATTCATATTTTTTATTGGTAGTAACTGTATGTATACTGAAATACCAGGTTAATTTTGCATATTTTAGTTGTAAATGAAATCTTGTCAGTACTTATCGTGTTTTGGTACAAGATCAAGAGAGAAGAGGTTTCTTTGATAGAGAAATTTTAAGAAGTTTGTGTCATTTGAACTGGAATTTTGACATATTTTGTTGTTCGAGGGTAATAAATATTCAAGTATAAAATAAAATTTATCTTTAAAACGTTTCATTGGGAATAAAATTTTAATTTCTGAAAAATCTCAATTTGTATGATTCTCATGATTTGCATGATCATTAACGAGACCTTTCAAGTGCATTGAATACTATACACGTTTTTAATTATTCACATTTTTAAAATAATTTTTATGCGAAGTTCGAGAAAACAATAATTATAAGTGATTTTGATAAATGACTGTATCATTAGTTATTTGGACGTCTAGAATCTAGACACTAGTTAATCAAGTCCTAAGATCAATAGATGTTGACGTAATCAAAAATTTCTATCCTAATGATAGAAGTATGGTCGAACAGCCGTACTATTACTAATTTATCGAATGAAGTTATTTCCCTCAGTTATTCGCATAATCAGCACCTTGTGGCAAGAGAGTTAACGTTACAAGTAACTACCAGCTTCACTGACATTTACGTGTTTAGTCTCTTTCCTTTCGATCCTTTTAAAAATTCGACTGCATTAATTTATCATATCGTAAAGGAAAAGTGATTCGACCTCAAATATTTGATCTATCGACAATCTAACAAACGATAAATAAATATAAATTATGTTTATAAAAAAGAAATTAACAGTACACGTACAAAATTTCTAACGCTTTAAAAAGATTTCATTTAAAGATTTTTAGGTTTCAAGTTCCCAAATATCAATTATCGATAAGTTATTGGAGAATTAACTTAGATCAAATGGATATCTTCAACATATAATAATTTCTAAGATATTTTTCTCATCATTTATAGAGAAACACGAGATGGAAGATCATCGAAATTCTTTTAAGCCTACGTAGATATACCTACTGTTTCTATTTATATTCTTTAAACAATTCTCATTTGTTCCTCTACATGGCCTTTACCATACACAATTCCTATTCACCTTTGCTCAATTTCTTTTCTCAAATTCTAGCCCTAATTCTTTAATCCAAAAAGAACCACAATTCAACCAAGCTGCTACTGAAATTTCTAAAAGCACAACGGATCGCATACCGATCATATACAATGGATCCGTTCAATTTCCGGCTTCCTCCTTGGTGGTGGCCGAAATTGCATTTCTCTCGAAGACGTCCCCGAACGTGTCTGCGTACGCCATCTCTGTCACGCTGGGAGGCACAATTTCCGCTCCACTTCCGGAAATGGACCTATTGTCCGATGTAATCGGAAGACAACAATATCGTGGACGAGCGTATCTCTCCCTTCTCTATCTACAGTCTACATGCAGCCGTGAATCCGCAGGCTTATTCGCACACACACGCACCAGACTAAGCCTCGTATGCATAGAAAATGACACGCGGTACCGCAATACAGAGGGTGGAAACCATCGATGAATAATTTCCACGCGACTTGCACGCTCCGGGCAAATTGTCGATGAATTAAGAAAGGAATGTATGAATGCTCGATGCCTTAGGTTTTGCGCTCGAGAAACGTCAAAGAAGATTCTGAGAGAATGTTGCCCCGGTGATTGCTATTGTTTGATTAATAGACTGTGGATTATTTGGCGTTTGTGGTAAATTTAATGAAAGTGCAAAAATCCAGAGTGCGTATAATGTAGAAAAGTATATAAAGTATACGTGTTTCGTAGACTGCAAGAAATTGAAAAAATAATTCGTTAAGAATTCTGCTATCTAAATAATAATACTCTTGAAGAAGACCATTTTGTAAAAAGTTATATAGAAGTAAAGAATACTTTATCACTGATATCTGCAACGCAGTTATTGAGAATAGAATTCGATATATTTTCTCTTCTTTACTGATAACATAATTTTACATATAATGCACATGGAATAGCTACAATGGTCCGACACCCTTACGATCAATTTTACGTTTGTACGAACCCAACACTTTATTCTTACAACAACGTTACTCTTGTAGCAAAGAGACGTTTCAACGCTCTAAGTAAAATAAATTCGATCTTTATACCAATATGTAAATTATTCTAGAATGTTGTAGAGTAGCGTTACTTCCTATCTACCAGGATGTTATCGATCTATAATCTGTATAATTACGATCTATTTTGGTATATCGATCTAACTAAAAGAAGCACATCGGTTACAATGAAGAAAAAGAAGCTTCGCGATCACGATGTACGAAGAAAAAAAGAGAACCGGTTAAAATGCAAAAGGAACATTTATCGAAACCACTTTCATCCGACGACGATCATCGGTTGACGATCCCGATAATCTCAACGTGATGGTACCTCGATCATATGGACAAGGCGACGTTGTTAAAGCTCGTAAATTCTGAGACATCGATTATCATCCGCTACGAACTAGACACGCAATGTATCTTTTACGATCTACGATAACTGTGTATACTCGTATGATGCAAATACAAGCGAGATATTAAAGTGACAGAAAGATGCTCGTGACGAAGATACCACCCAGTAGAGGAGACCAATAGGAACGCACACGATCGCGTTCAAGGGGATCGAAATTATCCTTCTGGCGATCCGCGTACTCTGAACATGTACGTATTATGCGAATATCCTGTATATAGGGTGGATCGATAAGAGACACTTACAACGATACAAACAGCAATTCTTTTTATCCAAGAATAACGAAAATAGGATAGCATATGCATTTTTTAATCGCGTCACGTCCTTTCGGTTATATAATATTTTCGTCTCAATTATATTTTTCTAACGTTAAGAAATACCTTTAGTTCCAACAAAATGGCTAGATCATTATTGTGCTATGCACATTTTCGTTTCAATTTCATGTCAAACATCTTTTTAAAGCATCACAGATATTTTTTATTCGTTACAATGAAAATTGAAATATAAAAATTCAAGGGTCGTAGCGAAAATTAAGGTAAAGAATGAAAAAATTTACGACACGTTATCGTCGTCTTAACACTCTTTTCGTTATTCTTTAACAAATTTCGCGAATTAAGCTATCCACGCTGTTTTTACTCTCTATTACAAGAATCGTTTCATCCTCTCTCCTCGCATTACCTACTCGTCTTATGTCGTATTTCTTATTTAAATACCCTGTCTTATATTAGTACCAATAGTAGAATTAAAAACTTATGACAGTGCCTTATAATAACCTACGAAAAGATAAATTCTAATAATAAAAAATACAAAATCGTATTACGACAACGAAAGTTTAAAGCGACAGTGAAACGAATTATTTTATATTCATTAAGTCTCTAAATGTTAAAAAAGAAAAGGGACAGGAAACGATTATTTGTATCGTTAGAAAGGACAAAGAATAAATTATCCTCTCACATAATTGTTATTCAATATTATATTACTGCAAACTTTATCTTTAAATATTATCGAACGACGAAGTTTTGAAATCGCAGAATCTCGATTTCAGATTAAAATCACCGTAGATCGAATAAACGTAACGAAGATATATAGATGTTCTGTTCCTGTTGAATTACCCTGTACATGTATACGTGCATAATGCACACGTATTGCCGCGTATTGTATTCATACAGTGTACGAACGGGATACAAGGCCTCGTACGTGTTGGTACAAGCGCATGGTGTACGGTTTGATGCATGCGAATGCGTATCCGGATCATGGGTAAATTAGTGCGAGAATTAGTGTGAGAATTAGTGCGGTACGCGCACCGACGTATACGCGTAGAGAGATACGAACGGAGAGAGACAAGGAAAAAGATAGATAGAGAGAGAGAGAGAGAGAGAGAGAGAGAGAGATCGGCTGGGTCGTTGCATAACGTTAACCCCGCGTGTCGTGACTTGTAAATGCGGTGTAAAGACTGACGTGAATATACGCACTAATGGAGGCGTTGCGGGAGTTCGTAATGGCCGCGTGGTGCGGTGCGGCGAGCGGGTTAATGAATTAAAGAAGATAAGGGACGCGTGTTTCCGCGAGCAACGCCGCGCATAAATCCACCGGGAACGATTCAGTTCGAGATGTCCTCCAGGTGGAAGGTGGACGAACCCCTTTCGAATCGAATCGATCGCCTCTCTCGTCGGCGAAATTCATGGATATCGCTTTGGACACACCTTTAACTTCGAACTGCCTGGTTGGTATCTAGGGATACATATACTAATTTCGTAACATTATAACGACCCGCCTATATTTTATATTCAAGTATATTATACATAGACGATTATTCGCTTATGGTTTCTGTTCGTTTATTGCATTTTTATTACCTTAGGAGACGTCACCCGTGTAAGATTTCTCTTACAGCTTAGAATTGATTGGCTGGTGTGAGGTCGGTACACCAGGTAAGTATAATAGTATGACAAAAATTATGATGATGATAAAATATGTACTGGTTCAAAAAAGTATTCGTAGTTGGCCATTTGAAACCAATTTGGAAATGTATATGAAGATTAAAAAATATTTATTGCAAATATAAGTTTGGTACAAAGATAAATACACAATAGCTGTGTTAAGTATATATTAATAAGCGTTAAATATGGTCACACTGAATATTGAGGATTATGAATTTTAATGGATAGTTGACTGCTTAGATACTTTTACAATTTCTATATTTTCTGATCGGTTTCAAATTTTACCAATATGGTTATGATAGTTGCATCGCATAATGAAATTTTAAAATGTTTCGTGTAATACACATTACGTACCCATAAAAGGTGTTCGAATATTTTCGTCGTATTTAGAGTTAAATTAAGAAACTAGTATATATGTATTGATGTTTCCTATATAATAAAACTACTTTTGATTTTTTTTTTATTATGTAATTTGACTTTTATCTGGAGGAAACAATTAAAGTTCTTGACCAGGCAGGAAGAGTTAACTCGTCATCTAGCTCAATATCGACAAATCCCATTAATGGTTTATTCACTGTTACTCTGTACTCTATGCATCATTACTATCTATTAGACATAGATTATATTGCATGTAAATTTGCAAGAATAATAATTGATTGGAGTAAAATTAATTCACCGTATACCGATTGTTAATCTAAATGATCTGATTAATTCGTAATAATGTAGTGCGTCACGGGGCTGTACATTCAGAGGATAAATTAATGTTAGATAATCATATGGCTATCCAAATGAGTAAATAGCTGTTTCATTAGATTTCGGTAGAATTAACTAAGCCTAAACGATATAACAAGAAATAAAAGACCGAGAATAAAAAGATATCGAAAATTAAAATTGAAAATACAGATACCACTTTTATGGTACCTTCAACAGCCTACAACTAATACGCATAAAAGTCTAGGAGTATAATAGATACGGAAGTACAGTGCTAGAAGTATAATAAATACAAAACTGGAGAAAAGGAAACAATAAGGAAGGAGAACAATAAGACTATTATATAAAACAAGTGCGTAATTTCTCGACTTAAAAGCCCAACTGAAAACCAATTAATTATAATAGCACTTGACTTTTCATCAACATATATAACAGGATTCAACCAGGTGTTAATAGTATCCAGTAATAGACGAGACCATAACATGATACTATAATTAAGAGACATAAAATCCCATAAATCCAAAAGAAACACCAAATCTTCCATAAGTAACTAAGTAATTTAAATTTTAATTAGTAAAAATATTTGATTTTTGCATATCTTGATAATTCCACTTTCGACTTTTTCCCATATTTTTACATCATGCTCTATTAAGCAACCGACAAATCTTACCATTTAATAAGATCCTTGGCACACAAGAACAGGTTTCAATAGCTTGGCATATTGTCATATTTTCTCATACACTGATAAGTATGCATGAACGATATCTTAATATTCGACGTGCGCCATGATTTCGTTAAGCGCAAATTTTTCTACAGCTTGCAATATCGTTCCTCTTATTCTGATAATTTAATCGCATGATTTCTATTAGCCGCGATATTAATTCTCGATAAAATCACTACGATTCTAATAAATCATCCGTACTCGATACTCGCAGCTCAGATTATGTAGCCGGCTGTCTTAACATATTTAATAGCCCACTTGTTTAATATGTAAAGCAACGCGAAAATATATGGAACGAGGCCAAAATGAAAGGAAAAACGTTGCACGCCGTGCGGGGGAGTGACCATAATACGATACTCGCTATGCTGGATATGCAGATGGATGCATCCACTATCACACGCGTATACGCGTACGCATACTAACTCGTACCTGCGTGTCATGCATAAATGATATATGCATACCATTGTGAATAAGTCTAGCCGCTGCAACCACCAAACGAAGATGTTCAATCCGTCTGACAACATCCCTCTTTATACGTTTCTGGCCCTCTGTTTCGCGTCATTCTTTACGCGTGCACGAGTTATACCGAGCTGTTTTTGCGCGTCTGTCTGTGTACATGTAATTAATAATTTATGTTGCGGAGTATCATTTGGGTCTCCGGGGGATGGGCGAGTATTAATTTCGCCGTGTAACCACGTGAATGTCTAAACTGCTTAAATGAAGTCCGTTATTAATCGGTCTCGTGAATTATTCCCAGGTTTATTAGGAAATGTTGCAGAAACGAATCGAATAGTTTCGGGTATTTATGACGAGAGAACGAATTCATGAATTTTATGGTAACGAGTATCGTGTGCTTTCGGAGCGAACTCTAAGCGTTTCGTGTGTAAGTTTTAATAATAAATAGTTATGAACCATTTTACATTCGTGATAAATTATGGAACATGAAGGAACGAATATCGTCTATCGAACAAAGTTTGGAATCATTAAGCACATGTTCTATAGAGTTAACAAATTTCAGGGACATATCGAGTCACGATTAAAATTGATATAGGCGAAGGAGATTTCAAACTTTTAGTCGATAACGTAGGTTAACGTATTATCTGTAGAAGAGTTTCAGATAAAAAATGAAAATGAACGTATATTCATCGTCGGTGAAAAATGTAGAATCGTTAGACACGCGTTTCATAGAATTCAAGAATTTTGGAAAGAGGCAGCTTGAAATTCTAGCATCTCTCGATAATTCCTTGATACATTAACAAAGAGATAAAATAAAAGAGAGATGAAATACTGGTACACTTATCTCTTAAAGTATAAACTATTTTAATGCTAGTTGGAAATATACGAGATTACTGTATTTAGATGCCACTTATTTTCCGTGAGAATAAATAAAAGTCAAATGTTATACATAGTACCTCATGCGGAAATACTCTGTCTATTGATGGTACAGTTAGATTCGAACGTAAAATGATAACGTACGAACGCCTGAGCATTTAGGTCAATAAATGGTTTCGTATAACTGTTCGCTAATTGTTGAATTAAACGTGTATAACTAGTGATGAAAATATTTTCGGAACGAGCACCTATTACCTGATGCACGCAGTAAGGCGCCGTTCCACTAAATTCTGCCAACGAAACCGTGGAAAATCGTTCTGAATCAATGCGCGGCTCCTTTGCGCAAGATACTAATTGCTTCTCTGCATTTCAGTCACTTAACTGTGCCTTATGTAATTTCAAGCGAACCACTCCAGTTTACTGGGTGAACAGAAATTGAATAAACACTGTACAGTTAGAACTCGATTGAGCAAAAGAGTACCGGTTATGTAAATAAAAGATGATGGAAATAAGAATACTTCTCTACTAAATGATAGATCTAACATATAAAAGATTCATTTTGTAATTTACATTATGTATTATATTTCATTATGATGCGAGATAAATGACGTGTGACCAAATGAATAAACATCACGGCGTACCTTAATTAAGCGATTAAACATTACGTATAATGATTATGTGTATAAATATTTCAAAAGAAACATACACGAAGGCATTTACATTCTGTAGCATGGAACATAAAGTCCATTTCCATTACACAAGTCCCGTCGAATCGGAAGAATCCAGTTTAATTACATTCTGTAGTCTTACCTGAAACCAAATAAAAAAGATTGTCGTTAGATCATTTACAATTTGATTAAAAATACGATACACAATTCGATGTATAATTCGCAATAGGATATTAAAAAGTACGAGGTGGATTAATTAAACAGATTAATTCCTTAAATGTCCTGCAAATTAATCGTTGCATTACTCGCAATTGGTGAATTATCTAATTGAACATAGGATATACGATACACAATAAAGAATTTAATCGAAACAAATTTCCTCCTCACATTTCCTATGCTAATATGAATGACGCTACTACTTAAGTTATTTTAAACACATCTGCATACGCAACATCAAATCTACGAGACAGCTTCCCTACAATCTACATCCTGTCCCAGTTCTCGGTAAAGTTCCACAATCGCACGTTTAAACCCATACTTCGCAAAGCACCCCTTTCATAAACACAATTACACAACCCACGTCTCTCTGAAACGAGGCTTCCGAAAATACTCAATTATACATTCCAAACCATATTTCTCACGATCCGCCCTCTCAAAAATTCACAATTACGCAGGCAAAGCCGTATTACACAGAATTCAGCCAACCACGATGCACGTAGGCTAAGCCACCCCGTACATTACATCGTACCGTTCGCATACATGGCCCCGGTATGTACACACGTATCGCAACGCTGTCTTGTCGTTACAAGCAGCGGATGGCGAGTTAGACGAGGTTAGAGCACGTGCGATGTTATAGTACAAGTGTACACCCCCGTTCATAAGTACATATTAACAGAGATCCTGACTTGATACAAGGTATTATAATTAGAGTGTTCGTAACAATGATAATCGTTCACCACGTTTTCTTAGAATGTTCAATATCCGTTTAATACGTTTCATTCTCCTTAAACAAGATATTTATCATATTTATACAATTGTTGTGAGTTTACCAGTAATAATATCGCAAAAGAACTGTATCGAATTAAATTACGAAGTTGCGTCATAATAAAGGAGAAACGATTAATTTTAAATCGAATATGTCTAGATATTTTTGATAATATATTTTTAATTTATTAGGTCATCCCGTAGGCAACCTGGTACTTGTAACAGCTACGTTTAAAACAAAGAGAATTGTTACCATTCGAGTGCCATAAAACTGGCATAGAAAACTTAATAAAAAGATACACAAAATTAGAAAAATGAACATTACATTGTACGAGCCATTCAGAACTTACACTGATCAACTTTTTTTTTTCTTTCTTTAATTTACCTTAGAATCTAATTATACCATCTTGCTGCAATAAACGAACCGATGCTATACGATGTAACCCGATAGATAGGTCGCTTGCTCCTCGACAATCGAATACTAATCGTGTACTTATGCAATGAATTTAAGAACTGAACAAGCAGTAGAATTGACCGAGTTGATTTCTAAGAGTCTCGTGTTAGAACGATGCCATAGTACATATGCACCCTGCGCGTTGTTGTATCTGTACATTTTCCATAAATGTATAAAACTCCGCATAATATCGACTAATAATATTTAAAGCTGATCATATACAGCAAGTATGATAATACTTATGAACGGGGGTGTACGCAGGGCCACATAGAGATACGCGCAAGCGTAATTACACGTACATGAACGTAGGGGAGAAGGCAAGTCACGGTCGCACCTGCTCCTTACGCTGACATCGGCCATCCCCATTCGAGGACGCAACCGGTCAACGAGGCGAACAGACGGACGGTACATCGGTTATTGTCCTGTCCCCGTTCAGGACAGGCATTGCCCTATTGACTTCGTTAACACTCGATATCTATCGAAAGGTGTTTCCTGCGCAGGCTCGATCACTGTCACGGGCCCCGTTCGTATCCTCATGCCCGGCTGTCATCGTTAAGTCGCACGAGCAAAGGTTAATAGCGTTTAAATTAGAGTTCCACGATAACGACGACATTGTCGGCGGGACGTCTAGCAATTTATCGGCCACGCTCGTTTACGATCGCGCCAACCATGGTAATATATCGATCGTGCGGATTCTTGCCTAGTTAAGGTGTGCGAGAATATGAGAGGAATAAAATTTTGGCGCGAAAAGGTTGGAGAAGAAGTTTTGATACAATGAAAGTGATTGCTAGGCGAGAAGTTGTTCCGGGGTGACGGGTTAATGGATACTTTAACGACTTTAGATCCTTTTGTGGAGGTTTTGGAAAAGTTTACGACGAACGGATAGGATACTTCATTCGTGTAATGATTGTTTTATCTTCTTTATTATGTAAGAAATATGTATGAAGCATGTTATTTTAACGCAAAGAATTATGAAACAAACGATTGGTACTTAATTAAGTACCAAGAATATACGGATATTTTTAGTAAATATTTATGTTCACCTTTATCGAGATTGAAATATAATTATATATAGTTATCTGTTTTTATCGTAACAGTTTAATTATAATTATGAATGCAGGATACGTAATATTCTTATTTTTCAATGAAGCGTTGTTCTATCAGGTTCTAGCATTTTATTTTCGTAGTATCAAATTTTTTTGTATGGAAGTAAATTTAATATACTTCCACCTAATTAACTAACACGTAAACAACAGATATATTAAATACGACGATATATTTTCACTATATATTTTCTATCTATAAAGACAGAAAACGATGAAAGACGAGTGTTCAAATGATAAACGATATAAACGTCCAAATGAAATGTTCTCTATTTGTATCGAAAATCTTCGCCTCTGGCACCTACGTTATTTATTATTCAAACTTCTGAATAATTTCAAACGAATTACAGTACCACTAACAAAATATTAAAAGTTCCTTCGATTCCGACAAAACCACCGAAACGCACCGACGTATCAGAACTCAACCATTCAACTATGCCAAACAAATTACAATACAACCTTACCACATTGAAAATACCTCGGACTGCAGCCAAGCCGAAATAATCGCGTACCGACCCGACGTATCAAAATTCAAAATTGAACATCCAAGTAACGCGTCCCTTTGACAACAATTTATAATTCCCGGCTGGACATCGGAATGGTATTACCGATAATCCATTCGGTTCGTGAGTACCATTGTAAATCCCGACGCATGATTCGCGCGCGAGATGGCGGCGACATTAGTGGCGCGTAACCACCAGATGGAAATTTATAATAGGGAAACGAGACAGAATTAATTGAATGGAATCGTCATCAATATCATTGGCTCGTGTTTGGCGAAGGACGTACCAAACGACGTTAATGAATATCGTCGCCGGACAAACTGTTCCTTCTTTGTCGTCGAGACGCGAACGGGACGGAAAACAAATTGGTTCGGCAGTCGTAAAGTGTCGTTTCCACGATGCAGAAATAGAGGGGTGCGAATGAACGTAGCGGCGAAACTGCGTTGCAGATTTATGCGAGGTTGTAAATGCGAGCGCCAGAGAACGGGTTGCGAACGATCGACATAGGCGTACCTGTGCCGTCTTCGTCTTCTTATTGGAAATGCGACAGGATAGGAGGAACGATGCCGGTGCACCGTGTTATTTGAGCACACCGATCCTCGCCTTAATTCACCATTTAATCGATAGCATGGCCACTTGTACGCTGTACTTTTAATGACGCTATTAGAAAATTGTTCCGTTCTTTTTTCCTTCTCCTTTTTCCTTTTCTTCTTTTGGTGCTTCGATTTATCTTTTTGGTCCTTGAATTCATACGTAATTTTCGTATAACACGGCAGAGGTAGGTTGATTTCTTTGAAATATCGCGCAGCTTACAAACGAAAAAAAGAATTGCGTTACAAATTGGTACGATAATGTACGGATTTACGTTTATTATCAGAAGAGGCATTGTATTCACCAAAAATAGCAATAGGTAGATATCATATCCTCTGCTCTCCTCTCTCTCTCCCTCTCTCTGGTCGATTTAAAATATTTATGGGTCACGTGTGCTGAATTTAAACTTCTGTCGATCGTGCATAACGCAGCGTAATTATAAATGTCAGTGATTTTTGTACGCTCTGCTATGGCGTTGGGCAAATTTAATAGCGGACAAAACGAGTAACTGCATTTTATATCGCCTTTTGTATGTTTTTTACGGAGTAATAAAAACGTTTTATGTATTATTAGGCACCATAGACGTCACATAATGTGTAGGTCCTCGTTTAATATTCTTTGACTTTCTCAACCGTATTATCACAGAATTATACTGTGGAGAAAATTATGTTATACGAAGGTTGACATTATTGTTATTGTATACATAAATTATGTCTGTAGGAAAAAATAGATATTCCATTGAATAATTAATTACTTCACGCATATTTATCGTAAGATAATTATCATAAACAAATTATCGTCATCATTTTTATGCAGTAGGTATATTAGATCTTTTGCAAATAACAAACAAAAGGTTAAAAAGTGTGAAATAGTACGATATAAATAATCCGTACCATTAAGATACACACGCGTCTCTCTTGTGCATACAAAAAATACATAAAAGTTTCAATCAAAATCCTCCTTATCGTATAATATATTTCAAATATTAATACATTGTACAAAGTAAAAATGATACTTCGGATGGCTTTTACGATAACAGCAGCAATTTTTGTTCATAACTTACCGATTGCTGATAGCTATTGCTGCTCATTTTTACAGAGATTTGCATCTGGTTTAATCGTTTCTACGTGGGTCGAACCAGAACATATTTCATCGAACACCGAACTGTATAGCTATCGAAGGAAATATGTACAATCAAGTCGCAACCTTAATAAAGAACGCTCGAAAGGACATAAACCGAGCGTAATATTTTAGGTGTACTGTACTTCATACCCTTTAATTACGTGCAAACTAACAATTTTATGACTAACAATTTATTGTTATACATCGGTTGAACCGCGGTTGAAATACAAAATGTAAAAGGGGGCGAGGTTCCACAGTAATCATATTCCAGAAGATGTAACTTCGAATTAAACAAGTTCTGCAATGAGATCATACGTTACAAGCATTCTTTAATGCAACCAAAGTACCGGTGTCGATGAATAAGTTTTATAGAATCATGGAAATGGTTCGAAGAAACGATACTCGCAATTTTTATTTATATTTTTTAGCTTCAGCCTGTACACGAACGGAATAATTTAGTATATGTCATATTACCGAGAGTCAGTCTCATTTTTGTTGTTAATTGAGCAATTTATATTAAAGAACTTGTGATACTCATAAATTTCTTTCCGTGATATATTGATCAGATAAAACATACATAAGTTGTCAGTTCATTATGAAGAAATGTATTGATCAAGATCCTGAGTTTCATAAAAAGAGAAAAATATCCATGTCTCTTGCCAATAAATTCTTTTGAAGTGCGAATGATATAAATATACCCATAAATGAAAGGAATGTTCTATCTTCATCGACAACATCATTCTTTCATCTTCTTTATTTTTTTAAATTATCATCATCCTGTCAACGGTAGCCAAACAAATTAAGAAATAAATCAAATTCTTACAAATCCTTTACGTTTCCCACGATCTTCTGCTTTCACCTATCACATAAGGTGCAACTTTCCTGTAGAAGATTACTTAACAATAGTGAAATCTATAAAACAAACTCAAATTCTTTTACATTCGCTGCTTGCACTTGCGTAAACTAGCAACACCTAATCTCCATAGTCTACACAAAATAACAGTTATCCAAAAAACAAATCTGTACCTGACAATCATTCAGTGTTGCAAAGTTGCTTAAATCGAGCAATATTTCTTTCCAGAAAAAAGTACAGTAGATTAGAAGATCAAACGCTATATGAAAATACAAAACATGAAATTCAACTTTTATAGTTTTTCATTGACGAAGCTCTTCAGCTGTTTGTTCAGCAAAAATAGAACATGGCAGCTTATAGCTGAATCGATAGCGTAGCTTGCTCACTAAACGTATTCGAAAAAGTGAACAACGTTTCTGCGTATTTTTGCACCTTTAAGTTTCTTATAAATGCATAAGCATCCGCAATCAACTAATCATTACGACGTTTCGCGATTTCTCAAAGCCCGTGACGCAGGGAACAGTTGCAGAGCATTCGTGTCTTTCCGACGTTAATTACGAAGGAAGTGAAAAAACGAGGGAAAACCGGTTAGTCATGGTACGTTATCGGTCAGTTCCATCATTTTGAAAAACCGGAGAGACACACGAAAATTGTTCGGTAACGCGAACACGAGCGCGTGCAGCCGTAAAGGCGGATCCATCGTGAGTGGGATAGTTCGTCAAGGAGACCGGAAGCGGCCTACTTCCGAAACGGCGTATAATTTTTTATGCAAAGCCGGGGCCCGATCGTTCCAGCTCGAAAACTGTAATTTGTGGCGGTCGTTGGTAGCCGCGCGTAAGGATACGTCCGCGCGGACCCGCTCGCGCGCGCGTGCAGCGATCGCAAGCTGCCCCCGGAGACGGCCCGATAATTACCTCGTCAGAAGCCTCCTTTTCTTCCACGCTCCACCGCTGCGATTCTGGACACCGAATCGTTAACGAGTCCGGCCCCTTATCTGGTTGGGGAAATCAGGGAAAGGTTCCAAGGTAGGAACTGGGACATGATTCTGGACGAGTTCGGTTTTCGAGAATTTTTTTCCTTATTTAAAAAATATATATATATATATATATATATATATTGGAGTAATTCAAATTTTTGTGAAGAGATTTTTCGCAATTGAAAGTTAAGATTACGGTAGGCTGGTTAAAATTCCTAATGAGGAATTATAATGGCAATTTGAATTATTCAATAGATAAGCTATATAATAAATCGAGATTAATCGTTTAAGAAGAATTAAAGGTTAATTTTGGTGTCAAAATCGTCAAATTGTTAGGAAATTTTCGTTTAATTTTACATATTTGTTAGTACGTAATATGGAATTTTGACTACGAAGTATTAAAAATGTCATTTGAAGCATACAAAAATATAAATAAATAACTTTCGCAGCTGTTTAGTCAAGATACTATTTGTACTGATCTTTCTTTTATGTTAATAAGAAGAAAATAAGTGGCACAGAAAACATTCATATCAGATACCTGTTTTACACATAAAATTAGAGTAAGAAAAGATAAGTTCTTATATCGTGATGCCAAAGATAAACATTCATCTTAGTTGAAATAAGAAACACGGTAAAATGATGTACTTTCTATCTTGACAACGAGTATCACATGTATTAAGTATCAGTTTATTTCTGCGCATATGAAATATTTCTCAAAGGGCTGTCTGCAGTGAAACTGACAATCCGAATTCGTAAAATCTACGTACATCTTCGATGTGACAAACGTTTCAGTTTCACAGTACTTCCGTCATTAAGCACAGGCGACAGCCAGTCTACCGCAATGTAATAAATATAGATGAATGAGGGCGAATATCGTGCGTGCATCTGCGACGTGAACTCGTTCAAGATGCTTTGATCTATTTCTGGTCCAAACGTGCCACTTTGTCCACCTGCGAGATTTACGAAACCACGTCCGGTTCTCCGTATGTTAGATTTTAGATGATCGTGAATCATCGTTTTCTATCCTGACGCGCCGGATGAAAGGAATCGTAAACGACTATATCCATCCACTTGAGTCAAGACGAACCGGGACGTTAAACACTAAGTTGAGGATACAAGTGTGATTTAGGATTGTCGAGCTCGAAATATAATTGCGTAAATGAATCCTAGGTACATAAAAGTCCGACTAATCCATTTAGGAAGTATGCGACGGCGCCTTAACATCATTTGGAACTTATTTATTAATTTTTCGTTATTATTGCATCTAGATCCTACAATTTATTCATTTACTTTTTATCTTCTATGACGTTTATGGAAATTTAAGCATTTATGACAAAATGATATCTTTTAAATCACGAATATGTTTTTGTATATATCTGATTTATATAACGCGTATCTATTATATCAATACGTTTCTTGCACCTTGATAAAACAATATGTAAATTATTTTATTTATATTTCTTAATAACATCGTATTTATGCAATTTTTACACGTTATTTTATCGTGTGTTACTTAACGTATTAATTGCACTGTAATTAATTCAGGTAATACGAAACGAAGTAAACTCGAATTTCAATTCGAATCACACGAGTATTTTAATTATTCGAGTATATCTAATAGCGAATGCAAAAAGAGTGTTAATTTTCAAAACGTTTCATATCATATTATCGATATTATTAATACAATAATATTTCATACTATCAATATCCTTTTATGTCGTGCTTTTACGATGATAATAAAGATACGAAAAATGGTTATTCATTACATAAATGAGTATTGATATCAAAGAATAATGATTAGACAACGGTCATTAATCATTATTACCACTTATAGTACATAAAAAAAACACGATGTAAACAAACTGAATTCGATCGATCGCGTGTACAAAAATCGAGACGCGGTCGGTTGATATCGGTGCATACAAATTTTTCCGCGCAAGCAAAACAACTGATCCGACGAAAAATTCAATTAATCACCATGCCGTCGATATTTCATCTCTGCGAGATGGACAGGTGCAATTTGTACGTATCACAAGCAATATATTATCAACCAATACCCGGAACCTATTTACGACTGCGTAGACTTTGTTCTTACAGTCGCGAATTCATAGGTGAACGAACGCTCGAAACGAGTTTCTGACCAGCGAGAATTCGTCGCGATCTCGCCTCGATAAAATCGCGTATGCGAGCCAGAAAACGGTGCTTTATCGCTAGCCGGAAGAATGTCCTGGTCGTTTAACCTGCAACGTTTCACCGTTTCAAAAGACGACAGGTGGAGAGTTGAAGGTGAAAAGCAGCATTTAAAAACGACTAAGAAAAAGAAACGATGAAAAGAGAGGAAAGAAATGAGAAAGAACACTTATCCGACGACACAAGTCACACGGAAGGGAATATACAAGGTTACGAAAATATTCGAACACTCGTAGACGTTCTTTATGAATATATTATGTGTATTGCATGCAAAGTTTTACAATTTCCTTAGCCTTGTTGCAAGACTATCACGATCATATTGATCAAGTTTGAAAGAAATCTGAAAATACGTATAGTAATTAAAAGATATTTAGTACAGATATACATTTCGCAGAAGTCATAAAAGTATTTGTACAGTCGATAACAAATTCGAATATTCAACGGGTCATATTTAATATTTATTATATGGTAAAAATGGTTTAATATGGTTTATTATATGCCTGCAACAAATATCCTGTAATTTCTATATACATTTTCAGATTCGTTTCGAATTTTATCAATATAATCGTAGCATCTCATTACAGTCCTAATGTTTTGTATAATACGTTCAATACGAACGTAAAAGTCGCCTATGGTAAGACACGTTGACGAACCAGTGTAAATGAGACGGTTCTCGCGGCCCGGAGAAAACTATTTTCGCCGAGTACCGGTCGACGATCTATTTTAAATTTCCAAGGATAATAAATTCAGGAATTTCCGCCCGCTTAATCCTTTCCTCGATTCGGCCCCGATTATATTCACCCCGACCACCCGCCATCAACCTTTTTCTTCGCAGCTTTTAGAAAGATGCGATCAAGACGCGGGCAAATTCATATTTTATCCCGCGTCGTGTTTCGGTCGGTTCGCGGTGTTTTACAAATGCGGCGCACGAAAAGCTTCGGGAATAAATTCAACGTGCTGGGTCACGATTATTTACGAGTCGAGGCCGCGTCGACTTAATTAATTTTATGTAAAAATATGTCACAGAGAAGCCGCGAGTCCGACAATGTGACGGCGCGGTTCGTTTCGTTGCTGTACGACGCGTGTATATGGCCGTACGGGCGGGCTAGAGAAAAACGTGTTTGATAAAGCGTTACCCGGTGATCACGCACCTGCCGCCGCGTGATACTTTGCACGCGTCTCGGAGCGCGCATACTTTTATGCCGCGTTTCGTATTTTTCAGCCGTGCACAAGCGTGAATTAATGGCGCGCCACTGTTCGCGTGGACGCACGGTGACGCGACTCGCACGCTCACACAATCTACATTTCGGACGATATGTGTCGACGAAATTTGAATCGAGTGATTTATCGCGGCTACGTTATATTAGTGTTACCGTGTTGGTAAGAAGTCACGCGTGTGTATAATCAAGACATTATTTCGACCGAGGGTTGTTACAAAACTACATAGACAACAAGATACGGGAATACTAATTGAAGAAAAAAAATGTTCGCCGCTGAGAAGCTGACTACTAACGCGTGGAGTATTCGCTTCGTGTGTATTAATTGAAACTTGTATGGAAATGGCATAATAAAATTAGTCCTAAGTGTATGTAAATGTGTGACGTAACTCAGAAATCTAGACAAAGATACATGGAAGAACTGTATTCGCATGATCATCGCGATAAAAGCATCCCCGAGCGATAGAATTCCATTGGGTAGGCAGTAAACGCGAAACGTGATCGTCGCGTTGCAACATTCTGCTACAAGGCGAGCCCGTTTAGACGGCAGGTCACGCGATCCGTGGCATTCTTGAAGAAGAAGAAACGGCTGAACAAGAGCGGAAAGGCAAAGCATTCGCGACCGGGGTGGATTTGGAAATCGAGATTCCGCCTTGATGGATGCGACTTTCAAGGGGGTGGGTCTGGGTGTGGCGAGAGGGTGCGCTGAAATCGCGTCTAACAGGCCGCCGTGCAGAGTGAATCTCTTCGCCGAATTGAAAGCCGTTCCACGTATCCACACGTACGGAAAAAGTTTTACGTGAGATCCCTTTTTCTTCTCGACCAACCCCTATTCGCTCTTGCACTGACATGCGTGCCACGCATATTATGCGCACGCATCCATTATATCGGCTTTGGTTTGTCTTCTTTTTCGTTCTTTCATGGGTTCTAATTTGCTTTTCATTGTCTTTCATTGTGCAATATTAAGGAATTCGTAGGTAAGAATTACATACTAAGTACGATGTTATGTGTTCTTTAGAACATAACTAAAAATGCTCATTTGCACTTATTTTATTTCGTTTATTTTATATTTGTAGATTAATTTTATTATTAAATAATCAGAAGAATCATATGTTTTTAAGGGACGTATTTTTAATACAGCGGTTACAGTTAATATCAGTAGTAAAGAGGATAATATTTAATTTCAGTAAAACTAAATCATAAAACATTGATAATCTTCCTTTTACTTGTATATTCATATACTAGTTATTTATATACTTCATATTAGTCGTGAAATATCCTATTATATATAAATTCTCGTAAATATTGAAGAAAATTAAAAACAAAGATAAAGTGACAATTATAATTCTATCAATTTTTGTGAATATCATAAAAATAAGAATGAATTTTTTCCACTCGTATATTGTTGCATATTCTAGAAACTTCGGTGTTCATAAATTTCTTCTAAATGAACAAACATTCGCAGTCTATCCACAACATTTCAATCAATTATCTGATTGCATTGGAAATCGTCTAAATCCCACGGAATAGCAATTACATTAACCAACTTGGTAAAACAAGCATCACTAGCTACATTCTCTGTGAAATCTTCAATCTCTGAACGTCGTTGTAGAAGCATGACGTCGTTCTACGTTCTCGTAGAAAGTTCCGGAATAAGACGACGCTCGAGTTCACCCTGGGGCGAGTAAATCGAGGCGTACGCTAAAATGGAACTGTACAAAGTACCATTTCATAAATCTTGGCCGGAAAAGCGCGCGCCGCTGCGGAAGGGGCGGAGGGAAAAGAAAACTGTTGATAGATGAGGAAGACGAGGAGAGCAGGTCACAGCGCCGGGAGCGCGAGCTGCTGGAAGCATTATTTCGGAGACGGTGTATGATATTATAAACCGAGAGAGGATACGTCTGAGGAGTCTCCCTCTTCGTTGTTGTGTACGTAGAATCTCCGGGAAGAAACTGTGTCTTTGATGAAGATACTTGTGGTAAACTGTATATATATATGTGAACGTGGAACTGAGAAAACACGTGCAGTGTTTGTTAGCCAAATATGAGAAGACACGAACGTTCTTAAATCTATTATATAATATATTATATATCTAATACGTTATATATTATATTGTAGAGTTTTTAGCATTTATATGAAAATTGGAGAAAAAGAAGCAATATAACAGAGACGTTTTATAATGGAATTTCTAAGAAATATTATAAAAATACTAGTGTTAATGTTAGTTTATAAGACATAGAAATTTGTTGGATCGCTGATAAACAATTGATCAGATTAATAGCTTTTTACGCGAAGATGATATATGTGGCAATCTTGTTAGATACCAACGTATATTTTACACTTAATTAACGAAGATTAAATAAAATATCTTTAAAGAATCAATGTTTTAACATCGCCTATGGTTATAAGATATAATTCTTAGAAATGTTTTCTTCAACGTTATTTTGTTACCATCTTATACCAATTAGGTTCATAAGTATGGGCTTGATGATGTGTAAGGAATTACAAAAATAAGAAAAGTTCTTTAAACAAATAGGAATAGATAAATGGCTCTTAAAGTAATATACCATTGATAAAATATTATAATTATTCTTCGTTTCGCGTTACTATTAAATATCTCGCTAAATCACTGCAATTAATATTACCAATATATTGAAACAATTATATTGGCATATAAACATATGATTGGATTAGAACATCTTTACGTCCAAAGACTACGATATTTCAATTTCACCAAAGAGAAACCTTTTTCCACAGGTGTGAACAGGGTAGATAGCGTACAGAGTGGAGTGCGCGTGCTCCTCGAAGCTGTCGTTCTACACGCTGGACGTATAATGTAACGAATGGAGGATAGAAAAGAATAAAAGAAGGGAAAGAGAGTATGAGCGAGCAATATATCAAGCAGGGGTTGGCAGGAAGACGGAACCTCCTCCGAGGAACTACCGACTCCCCTCCTCTTCGTCTCTTTTTACCCTACAGTCAAGAAAAATCCCGAATAATCCGGTTGCAAGGATTATCCTGTCTCTCGCCGAACTTCCCTTGTTTTATATAACTCGTCGAATACCGTGGCTCTTGCGCGACGGGATCGTCGTTCGATTTAATTTAACCCTCTCGGCGATGAAATTTTGAGATTTTTAAGCAATATTATTCAGGCAAAATTGCGCTATTTTATCATATCTATTTATCATTTCAGTCATATTTCTTCAGATACGTCATCATTACAAATTAGTTATTTTTTTGGATGTTATAACTTAGTATTATCGTAAATTACTTCTTTTTCATCAAATTTCGTATCATTGTATTAATGATAAAAACGATGGTAGTGTCATTTCTTTGATCAAAGTATATTCCCTAATATTTGAATTTTTATATACATTTGGAATATACTAGTATCGGCAAATACTTTCTTAAGGATATTGCATAAATAGATTATATACTCAATAATATTGAAATTATGACTTTTCACTGCTGTTAGTATCGTTTCATTCATTTTTATATTATAAAAATTGATTAAATTTTACTATCGTGCACTGATCGATCAAATACAGCAAAGCAACTTGCAATTTATAATAACTATAAGAGGAAATATTTTACCTCGTACGCGTTTCAAAATAGACGATTAAAATCTATCGTTTTGCACGAAGAAGAAATAAAAATTAACAAATTCCCATATTACGTCATGTATCGAGCAATGTAAATTGGAGGGTTGAATCGTTACGATAATTAATATAAAACATCTCCGACAATTTCCCACAATTGTACAGCAACGCTTCCTTATTTTCTAAACCTCTGCGAATTTCACAACTCGCAAGAAAAAAGCTCTTAACTGACTCGTACCACTGAAACATTGTCTATGGCCGAAACCATAAGCAACATTCACTTCTAAGAATGCGAAAGTGTAGAACGCATGGTAACATCGTGACGGCGTTACATAAAAGGTTTCGAGGCGGTATACTCTGGGAAACTGCGTCGGAACGAACAGATTTATGCGTGGAAAGCGGTTGACCGGTTTTATAGTACAATAAATTTATTTAAAAGACATTAATGAATAGCGGGACCGCTTAATGGCCAAGGGATCCTATGATGATGTAACCGTAATCATGGCGGTGATCGCGTCGGAACAGCTATGAAAATTACACACGGTATTCGCCGAGATCGAGGGAAAGATTGCGTTAAAGACGAACTGAGTATCTAATCGTTGGTCTCGCAATAACGTCCTCGCAACAAAGTTTAGTTTGGCCATCGCGTCGTGCAATCATATTCACGGCGAATAAAAGCGACGAGAAAACGCAATAAACGCGCGAGCCGCTGTAAAACGCGTGGAATGCTTCCCTCGTAGAAACGTTGCGAAAGCAAGGAATCCGGATTGTAAAACCTAAGTATGAAACGGAGACAAACGTTGCTCGTGTGATTTTATACTCGAATATGTTTCGGTCGCGAGACAGACGGGGATAGTTGGTTTGATTAACTCGGGGGATAAGCTTTCTTATTCCTACTTTATTTACTTGAGATGTTGGAAAATAACCTACAAAAGGATTAAGAAATAGTTCGTCGTAATGGTAGAAATTCTTCAACTTCTCTAAAGTTCTCTAAAATTTCATAAAATTATGAGGTTTATATAAAAGAAATAGCGACAAAGGGAATATCGAGCGAATAGTTGGCATTCTCTTTTATAGCTACGATGTTAAAATGCAGATTTCGATAATATAAATTGATCGAGAGAAATTGCAAATGATACGCATTAATTAATAATAAACGTAACTGTGGTCCTTAATGGTTTTCGATATCGATAGTAAATGGATTTTTCTTTAATTAAAAGAAAGAGAGAAGTTTGTCTGGTAGAACAATGAGTTATGTAATTAATAACTTTAAATTGTATTATTCTAAGTAATTTCAATGCTATCAAATTTGTAGTAAAATACGCCGGTATGTAATGAGAATTTGCAACATTTTATTATTGGTTGCTGACGCGTGGGAAGGCATCCAAGAAATGAATTTTATCGCAGCTTATTACGATATGAATTAAAAGTTCGCATTTATAATCCGGCTTCTTGAACGACAGAAATAAACAAATACTTATCCAGCGACGACAGATATTTAACTCTAAACTTAACCTTCTAATATCAAGATAGAAAATCCTGCGTAATTTTCACTTCCTAACATCGTTTCAACTATTTCGACAAATACAATGAAATTCCAATTTTAAAATAGATGATTTCCTAATAAAGAGTCCGAAACTTCTACCAAAAACTTCTTCATCCGCGAGGAAACAAAGTTGCCTAAACTCAAGCCGCCCCAATCTCGCACTTCTTCGCATACCAATTACGAATAAACGCCGTACGCATCTCCGCAAATCTCCCAACGAATCCTACAACCTAATCACCTAAACCAAAACAGGCCGTGGAACCGGAGAAATGCGACCAATTAAACGCAGACTTCGACAACTAAAGTTTCAGGTTGATCAATTGTTTGCTAGTCACCGGCGAATTTCTTACGTCACGTTTAGCCGCTTAAGGTGCTCGTTTAGGGTAAGGGCCACCCTTGTGTTCCTTCTGCCCCATTCTCATGCCGACACTCCCTTTATCGATCCCACTCTCAGCCCTCTTTCTCGCTCCATCCTCCCTCGCGCTCTCTTTCCTCCTTTTCTTTCTGCCTCTCCCTTTTTCGCCCTCTTTCGCCAGGTTCCCGTCGTCTCTGTCCATCTCGTTCCCTCCTCGCCACTGTCTGCGTCCCTCTTCACCACCTAGTTACCCCGGGGAAAAGCTAGAACCGGTTCCATCCTCCGTCACCCTCCTCCTTCGCAGACGCCACCACCATCGCAGCAGCCACTGCTGCCACTCGCCTCTATAAACCCGACCAACCAGGAAGCACGTATCTGCCCTTTCGAATTATCCGGCTGGCTTGCCGCCCTTTGTTGCACGCGGAATTTCGTTTAATTAAAATGAGACTGTAGGGCCGACTGGCTTTCTCCTGAGAGGCCGCCTCGCTCCGCTCGCTTCTTCTTCGATTCTGTCAGCTCGAGAGGAACAAAGTGCTGGTCCGAGACGTTTGAACGTCTGAAAGAATACGCGTTTCTCCGGGCGTTTCGTGATTTCGTCCGCTGCCACGGAAAATCGCCAGTTTCCTTCGCCACGATGGCTCAGGTCATATGCTTTCTAGTGAGTTCGTGATGGTTCAAGGTGGGTCGAGATGGTGTGGTAGAACGTGGATCGGTTTAATCGACGTGGTTCGATGAAGATCGATATTGGAAGATGATGCAGAGGAGTTTGGAGATACAAAGTGGTGAGAGGAGATCGAGAAGGGAAGATATTTGTTTGAGAAAGTGAAAGATTCTGAACGAAATGTGGGTTGAAAGGTGAAATAGGAAGCAAAGGGGCAGAGAGTTTTATACGTGATCGATTAAAAAATTTCTTGATTAATAGAAGATTGGAAAAAGCAGGTCTTCAGTGAACATTTTTATGAATTATAGAGCTATACTGCTAGGTCTCTAAATATCGAGTCGTGTCATCAATATTTCTGTAATACCGAATTAATATCTCATTTGGACAAAGTTTCTCTAAAAATGCAGCTCTTTTATAGATATTGCATTAAGCAGATCACGTGTAAACTTAACCACATCCATACCTATTAGATTATTGATGAATTATAATTACAGGAATGCGGAGAAAGTTCAGAGTTTTATATTTTTACACAGGGAAAAGGTCGAATGGAAATAGAAAAATACACAACGAGAGATTTGCTAACAGAGAAAGGAGAAAAAACCTTTTCCTTGAAAGAGAAAGACATAAGTTTACATAACTTGAAATAAATAAATGTAACTAAGGCCCTTATATTATTAGGGCTAGTTAGAACGCATCAGCAAGTATCAGATGGGAAAAGTAAGTCGCGCACGGATATGCAAATTAAAAAAAAGATAACAATGTTGCGACGAGCGAATACCAATGAAAGAATAACAATGTTGCGACGAACGGATAACATTGAAAGAATAATCGTACGATCATCGTTGTTCTTTGTTCCTCTTCCTCTCTCTCCTTTGTTGGACGCAATGAGAATTTTCGTGTGACCACGCGGAAATTAGCTTCGATTACGATCTTGGGAGGTGTAAACTGGCAAAATGGCGGTGCTCGAAGAAGGAAATACATTGTACGGGGCGGGGCTAAGCCACTGGAAAGGGCAGACGGGTGTTAATCAAGCTATCGAAGCAAGGGATCGACTAATTAACAGCGAGTTAATCGGTCGCCTTGCTGGCCCGAACCAGCCGCACGCGTTCTTTGCCATTCTGCACGCGTTTCACGAATTTTTCAAGATGAAGAAAGGTCACTCGTTACGTCTCCGAATATTAAAGTAAATTAAAAAGCGCGTTGATAATTTATGACGATATCTTTTGCTTCGAAATATTTTTAAAATGTATGCCTTTCAAGAATATCTTAGAAATTCCACAAAGCTATTAATATTTCTTAAAATACTAGAACAGTCTAGTATTTTTCGTACCAAAAGGCGTAAGAATCATTTGGTTTTCTTATATTGACAGCACGTGCCAGTCACGTATGTTTGTCGAACGTTAAAATATACACAACCAGCAATTGATAATCCTCGACCATACTTGTAACCGTATCAAACGTAAACGATAATTCTTACGATTAAATAACGATCCGCAAAACTCGCTGACAAAAGACAACGATTCATTGAAGGAACGTGTCACGGCAACAAAGAAACGACCGTTTCCACCCAAACGCCGAAGATTCACAAAACGCCATCTCCACGAGCCAGAAGCTCGTTTGCAAAAAGCCGAGTCAGCCTCCTCTTGCACACCCAATCTAACTGGTAGCGAAATCAACGGAAAACCAAGAAACGCCAAAACCCATCGGCATCCGTCACTGTCACGGTATCACCGTTCCGTGTCAAGCTTAAAGCTACGTTCACACTTCACCGTGTCCCCGTGAAACTCTTCCCCCGCCTAAACGATTGATCTATTATGGCCCGTGCACACTGTACGCTCTCACTACGGTGTTCACGCGTCTCATCCTACTTCCATGTTCCAGCATTCCAGGGGCAAAACGATCGCATCGTGACGACATCACCGTGTGACGATGATCCGATGGTAATCAGCAGTGGCACGTTGCGAAACAACGAATCGAAGGTTCCTGTTGTGCGCCACGAGACGACGATGACGACGACGACGGGGTGAGACACAGGGAGAGAGAGGATTGCAAGGCGTCGCGGCGCTGGTCGGTACTAGACTTGGCGTCGGTTCGTTCGTTAGCTGGACCCTCTTGCTCGCCCGTATTAATTTGCTTCCTCCTCCTCTACCCCCGTCGACACCGCCCGCCCCCTCCCCCTACGCCTACCCTCCCCCCTTTCGTCGCGGCCCGTTTCCTCGGTCATCCCCCCCAAAACGAAAAGGGGGGCTTCGGGTCGCCCGTGGTCTTAGCTGCTGGCTGCTGCCGCCACCACCGCGCATGCGGACCACGCTAATCACCCTTCGTCCTCTACCCCCTCGGACCACCCCCTCGTTGCCCCGCTCGCAGCCCACGATGTGCTTTCTACGCGCGACGCCGCCGGCTCCATGAAGGTGAGCCGGCAGAAAATTAACTGGAACTACCGACACTGTCTCTGTCTACCGTATACTCGATGAACGGTGGATGGAGAGCGGAGCTGAATGGTCTCTGTCGCAACAACGAGCGTGCTCCAGACCTACTTCGAGCTAGTTACTCGCGACCGTGACCTTCCGGTTCGATGAAACCAGGAGACTCACGGGGAAATTAAAGCTGGGAGTTTGGCGAAGGTTGCTGGCACGAGTGTATTTGGTTTTGAGGCTGTTTAGAGTCTGCGGTTTTTAGCGAAAGGGTTGTTGGGAATTATTAGAGCGTCAACCATATTTTGGATTTTATAGTAGATATAGGAATGTCGAAATCGTTATTCCTTTCTTTCATTAATTTTTTATTCGTTTCCTTTGGTGACTATTTTTGTACAGAGGCTCGAGAAAGAGTAATTAACTACGTAGGATTTGATATATAAATGTGACCATGAAATATAATTGTTTCAATAAGTACAAGATAGTAGCTTTCTCTAATTTATAAAATCTTCTTCTTGCATTTCTAATTTTCGTAACAGACTACCACGTAGTATCTATTATTCCGATACATTTTTTCATCTCGATAAGCTATTTTATTTGCATCTTCTAATAACGTGGCATTCGTGCAATTTCTCTTTCTATAGATTAAAAACATCTTATCTTCGTACGTAGTGCGTCACTTGCTTAAAATTACATTTACAACCAACCTAAGCGAGATTGATTCGTCTCTCTTAATTTTTCATTTCATAATTATAGAAATCTTTACTTGCGACGACCCCGTTAGAAATTCGTCGATTTCTTCAAATAATTTTCTAATTTTAAATCATCAGCCTGAAATACACGAAGAAAACATTTTACTCGACCTGATGCTATATACATAGCGTCAACATAGTGTGGTCGATCGAAGGGTCGATGACGTGATGAGACTTTCGAACAGACCCAGACCGAAACGCGCGCGCCAGGAGGGTGGCGGCCCGATAGTAAACGAGTTATTGGAAAATCGTGTGAGGGGTGCGCCGAGGGAGAGGAGGTCAGCAATTTTTCGCCTCATTGGCTGTAAAAAGGAGACGCTTTATCGTTCGCAACGGCGGCAGTGGCGACGTAACCGAACGACGAGGTTCGAACGGGAAGTTCGAAGGTGGGCCGGGGGCATTAACACCGGCTCGTTGTAGATGTTGATCAGGCGGCGCATTTTTACCGAGGCCAATTTGCCGGGGATGAAGCTCGCGTGACGTTCTCCCGCTGCTCCATCCACGTAACCGCAGATAAAATATCACCTGCCCCGCCGAAAGCTATGGAAATTACGCTGGAATTTCGTTGGCAACGCGCTCGCGTTCCAGTACGGTGTGTGGATCGTGGAGAACGAGCGATATGTCCTCCGAGGCGAAACGTAATTTCGAGAGGCGAACGTCTCTCCAACTTCTTGACGCGAGCTTCATGACCCTGTTTTCCACGAATTTCAACCGTTTAACCTTTCAGCGGTGAACGATGTAGCCATGTAACAACAAGTATGACTTCTTCGCGTATCGCTGTCTGATGTAAGCACATCCCTTATCGAAAGTTTTAGCGGATGCTGACAAAGTTTTCAAGAAAGTTGTAGATACTTCGGATACAACATGAATTTTGAACTGTATTCAGCTTTCAGGAAAATTGATAGTGTATTTCAGAAACGTGTGTCTATTTCTTTCTTGTAGAAGATAACTCCACTCTCTATAGAGAAGAAATAGAAAGAGCTTATCAGACGAAATAATATTTCTTCGTATCTTTTACACACTGGACTTTGAGCAATTCTCCTAACATTTGTATACACTATATAGAAAGAAAATAGCAAGTATCTAATGAAATAATATTTTTTGACGCTTTTCAAGAACCAGAGTTTGAACAGATAACAGATAACGTTCATAGATGTGTACGTACAAGTTTTAATTTAACATTTAATCGAGACCGATTATAGCTTTTCTCTAGTTATAAGTAGGAGAAGTATCGGAGGAGAAGCGAATTTTACTAATGCCAATAAAATGCAAGTGCAATTTGGTATTGTCCATATAAATATGTTTGCAACATTCAAAGTATGCACATAGGTAACACTTGAAAAGAACAAAGAAGCAAAAGTTTTATTTCAAAGAACATGAAATAAATATTCCGAGTTTACCTATAAATAATTCAGCACACGTTACAACGCGATGTTTCCATAAGATTTATCATTTAGAAATGGATAACGCTTAACCACCCCATCGCCAATTGATTCCAACCTAATCAACCTAAAAATAAGACAACATACAAAAATTCTACGTTAATCGTACAAGACTAACGATTTTCCTGTTATTAAACGACTCGAGCAACAAGCAAACAATCAGCCACAGATCCATTAAAATTCCGCAACGCCGGAGAACCACGATGCACAATAAGCTCTCCACTTCTCTCGATTAGAATCTGTCGGATCGTTGACTCTTCTCACGGGCCAACTCGTGCCATAAATAATGTAAACGGCGTGAAAAAAAATCAAACGCCTCTTCTTTACTCGCTTTACACATCCTACGGTGTCCCAAGTTTAATTAATCGGCCACGTTTCCATATACAAACTTCAAACAACGATTTAAACGTCAAGCTCGACGCTGGAATATCGTGGAAAAGCGACGTTGAAAAGGGCGTATCGACGCCATTGACTTCGGTACGAAAAGAAGAAGCTGCAAAAGACGAGGAGATGACTCGATAAAGGCAGCGCACGATGAATCGAGTTCAAAGAGCTCGAAGATTTCGAGAGTGCGGCATATTCGCGGGTATAAAACAGCGAAACGCTTAGCATAGTAACATCGCGGGAACGGGGGCGTCATTACCGTATTGATCGCGGGGGTGGTTCCACTCACCCCTTCGCTCTACCGGTTCCCTCTTCCTCTTTTCCGCCCTCTATCTCTGTCCGTCTCTCTTTCCCATCCCCTTATGATACTCTGTTGTCGAGAATCAGCAGGGTAAGGGCCAGACCAGAAGAGATTCACAGGCGAAGAGAGGGTTGAAAGTAGGACAACGAACTTGCCGGCATAACGAGTCTCGGATCAAAGGACCAGTCTGCACGTGGAACGATCCGATAATTTGGAATCGCGCGCCATCATGCCGCTATCGATCGCCTTCGTGATGATTGTGGACGAAACATGCGCCCTCCATGATGACGCGCCCACCCTGCTGTACGCATGGGATGATTTTCGAATTATCCTTGGAATTACTCGGTCTGCGTGGTAGCCGAGAATGGTTGGTTGGAAATTTTGATTTATGTAGGTTGAAATAGGATTTGTATTATGTTAGTGGATGCGGCGGTTCTTGTAATACGTTTGTGAGGATAAATAACGAGAAGTAAAATGGAAGTTGAAATGTTATTTGGGAATGCGTTATATGTGGGTCAATCTCAGCTTTTGAATGTTTAAATTAAATAAAGGATGAGAATTAACGTGGAATGATGTTTCTCTGGTACGTTCAGACAGACGATCACGGTGAAATAAGATGGAGTTTCGTGTACAATTTGAAAGTAAATAGTGCTCTGTCTATAAAAGTCGAGAAATATTCGGATTATAAATTATTATGTTTATTATTCAAAGATCAGATATTCATCATCGAATGTGAGAATTATATTCCAAATATTTCGAACACATATTGTCTTACTTGAACATATTAGTGGCACTACCGATATTGTTAGAAAATACGACCTATGAATAATTGTAAAACAATCTGAAACCACGATAAAAACATTATGATCATACGTAGAAATTTGAATTCATTAAATACTTTGTGATAAACTAACACGCACTAAGTATTTTAAAATAATCTAAAAAGGAAGTAATCTTAATTTGATTATTGTAGTATACTGCTGATCCAGTACTGTTATCTTCAAACACTTTAAATGAAGAAGCACCTCTACTACATAGTATTAAAAAGAAAATGATATTTTATTTCGAAAGATTTGAATGGAAAATTAATCTTTTTGTACAGGACGATGACGAAATGCACCCGGTTCTGATTCAGTCAGGTGATATTGACCTCCATGACGTCAAACGAAGTTCGAGGATACTTATTTTCTTTTCTTGCCGTAACCCACTCCTTTACATCCTCGCCGATGGATCCAGGACCCGTTGCAAGACCGGTTTAGTAAGAATCAACTGATCACGAAGGCAAGAAACAACTGAATCACTGTGGCTTCGACCCTTCAACTCAAGGATCAAGGTACGGATTGCTTCGTCAGAATGTCGAATATTTAAAGAATCAAGAACGAACAGTAAATTTCAAACAATGCCATAATACCCTGATTATCGTGTAATTAACAATGGTCAAGACAGTTGTATGGGAAAATGGAGCGTACAAAAAGAAAATAACGTTTCACTTAGTAATATCGATTCAAACGTATCATAATATATCAAACTTTAATAGCTAATGAAAATAACGAATATTCTAGTTTCTGTGATTTTAATGCTAGATACGTAATGTCGTCTTATGAGTTTCTAACTTCAAGATAGATTTGCTAATATCTATAACATTATATAAAAAATATTCTTTGTCAATTTGAATTTATTGCCTTTACATGGAATAAGTAAATAAAAAAGGATTTCTGAGTCGTATAATTTACGCGACGTTTTCATATTCTTAGGTGGGCTTTTTCATACTCTTCGATAAAATATTGAAATAATTGTAACGTCTAACAACGACAACAACAAGCAAACTGAAATAAAATCATCGCTAGAGTACCTCTCCTACGTTTTCAGATCATTAAGTCACTGTGGCCTTTCTTTATTCTCACCGATCATCACCAATATATACGCAATCAGCCCAGAATATGAAGATACCTTTCCAGTTGTCTCTATCTTGAATCACCTGTGATTTAATATTACAAATACCAATACAAATATCCTTCATTTCGATCCAATTTCTCGTCAATGTGTTTCCTTAGATAAAATTCTAATTTGATTCCTTTTTTAAGATTCTTTTCAATTTGAATCGAATGAAACACGTAATGATACGAAACTTCTAGTCGATAGTGCATGACGAAAACGCATTCTTACAGTCACTCACAACTTCCGTTTCCCCAGAACATTCTACAAAGGGAATATAGAAACCTGTCTGTCAGAAAGACAGCCTCTCGTTATTCCACGTTTCCACCCTCCAACTTTTTCACCCAAAACACCTGCCACTAAAAAATTCCATGCCATGGTAAAAACTGAAGAGACGATAACGTCGAGAGGTAGAACGCACGAATGGAAGAAACTGAAAGAAGAGAAAGAAGAGATATTCGAAGCGAATCGATCGGTTGGCCGCTCGTGTGCCGGCCGACAAAAAAATAAAAATGAGCTTGGTTCTCTCGTCGTGTGTGGCGTGGTTGTGTGGCGCGACGATAAGTTTACCGGGGCACAATGAGCACGAGAGGATGCGGGACCTGTACCAAACAGGTTACAAAATAGTGGGTTACGTGAATCACGCTCGTGTCGCGTGCAATGTAACCGGGTCGTCGATTGTTCGCGCGAGCACGCGCAGGATCTTTATCGAAGGAACACGATCATCAAATCAACTACAAGGAATATTCGAAAAATATTCGATTGCAAGACGCACTGCAAGTTATCGAGTTGTCGTAGAATTACTTGAGACAGTTAAACCTTAACGTATTAAAATTCTACCTTGGACTTCGCACAGAATAATCTAATTTGATGGATTTATATTACGCGGCACGGATTAGATTATAATATAATTTATATATACTTTAGGCTTAGCAAGAAAAAATATCACCAATGTCAGTAAAATAAATGAATTTGTTGTAGCGTCTTAATCTACGTGTTTGAAGTTATGGTTCTAGTGTTTGTTTGGATTTTAGATTGTTAAAAAACGTTATCTAAAAAATTAGTTATTAGTATTATATTAAAAAGTATAGAGAAGGAAATTTAAAGAGTTGTATTTAACAATTTGTGACAATTCCATATTCAATTTTATTTACTTAGAAGTCAAAATGATAAGTTTTTAAATTGAATTCATTCGAACCAATCGGAGTTAATCAATTGACATAAAGATTGCCAAACTGGATACAATAACGTAATATAAGAGGAAAAGTGGTACAAGTGTGTCTTTTTCAAAGAATAAGTTAATAATAGAACCATCGTATCTGAGTTCTACGATTTCGAGATCATCTGTTTGTTGCAGTTGAAGCGTATCTTGAAATTTCAAACGGAATACGTAAATACTTTGGTTTCTGTGTTACAACTTGAAAAAGCAATTGATTTATCATAAACAATAATATCTTCCTTCGAACGATAAGAGAGAATATCGTATAAATATTAATATGGTCTGTCGTATTTTTTTAATATATTCAAGACAAAGCTGATATACAGAAGAGAATATTCCTTTTATTGGATATAATACATTTCAATAAAACCTGCAAAAAATATCGAAAATAGACATTATACGCGAGATACGAATACTTCAAGAATAAAATAAAATGAAATATTTTAGCCGCACGAATTGCAGAAAAAACTGAGACTTTATGTCTTCGTGTTTCTTACAACATAATCTCATAATAATGCTGTAAGAATGCAAAAGACACTATCAAACCAAATTTCAAAATTCGTTTTTCAAATCAAAGCCAAATTGCTTCTAATGCACAGAAATGGCATACAAATTGCTTCTAATCCGTGCAATGACGGCAATAAACGTCGCGAAATTGTCTTTCGATTACCACATCATAGTAACAGGAAGAGATAATACATTCTCAAAGCCTACGCAATCATGATCGCTCGTCAGTCGAAATTTTAGGCTTGCTCGACATGGGAACGGGGGAAAGAATTGGCCGTGATCGTTAACATAATAGTGCAACAAGTAGGACTGGAATGATTTAATGTAGCACGTGATTACACAGGAAATTCGCAATTTCCATACGGTCTTGCCACCGCAACGTTCAACGACACACCGACTCACAAAAGAAAGCAAATTGCCATAAAACGTTCCATCGTGTGCTTGCTTTTTCGTTAAAATTACAAGAACCTACGTAGCACTGCGCGAAGAAAAAGAGTGGTTAGGTCGATCGAGACCACGTAACCCTTCGAGTCCTAAATTTCTAGAATAAACGACAATGTACAATTTTCGTAAGGAAAAAGGAAAGAGGAAGGAGAAAATGAAACGATCGAGAAAGAAGAAGCAACAACGACAACAGAAATGGCGAGGAAACGTCGCGTTGCGTTATGACGAATGCGAATGGAAGTGATCGTTTCCCGTTATTATACGAGAACTCTGTAATAATCGGTGTAACTCTCGTTTCTCGTTCAACTGTAAGAAATTATATAGACGTGTATAAATCAACAGGCATGCAGACCATACGGAGGGAAACAAATACGAATGCGCGTAATTATTGTCTTTGCAGATGGAAACAATAAGCTGAAACCGAGCGTACAGAACGTTGCTTCGTACGTCTGCAGACTGATCTTTTCTCAAACGAGAAATTGTATTATCTTTTTAAATTAATTCGTGCCTTACAATGTGTAGAATTAGTTTGTGAAGTCAGAAAAATTAATTTGCAAAGCTTCAAAATTAATCTCATTCAGATGTAAATTTAAATAAAATGAAATTAATAAGTTCGAAAGAGATGGATCTTAAATTAAAGAATTGTTAGATTGAGAATGCAAGAATTAAGTACTAAGAACTTACAAATTACAAATCGAGGAAAGTATTGCAAGATCTTTTCGTTCATGTTTCAGATACATGTTTAATAGAATGCGACAGCAGCGGAAATGAGTCTGTTTCTGCAGTAAGAACGTATAATCGATAGAAATAGCTTATCTTATGGTATCTGTTCGTAACCTGATTGTAAACCGATTTAATGATTTACAATAACACTATTCAAAACTGATTACTCTCTGATAATGAGTTTCTGTCGCTAAACGTGTACTAAATACATCGTGAGTATACACTATATATTTCACGAACGATAAATTACGAACTTTTGTCAAATAATGTTTACATTGTTAAAAATTAATACATCAGAAAATTAACAAACTGAAAAGTAAATATTGCCAACGACTACATTAAACTAATATCGACGTTGAACAAATAACAGTAAATACAATTAATTATCACATATGCGTAATTTAAAATTAAACAACAACGACCTCTTGAAACTGATATATTATTACATGGAATTTTTGAAATAAATAAATTTAAGGAAATACACGTTGCCTTCTAAAAATGTGATACTAAATGATCGTGGGCGAACCACTTTACAGTAGCTGTTTTGTAAAATTGTCCCGATAACTCGTCTAGGAACTAGGTTCTCCGGGTCTCTACAAAGAATTTCAACCGGTTTCAACACGGTAGCCAGTGAACTCGATTCCTATGATTTAACAAAATTACAATTTACCCACTACTTTTTCTTCCTCTTCACCCATCATCCGCATCTCCCCGTTTTTGTTCGATCTGAAACTCCATTTCATCGAGTCCGGTTTCAATAAACAGCGGTTAAACACCTTGGCATACGTATACTTGATGGTAATATTTTAAAGCTGAAGAATGTTATTTTGCGTTCACGATATTTTTATAACAGTTTAAAACACAATCGTAATTTTCGGACAGTAATTCAGAGTAATTTTATATTATTTTCTCTAATTTTCCTCGGTACTTTTATTCTTCTGTTGCTTTTGTACTACGGGGATCATCGTGTTACGATTTAACATAATATTTTCAAGGATATTTCTATTCAGAATTCCAAACATTTTCTGTTTCGTCTATTAAGTACGAGTTTAACAATGTATCGATAACCATACCAATAATTACAATTACATGCCCGAAGAAATTATTAATATGCCAGAATTAAACTTTCAGCGAATCGATATCTAAACAATTTGTAATTCGCCAAAAGCATATTCATAAATTACAATAACAACTATTGTTATCCATTTCATCATCACCCGTAATTATTAACAAACAGCGACATCAAATACCAAGCCCAACTCGACGATCCAACGTTATCAAATTCTCTCTAAAATTCGAAAAACAAAAAATGTCCGTACTTCGAGCGCACGAAATCAATAATCATAAACGCGACTGCACGATACAGCGACTACCCATCGAGGAGAGGGATCGACCGACAGACAAGCAGCAGAAACGAGAATGGCCAACGCGTGCAACGATCCAAACAATGACGCGGTAGTCGACGAACTCGTTCCTCGAAATATCAGCGATATTTCCTGGAATGGCTGTCTTAAACGGACCAAACGCAGTCCCGATATCTTCCGGCAGAAAAATAAAAACAAAAGAAAACAGAGGAGAGCGAAAGAAACGAGAGAAGGAAAAAGAAGAGAAAGAAGAAAGTTCAAATCCTTCGAGATGCTTTCTTTCTTCGCCATGCAACGATTTACGGTCAACGACTCGTCGATCCTCTCCCGTTTGAGCTTTTAAGATTACCCTCTGTCAATGCCACGAGAAATTACCATTCCCGCCACTGTCGGCCGTTATTATCGAGATTACGGATCATTATCGTTCTGTGCGGCGAGTCGAGCAAAAAAAGTTCATTTATCGTGGATCAAGACGTTGGACCGCGAGAGACGAGCATGAATTATTCAGCGAGATCGATTCGTTTGGTAAATCGTGGCCACGATTACGCGTCATACGCGTCTTCGCCATTCGCTCTCCCTTTCCTTTTCTCTGTCTGTCCACGGATAAATTAGACCGAATAAGCGGGTTCCACGGATCGTCGCGTTGCGAACGTTCGAGGATCGTGGCAACAAGGTTGCGATTGATATGTTGTGCAACTGCAGAAAATTGGACGAGAGCGGATCTGTTCGCAGAAACATTCGATAAACGCAAAGGACACACCAGATAGACGTTATGTTACGCTAAATAGATGCTGTCAACCGCTTTTTTGCCATATGGTTTTACGAAGAATTCCGTAGTTTATCGGGAATACATGATAATCGGTTTTGCTTTGCTCCGATGAAATTGGTATCATCCGTGAATAATTACAAATTATTAGAGTGCGTTGAAATTAAAGTAGTCGTAAAAGTATACTCGAGCCACACTGGAAGGAAGATCTCCTTTTCCAAGAGATAATTCGCATTCTTTAGTTCGCGCATAGTTTTATTATTAGAAAATGTTTTATACGTCAATTGCATTCTAATGGTGGTTGTAAGAAGTAGCTTTTGCGTCTAGACGTAAATTATTCAGCGATGCTAATAACGTTTATGTATGTAACTATTAATAGAAAACTTCCAAGTATGCACAATCTATGCTTCACAGCTAGGAAATTGTTATTAAAATATATACATATCGCGTATTTTCATAGAAAAGATAATTACGAGGAATTGATTAGTAAAAAAAAGAACTAACATATTAATTTATATTTCCTAATAACACGCTAAATAATACACAGTATTAAACGAACAACGCAATATTCTCGAATCAAATAGATTTGCTACTCTCCACTACACAGTTGCCGATAAATAATTTTCAATTCTTGCGCTTCATCGTCAAGATTTTATTCCATAACACCGTTAGACACGATGAGTTTTATCCTCAACTTTCACGTTATTAATTTTCCTGACTTTTCCGAATCGTTTTTTGAAATTTTCTTACACGTGCAAACTTATATTCGAAAAACTCGTAAGTACTTGGATGACTTTAATAAATTAACATATCGTAGTTCGCAATGAGATCGTCTCGGAATAAGCTACTTACTTGAGAAGTTACTTGAAAATTTCACAGGTTCGTGAATAAATTAATATGAGATACCCTGTATTAACTCGTTTAACTTTCAGGGTATAATAGAATTATATATATATCTGAACTCTTCCAATTGTAACAAAATTTCAATCAACTTTTGATTACACGAACTCCTGCTCTTGGCATCTGTTCATTTGAACTTTAATTATATTTGTCTCCTAATCAGCTTAAATGAACGATATTCTGTTTCAAGATTGCAGCACAAAATTCTCTCAAATGTTCAAGCTAGCGTCCAACTGCAATAATAAAGTAGCTACAAAAATTATTGATACAGCCTTGTATTTACATATTAATTAATTAGCCTCAAGTACAAGTATATTAAAGCGATCGAAAAATTTGAATCCCATGAAAATGAAACGTTTCGTAGCCACTGTACAACAACACACGTTTCTAAAACGTAACGAGATCTTCGAACCACCAACCTCGTGAACGCTAAAGCACCGATAACGCGAAGCCGCAAGAACGCGTCTCATTGTTCTCGAAAGACGAAAAGAAGCTGCTATCGAAGCAAAGAGTATCATTACGGAAGACGTTCGATAAACGAATCGCAAGAAACGTCCGTATCGTTGGACGTGCTTCTGCTCGGCGATCCGTACTCCTCCTCGTTCTCGTAGCTAGAATCAAATCGTTAGACATTCCTCCGCGTGGTCCTCGTGAACGAACGATTGAGACGTTCAGCACGACGACTCGTGTGGCGCATACAAGGGGAGTCCTTGTTACCGAGTCGCCAGTCGCGAGTTGCATGCTTGGTAATCTTTCTCGAGCACGGCTGCAAAAAGCAGCGGCCATTTAACGAAGCTTAAAAACAAATCTCCGCGTTGTACCCGGTACACTTTGCTTCTCTCTCTGTTGGCCGACGTCTCTCTATCCGTATGTGTCTCACCGTTCCTCTCGACGAACCGGCGGACACGCGAGAGAACGTATCACAATGCCTAACGAGTACCCTCGTGCTTGATGCGTCTCGCGCCGGACTACGTACTGCCATGTTTCTAAAGACACACCGAGTGCTTGTTCTGTTAAGCGCTTCCCTATTTTACTGTTTCGCTTGTTACCTTCGTTCTTTTTTTTCGGATTCTCGAGAACTTTTTCTCGTTATGTCCTTTTGCTTGTTTCTTCGAGGGATTACGTTTTAACGATCGTACGTGGGAACTGCGAGATGGAACGTTGCAAAGGGCAGTGGAAGATTTCGGTAAAATCATATTTTGTTCGTTAAGTTAATTTCTTGGAGCGTTGAGAATTTGTTCGGTCACTTTGGAAAGAAAATTTGTTGCGTTGTTGATAGTTGCATTTTGCTTGTTACGATATATTTTCGCAGAATTTCTTCGCTTATTTTGTTCATAATTACGAAAGTTACGTCTCCAATGGAATGGTAATAATATACGAGAGCGAAGATTTTTGCGCAGCGATTGAAAATTTTAATATCGTATTTTATATTCGTTATGAGTTTTTCTAGACTTTTCATGCCGTATAACGAATAAGAAGTAATACGCGACAATTGAAGACTTTGAAAGGTTTTACAAAGCAATTGTGTAAACCTTTGTGTGGTTTCACAAAGGAAACATATGGCTCTGTAGAAATTGAAAAACTGTGAATCGATTGTTTAAACACGATCTAATCTTCGTTCCATAAATTCTAAATAAAACAAAATTGCTATACCAAAGGTGTTTTGTATTAATAGCGTTTCATAACCTGTGAACTGCGAAAACTAGTCCATAAAACGAAGATATTACATAAATATATTTACAATGAAAATTAAAAGGAATTTTAATAGCAATTAGACAAACTTTTTGACATTTTGACACTATCTTACATCTGTACAATTTGAACAATAAATTAAAGGAAATCTTTATGTCTATCCTTGTGCAGTTAATTACATTTATATCGTATTAATAACTATTAAAAATATGATTTATATCGTTTCTCTATTTCACTAGTGTTATTGAATATATTTCTATTCCAAGCAAACAGCGGAATTAATGTTGTACGATAAAGCAGGTAACTAATTCAGGTGAATCTAAAGCGTACTCCCTACAATTGAATACTCTGTAATATTATTCAAGAGTGACCTTAAAGCTTGTTTATGCTGTAAGAAACAATAGTTCATTCGGACCGTATAATCAAGGTCTGAACTGTGGCTCATAAATCATTTAAATAATTCAGGTCGTTGACAAATTCTTTGCTCTTAAATATTATACGGTAAACTGGTTGTCGCCCACGCATTCACCAAGTAGCTATCGAGTTTTGTGTACAATGTAGCTGAAACGTGCACGAGACATTCATTGTTGATTTAAGCACGAGGTTGCCACATTGTACCGTAGTATAAGATAGGACGGTGTTAATTTCTCTGCCTCACCTTTCGTTTATTGCATTTTCAATTTCATTCACTACCTTATAGTACTCTAAATGATTCTTTGTATGGTATTCGTTTCACAAGTGACCGACAAATATGCATTCAAGTATCGTAAATTATTGGATAAGTAGTATAAAGAGCAAATCACGATTATAATTAATTATATTGGTAATAATTAAATTGGTTAAACTTCGTTCCAGAGCATTCAACATTTCTCGCTTATTTTCATATTTTGTGGTATCGTTCGAGGAAATTATGAAAAAATATCACCTTTAAGGTTAAAATTAGATGTTTCCTGGAAACCAAGAAATTCAGTGGTATTTTACTCTCCTTAAAGAAATCGAATAAGATAGAATCGTGAAAGAAATATATGGGTTTCGTTTTCAAAGTAACTTCACCTCTGTCTACAGCTCAATACCAATAGTACGAATAATGTAACTTCACGAGTTCTCTCGTTGCATTTCTTCTCTGCACATTCATCCTTTCAATTATCTTAAACTCTAAATCTAAATTCCTGTAAATCAACGTGCTTACTAATAAATTTTCCTGATGAACGTAATCACGCGATAAGAATAAGACAAACTGCCATATCTAGAAAGCAATACACTAACGTACAAAAATTCCTAAAGCAACTATTCCTCGCTTCAAGTAAGAAATTTTTATTCTCAAGTACAACGTATTTTCGCATTAACAGAGCAACTTTCTCGAAGCAGCGTGGCAATGCAAAATTCCTGGTATCTCTCGGAAAACTAACTCATCGGAGCGTACAGCGGCGAGGAAGCACGGTTGAAATGATATTTCTCGTTGCGCCTCTCCTACGGGATCCTCGTGGCGAAACATGGGGTCTTCGCGTACAAACGAACGGCCACCATAAAGGTACCAAAGATTTCCATGAAACGGAATTCTCCTCGTTATCTCGTCGACGATGCTGCCTCGGGCCATCTCTCGATCTCGCGTGATAAATTGCACGCGAACGCACGTGCGTGTACCAACGAGCACATTCCACGTGTGCCCACACGCGTAATTTTGAGGAAAAGGGAACAAATTCCGAATCGAAAGTGCTGCACTGATTATAAGGATAAAGTGAACCAGATACTAACGAAAGTTAAGTTCGTTAAGTAACGAAATCATTACGCGTTGCTTATTGGATCGTGGTCGATGGATTTATCGAAGTTTGTTCGAGTTTCTTCTTCTTTCCCCTTGAATGGATAACAAAAGATGAAACAAATGTTTTATAGAATAAGTGGGAGGATTTTGAATTTGTAGAGTTGAGCACTTTTGTGTTAGATATGAGTTTTGGATATAAATTGGACATAGATAATTGCTATTAAAGGTATAATACATATTACGTTATGTCGTATAATACGATTTAGTCAAACTTAGAAATTTACTTACGTTTAGATAGTTAAGATGGTTGTATAGATTTGGGAGTTATTTGTTTATGAACTATAAAATTTAATAGCCAGTAATAATTTTAATACAAATAGTTTTTCTTTTCAGATTCAAAACGAAGGACGAGCGTGACATTTATGTGGTCTAAGAGTTTCGATTGACGTTTAAAATCTCGTTGACTCCGTAAATTAACAACGCGTCAGCAATTATAAATACGCAACAAAATTTTATCAAAAGTAATTGAAATTGTAGTAAAAGAACAGACCACGGTACTGTATAGATATATGCGCAGAGTTTATGGTTATAAATTACTATTGATGCGCTACCGATGGAAATGAAATTTCATGAAAGGCCAAAGAAAATGTAAAATATGCAACAGCGTTGTATTGTTTAATGAAATTAAACCGAGAAGATATATCTATCTACCATTACATTATAAAATACATATTCATCAAATTCTTCGCTAAAATGGACATGTGCGTTTCTTTTTAATAAATTTACTGTCGAATAACTATGTAAAATATGTTTATGCTACGTTAGCAACAACAATAATTTTACAATATGGACGTGAGATATTTGTATTTTTTGGAAAATTCGTTGAATGTGTATCGAATGAATTAAAACATGCATTTTAACAATATCTGCAATTAAAATTTTTTTCAATACGAACACGAAGCACCATCGAGGAATAATTAATACGGACGCTTTCAGGAAATAATTAATATTGACATTGCTAAAAACCATATTTTAGAGGAAAAGTATCAGACGAAAACACGGAAGCTTCATTTTCTCCGTCAATTAAAATGTTACACAAAAGAGCTGTCGCATTCAAATAATAAAAAGCTATTCGTTCCAAATTGATTTCGTACACATATCTATACACTTTTCATCTGGATATTCACGACGAATTCTAGAGAATACTTTAATTATTCGTCCAATTGGAAGAACATTTTCATATGTATGAAAATATATTCGCTCGCTAAATGAATATATTTTCATCTTCTTGTCACCAAAAATATATCAAACAGACCACAAACGACCAATATTGAAATTATTACGTATCGTATCTCGATGGCAAATAAGTATTGATTTCATACGTATGAACTTTGCTGCCTGTATCCAATCACATTAAAAACATTTTCCATTAAATAACAGCAGCAATAAATTTCGAAAATTGGTAGAACATTCGGTTAAAACGTTAAATTTCATTATTGGAATAAAAATATACGATTATATATGTGTGTGTGTGTATGTATATATATATATATATATATCTGGTATACTGAATATTAAATTTTTTAACATTAATTTCAAAAAGTACGTTCAGTATTAACCTAAATATCTCGAAATATCTTTTTACGATATTCACCAAATAATTTAACACCCTGTATCGTATTTAGATTATATGTATTAATTCAATCTTCTTATTACACGTCTCTGTTCATTTATTATTTCAATTGTCTACTTAGAAAATAGTGTTAAATATGAGAAACGTTGTTAAAAATCGCGAAAGAGACACAAAAATAATCTTACAATCCCTATGATAACAAATGTGTCTGAATTAACGTCAAACCTTCTTTATATTCAACAGAGAGTACAAGACCTTTTGAAAAACAGGAATGCAGATGAAGAATATGTATATCCAAAGTCTGATCCTTTCTTTTAAAACATGTATACTAAATTAATGTCAAAAATTTCCATTGGATCGACGTTCGTAAGAGATGGTTGTTGCGCAAGAACGAAGCAGTTTCGCGATTTACTTCTATGGAGAATGTAGCAACAAATCGCACGGCGGGATCAAATTGCAAACTTACGCCTACGCGCGCATTTTGCGGCACGCTTTGCCGTCACATGTGTAAAAGGTTGAAAGCTCGTTCGCTCGAGTTGACACGTACGAGCATACGTAGGCAGCGGTTCAAGATTGAAAACTATAGCTCGATATACAGGCCAAAAGGCACGGGGAATAAAGCGAAATTCGCACTTTTCGAGCGGCCTAACTCCGTTACGACGTGCGTGGGTTGCGTCACGATGGATTACGAAGACCGCGAGATTGCATTCAATGATCCGTATTGTGCATTATAATGTAGAATCTTGATGCGAACAAATGGAGCGGTATAACTACATTTCTGAGAAAAATCCACGCAAAATTAGGTTACGTTTCTTAGGTCAAATTGTGTATAAATTTAGAAGATTAGGAGAGGATTTATTTGTGATAAAATCCTGATGTAATAATTCATTTTCTATGATTAAGAGAATCGCGATATCGTGAGAAATTAATGGCTTCGTTTATTAGCTAATGCCAAGAGTAAATAATCCTTATAGAAACTAAGTAATCATAAAAATATAATAAAACATTGCGAAAATTGACAAATTATATTGTAGAAAATTCCAACGAATCAGTTTGCTCCCCGTTTATTATTAGATATATTCTATGCACTGTTACGATGAAGTAACATCGCTTTATACGCTTGTGTTTTAAAGATCTTTGGATATCGATCATTTGACACTTATTTTCGAACATGTACACACGAAACATTCAACAAAAAATTGAATCACGCGTTAATTCACCGAATGTACAACATGATAGAAGAAGAAAATCTAGCATTCTCAATGTAACATTTAAAAATATACACAAAATCAAATTAAAATTTTTTACTTAAAATAATAACTCAATATATTCTTTTGCTTTTACTCTAGCCGATATTAATAATTCATTTCTTTGAACAACTTTAAATTCAACGTATCTTTTTTCTACTCGCAACCCACGTACAATCCCGCTCGCATCAACTGCAAAGCACGATTCTTTAACATTTGCCACTTTGTTTCTCCTATTCAGGAACTGACTGCACAAAGTAGCTAACACGTACTTGGTGTACGTGCCTTGCATTTAGCTACAGGTTACTGTCAATAACCTAACAAAGCATGCATAAACGCCTGTCGTCCATGATATCCAACCTCGTTCACAAACGAAACATTCCGCTCTTTTACAAGCATCCTTGCGAGCCTAACGTCTTGCCATCTCACAAGCAACTCATAGCTTTCATCTCATCAATCATTCGCTAATTATGCAACCAGTTGTACCACAGCTTCTATACACTCACCGCTTCGCGGACAGTTCAGAAGGTTCTTGCTGTATTTTTCGAAAACTTTGCTCTACCGGAGTCTGCGCGAGCTTTCACAGGATGGGAATACGTAAAGAAATCACGTGTATCATTATCTACCGCTTCTCCACCCCTGCTAAGGCGAAGTTTCTCCTTCCTTTCTGCTCGACTCCACCTCGCGTCTTCATAATTCATACGTCCCGCCTAATGGAGATTTAATTTTGCCCAGTTACCACGGTCCCCACGGTCCGTTTTCATGGCTTTCTTCGAATCCCTCTTTTTCCACTTTTCTATCGTCGCTTTCCTTTTCTCCGGAGATTTTAATGTGTTTTCGTGCTCGTCGTTCGATTCGTTTAATCGTTCGATTCCTTGGATCGGATTTCGTGAGATGAAAAGTCGGGATTCTTTATGGATGTATCTTGGTAGTGGTTAGCTTGTTTATGTATTTGATAAATTCGTAAGATTTGGTAAATTCATGAATCTGTTAATTTTAATTTAGTGGAATTGTGGGTTACTTTCAACTGAATCATTTTGGAACTGAGTTTTCGTGCATCACCATTTTTATGTGTAATACGTAGGTGTATTTTATAGCATGACTTTAGTTTCTAAAGGCAAGTGACAAAAAATTCATCTAGATTTAATAAAAATTCGTTTTTATTCGGCTTTTAGCTTCATTTACAAAAGTTGATTTTGGATACCAAATACAGAAAGTTGTTTGTTTCGTTGATAGAAAGAAAGTGTTCTCAAATGTTCACTTTTCTGTATTTTATCTTGTATTCTATACTCATAGACAGATAGTTTGCATAAGATGTGTAGTGCAAATTAGAATTAAATATCCTGAATTTAACCCCAGCACACAAACATTCGTAACTTTAACTTTAACTTTTTAAGGATTGTCACAGAGGATTTATTTAGATAGAAAAGAAAAATCTGGCAAACGGTGTAAATTTCACGAATATTTGTACTAGAAAAATATTATATAACGTTTCTGTTTTACGCTACTAACTGAAATCTAATGCGGATTGCTCTGATCGCTTACGCTCTACGCTATGAATCAATAAATCATCATAAAATCACAAGATTAAAATCCTAGAAATATCGTTAAACTAATGTTTACTCAATTATAATAATCGTATTTCACAATAAAAGAAATACAAAACAAACACGAATCCACGTTTCGTTTTCGTCTTATGCAAAACCAGTTCACGATTTACTATAAGATGACCGCTGCCTCTTCCGCGTTTCGAGAATGAAGGAAGGTCGTTCTTATTCCTTGTCTAAGGTTCGCCATGCCCGACCAGGTTGATCCTGGCGTTCAGTTAGTAACTCAATCCTCACCGAGTAAGGCTTTTCCCGGTGCTGACCGGCAGTGTCGGTTTATTTGCTTAGGAGCTCGTTAAGGCTAATCCACGTCTATTTACGCCGATCGATAAGCGATCGAACGGTAAGTACCGGTGTCGGCGATACCTCGAACACCTTCTACGAACGCGAACAGAAATCACGGAACGGATTGAATGGGAATTCAATTCTTTTTCTCCGATTCGACTGAATTCCATCGACGTCTCCTCTGTAACTGGTAACGTTGAAACTTGAGTCGAGTTTTAGTTTCTTCTATATTCTTCCTATTGTTTTTCTTTGTATTTTACGACAATATTTTTTGGTTGCCATAAGAATCTTGTTTTGCTTTATGTTGCAGCGTTGAAGAATTAGGCAGGAGTTTTTTTTTAATTCGTTTTTAAGTTGTGTATCATATCTTGCGCATTTTGAAGCTTTCTAGTACGCATATTTTAATTTCAGCACACTTTACAAAGACACGCACTATCACTAATTAGCGAGGAAAATTTTCATCTCCCATTTTTTAGAAAAGAAATGCAAAATGATAAAATTGTTAAACGGATGAAGCTTATATTGGATCGTTCGAAGTTAGAATTATGAAGATTCACAGAAAAACGATTTATAAGAAAAAGAGTGGAAAAAGTTTCGTTGGAGAAACATTTGCTAACATCCAAACACACACTGTATGATTTATTAGCCTCGAACATTAAAAATCTCCCGAACGCTTTGATTTCATCAAATAATAATTCACGCAATATCTGTACCATTGATTGATTTCCACAGTATAATACGAAACCATAAATTGTATCTTATCCCTCGTATCCTATTATACGCAATATAATTATTAAAAATCTATTACTTATAACTTGAAGTTATCTTTTGTATCTAGTGTCACAATAAAACAAACGAGTATTTTTTAAATTGATCTTCTCATAGTTCCAGCTCTACCATTGTAAATATATTACACTGTAAAGAGGTTAAAAATTATAAAATAATCGTATAAAGTGAATAAAACTCGCGAAAGACGAAAGGCGAGGAGATTCGCGGCAGACCGACAGAAAACTGATCGAGTGGCCGATCTTCGACTGTGCCTTCCACCTGGACAACCTGAGAAGGGGTTGCAAGGAACCCGCCCTTGGGGTTTAACGTGCCCCACAGCTCGTACACGCCAGTGTAGAACCTGCGTCGGTTCCCCTCTTTCTAAATCGAAACGACGTCGATATCCCATTCAGTATGTCCCAATGCTCTCGATCGTCGTGATCTATTGATCCCCACTCGACCTTTGCGTGGTAATCGTATATTTCATTGGGCGAATTGAAAGCACCAGGCTCGTTTCTATGTTTGCTCGAAGGGCCGATTGTTGTGTCGCGAGTCTCATTGTCGAGCAACGACTTTACACTGAGAGGAACGGGGGAGATTTCTCAGAAGTTAACGTGTTCTCAAAAAGTCTGTGGCTAATAGTTGTGGAAACGAACAGGTACGTAATAGATGAGAATAAGAAAATAGAAATAAAGTACGAAGTTTATCGAAGGTTATCGGAGAGAAATAAAATATCGTAAAATAGATGTCTTTTTTCCAAATAATTGGTATTTCCTAGCAACAAAGTATGGAAGATATGAAGATGAGTTTATTAAAGTCGATCTTACGTTTTTTCTTTCTTTTCTTTTTCCTCTTTTTGTAACTTTGAACGATGAGAATGGGCGTATTGTGAAAATATAATTTGTAAGAATGGTTGTATATTAAAATATCTATCTAGCTTAATAAACGTTACTTGTTAATTATAGCGTGACAATTTTCATAACATACCCACAAATACACATTTACTTGAACACAGAGCAATAACTTCGCAAACTTTTACGTATAAGAAAGAAATTCAAAAAAATGTACACTTTGCATGTCATTAAGCAAATTAAAAACTCCAGGACTAAACGAATTAAATACTCTATCGATTAACTCTTAAAATTCGTTTCTTCAATATCCATTTCTCGTCATGGGGCTAAAGTATTAGCAAGAAAACGTGTTAGGAAAGAAGAATTAAAATAACTCGATCTGGCTAATCAGAATTTGAACGAGAAGATAAAATCGACATTCAGCAAACGTTGTTCGTACGTACTCTTCGAATAAGCGTACCTTGGACGAACAAAGGAAAAAATGCCAATTTATTTAAAGTACCGGATTCATCGAATAGAAGATTGATTATTTCTCGTTTTCTTACATAATTTTCCCCCTTATCTCTTCGTCGTTTTTATAAAAACGCGCCTCCTGCATCGCACCTTCTCAAGTACCTAAGGTATATGCGTTGAAGAACGGATTTGTAGGCTCGATCGCGATCGACGGGGCGCGATCTAATGATCCATGATCGATTGCCAAGCATCGATCGCGGTAATAGGTATAATGAGAGAGCGATATTACGATGCAACGATAGTAATCGGCGATCACGAGGGATGTCTTTAAAATTCTCTTTGCAAACGGTGAATGCGCGGTTTCTGGTGACGTAATCGCTGCATGGGATCTGCTCTGACACAGGATAGAGCCCGGGATTCGACTCTTACATATCCATATATCGTGGCTCTCGTTTTGGTCGTTTGATTCTTTCACGTGGAAGACAGTATTATTTGATCGATAGATTGCGTGATTGAAATGATTGATCGGACGAAGTAATTGGGAGATACATTACATTCGATGGAATGATGTTTTTTTTTTCTTTTCTTACCCAAACACGTCTAACACGTTTCTCTTTCTTCGTACTCCGTATGAAGAATAGTCTCGCTTCTATCTCGATTCTAGTCGTAACATTTAGTCGTATACGCAGTAGCTATAATAACAAAGCGTATCTGCATGTATATTGCGCGTATTAATTTCTACGTTTCATTTTCTTGACATAAATCTCTTGCGAACTCGTGTTAAAGTATGTACCTTCGGACGATGGAAGGTTTAACAAGTGCAGATTCGTATGATTGATACATGCGTATACATATTAGCGTTCAAAAATATCCAGGCATTTGTTCAATTCCAGACTCGATTTAATTTCATTGCAAGATCACAGATAAATCATAGAATGTCACGATACGATAAAATTAATTCCCGAAAGCTATTGTGTGCTAAGATATAAATGTCAAATTCAATGAACTGTTTTGATCTTTATACAATGCATTATATTCAGATTGTTTTATTCCTAAGTTATAGATCAGATATATAAGATATGTTTCTAGAACCGATATGATATAGTATGATTAATTCCAGGTTACTTAATATCAGTAGACAGATAAATCAATGATCAGGTTGTTGATTTCAAGATACGTCAATTCATACATAATATCAATCATAATTTGTAATTGTCCGCGAAAATGACAAATACTGCGTTTGATCGTTGCTTTGCCATTAATTTACGTATTTTAGTAACATCCATGTGTACTGTTACTGCAGACCATCTGCAATATCCGTGCAATCGCTTGTGTACAAATACCGTTTCAGAGTATCTATTTTATATCAGCGCTTGATACTTTCATTATAACATACCGTATAAAATACGATATATAAAATATGATATATAACGCAAAAAAATATAACACATCTCGCCGTGTCTTCAAAACTCAAACACAGTGAACCAAAGAAACGGACCATTGCTGTAATCCCACCGTTACAAAAACATAATACACCAGGTTCCATTAGCCTTACGACCTCTGCAACCGTGCTTGCAACTGCTCGTCTCACAAATCACAATTATTCAGCATATTCGTAAATCTCGAAACAAGTCCTGCCTTCCTCTCTCCGTCTCACTCTCCGCCATAGAAAAATTAAAACCGTCCTCGCGTATCTTTTACCCTGATCGTGCTTCCTAACCTAACCGCTTGGAAAAGAACCCCGAGAAGAAGAAGAGCCTGAGAAAGTTTCTAACCAAAAAATATGCCTCTACCACCGGGCATATTTTTTTCTCTCGACATGCAAATTAGGAAAGAAAGGGTGAGGGAAACACGGGGTTTCTCCTTTCGAACCAACGATTCGTCCCGTCGAGAGGGAAAGAGAGAAGCGATCAACCCCCGAGGTGGAACACCATCGAGTTTCGTCGACCGTTTTCCAGCACGGTGCATAAAAAGCCGGCGCTAATTATGCGAGGACACATACCTGGCTCCGGTGAGACATTAATGCTAAAGTTGCGGCATTATACGCGTGACAAGCCGCGTATACGCTCATTGGGGACACAACGTGGTTCAGGGTGGTGCATGCGCGCCAGTGTTATAGAGTATATACCTGAAGCGCGGGAATGTCACAGACAATGCGGCACGTTAGGATACACGCAGAAAATTCTGTTTCCGCCTGTCAGCCATCAACGTCGTTACGGTTCGTTAGTTGCTACATTTATATTAATCACGAGCCGCCGTGGATGCTCGCTGTTCCTCGGTTTCTCGGTTGCGCTTCTCTTTCAACGGTTGACCCCAAACACTTCCGGACTGACTCGCCGATTTAAGAGAAGTTGAAACCAGCGACGAGAGTATATTACCAGCCAGTTTGAATCTAATTACAAGCTTCGAACATTTTATACGGCACATCGACAAGAGAAAATTCTACTTCTAAATTGATTTGAACCTAAATGAGGTAACATCGAACTGTTCATACGGTAGAACGTCGTTTATCTGGAACAAAATTTTAGTTAGCGCTGGATTAACTGAACTTCTGCCGAATTATCGAATCCACTTGATAATGTCTGCTATGCGAACGAAAAATAACAAGTAGAGGGGAAAATGAGCGAACTCCAATTGTGCAAACTGTTTGTCCCCCGACAAGTTGAGGTAAATGCAGTTCTATTGCAAGCACTTTGAAAAGTACAAGTATGCGAGTGTGTGAGTGGTTACTCTTTCAGAAACCCAATTATTTGGCTAAACAATAATAACGCAACAATAGTTGAACTGAATCAAAATATGAATGAATGTTTGCTTAGTTCGTAAAAAGAATGGTGCGCGGTTGCAGCCAAGCATTCTTTTCTAGAAATTTAATTTCCTTAATCGTCGCAATGACGGCAACTTATTAAAGCAGGAATTATACTCGCGAGTTTGCATTATACGTACAGTACACATTATGGCTACCTTCTTGGATTTAATGAGATGCTACATATAATTACGCTCTCCGCGCGTACGAGTACGTAACATTCGAATAATGAAGTCATGGCATCCACATGTCATTCACATTTCATACCAGTCGTTTCAGTCAGTTTCAACCTTTCACGGTGCTTTGCAAATCAACATGCGACACTCTCGATTATCACCCAGTTCGAGCTGCAAAGAGAGAAGAGGAAACCGGTTTCCAGATGCTCGTTTCCTTTTATTTCTACCTTCAAAGTTTTTCCTCCGTTTCCTCTTTAACCGTTTGCCAGCGTTAATATTCCTTGAAAGACATTGACGTTATACGTCTTTTTACGGACAAACCAATATAACGTATAAAATAATTCGAATTTTAAGACCAAATATTACGTATACTGCTTGCCTAAGTTCCCTCGTCTAATTATTAATAGCGTGTCTGTTAAAACAATAGATGTAACACGTTATTCTTCTACCATTCAAAATGTTAAGAAAATCAAATCCTCTGGAGAAAAGTAATTTCAACCATTTATGATTAAAAATTGTTTGCTCATGGGAGGAAAGAGTCGAAACCCATTAGTATCTTTTCGTCGTAAATAAAATGAACGATTCGAAACAGATGACAATAAATAATTTGACGTTGCTGCAATGCTGTGCTGATAAAATGTACGAATAATACAAAGGTAGGAAAATAAAATAAAACTAAAAGGGTGTATCGTACGAACGTCAACGCAAATAAATATTAGATAACAAATATGAAATGAAAATGTAACTGATATAGATATCGAATGAATATTATTTGCATCGATAACGTAAAAGAAACGTTTCTCATTTCGAAACGAAGAAAATTTTAATGACTAACGCCTCCAGTTAAACTTAAATTCCTCGCACAGTTCTCGAACCATTGACGATCCCAGCAGTGACCTAATAGAAACGAAAGTTCCACGTAATTCTAACCAAAGAATTCTCGAGCACCTTTTGGCAAGAGGTTCTCTTTCTCTTTGGCCCTTTCCGAAAGGAGCACGCCCCTTTTCTCATGCTAACTTCTCTTCGAGCGGAGGCACGAAAAGGAGAACTTTTCAGATTTAAATCGGGACGCGGATGCGTACGTAGGCCAGTCAGCATTTGCATGACACTGTGAGTTAAAAACTACGACGTTCACAGTGGCACGCACGAATACAACTTGCGGGAATAAATGTGAAGTACGCTGCTCATTGTCGGTTAAAAGGGGTTACTACCTGTGCGAGATTAACGGTGGAAACTCAACGCAGAAAAAGCGAATACAAAAAATTGAAACGATAGTCGGAGAAATATTAAGTTACTAGCATTGACACGTGTGTAAATCTCGATTCAGAGAATTCAGTTCTACGAGCTATCGATGTTATATTTGCTTGTTATTCTACTTCTACTTTTTTCTTATTCTATTTTTTACTTTATTTCTTCTACTTTGTTCTGCCTGTAAAACAATTTCTTTCCTTCTGTTTTCCGTATACCGAGACAACAACATCGTTACGTTACTTGTTTATAACGTCGTTGTTTTATTTACTCAATATTATATCACGTACTTTATATTTATATATCGCAACATTCTATTTTGGGAAATTCAGTGCTTTATCTCGGACGAAGAAACATACGATACTTTCATAGATTTGACGAAAGGACTTTAGATTAACCGTATACGCTGACAAAAAAATAGAATATTATAAATCCAACAGTGCTATAATTAAATACCGTTAACAAACGTCGTTTAGCACGTGAAATCTCAAAAGCTACATTATCATAGAAAAATGTAGCTCCCAAAATCCCTTAATTTTTCGAGAAAAAAGTGGAAATCAGGCACGCTGATAAAAATGATCAACGCAACGGACAGAAAGGTTTTTACGAAAACACCTCGCGGCCAGTTAATTATCGATCCGGACGATAAATGTTCGCTTACATCGCGATTGCGTTTAATGAATTTTCACTGTAAAATGCCTCTCTGTTGGCCGACTGCAAAGGTAAAAAAAAAAAAGAAGAAAAAATAGAAAAGAGAAGATAAAACGGTAATGAAGAGTAATTATAATGACGCTCCCTTATAATGCTCGACGATGGTAATACCACCACGTTACATATCCACACGCATACACGCGAACACACGGTAATTACGTTTCTTTCCGTGCATTAATTCGCGATTCGCTCGCGCGTGTGACTGAAATTTCATTTAAAAAGCTCATTGTTTGCGGCGCGTACGGATTCACTAGCGCGCAGTAACGCTGGCAATAATAATCATGGACGATTTCCAATTAACGGGCCAATACTTTGACGCGTGCGTTTCGCGTTTTCCTGCGTCCTGATCATTGACAATCTTTTATTATTCCATAGATTACTCTTTTTTTTTTTATTTTACTTCCTTCGGTTTATTGTACGTAAGTATATTTAATGATTAATACCAAATTGACGAGTAGATTGTAGATGTTTATGCAAATTCATGCTGAAACTACAGGGTAGAAACACGAGAAATTACACTTTCTCCTTTACAGGAGTGCAATTTTAATACATGCTCACGTAATACATACTAAACTATGGTTATTATTTTTTTTTTTTTATTTAGGAGTTAAGTATTGTATGTTCCTGCTGTCTATCTATCCATTTATTCTTCGATATTTAAGAAACAATGTTATTTCTTTTGATGATTTTTTATAGAAAAATCTTTGATTTACTGCCTAGTTTTAAAAGGTTACACATTTTTGCACATAGCAAATCGTTCTTCTTTTCAACTAATTACAAATCATATTAAAATATTTTCTTTTCTTCTAAGTGATATAGAAACCAGAAAATCGACAAGCATAGACTTATAATGCTTTCCCTGTGGTCTTCGTATTGTTATGACTAGAGAAATGAAATTTTCACAGAGATTTCTTTCATTCGCTAAATATTATGACGACTAGATACTGTATTTTCGATATTTTATGTAACGTTTAGTATTACGTGGCTCCTGTGCATTTTTGCACCTTTGAATTTTCTAGAAATGCATAAACATTTGCAATTACCTGTCGATGAGACGCGTTGAACTAGTCAAATAGATGGAACATTTTTTTAGATACGCGAAGCTATAAAACTAGTTAATTAAGCCTTTCATAACGCAAGAGAAAATGACGAATATTACAAAATGATCGGTTTTCACCGTTAAAATGTTGATCGCTATAGCAGGTATAGCGTGACAAAAGATGCGTGACTTCAGCTGTTTATATCTGATAAATTTGAATAATTATATTGTATATCGAACAATTTGAGACTGAAACTTGCAATATCACGTTTCACAGTGTTCTTTTTATACTACACGGTGAAAGAATTAAGGATTCGTTAAAAAGTTCATCATGAACTTTATTCAGGTTCATAAAATATGACTGTCATCATTATCGATTATTATTCAACATAATTTTCAGAAGGTCTAAATTATAACAGGTGCAGAGAGCGAAGACGAGCTTTAAGAACGTATTCAGATTACCTTAAAAACGCCAAGAATGGTCGAAAAAGTTGGTCTGTCGTTATTTTCACGAATGAAAGCTTGTATTATTATAGAAGGAGGAACTTTTGGACACCTGTTGCGACCTAAATATCACAAACTCATGCAAATTGGAAGTGACAATGATGATAGTCATTTACTCATCAATCACCGATAGACACGATTTTGCTTCGACTCGGATGTTTGTAACGCGCCTATCATTCTTATTAACGATTGTTAAGATAATTTTATTTTGCCATTATTTTGCCATTCCTGACTCTGATTCTCTCGACTAACAAAATTATATTTAGAAAAATTACACTATTCTTAGTAGATATGCAAAATCTCAGGCATATCGAGGTTCACCAGACAACGAATACTTAGTTTTTTAAAAATTATTTACCAAAATATTTTTGTTCGCAAATTTATAAAAATTGTCTTCGTTCGTCTGATTTTTTTCCTTATATAAGTAATAATTTATTAAGTAATAACATCAGTGTAGTTTCTGAAATTTTATAATTTTACATCAAACAGGACGATCAGTTGGTTCGTACTTTATAATTCACTTGTTGAACTTCCCTTATTTTATTATCAAACTTCTTACTGTTATACAAGAGAGTTTATCGTATTGGTGCTGACCCCAGGTAAATTGTAACTTGCAAAATTTTGCTAGTAATATCTATCAATTCAATTGCGCAACGAAGCTTTGAACACGTGTCGCGCCAATTCCATACGAATTTTTCCGCACATCCTGTATATCTTTTTTTCTTGTTGTATGCTTTTCTTCTTTTCCCGTTTGGCTCTTATCCATTCCTTTTCTTCTCTCGTTTCTTTTTCTTCTTTCTGTCCTGGTGGACTTAATTACATTGTCCGAACGAAGCGTTACTTACAATGCAATCAGTTTTGTTTGCGTGCGGCATACGTATTAATTTCCGTACACACCCAACGAAGTGGGGACACCTGCTCTCGAGATAATTTGTCTCTGTATAGGCATGGAAGTGCAGGTGACGTCGAATTATAGAAATTCGTTTCGAAGATTCCCAGTCTAAACGTCGCGCAGATGCGACCGCCATTGAACGTATCTCCTCGTTCGACGAAATCATCTCGCCGAAAGGTTTCTTTTGCCCAACGATACTAATCTTACGTTTCTAAGTCTTGATACGATTGCTGAATAGTTCGATTAAATCTGCATTAAGTTAATCATGATAAGAGTAATCAGTATCGTTGTTCATACATTTATGGCCCCTGCCTTAGGCGATTTTATATTCGTTATAGGTCCACTTTTTTCATAGTTAAAGCATGATTGATCGAGGAGTCAAAATAGCCAACGATCCAACTTCCAAGGAAGAAAAATAATAAAGAAAAATTTCGTACGAAGTGCAATGGAGAAAGGGTAGAATAATTTATTTTATTTTATATTAATTCATTTTATTTTGTACTAGATGGATCATACGAAAGTAAAGTAAAGGACAGACTGTTAGAAAACCTTAATGGTTCATTAGATACTCGCCATAATTATATTTATTATTACTGGTAATTATCAAAGTTAAAAGGGTTTGTTTGAATATGTCAGAATATGTCAGAAGTTTTAAAAATTCTCCGATTTGCTGATATCGAAATTCAGATGATACATACAAAACGGTAACTCAGGATCGATGAGATGAAGAGTCGATCATGAAGATATTTAGAGAAACCCCCGAAACATAATTTTTTACAATGTCCACGTTTTACTTCAATTTTCTTACTATATTCGTGTTCGTCAGATATCTCGATTGAAGATCGACGTAATTACAATATCGCCTGGTCAATTTCTTCTGCTAAATATGTACTTATTTTCCATTAAAGTTTCACGCCTGCATACATATGCTGTCGTTCAAAAATATTCAGGCACATGCTCATTATTGACAAGATGAATTTTAATTACGAAATTATGGATACATCAAACCGCAGTAATTTTCTTCTCTTTTCAATATATTAACGTGTAATAAAATATTACCTATGACAAGATTAAATTAATTTTCTAAAGTCAATAATCAGTAATAAAACTGGTATTTGTAATTCTTAAAATTGTTTCTATGGTCTTGTGTCATGTACGCTACAACAAGTTTGGTCTAAAATATACCAAAAGTATGTCAAAGAATTCAAAGAAAATTTTCCCTTGCAATTCCGTTACCTGAGAAAATTCTTCGACAGAAAATCTACCAAATTAAAAACAAGTACCTACCTATCACTAATATTTTTAATATCAATTTCAATAGCGAAATTAGCATTAATAACAAACGAGTAAAATTAACAAGAAATTCATTGCAGATACGACTAAAGCGGTAATTCCAAACTTTCGAGCTGCTTTGATATAAATTGGTAATTTCAAAATATTTTATCAAATTCGAAAAATCATATTCAAAGCTTAATGCTTCTTATAAATTGCTTCGTACAAAATTAACAAAGTTCAGATACTATTAGTATAAGTTGACGAAAGAATGAACAGTTTGACGATAGCGTACGCATATTGAACGAACTGATCTAGATGCGTACGATCTATCCCGGAACCCGGTTCTCGTGTTGCCGATCGTTACAGAGAGGTAACGCACAATCGACATCTTAATCAGGCATCGGCCTAATTACAATGCCATCTTGCACGGCAACGCCGGGCGTAATTTTCCGTCCGTCGATTGATAAGCGTTACTCGCGTCCTCCCTGTGAAAATGCAAATGTTTAACATTACACCTAGCAGTTACAGAAGGGGCTCCTCTAAAGTTGGCTCGTCCGGTGGCTTCTCTAAAGATAGCGCGGCTCGATTAAATTGCCATTGTAACCGTAATCGATATCTCGATCGGAAATCGTAATTATAGTGCCACCCTGCTGGCTACTTGCGCCTCGTTAAACGACGCGTATACACGCGTTACACGATCCGTCGAACCTGCAAATCATCAACGTCGTCCGTTCGTGATCGTTCGTCCAAACTTGTGTTTAGTAAAAATGCGAAAAAATTGAAACATACGGTGCTCTTTTATATCGTTTTGCTTTTTCTCCTTTCTCAGAAGTTCTGTTAACTCTTCGCGATTACTTATCGAAATTAGTATGTGAGAAAATGTGACACGGTTGTGATATGTTCTTTTTCTTTTCTTGTTAAAATACTTTGTTAACGACAATGACTATGCTACGGATGTTCATGCAAGTTCATATCTTCGTGAACACCATTGAACAAATAGAATCTAAACAAAGATCCGTTTCTTCGATACTTGCAATATTTTATACATTTTCTATGCGTATCGTGTAAATGTTTGTATTTTCATATTTCTTACAGATGCATGAACCGGTAAAAACGAACTTGCAATTTAACAATAACTCATTTGACATGCATTCACCTTGATTCACTCAATAGTTTACTTAATATTAATTTTGTATACTAATTAGTCACGCACAATATTCAAGCGAATGCTAAATTCTTCTTTGATTTGTATTATCAATCAAAACTGTTCTATGTGCCAGCAAATTTACGCAATCAGCGAATATATGAAGCATTCCCCGAATTAGAAAACTCACAAAAATCAATATATATACGACTATGACTATGATATATATGACCGGTCTATGTCCATGTTCACAGATTTATACTCGAATCATTTATCTTTTTCGAAGTCGCCGCTGAAATCGGTGGACAAAGGAATGGTGCAGTTGGAAACGGAGCTAATTACAATTCGGACTATCGAGAAGCGCGTAATTGGAACGCGCAACAGCAGCGTGACAATGCAACTGCAGCTTCATCCAAAAATCAATCGAATCGCGAAGCGTCTATCTTCTCTCTTGGTCCCTTTGTTACGCAACCGTGTACAATGCACGTTTCCAGCTGCTCCATGCAAGTCATTGGTATCACGAGCCTCGATTATCCTTCTCCGAATCGGACAAAGATGGTTGCATCGCCGGCCATTGCTACATCGTCCTTCCGGCTACTTGTGTGAGAACGTGAGCAATCATAGAAACGCGTATTAATTTTTACTTCCTGACGCTTCTATGACCGATCGACGAATATAATTTAATTATTTGATGGTGCGATGAAAAGACAACTCCGGTTTCCATTGATTTGTCCGCAAACTTAATACAAACGAAACATCAAAATCAGATCAATTCTTCGAACGTGCTATGAATTTGTAGCCGATTGATACTTGTGGCATAAACTTTTGCACCGTTGAATGTAAAACTTTTGAATATGATATCTTCCAATAAATAAAATTATGTATTATATATTCAATTAAAAAAGAGAAGCTATCTCTTTATTGCTGCAAACTCTTCGATTTCTTTCCATCGATCAAATATTTGTAAACGATAGTAACGTTTTACGCAGTTCCTTAGATTACATGCGTTAAACTGCCGTGAATTCTTGGAACGTGCCAGTGACTGGACTCTATGGCACACGTAACAATAGCGAGACTTAAATGGCTATTTTGTGCCACTATCGATACCGCGATTTGTGACTCGATATAACAAGCCACGGGATACACACGTACAATGTTTAAAAAAGAGACTACTCTGCTTCCGAAATTCCATATTGTTCTCGTCAAAAATATCTTTATTCCAACCAACAACATTCGTTCTAACTATACTATTCATTGCCTTCCAATGTTTAAAAGCTTCGGTATTTGATACAGATTGCGGATTCTAAATTATACGGATCCTTCGATACATTTGTTAATACACTGACATCTTGTACATTCGCTCCATGTTTGTTTCGCCGTATAGAATATCAAGTTAAATAATATTCCTTTCATCGGTTATGTGCTTGTTATTGGCGTTTCTCGGCGTTGAAGAAAATACAGTACCTGTCCTAATATTATCCTCTTGTTAAAAAAAATATATATATACATGTGCTTGTGCATTTTTATTTTATTCGCGTTTGACTTTCGCCGTCGCTGACAACCTCTGAGAAGCTTTGCACCGCATCATACATCTCCAGTGAAGATCTACGCCCAATTCGATCTCCCGAACATTTTTCTCCAAATAGGTCGAATAAAGCATCGAGAGATTGGAAACGGGAGATCGAGGGACGGACAAGCGGCTGCGACAACAACAACAACAGCAGCAACGATCGAAGAAAAAGAAGAAGAAGAAGCATCGTCGTGAGGAGTGCCGAACTAAATTACCCGGACGTGGCCGCGCAGATAAGGCTCCCTGTGTACGCGCATAATGCGCTACGTAATGTGCAGTCCACAAGCAACCACCCTCGGCCCCTCCCAACCCCTTCCTCCTTCACCAGCATCGCTATCACGCCCGGAGGAAGAGGTAGGAACCTATGTACCTACGTATGCAGTCTGTGTACACAGAGGCTGGGCACATATTGACCGATACGTACAGCTGGTAGCAAGATAAACAGTCCTCTCTGCGTCTGTTATCCCCTTTCTTCCTATTCTCCTCTCTGTTTCTCTTTTCACTCTGTTTCTACCCTCCTCGCCCCTGCTCGTAGATTGTTACGGCCGCGCTCCTCAACTTCTTTTTAACGATGCCCTTTCGTATTTTCGGATTTTTGGTCGTGCACGAGCTTCGTTTCTGGTTTTACTTTGATTTACGAGGATTTTTGGACGTTAGAGTTGGGGTAGTTTTTTTCTTTATAGGAATTTATTTGCAGGAGAGGGAATCGTAACGATGCAAGCGAAACTTATGGCCGATTTTCGTAAAAGAGAGTTCTCTGTTTATTATTAGTTATTGATTAGTTAGTTAATTACATAAGTAGTTAATTTGGAAGCCTAAGGGTCGATATACTTTCCAGGCTTGAAGCGCGTGATTAAATTCAGGATCTTAACCCACGTCGTTGTAATTTTCAGTCCGACATACGGAGGCCTCGGGCGAGTTTTAAAGTTGAGTTTTAACGTAGAATTGTTTTGCACAGATTTTTTAAGGTACGATGGTAACTGAATGACGAGGCAAGTAGTTTTTTTAATGCTTTTTATGTAAGTAGATCGTAGATTGTATTTTTCGTTACTTTGATAAATAGTCGATTAGTATCTTGACGCTGTAATGTATAATTCGTGATTTGAGCGACCGCGAATCTACATTTAGTATTACGCAACAGACGTCTACATCTTGGACAAAAGATCCAAGTTCGTGTTAATTTTATCCGGCGAATATAAGAAAATATATCGTCGTATATAAAAATATTTAATTTCTCTGCAGAATTAGAAACCAGAACACCAACAAAAACACCCAAAATTAAGAAAGATTCCTTAGATCAAGATCAATCGATCAAATTAAAAAGGATAAATATAGACATATTACCTAAAAGAACATTCTCACAGAAGCTTCCCACTACCAAGTACAAACAGCTCGTTATACGCAACAGAAGACCAGTCTCGCTAATCACAAGCGAAGAATCAACAATTCCAATCTCCATAAGAAAGACTCTTTCAAAAGCGTGACCATTATATACGAACATTAACGCTCGCATTTCTCATGAAGAATATGCCTCTAGAACAAAAAGGAACGCGATCCCACAGGGTTAGGAGGCAACACAGGATACTAGTGTTTCATGCACGGTAATTCTAAACTAAACTAAAACATGGATTCCCTGTGCCGCGACTAGATCCCTCCAGCAAACGACAAAAAAGGAAAACGTAGCTTTGAAAGGAGGAGGAAGGAGGGAAAAAAGGAGAAGAGGAAGAAAAAGGTACGAAACCACCGTGAAGGATCACATAAATTGACAATGGCGGGGTCTGTGTGAATCGGATTTTTTCGTCGAATCGACGGTGGCAATTGAACGTCGGAGGGCGATCGTTAGGCGGAAGCAGCCCTAGGGCCAGTGTTTCAGTATCCGCTTAAGTGGCGGCTCCGTGTTCGCTCGCCTTCGGTTACGAGCGGCGAGTTTATTCGCGTGTCGTGCCGAGTTTATGTCGAAGCTCACACTTAAAGCCAAAAGGGATAAGTTTCTTCCATTGAAATTACCCGTTTTTTCGAGGGTAGCGGACCGTGATTCGGTGTCACTGAACCACCGGCGCTACCTATTGTCCCCCTTCGATGGATCGATCGCAACCGACAATTTCAGAAACGAAAGGTCGGCCGAAAATTGTGATTTCTCGAGAACACGATTCCTGAGTATCGTTCAGAGTCGATTTCCGAGTGACGTGGGCGCGTTCAGCTGAATTATAGTAGCGCTCTATAAAACAAAATTTTATTCATTAAAGCGAACTCGCGAATTTAAATTATAAATCGAAAGATGATAGGTAAACGGGGATAATTGGAGAATTATCGTTTGTCCGATAACAACGAACGTGTAATGATCTTTGTCTCCGAAGAAATGAAAATTCTGTCGCGTAACGACACGGTGTAAAAGAAAGTCAATGCGAGTTCGTAGAAGCTGCATTTTTATATTTTACGCTGGCTAAATAGAAGAATGTCTGTACGATACAGTTAAAAGATACAAGATTATAAGATACGATGGGTTTGATGGCAAACTTTTGTTCAATCTAAATAACGACGAATGAAATAACGAACACGACAATTAATAACTGCACGTCAACTTATAAATAATTAATCTACGTGAAAACTGTAAAACTGTTGAAGTTTCTAATGTAGATCGAAAAATACGTTCTTTGTCTCTGTAAAAGTTTCCAATAATATAAATAGGCATACTAAGTTATTCAACGGACTAAGATTGCAAAAGTTAACACGACCGAAGAACAAACGAAAAATATCTAGTCATTTTTATTACATTATTACATTCGTTCTACTCTAGTTAATTAAGTAGTCGAATTAATTCTTGCACGTGTAAACTTGGACGTTTGATAATTACGAAAAATATACAAAGGCGAGGAAAAACGGAAAACGATGTAAATCTAAATGAAACTGAAAAATATACAAGGTTATTCCGTATTCCATGGACTGGTTCATAGGTGTACGTGAACGTACGAACATACGAGCGCACGAGCGGAAACGCATGATAAGCATATGCGCGTTAATGGTTCCGCAGCCGCAGTTTGCATTGCGAAGACAATGATAACGACACGCTTGGTCGCATGAAACGCGCACAGACGAAAGGCAGACGCGTGTATGCTAATCTCCAGCGGCGTAATTTAGTCGCTTTGGTATTTATGATTCTTAAAATATTCACCACGTAAGCAACGCTTTTGCATAAATAGATTATCACGTTACAGAAACAAATGACATCTATTCTGTTTTGCTTTCGATAAAAAAAACCACAAACTGTTCTTTTAATAATTATCATGATCCCCGCGTTATTACGATCCATCTATTATTTACAGAATGATGCTTTGGAAATTATTTGAAAAATAAAAGTCCTTTTATGTATATAGAATATAAGTTTCTTATTACAATAAATTAAAATTGAGTTAATAAATTTTATTAACAAACGAATACTTAGGTAACATAAAAATTAAAACTTCGTCAAACGTTTCTATTGGAACTTTGCAATGTTCGTTCGAACTGTGTCCTTCAAATTAATCGATATATCGATACGAAAATTTTAGGATGCATCCATGAAGCTTCGATCGTTGTTTCTACTGAACTTTTTTTTAATATTCAATTATTATACAGGATGGTTGGTAACTGGTGATACAAGCGGAAAGGGGGTGATTCTACGCGAAAAAAGAAGTCGAAAATATAGAATAAAAATTTTTCGTTCGAGGCTTTGTTTTCGAGAAAATCGACTTTGAATTTTCGCTCGGTACGCGTGCACTTTATCGCGTCTCGTTACAACGGATCTCACTGTAGATCATTGTCTCGATGTAAAAATTAAAACAAAATTTTTATTTTATATTTTCGACTTCTTTTTTCGCGTAAAATCACCTCCTTTCCGCTTGTACCACCAGTTACCAACCACCCTGTATAAGTCGCTGTTATTCATTAAACTCACAAAAACAGATGTAAACCAACCGCGTATCTAAATGGAATACCGACTACGTTAGCGAATATTTCACATTTTTAACATTTCATTGCTCTTCCCCCGTCATTCCACGAACCACTCCATACATATGCAACTCGAACTAACAGATATCGACTGTAGGACGGTTAATCGAAGAACTCTTTTTCCCCTCCCTGGTCAGAAAATGACTGGATTGATGCTTGAAAATCAGACAGGAAAGGCGAAAGAGAAGCGAAGAGGGAGAAAGAGAGAGCAAGGTAGATTGGGAAAAGAGGAGAGAAAGAGCGGGCGAAGCAAAGAGGTCGGAGAGGAAAGGCGCGGGCCTGCAAATTACATTGTGAAGTGCCATTAATGGCGATGTAATAGCCACAATAGCTGGCACATAACGATACGTGAACCGTTGTCGCGTGTACGAGCGTGTGTGCACACGCGCAACCGACGTCCACCAAATGTTGCTGGCCGACTAGAACAAAAAGAAGAAGAAAAAAGAAAAGGAGAGAAAGCACAACGAGCAACCCTGGTCCCGTTCATTGTAACCAATAATTACCCTGTCTACGCGCTCCGTACGCTGGCGTATTGTAATTAAACAAAGGAAGCTTGTGCGTATGCGTATACCGAGTGCAACCGTTGCAGCTCTGCGGTTAGCCTCTTTCAAGTCCCTTTTCGCGTTAGAACCACTAGATGTATCCTGGCGTAATATACCGTCAGGATGTCGATTAACGAATCGTGAAGAAAGAGTATCGGGAAGGGTGGTATTTCGATTTTTGCGTTCGAACACCTGTCGTATTTGTCTAATGCGTGGCAAGATGTCATTTTTCAACCCTTCTTTAACGTAGGTCTTAGTAGCTCCGCTGGAAAATTCTGCTCATCTGTTGATAAACCAATGGAAAACTATTCCGCTTTTTTCTATGTGATATATAGGATGATAATTTTAGCAATTTCATAATTAGCAGTGAGAACAGGGGAAACGAGTCTGTGGAGAAAATACATCCACGGCTTTGTACGTTTTATAACAAATAAAAGAATAACGCGGTTGTAACCTCGTAAAAATTGTAGCGTGTATTCCATGAGAATCTATTTCAATTGTACTAGGTTGTTCGGAAAGAATCTCACTTTTACAGACACGTCTTTTACAACAACGCATCTTTATACAAACATGAAACCTAATCTGTCGAACGTTGTGATCTTTAGTTTGATAAAACAAAATGGATCATACGTAATTCGTATAATAATATAAAATAATTCGTAAAATAATATAAAACGGAAAATGTGCATCCATTATTTCCTTACAAAACGAAAGAAACTTTTCGGACGACCTAATACAAAACTTGAGCTGCAACTGGTATGACAATCATTTTATCATATAGGAGGAGATACTTACGAGTGTACAAGAGAAGGTATTGTGGGTTGGACATATACATTAATAGTCATTAAGTAACAGCGCAGCATCCCACGACGCGTACTTTTTAAATTACCAGCGTTATATAGTTTATGGTTGAATTCCAGTTGGTCCTTTTTCTTTTCTATTCATTCATCCTTTGTTAGATGCTAGTGAACTTAAAGGATGAAGACAAAACAGAAAATCAGTGCTGTGGAGAATTCTTTCGATTCTGAAATGAATTAACAGCCAACAGGACAGGGATCCTGATGGAAAAGAAGATTTCTTTTTTGGATATCCTTCGAGCAAGGATCTTTGATTTTCAAAATAATTCTTTCTCCTTCAATTTTTATTTTATGGTTGAATTTCCGGAAATTTGTCTTAGTTTATCGTTCCACTGTTTCACGAGTATAGTATTATTTTAATTTAAGCAAAAATCGATCGTACTTAAGGGAAAAAGGGCTAAAAGGATATTCCAGGATACGCAGCCAGGACCAACGCAAGTACGATATTTTGCCGCAGAGGGAACCACCTGCTAAGCGATGTGCAACGAGCTCAGCGCCAAATAAGAAGGGAGGGAAACAGTGAAAGCTCGAATTCCTTCCCTTTTCGTCCTCTGACGATAAGGTAGTAGTTTCCGTGATAAGCCTGATACGCGATCATCGCGACCATCTTCCACTTGCCATGTGTGGAAGGTTCCTGTCCTTCCTTGGATTTCGAATCGACTGCCTTTTTTCAATGTCACTCGATCGTTGAACAAGCAGTTTAAACTTCAAATCGTTGGCTATGTTTGTATAAAAAACTCGACCGTAAAAAATAGCGTCGTGCTATTTTAAAATAAAGCGTCACTCCCTTTATGCGTGTCTCTGGTATATTAAATTGCGAAGATTCTAAATAAAACAAGATTTTTTTAAATAAAAAAGGAGCGATGTGTAGGATGATTTTGAAAAACTATTCGGATCAGTCAAGATATAAATTCTCCTATATAAGATATAAAAATAGCGAGGATTTATTTCTTCGTTTTTGTATCGATCAGTTAAAAATCAAACTACGTAAACGTGTTATCAACCTTCATAAATGCAATATTATTTGTTCGTATTCTAGTAGCAACAGATCAAATGATATCTGATAGACTATGAAATAGAATTCTATAGATTGGTGTAACCGACCAATTGCTAAGAATAATCCAACCAATAGCGATCGATGGTAAACTAATAATTACAAAAAGATTAAATGCTAAAGTTAACGGCACAGGCTTTCCTATAATTTAGAGGAGTTCACGTTACTTTCTGTAATTACGAGTGCAACGCAACGAGTCAAAATTTCGAGACACGCCGCATATTATTCTGCCTTCGAATATATTCAAATGTTTAAATCGACCGAGGCAAAAGGTCCGAGTATAAATGCGCCCGTTTAAAAGTTTACGAGCGAGCGTATTATACCAGGTGATTCGTCGGGTTGAAAACCATGCTGAGGACGAAAGAAGCGGCTCGCGAGAGTTAAAAATCACTACAATTTATACGTCGAGTCCGACAAAGAGTCACGCTATATTTGAATATTTGATAATCATCCGTAACGCATGGAATTTGCTCGGGCGTTCAATATTTTTACGTTTTCTTTTTATTTGGGGAAGAAGAAGAAGAGGAGGAGGAGGTATCCGCTGATATTAAACTATGAAAATCAAAAGCAAAGTCAAATTATAATGAGAGCATAATTATGAGAATAGCTAGACTAGTATTAGTAAATGCAACGATGGTACTCTTGATAAGAAGATGAAATGAGAATATCGGGAAAATTTTAAGACAAAAGTACTCTTTCGTTCATAACAATACAAAAATTGGTTAAAACACGTATTGATAAAATTGAAACAATGTCCAACGTTAGATTATTAGAAATTATCTTTTTTAAATGTAAATTGTTAAAGATTCGCGTTGAGGAATTCATTTTAGTCAACAGGTTATCAAAAAATCCCGCTTAGACCAATTTGAGATTACTCTACTTAATGAACATCATTTCAATCCGAACTTCCAATAAAACCAACGTAAGTCATCATGCTACCGTTATACCAAATTATACGTTACGTTACTACGTTATATCCTTTGTTACAAATCCATATAAATCAATCGCGCTATTTAATTTTCCCCTCAAAGTTATCTCTTTATCTTTACCGCTTTCCACTTTCCACTTAATAACAACAATTCATCCTCCTTCGCTTGAGAACCGTTCGAAACAACCTACCCTTCCGTGAAACGTTAAAAAAAACAATGATCCATTCTTCATAGTCCCTGCTGATAAACTAGACAATTTAATTTTCCTTAGAAGATTATCGCCCTATCTCTATCACTTTTCAGTTTACATTTACCAACAAAAATCCATCTCCTTCGCTTGAAAATTCCCCGGCGGTGAACTGTATGAAACAACGTAACCTGCCGTGAAACGCCAAAAACAATGATCTATTTTTCATAGCCGTCTCCGTAACAACGTTACGGAAATCACGACAACCTCGAACAGCCTGAAAATTTCACGGGCAATTTAATCGCGCCGCTTGCAGAAGCCTGGAGGCGTAGCGAGTTTTCAGGCGACGAGACGCAGCGCGTAAGAATGATCCGTGATCAAAATTAGGATCGTAAAGGCGGCAAGAACGCCGCGGCTCGTTCGGTTTTACGGCGCGTAAAGCGTTCAGCAAACGCAACGAAATGCAGCGGCCAAGCCTCGCGGGAGAAGCCAATGGGAAGAACGTAATTAGAAGCCGCCCTGGTGTAACTGACAAGAACGCGTCAATTAACCCGGGCGATACGCGAAGCTTCGTTGTTCATGGACAGTGAGAACGAAGCCGTAACAACGCCACGCCGCCCTCTTTCTTCCCTTTCTACTTTTCATTTAATTCTTCGTTCTTTACCCGTTACGGTTCATTCATCGTGTACTTTAGATTTCTTTCGTAACGCTATTTTGATGGTACGGATAGCAAATTATTAGCCCTTTTGTCGTTTATTATGTATGTACACATGAACATATATACGAACAAAAAATTAAATATTCAAAGGGGAATTAAATGCCAGTTTCATGCATTCAGCGTTTAGGAGGGAAATTTCGTAGAAATTAATTGTATAATTTTATAAGCAAATCGTAAAAGGAACAAGATATGAATATTCAGACTATGACGTACACTTAAGTATTCTTCATCTAGAAAGGAGTCATATAAAAGTCAATTATAAATGTTCTTAGAAAAGATAAGAAAAGTCATGTAAGAAATGTATGCACGCGAACAGGTATGTATATTTTATATTGAAATTCATGTCATAAATACATCTCTCTTCCATCACGTTTTGTTATCTTAGCGATTATTCAAATGGTCGAAGGACAGATACGAAGATTACAAAGGCAGAACGTATTTACTATCTTTTTATTATTGGCCTTCGTGAATAATCAGAATATTCGCATCAGTTTCTTAGATGAGTTCATTATTGTTAGACGTGGACAAAATAACGGACGTATAAATTTAGTATTTCACGAAGATTCTGAATATTCCCCGTTGCAGCTGAAGAATTGTTTTCGTATACAAATCATCTGAAAAGAAACCCTACGGTAGCTTCGTTCCAGGAATTTTTGTATTCTACAACATTTCGTTTTTAATTTATATTTTAATGTTAGATGCGCGCTTTACATGTAACATTAGAATAGCTAATTTTGAAGTAAACGAAAATCAACGCTATAACGTTGGCTTAATTCTACCTACGTTTCTAGCCTTACTCTCAACACATAAAATCAAAGTTTCTCGAACACAGGCCATATCTATGTACGTAACGTTTCAATATTCGTCTCTTGCTACAGTATGCAATAACTAAGTTTAACGTAAACGATCAAATAGCAAACAGATATCAGCACCATGGTTACTTGCCGTTATTCATTCTAATTCTAATCCTGACCTGAATCTCAACGTATAAAACCAAAATTTATTGAGTACGGGTCATACGAGTATAAGGTTTCGATATATTATGTACTTCGTTTGGGAAATGCAATTTACTAACAAGTAATAACTATCTTCGATCTAAAGAATTAGATAACATAAATATCAACAAAGTCGTTTTACGCCGTTATAAATCTTAATTTCCATCTTGACTTTAATCCTAATGCATGAAATCAAAGGCTGCTGAGTATAGATCACGTGTAATACTCTGATACTAGTTACGATATTCCAACGAGCAGTAACTAAATTCAATATAAGGAGTTAAATATTGAACAAATAGCAATACTGTCATTATGTGTCTTTATCGCTTCAAATCTCAATCCTGACCTTAATCTTAACGCATAAAGTAAAGTACTTCGAGAAGAAATGGATAGTTTCAATATAAACAAAATTTATCCATAAATACGTAATATTACTATTTGGAAATATAACGATATTCCTTTTAACTAATAAGATATATGGTGCGTATAACGTATTTAAATGTATTACTGTATGATGTATCGATATAAACGAATAAGGCAAAATGACGAATATCTACCTATTATATAATAAATTATTTCTTATTTTATATCTTATTTTTTAAATTATTTTTCTGTGGTCACGTAGGACGCAAAGCTCGACAATTTCAAAATGTTTTGTTATATTAGACGTGGAAAGAAATTCCATAAATATTTAACGCGTTAATTTTTCTTCAGCGTGGAAATTTAATTTCTCAGGAAGTTGCACCTATCGCCTATCATTTCATTTTCAGTATAATTCAGAGAACGATCACGAATACAACGAATGAATACACAAGACGTTTGTAAAGTGAGTATCTGACGATTAAAAATTGCACGTGTCTCTATTTTGTAGAAATAAAAATACGTTCTTCACATGAAAGTACATAGTTTCTCTTCTTTATTTAATATTTGAAAAATATCATATATTTAATTATCAAATAATAATAATGTAATTATCAAGATCTTCGTTACACGTATATCTACCCTAATCCAGAAGCTTTAGATTCTAAACTTTGGAAACACCTCGAAAAGTTAGCTACACGCAAAGCGATCGACTTCACCTTAAGATGTATCAGTAGAACGTCCATCGCAGCAATGAGGACTTGTTTACACACATGGGTGTAAAGTTCGCACCACAATGATTTATCCAACGATTCCAACGAATTTACAGCCGATACCATGTATAATCGATTCCTGGCACGCAATCGAGCTTTGCTATCCATGGCTCCCAATTCAAGTCTCGTTTGTCACAGCCCACGCGCTCGCTTTTGCAGGTACCGACGATTTCGCGCGTTGGTCGTGCACGTGCACGTGCACAGGAACTACGCTCCTTTCAAAATGATCAACTTACGCTATGAATTGTCTCGAATCGAATGTATACGAAGTAGTATAAATTTGTTTTTTTATTAACTCCTCCTTTGTTACAGGTAAATTTATATAGATTTTTAATATCTACTATGAAACTGTTCCAGTATCGTAAGTATAAAGTCGATGATTCTTGGGAACTCAAACGTTCCAAAAAATGTAATATTTCTTGTTTTGTATATATTTTAATAGTAATTGAACGAACTAAATTAAATAAAATCTTAGTCAGCGGACTAAAATGAGTTAAAGAGACCGGCTGTAATGGAATTAAGCGTTGTATCCGAATAGATTGCTGTTTTGTAAATGCATGGCAGATTAATTGTTGATTTATCTAAAATATGAAAAATGTTCATTCCTGTAAGAGCACATAACGTTTCTCGTTTTCTTGGCATACGTTCATTAACTTGAAACGAATTTCTAGAGGAAAATACTACTAAGATAGAAAAGAAAGATCAGAATAAAGTATAGTAATATACGAAAGGAAATAAACGAGGAGTAATTTCCAACAATCACGCAACATCGATAAATAAGAGAACAGATCTTTAACCGGTAATAACTTTCACGTAAATCAAAGATAGAAATATCAAAAGGTAATACGAACATGAAGCTGTATTACGCACGATTTCTTGATATTAACAGGGCGAGAGCGTGAACACGCGTACGCATATGCAATTTAGAAAATATTGCACCGACGATTATGATCCGGGGTAATAGCGCGTCAGTTTACCGTGGCGTAAATGTATTATGGTTTCGAAGCAACAGCGTATTAGCAAGTCAAATCGCGAGACAGTCATTGTTAGCGAGTGAATTTCAGCCTTGCTATTCGTAAATGCACGTAAATATTTTCAAACAGTTTCTGAAACGGCTCGCCTTCGAATAAATATAAAGTGTAGCACGTAACGCGGACGATTCGTAAACGTGAGTTATAAAACGTAACGCACCCTTAATAGACCATGACGAGATGCGAGGTAAAAGACCTGCATTACTTCGCAACTTTGATTATCTTAAACTTCTTGAACTGGAACTAGTTTTCAATTTATTTAAAATTCCAGTCACAAACAATTTTAAACTTTATTTCGGCTGCAAAGTAATCGACAAACAATGACCATCACGGCCAATCGATACAACATACATTGCTACAAAGCAACATATATCCAACGTATACCTCTAACTTATCCAACCATAATTCTTCACGAAATACATTCAATGCAATCTCATCGTGCACGAAGTCTCAATCAATTAATTCCTTCGAACAGTCTATAACTTTTTCTTGAAAATGAAGCAACGATAAATGGACTTCGTTTTATGACATTTTTCTCAAATGACAATTAACACCAATTTCCAGAGATTTCCACCTTTTTCGATTACGCTATCCTAATCAAACTGTCACCGTTATTTCTCCCTCACGACGTAGGCTCGTGTTTAGCGTTGCACGGTTGCAAAATGCCAATTAACTCCGTTCGCAATTTCTTTTTTCCCTAGGTAGGACGACAATGTGTTTTCTCGTATTATGCTAATACCGTGCCTCCAAGTTAATGTCGTCATGTTGTATCGAGCTATAAACTACACGCTGGAATCCTAGTTTACATCATTCCTGCGTGACGAACAAACACTGGAATCTATCGACTCTCGCGTGTTGCGAGACGTTTATTATGCTCGAACCTTAAGCACCAGCCTAACACAGTGACATCTTCTTTCATCTCGATGCAAGAGAACCACCTGCGGCAAGATCCTGCAGATCGCTCCGCAAGGACGATGTCGTGGATGTGTGAAAGATTGTGAAAGGCATGCTTAACCCTGATACGATCCTCGAATTTTTAAACCTCGATCATGCTCTCATTTTAACAAGCAAAAATTCCTGATGTCGTAAGAAAATATTTAAAATCGTAGGTCGTTAGAAACGAATTAAACCGAATCGACGAGTCCTGCATATCGATAAGATATTTTTCATATTTCGTTCAAACTGTGCGCGAAGATGCTCTTTAACGTTAGAAAAATATAATTGGATCTAAAATGGCGGAAAGAACGTCATAGGGTTAACGATGGTTTTCAAGGGAAGTAGAATTAAATTTGGAAATGTAGAAATTGATTTGGATATGTCTTCGTGATTTATTATTTTATAGAAAGAGTAATTTAGAGGTAGGTTATTATGATTTTATGTGATTGCTTTTATAAAAAATTTTGAACACTATACAAATTAGAAAATTTACACTTGTGACAAAATATTCAATGTTAAGAACTCACTTAAAGATACTATTCTCTTAAAAATATTTTCAGCGATATTTTATATTAAATTAGCTGTCACTGATACGAATCATACTTCACTATCCTTGTCACATGTGAAACGTATAACTAGATGAAACTAGAATAAGAACAATAAATCACTAATATTATATATTGATATACTATTATTTACTTAATATTTTTCTTCCTATCAGGACATTTCAATAATTTAATATTTAATTTAAGCACACGGTTTTAAAGATTCTCTTTAGAGATAAATTCTACCTTTACACATATCATCAAGATAAAAAATCTGACTCGCATTACACTACTCTTTTACTTCTATAAAACCTTCATAGCGATATATCTATGATTTTCACAATCTGCACAATTCCTCCTACTAATATTCTTATGTCACCGTATTGCAAAGGTATTAATATACAGAATACGAATAGATTAGATCCTCGATGGTGTCCGTATCTGTTCACGGTTCGTCTTCTTCCATCCTCCACGATGTCCCTCGATTCTTCGTCGTGTCATTTCCGCTTGCCATTTTCCACCCGCTACCCGGTGAGAATTAAGAATTTGTAATCACTGATCGTGATAACGATTGATGGAACGTTCCCTTCTACTTCAGTTCGTTCCACGAACCTGAATAACACTGGATTCTGATGCATCGTGATATTTATTACGTTGTTCCGTGCGTTATTTTACGATTTCGTATTATTACACGGCGTGTCGAGTCGTTAAACACTTTAATCAGTGGCGTATCTATAATAAATCGAGGCTTTATAAGACGATACCAGGATTCAAAATACTTTTGTTTATATCGAAGAATAAGATAAACTACATATTTGATATCATGGCATTCACCACATTTGGACAAATATTGAACGATAGCGTGTTGCCTTGTGTATCATTGATATTCAATGACGAATTAATTGCTAAATGGATTTTGAAAATTAAAATGGGTTTATTAAAATTAGCGACGTCCTGGTTTGTGTAGGTTACAAAATAATGCATAGGTAAAATACATATTTTTAATTTAAATGTACATTATTTACACACAAATATTCGTTTAAATTTACAATTGTTTTACATCTTTTTAAAGTGGAAGAGAATCTCAGTCGAGCTATCTATGAATCTCAATGAAGCGTATAAAATGTATCCTAATATGTTATATATACCTTGCGTCTTATAGTGAGGAAAACCACTATCTGTAACTAACAAAACACTAACTCTTCTTAAATTGCGTATAACACAATAACATCTCTTAAATTCGTATTTGTTATAAAGTAGATATATGTTCTAGAATTTACAAATCAAATGACAATTTGATTCAAAGATATCGAAAGACTATCTTGAAAGCCTATCATTGATTTACACCGCGATGAAAATCTTCCAAGAGATAAAGATAATAATGTCATCATTATAAAAGTTAAATTAATTTATAGCGTGAAACAAGACACGAATTATCGGGAAATTACAGGAAAGAAAGAAAGTGTGTTTCAGATGGCCAGTAAACAGATGTTCTTATGTATAAAGCACGATAGAGGGAAGTAAAATGAGATACAACTAGCGTGTGTTCGCCGAGTGGTCATGCGAAACAAGTGGCCGCGCTACGAAATGACCTTAATGGAGTTTGATAACGTAGAAACTTCGCGAGAAGGTGATAACCTTCTCTATCCACTTTCGTCCACTCTTTTCTTTATTACAGAGCGTTTTATCCATCGACTTTCAGCGACGATTCTACGCGAATCTTTGCTTGGAATGATCGACGATCGAAAGGTTACATTCACAAAGGAAGAATGTGTAGGATGCTCGCAACCATCGAGAAAGGTTAGATTTAATGAAGAGCAATAAGGACAAGAAGTATAGATCCGTCTCTCGAGTGAACGTGAACTCTATGTTTCATGAAATTTAATGACGCTTGCTTCTTTTGCATATTAATTATTGAAGTTTATATCGTGCAATGGAATTTTATTAATTCGACCTTATTAGGCTCTGAGATACAAGAAGTGAGTGGAACAAAGTAACGATCATAGTAGGAGGAAGATTTTCTGTTTCTATATCTAATTTTTATTTTAATATGATAATTTAATAATTGTAGTAAGTGTTTTGCATTATTTTTTACCTAATCTTCTTTTCGTAACATTAAAAAATATTGTCAGTTTGAGAGAAATATAAAAGAATCTTTCACGTATGTAATTTCTCGCTCGCATTTGGTCTAAAAACTCTCGGAGTATTCCAATTTTTCTTAATATTCGAAATGAATAATATTTTTAATATTCGATAATGTATATAAAAATATCCACTGAAAATTTTTACCTATGACACTTCAGCTGCAAATTATATGTATGAATATGCTTCTATACGTGTATATACGCATCTGTATAAATATTATAAACCTCTAACGACATCAGATGTTTCGTAACAAATTATTTTCACTTACCAATTATTCGACGAAGCAAATTCACATTTCTCAACTTGTATTTCTCAAATTTCCCACTGTGCGGCAAATTATGCCAAGATCAATTACATCATCAAATCTGCAGGAACACAGATAATGGAGAAAAATAAGATGACACAGTGTTTCATTTTCTCCTCTTTCTGGGAATATCTGTTATCCAGAAACGGGCAATTCGTAGAATATCCTCGGCAGTTTCTCCGTAAGAATAGAGGAAAAAAACAACAATGTATGGCCGACGATTAAAGCATCTACACCGTTCGACGAAGGTACAGAGAGAAGAGAAGAATGATCGAAGGAAGTGTGTGCGCGTGATAATCCGCTATGTGGTTAAGGGTTTCTTGGCAAAGGTAAAGATTTCTGCATTCCGAGGATACGTTCCAGCGAACAATTTACTCCGACCTCCTTATATTTTATTTACAGTTTCCCTGATCCTCTGTTTCTTCTTCGTTAACGCAATTCCGCGCATTCTCTGGCCCCTCTCGATGCTCCCCCGTGTCTAATGAACGTTAATTGCGCGCACGCATAATACGCGCAACTATTCGTTTAATGAAAGACCTTAACACCGTATAAAACGCTCGCGGTCCTGTTTCTCTTGTTCTTAATCCCGCTCCTGATGGTTTTTTTTCCTCGTTTCGTTCTCTTCGTTTCTTTTGGAGGGAGAGAGGAGGGTCGTTTAACTGAGACTGGCTTAATGAGGCTCGTTACACGAGTCAACACGTTGTGGTCGAGGCGACGAAAAATGTGGTAAATTATTATGAATTATCTTATCGATTATGGAATCGCGCAACGAGTGTCCCGGATATTATTGGGAAAGAAGGTGTTAAGTACTTGGAACAAGGATTACATAGTTTAAGGGGAATTTTATGACTTTTATGGCTATATAGAATTTCATAGAAAGATAAGCGTACTAAAATAGTAGGTGATTAAATTACTGTGCAATCGGTTTTATCGTTTTGTTTATCTACGCTGTTAATGATACATTGCTTTTTTGAAATTTCATACGTAAAATTGCCTGCTTTCAAATGTTAGGTAATTGCATATTACTCGTATATAATACACATACGCATAACTGGGAAACAGCGCACCTGCTATAGAGCGTAGAATATTTGGGAGAAAGCTATGATTGAAAGATTCATGCTGTAGTTTCAGCAAATAATGATAAAGATGACGAAACATTCATGTTTTAATGTAATTTGTGTTTTCATGTTTTGATTTCTTCTTCGTCAAAGGTCTCTGAAATTGTGACTCTCATTCCTGAATTTATTAAAATTTAAAAAACCTATCTGACCAATGTATTATTTCTTCAACGTATTAGTTTCCATAGCAATTAGAAAATATTAAGCGTCCCATAACAATCCGTTGTTCCTTTAAAATGACAAAATGTTCTAGTCGAAGTCTCTCGAATTTCGAACATGTAATCCATTAATTAACTGCTTAATTCTTCGATATACTTACTAACAGGGGGCATCTCATTTTCTGTTTCACGAATTTGATCACTTTACACGAATAACATATAATAATAAAACCGAACAAATTGTTAGAACAATCTCTAATAACCTTATCGTACTTCCATTTCTTCAACATGTTACTATTCCATTAAAATCTGCTGCTATAGTAACGCAATATTTCTTTTACGTTTCTTTTTTAATTAAGTTATATCATCGAATTCCATTTTTCAACATTGCGGCTATGAAACAAAATCCCACTACTTCTTCTTCTTCTTCTTTCGAAGCTTAAAAATATCAAAATATTCATAACGATATAACAAATCATACAAAATATAATAATTCGAATATTACATACTTTTACGAAATCTTGGAAATTTTGTTTCTTACGTGGTATATCGAACTTTTATAAAGTATTCTCTAACGCTCTTTCCGTACCTTAACGAAGCTACATAATATACAATAAGTTTCTTTATTCGCACTTTCCAACATTTTCTCATCCGCCACTGTGATCCTCAGTGGTTCAGTTCGAGTATCACGCGAAACCTCCTCAGAGTCCGCGTGTCTATCGAATCAAACGAACTCTCCAACCCCCCCGCTCCCCGCTCCAAGAGAAAAAGCAAAGGAGCGGTAGAGTGGTTTTTACGAGGGCGCGAACGCGCGACTAGCGGGACGTTAAGCTATCTGAAAGGTGATCTAAGAGCGGTTGAGCACGCGGTAGAAACCGTTCAACGGGCATCGAGCACGGACTAATTTATTCCGCGAGTCCCTGCGGCCATCGTGATAGCTCATTAAACGCGCAAACAAGAAACGATTCGCGAGCAGTTTCGTTGCGGCGTCTCTCGCCGCTCCCATGGATCGGCGGCGCGACGCCCTTTTCTTGGAACCGGAGGCACGCAATGGGAAAGAAAATATGGAAATGGACGTGGCAAGACAACGAGCTTAATTGCGCGAGATACGCATAGAGACGACCGGGAAGAAGAACCACGAACAGACCGACGAACGACTTGCAAACGGTTACAAAGAGATACAGTACCGACTATTGTCCTGGTAATTGCGAGAATTTGCGCTCTATTCCGTGGAACAGAACTGATTAATGGTCGCCTAGGATTATAGCAAAAACATTAATTTTGCTAATTCTAACTGATTTTAGTCGTTGATTTTAATGTCAAGATAATTAGAAAAATTTCGTAGTTGTTATCCTTTGAAAGGAAACGAATCAATCGTTTTGATCTTCGATATGATATTTCTGTTACTTGTCACTTTTCTTTCATTTATGTAGCAGTTGAGAGGCTATATACGAAACTTTTTAATAGAAGAAATGTTCGATACTTGAAATCAGGCTATAGGCACTGGAATCTGTGACAGAATAAACGAATTGAGGAGTTTGTAATAAAAACGATCTTTATCCAAACGAAAAGAACTTATGCGTACTATATTTTATTTCAATCTTTTTTAACAGAATATTCATCGTATCATATAATCGCGTTAAGTTTGTCTGAGATTATATTACAGAAGATGTGTATCTGAAGATTTGAATCACGAAGTTATGGAACCATGACAAAAGTTATGTTTCTCGTGTAATTTTACTTGTCTCTACGGTCTGATTTAAGGAATTTAATACGTCTCTTGTTCAATTTTACTCGTATCTACAGTTACTTAAAAAAAGATATAATTTGATATCTTCATGGAGGTCTTGCCATTTTATATACGTGTATCGCGATACTGAATTTGTAATTATAATGAATCGTACATCACACGAAGAAGTGGCTTATAGTTTCTATTCAATCTGCGCATGGTATTTTGTCTAAATTTATCTAAATTTGTCTAGATTCAGAAATTAATTTCCTAATCTTGATCTGGTTCGTACTTTATTAGACACTTGTTCGCATCAAACGAATCGGCTGACTGAATTCTAATTGAGATTACAATTGACGTCGATAATATCTTCGAGACACGGCGTAGTTCGTATTTCCACCCTGGCGTGAGTAACTAATTCCACTTCATTTCGTAATTTATATAAATTCATTGTTATCCTAGATTTCCATTAATTATCACAATTTGAAAAGTATAATTCCGGATAGAAAAGGAAAATGCAAAATAAAGAAATAATATATATAATTACATTCTTAAAGGATAGAAATACATAATTAAAAGCGTAGAGCAAGGAGATTTTATCATAAATGCAAATGCAACGTGATAATAAGCATATCCATAATTAGGCGAGGATCTGAGAAACAATTTAAATCATTTAAATTTTAGATTAAACTGTTTTAAGTTGTAAATTATAATTAAAACAAAAGAAGATGCATCGAATAATGGTTAAAGAATTTCCACTTATAATAAGCATGAAATATTAGGCGAAAGAAATTGAACTCGAGCTGAGGCGAAGGCGTAGCAGCATATCGGTCACGAAAGAGTTAATGAGCGTTTAGGGACGCGTAGATACGCGAGGAATTACTTAAGAACGCGCCGCGCGTAGCCAAGCCGAAAGCCAGGATCGCGCTGAATTATAAAGCAGACCTTTATTCTACGGTCTTCTTGACCATTATCGGCAGACGTATCTTGAAATAGTAATAGAGGCGTGAAACAATTTGTAACGCGGGGGCAATCAACGCGGGAAAAAACGAACAACAATAGAAGAAAGATCGCGAACCAAGAAACTATTTCCTTTTTTTTTTGGCCACCTGTCATTAAAAACTGACGATTTTGCCCGAATTCGACGAGACATATCAAGTTTGTGTTCGAGAAGTTTAACGAGAGTCTTTCTTTTAAATTTACGTACCTACTTTTATCTTTTACCATCTTCTATCTTCTTGAGAAGCTTCGTGAAAAAGGTATCTGCAGGTGTTACAGAAGTATTTGAATGCTTTACATAGAACACTATCACGTTCATATGATTGTGTTATATAAAACATTTTGAAATTTCACTAACGTCGCGACGAGACACGACTGTGATGATTATACGCTGGTTAAATTTCTGACCGTTCTGAATATGCATGTGCAAATGACGATGCATTTATTGCAAACATGCTTATATTTGGTACAAAATTGGCGTAGCCATCTTCAACGAGAGCAAGCCCATTGAATATTAAGGTTCATTAATATAATAGATAATGATTGTTCAACTGATTTATTAATGTTTTATAATCTATGCGAAATATATATTTGTATTAAATATTTTGTAATTCGTATATCTTCCCGAGAATAGAATAAATTCTGCTCTTCCTCGTTAACATATTTAGGTATTTTATTCAATTACAATTCCTATAATATTATTTCCTAGCAACCTGTTCCTGTAGCAACCACTCGAAGAATAATTACGTCGGTGTTAATAAGCGACCAAGCAAAAACGAAACAGTTACGTACAACTCTTTGAGCATAGTTTTGCATTCACCTGTTATTAGAAATCCTCCAGCGCAACTAAGAAATTATTTATAGAGATAGAAATCGGTAAATCTCTATTACTCCAACTATCTTCCCCCCTGCGTGCTACACGCAGTTAGGAATCCGAATAAACGACTATCTATCCGCTATAAATATGCAAGTATAAAAAAGAGCGAAACGTAAAGATGGTTGTATCGTACACACCAGGGTGCACCATAAGGGTTAATGGTCATTACCTTTCGCGGAGACCGAAATGCACGAGAGCAACGAATTTATCAGTGACGGTAATTAAACGCGCGGCGCCGCGTGCACCTAAATATACACTTGGTTGCAGCTATTTAACATGTCGCGTGGATCGCAACAGGTTTAACGAGACGAAAAATCGTCGCGTTTCGCGTTTGCGTAGCGAGCAATTAAAGGCCGGTAACAACGTTTTACGCCGATGCGTCTCTGTTAGAATGAAAGAAAAAAATAGCGACGCGGATCCAGGGTAATTAACTCGAACGTTCAGTCTCATTCTTTGACCGCTTCGCAATCGTGGACGAGATATCTCGCAAAACGATATTGTACGACGCCACGGACGAGCTATCCCGCTCTAACAAACAAATACACGGGATATCTTATTACGTTGCGAGATATCTCGTCTGTGATAGCGGAGCGGTTAAACGACAGGTAAAATGAACGAAATATCTACGTTTTCCGTTTCTACTAAACATCTGCATTTTGGACATTTACGACGAATAGAAAGATAGGAAATTTGTAAGATAAGGCAAAACGAATTTACAGATCAGAAGTGGAATACTCGCGTTGTCTCGATCGTGATTATCTTCGCGGTAGATATCGATCTCGTAGCGAGAAGCAATTTTAGTTTACGTGTTTCGATGCTGCTGATTCTCCGTTATTCTTTCAATCTTAATAATACACGTTGGTATTTTACGGCTGTTCCAAATAAATCATCTAATGCTTCTGATTCAGATACCTAGTTCGAACGTACAAGAAATTTGCAACTCGTAAGATGCTAAATATCAGTCAACAAATATTAGTCTACATTCTGTTCTTCACTGGCCGACGCTCCAACCTAAGCACACGGAATAAAATTACCCTCTATAAGACCGTAATAAAACCTGTCTGGACCTACGGAATCAAACTATGGGGAACAGCAAGTAATTGCAACATTGAAATACTTCAACGCTTCCAATCGAAAACGTTAAGATCCATTATAAATGCATCCTGGTATGTCACCAATGAACTAATACGTCGCGACCTCAAGATACCCACAGTCAAAGAGGAAATAGCAAAATATAGTGATAAATATTAGAGGCTAGACAGATAGACTAGATAGATAGACATGCTGAAGAGACACTACCCGTTAGACCTAAACACTAGATTTAATTAGATATTTATATTACTTATAAATTATACTTATTTATAATAATTAACTGATTATAAATAATTAGCCATGTCACTGCGCCAAGCCAACAAAAATTACTGAAAATTCTCAATGCGAGAATTGATTGTAAATTTTAATAAATAAAAAAAAAAATTCTGTTCTTAACTAGCTACCGCTGTCCTAACCACTTACAAGTACACGGTGTACTTTCAAAATAAATCAGATCTTTCCACTGACTTGCGCGTGCCCAACATCGAATAAATGGAAATACAAACAATTGCGTCGAACGCGCAAAGTCAGCAATTAACTCCAACATTAAGCTGCCCTTTTCACCACTTCGTTTCGCAGCATTCGACGAGATTCAACGAAACGATAAAACTACCTGCTATCTGCCCCTAGAAAATTCCACCACCCCATCAATCTCGATCAGCGACCTATCTAATTCGGCCATTTGCAGGTTTGCACGTTTGAGCCCAAAATGGCGGACACGCGGCAATCTGCGAGGCAACGAAGTCGGAACTCGCTTGTTTTCGGTAGATGCTTTGTCTGGTGTACGTCGACCATGAAGCTCGTAACGCGCGAACGAGCATCGATTGTCACGAGAATTACCAGCGGGTCGTCGCTCCTCTCTTATTCGCGTTTCGACAACCGTGTCACGCGTCGCGGACGGTTTTGTCGAAAAAACAATAAACACTGTCGTTCGTTTCCTCGCCTTTCTAATTACCTTTTCTCTCATCGACACCTCTCCCTGTACATCAGGCTCACTTTGTCCCCATTCCCCATCCTCGTACCCTGTACTTCATACAAACTGCTTCCTCCGGATTGGCTCGTTCACCCCTTCGCTTTCTTCGTTTCTCCCTCTCCACGTTCCCCTTTTTCTATGCGTCTACCACTCTCTCTCTCTTTCTCTCTTTTTCTCTCTTTCTTTCTCTTTCATCCTCATTTCTGTCCTTCTCTTTTTCGCAGATAGGAAAACAGAGATGGAATACGTAATCCTTTCGATGGCACGAAGCGAGAATACGTACGTTCATTCGGTTTCACCCTTGGTGCCCAGCCTGGCCAACTACCAGCGACTCTTGTAACTCACTCAGCGAAATTGTAATCACGGTAATGCGTATCCAGACAACGATGGTCGTTCAACACAGTCGAACGCATCCGGCCGATTAAACATCGTCGACGAAGAAACGACACCTTCGATAGGATCGACGTGGATGAATTTATGGAAATTATGGAAGGATTCGTGTAGAAGACGGTAACTTGCGCGAGACAAATTACGTTAGCAGGGTTATTGTTTCCGTCCTACTGTGCACGTTGAATGGTTTATAATTATTGCACGAGGTTAACTTTTGTCACGATTTCACCACAACACGAACAATCATCTCCTTTCTCGTCCGAAACGCGGTGTATTCTCACTGACTGCCATTGTCCAGGTATAATTACGGCGCCGAAAGGTGTTCCGCGGGTAAATTTAAGTTGCAGAGGTTGAATTAACGGACGTTTCGCGATTGTGAATGATGCAAAGGGTTTTCTCTGGGCCGTGGGTACTTGAATATTTAATTAGTTGTTTAATACGTTAAACAGGCAAAACTTGTCGCTTGGCTTTTCAATTGATTCGATGTAATAACTTCTTTATTTATGCGTCGCTTATTTCTTAATACGTCGTTTCATTTTTAACGAAAACAAGTCAGATCACTATCTATATAATTATATTTGAAAGAATTGAAATCGACCGAATGTGAAATGTATATGTCCTCAATAGCTTGTAGCTGTCATTTATTCAATAGGTTTCATGATTACAGAAACTTCCGATTAAGTAATGACAGGGGAAGATAATAATAAGTTATTCTTCATTCTTCTAAGGAAAATATCGTACCTGTATATAACCATTAACATTAAGAATAATTAATCATAATAAAATATCGTACCTGCATTGAAAAATATTTACTCGGGATAATTATTCAAATGGTTCATAAATTAAAGATTGAAGAAGAAGATTGAATATACATCTACTACATAAGTGGTAGTATTTCTCAAGAAATTGAGAAAATGTGGTCAAATGGATGTTCATGTTGAAAGATGAATCAGTTATCTCACGTTGGCTGCCGCGCTTGAAATTATTTTTATGATACGTTTATGTCAGTATTATTGAGTAATTGTAAGGTAGATGCGCACATTTTCTATATGGTAATTGATTCGAATGGTCACAGGTATAATCGGTATACACTTCGTATATGGTAATTGATTCAAATAGGTAGAGGTTAAGGGGTAAAAGAAAAAGCGGCGAGTAAAAAAGTTGAAAAGTCGTGTAACGATAATGTATAGGAGGTAGTACGCAGTATTGTAAGCAATAGAGCAATTTATCAACAATAGAGTACTATTATCTAGATAACCTAAAACAATGGGCTATTGATACGGACTCTGAAAAGAATACAACTGTAATTTGCTAAGAGAGTACATACTGATATTCCTTTCGTCGTAGTTCGTGCACTAGCCTTCTGGCGGTGTAAAATATTCTATATACACGCAATAGCCCCAGTTGTTTCCAACTATTCAATAAATACAATCTCACCGTCATCTATCTCTAACTTAAGCTTTCATAAATTCTACATAAATTTCATCTTTTTCTCTGAAATTTTTATTCGATTTTATCGTATTCAATGTATTTGAATGGCGACTTCTAGCTAATAGAGCGATCAAGGTTATTTAGAATTTAAAATACACCGAATTTAAAGTAACAAAAATGAAGAATATCAAGAAGAAAGTAACAAGTTATTGATACATACGATTAAAAAAGCTTCGAAGATGCTCAGAGTAATGTGTAGATATCAACAGATTACGATTGCCAAAATCGAGATATCCGAAATTAACAATTCCCCGTATATACCCAAATATATCAATAAAATTTCTAAAATTCGAGACACACGGAATTAGAATCAGAATTTTTTCGTTTTAACCGAAACTAGGAATATCCAAAAATAGAAATATCTACCAAGAAAATCAAGGCAATTCCCTAAACCTCGCAACAAAACCTGACTTAACAAACCCTCCTTTTGTCTTACGCTAGTACTGTTATTCTACTGATCCTATTCTGCTTGACCTATTCTACTTATCCTACTCTACTTATTTTATTCTACTTACTCTGTTCTTCTTCACCTACGAACTGTCGTGCAATCAACGAACTGAAAAAAACGTAACAAAGCAACGACGAGTATCGTCGTGGAAGCAGAATCAACGATCGGCATATCCACAGAACAACGAACGCGTGTTTTCAGTGCGTAACGAGACTCGCGGTAGGTTACACACGGAGAAATAATAGCGGCGAAACCGTGGTCGACGTCGTCATCGTCGTCGTCGTTCTCATTATCGTTATCATTCTTGTGGCCACTTATCATGGGACGAACTCGAAGAAAGCTACAGCTACTATAAAGAGGCGAGCGCGAATGAAGTCATCTTCTCTAATGCATCGATGCTTATCCCAAGCGCAGTTTCTTAAGCTCGACTCAACCCATTTACGACATTACCTGCCGCACCCACATGGCGAGGATATGGAGACTAGAAGACGAAGAGCAGCGAAAGAAAGAGAGGGGGAGAAGAGAGAGAAATACGCAAGCCAGCGTTGCATTGTGAGCTCACGCTCTTCAAGGCCCCTCTTTTACAAAATGGCGTAATATGTCGCGCCATTATTTGCACCCATCCAAGGACTTCTCCTTCTTCTGATTGCTTTCGCTACAAGAGACACTCTAAACGAACCGCAACTACCTTTTCGGCCGTAATCTCTTCCTAATTGCTATTTAGGGCTGCAGTGGTTATACAGGCGAATGAAACGAAATTGGAGTTACTTTAGCGAATATCGGATGAATGTAAGGGGAGAAGAAAGAAGATGCATTTACTTGTTCATTTTCTTATTTGGCAATGTAAATATTTAATTTCTTTCGCTGTATCTACGTTGAATTGTGTATCTTCGTTCTTTGTCAATCTAGCGATGCTATCCTTCATTGAAATTGTTCAATTGGTTAATTGAAATCAATAGCTTTAATAAATCAGATACTATGGTCTGCGTCAAAGGATACGATAATGTGTTGGATATTCAGTGGAAAGTATTCCGTATTTGTATAAATACGTAGATATTTTTGACATCTATGGAATGACGATTAATCAATTTTCTAGGAGCTATTTCATTAGTTATATTACAAGGATATTCGTGAAAAAGAGATTCAAGGAAAAGGATTCTTTAATTAAACCAACAGACATACGATCATCAAAACGCTGTAGGTGATTTTATAAAATAAATTCCAATCATATGCACTTGTATGTGTAACTATCATCATGTATATTCCAATATGTCTATAAATCTACTAAAAATATGTCGCTACAAATAAAATACTTTGACGCTTCTAAGACCAAGTAGCCATTAACATCTACTGTGTCTTCGATTAAACCAACAAATTTACAACCGCTGAGATAATTTACAATTACTATCGTCACGATCCCTGCCCTATCCATACTCCGCGCTAATATACCCATAAATTTACTAAAAATGTGTGTAGGTGATTCTTCTTAAACCTCGTTTAACTGTGATTAATTCATCGTAAAACCAGACGCTATTGACAACATGCTCACGAATCCCGTGGCACAATGTCGGGGGAATCGAAAGGTGACGCGTCGAAACCGTCATTTTTACCGGGCTCGACGCTGATACACGATCATTTTTGTTTCTTCCGGCTAGTTATGGCACTGGCGTATAATAGTGGCTTTAACTGCGTTCGCAAAGTGGCGTAATTTATTGCGCCATTATGCTCGGCTAAGGAGCTGCTTGTTGCGAACGACGACGAGACCCGGTGAGTCGCGTGCATGCGGACGTGATTTAAGTTAAGGAGGATGACTACCGTGTCGCTATTACGAGGGCCGCGAGTTCCACCAAACCGGGACTTTCCATCGACGTTACTCGGACTATAAATGCCTCGTTTACTCCTTTAACACCCTGTTCGAGGAAAACGCCAAATTCATCAAATATCGGTCGTCCAGACGCTTGTTTTTATAGACGTTTCCCGCGGTAGCGCAAGATGCGATAAATTTTCCACGATTACTTGTCAAATACGGTCATTCGAGGATCACGATAGAACACATTCGAAACTGGAGAGAAGTTGCAGTTTGGCAAACATAAAGCGTATCGCGCGATCAACAAGCTGAAGGTTTGACGATGAAATATTTAAAGGCTGTTTAGTCTCAAAACTTGTAAGAAAACGCGTGAGATCTTCGGTGGAAAAGTTTGTAACACAATCACGAAGGAAGGCTATTTTCAAGCAGAAATTTGTCGAGTATCGCCGGCAATGATAATCAGTTTTCTCAAAATTTATCCTTCAATGCTCTTTAAACGATTGAATAATCTTAAAACGATGCGAACGATGATCACGAATACTTGAGTTTAGAAAATAATATATTCTGAATATCCAAATCCTGAATAAACAAAAGGAAGCGTGACTAATCTGAGCTCGACCAAAGATAGATTCGTTTCGACGCTCGAACAGATCAGATTATTTCTTCACTCGCACAATCTAAAATTCAATCTAAAACGAAAGTAGGCACGCGAATCGACTCTCATCGTTCTCCGACTTATTATCCTGATTCCCATTGCTTCTAGCCTAAAACAGGAAACCACACCACTCCTTCGCTAATCCTAACTAACCTTTAATATCTTCTAATCGAACGAGTCTATCACTGTCTCCAACCATCCGAATCTAATACATCAGACAGAAGGTACTCCAACCCATCGTCCAAACCTGATTCCCGTTATCCCCAACCTAAAACAGAAAACCATATCTACCACTCCTTCGCTAATTCACAATTTCCACAAACAAGCTGACTAGTTTAATCATATTAACGATCTTCGAGTGAAATGTCCGCGAGATTTAGTACCAGCGTACGACCGCTCCCAACTCCCAACAGCTTCTAACAAACGAAAATGATTCCGCGCGATACGATCGACCCGTAGACGGAAAAAGTCGGCGAAACCCACGCGCGGTGTACGACAAGAGGAGGGCAAGGTTGAATCGTTTGTAAAAGCGAAGGAAAATCGTGGGAAGTGGTGAGAGACTAGCGAAGCGTGCCTCTTATTTGCTCGTCCGCGGATCATTAGAGGCACACGCTTGCCTATCGAGTTAATAAGCGTTTGGCTTTACGAGGGGATACGCAAATGAAACACGCAGAGGAAACGCGTGTTCACTCTACTCCCACGCTTCATCTGGACGCGAGAAACGACGAAACGAATAACCTGAATGCTTTAAATCCGTGTACCTATCGACTAGGACTATTGCGGACGTCTACGGGCGTTTAGAAATGAAATTATTTTTATTGTCGTAAGTACATTGTACATTGAGGCGCGTGAATATTAAAATATTTATAATAAGTGAGATAAGTCCGAAAAATTATTAAGAATTTATTAGAACCTTCGTTATTATTATCTTTTGTACGACTATGGATTATGAATAGAATACGGATGTTTATGCAGTTTGATAGTTTTACGAATTATGAGACTAAAGGAACGCGATCTACATAGTTTGTTTCATTTGTTAAACATTATAATACTCAACTTTGAATATCTACCATTTTGTCTTCTTTTTCACATATTACATGTATTCTGCAGGCTTATACACTCTCAGATCTTTTTCAATTTTCTCGATATATTTTTCTCAATAAAAATTATGAGATTTACCATTATGTTTGTTAGTCTCTCGTTTGATGTATTCTATGTAATATAAATGATTCCAGGAACCAGATTCAGAATTTTAGAGACTTCGTTGAATTTTCCAATTAATTTGTCAAAAAATTGTACGCGTCAATATATAACACTTAATTCGTTACTTTTTCGTAATTGTTGCAAACAACTCGCCAATCCGACTACTAACTAATTTGTAACAGAAAAAGAAACTTTGTCTAGAATGATTAATAATGATAAATAATGATTTCCACGTTAGAACACCCTATTTCAGACCTACTTCCTACAAAATTTAATCTTGTCAGTCGTACGATCTTTTTGGAAAACTAACGATGCATACCAATTGCATTCTGCCACTATGTTGAGTTATAGAGACAAATATATACACATTTATTTATTTAAAGTTATGAATCTTACAGTATCAATATTAGTCAGGAATATTCAGGTTTGTTTCCATTTGCATGACTAGGAATACATGATTTATTGTCAGCTACACCTCGACAAGTACGAATTAAGTCTACACTTTCAACGAGATGATTCGTCGTGCGCTAACTGCACGTCCTCCAGTTATGATAATTTTACGATATCGCTCGCAAAGTCGATACAACTGAAAGATGATTATTGAGAACGAGCCGGATGACGTATTATTCCGGATCGTTTTACGTCTTCGCATATTTCCTTTCCCATGCATTTTATTGATTAGTCCAGATGAAGTACGCATATGTATGTCGGGTTTACATTAGAATTAGGGTTAGGGGCGTGAAACGAATCTTCGTTTGCGTTACACGTTGTCGTTATGCAATAGAGAAGACATTGACTAGTGCAAATACGATTATTATAGAACCGGACAAGTAACCGTGGTAGTTAGGTACTCGAGAAACTAATGACAATGATCCTAGGTTCAATAACGAATCCGCGGTCGACGGGATGATAGATGAACGTACTCACAAAATCTAAGTCGGATGTGTAATGTTCCCTGGTCGTAAGGGGTTACTCTTTTTCATCGATGAGATCGCGAGCGGGAATGCCTTTCCCGTCCCGATGATGCCACAGAGGAAAACTATAATGGGGTGTGTCTAAGGACACGAGATCATCGGATTCGTCGAGAAAAGCCTTCGTTCAGAAAGTAAGGGAAATTGGCGTTGCTGCTAATTGGTCAATCTTCATATCGGTGGTTAGAAAAAGATGCTAGCCGCCCTCGAGGAAAAGTTGCTAGTGGGAGACGCCGCTCGTTGAAAAATAGGTCTCCCCTATTTTCCCGTAGTTGGGACAAAGACTGTTTGTCCGTTTGAAGGACTTTAGTTGACTAAATCTTAAGATTTATAACGGGCCCTCGAGCTAGCTGATCATGTACTGCGGAGACGCATCGACATCTGGCAATCATCTTACTCGAAGAATAGGGTCTGCGTGTGGCAAGCTACGGGACAGAGACCGTTGGAATGTTTACTGTCGAGTGTTACAACTATTTCCTTTTTAAGGAAAGCTATAGAATTATTCCATGCCAAAGTTAGACAAAGCGTTCATCCCGTGACCGCGACTACGTTCGGCGACTGGCTGTCGCCTCGAGCCCAAGCTCATTATCACAACTCTCGAACAATTACAATCGGATTGAATAACTACAATTGTTTAATTACAGCTATAGTAGACTCTAGGTTACAATGTTGCGGGATTGATCAAAATTCCAAAGACTCCGGTGTTCTTTCATCTCCGACATGTATATATAGTAATATAAATAGTACGATCGATGAGATTTGTATTTCAGACATTCGGATATTAAGATACTTGGATGAAGAAAATCTTTGAAAAATGTTCGAAGAAAATTCGGTACATCTAGACGAGACACTGAAAATACTAAATAGAGATTGGTGTTTGTAAAGAATATCATCTTCCAAAAATTGCGAATGATAAATTCATGAAAAATAAGCTATGAATTTATTACTTTAAACGTCTAACATACAACAGGAAAATACGCACAAAGAAGAAAAAAACCAAGAAAAAATCTACTAGAGGAATTCTTTAAAGAATCAAATTATCATCCGTCATATTATAGAAACCTGTTAACGTCAAATCATAAAACCAAGTCGATCTTTCCTTGTTAGACCAGATAACTTGCCACCAAACTCTCAACAAACCTCGTTCAACTTAATCACCGAACGTCTAATGTTTCTAAAATGACTCCTTAATTAAGAAAGCGAGGAACTGAGAGTAAAATTTCACTCATCCTACTATGGACATCTATTAGATCATTAAGAATCCTCCGACGTTCTCCACGTGGAATGAAGATAGCAGATTACACGGCGCTCTGGTCCGTATTTTTCGCGATACTCAAATGAAACGTATATGCATTGCCCGATGGTATCTCCAAGTTTCGCAGGATTGACTCGGGTTTCATCGCTCGTATGTGGCAACGAGACTCGAAGAAATGAAACTTCAACACGGTACGTTATTTCCGCTAATTTATCAACAGCGACGATCTTGTGGTCAAACGTACGCAAACTAAGACAGTATTAATCATAAACCGCGATCAGATATATTCGCCTGCTGCTCCACCAAGTGTTGACGTGCGATCGTTGCATATCGTCTAACCGTTTCAACGTATGAACCTGTCACGAAAAGCGTAGATATTATCTGTGTAAATTTAATGGGACCTTTAAAAATCGACCAACCCGGGATATAAAAGTGATTAATCTTTTGACACGTCTCGCATTCGTGTTTAGACTGATTCGTTTCTTGTTTCGAGAAATCCGATTCGTTTCGTTGTACGGGATTTCTGTAAGAGAAAAAAAGTTGACATGCGTAGACAGAATGATATAGTGGTTAAAAGCGTGAAATAATCTTTGATAAATTACATGGAAATTAGATCCGTTTTTATGACGCATGTAGCGTAATACGCGATGAAATTATTCTACACTCGGAAAGAGAAAATATACAATAGAAATGCGTATAATATTATTAATTATACAACTTCTGGCTTGTAATTTGTAAATAATATTTAATACAATATTTGATCGTACTTGTTGATTATGAAAACGATGCCATTCAGAGTGGGACAAATACTCTGCAGAAGTCGAAGGTTATACAAATTCTTCGATAATCGTAAATTCATAAATATAATGGAATTAATCCAAGAGCTTCGCTCTATATGAATAATATCACGATATTATCGCATGTTCCGAATAAAAGAAAACTATGAACTCGTTAAAATTCAAATAGCTGGAAATAACATGTCTACAACATCTATCAATACAAACTTCAAATACCCCAACTATGAATGTACGAATGAGAAGGATACTCAGAAAACTATTCATCATCGTTCAGAACGTAATAGGTACATGTTTCACTTTCTTAATTATAACGTCCTGTTCTATGAAGAATCGATATCGATATCGATACCATTTACCATATCGAAAACCTCAAAGTAACAAATATCCCGATCCGCATCTCGAATCGGAAAAAGAGAGATTAATTGCTGTTTTGACGAATCAGACGGAATAGTAGCTGGCTGCATCGAAGGGAGTAAAAAGTAGCGTACCTACATAACGTAATCTTGTCAGACGTAGCTCGGGATAATGAGAATCGCAATCAGGCCGGAGACTGGATATTTCAGGTGATGATCACGATCGCCCTGGGCCTTAGTTTCGATTGCAAACGATTTATCTTTCGTGCTGACCACGGCAGCGACCGACTATAATCAAGGAAACATCACTCTGGTGGACAGACTTTGGAGCCAGTTACACAAGAGAAAAATACGCCAGATAAAACGTAATGCTCGGTCACCGGAAATGACGGGTTCATCGTTACGCCCTTCTGCAAAGTCCTTCTAGAACGACGTTTAAGGAAAGGACATTGCACCATGGTCTATAAATGAAATTTAACAGTTCAATGGTCTGAAGATTATAGAATTTAAATTTTAGGAAGAAAATGATTTGGAATTTTATATATAGGTTCCTTGATATTATCTTTGAAGGAATTTCGTTAATTTAAGTGGCAACGTACCACTGTTCTGGAAATTAGATATTCTTGATTATTGTTTTTTGTTATTACCTCACGTTATTTTAAGTTTCTAAAGACAATCTTAAAATTCAATTCGATGTTGATCAATTTTATACAGTTTTACCAGTATTTATTTTTTCATACAATATTATCAGTTTCGTTCTCTTTATCCGACTTTATTTCATAACGTTATGCTATTATTAGTTTGTTAGAAAATTTCGTAAATTTATCAGCTATCTTGGAAAAGCTTGTATCTTTGTATTTAATAAATCCGCCTATCTAGCATGAAAGTCATAAAATTAAAACAAATAGATGAACCCATATCATACCTTTTTCCCGTGCTCTTTACTTCATTCGTTATATTTCGATTTATTTCTAACATATTAAAATTCACTGCTGGTCTGGCATTGCTTGTACGCATCGTAGATAAATTGTACGAGTCAAATTCCACAAACATGCGAAGAAAAAAAGACACGTTCGATTAAGAATAATTACGCAATTAAGATTTCGTGCGGGCCAACGTATGAAATATTAAAAGTATAACGTTCACGAGCCAAACGACCTATTCTTTGAATTATGATGTTAAGATTGTTAACCGTGGGTGGCGCAATTCCGTTGAATTATATATTCCGCGCGCAACGTTGAATACAGACCGTAATTTCGACGTTTAAACGGAGGATTAACAATTTAATAGTCGACCCCTAACCTCAACGAGGAAGGTTTTGGTCGACGAATTCTGGAAGCCCCGACCTGTTTCCTCCGGCACAAAACTAAAAAACACGCGGATAGTAATTATCGCAACGACCGACTGTGAATTTTAAGCCTCCGCCGTTTTTGGCCAGCCTTAAGTCTGATTGGCTAATGACTTCATTCGTGAAAGACGAATATGGCCTGCGAATATATTTTTGCTTTAAAAGGGGATACTCTTTTTACGAGTTCCTGGTTTAATTGCGGCCCAGATGAATGTTCGTTCAGAGCATGTTTGGTAAGAACTTTTCTACATAATGAAATATGTTTTCTGACTGGAAATTTGTACAATTAGTAGCTATATAGTTTGGTATCGTTGTGTTTTTGTGGATAAGATTGAATATCCGTAACTATACATAATAATAACAATAATAATAATAATTTATTTTGCTTCGACTTTGCCACCAGAAAATTATACTTGCGTACAATTTTTTTTAGTCGTACATTTCCTTATCGGATCTTCTGATTTATCCTTTCATAATTTATTCTTACGCTACCATTAACATCGTTCGTACATATTAATAGTCTACGTTAGAAGTTATTGCTATTTTAAAACTATCATTTCCGCCAGCCAGCCGTTTGCTTATTGCACCTTTTAATCTTTCATATTTCTTCCAACATCTTTTTCCTTACCTTTTTCTGTTTCTTCCTACCATTCTTTCCTTTTTCCTTCTTCAACCATTCCTCCATCGTTTCGATCTTTTATCCCCTAAATTATTTTATTTTATCCTCTAATTATATATATATACCTCATGACGAATTTATGTTTCACGAGGAGTGTTCGTGGAAAATATAAAGTTTCAGAAGAGAAGAACAAAAGCTTGAACTTGACGATAGTTTGAGGAAGAAGAAAGATTTGTATATGAAGTTATTTGCACAAAATATTATATCGTATATTAATTAGAACATTAATTTAAACTATTTCGTTAAACCGCGAAACTTTGCGAAATAAGAATTCTTTAAACAAATTGAAACAAGAATCGTTTACTCTACGCCTCCCGTGCCGCACTAAAATTTCGCATCAACATGAAACACAGCGGACAAATCATGAAATACGAATTGTAATTCATGAACGATTCATAAAACGAACACGATGGAAAGATCGCGGTATAAAAATTCGATACGAAAGTTCATGAAAAGAGAATACTAATTCCTACCCTACATCTGACAAACAAGTCGAGAAAGAGCTTCGAATACCTGCTGCAAAGAAACTGTCGATCGATTCGTTTCGAATAATTCGACACACCCCTATAAACACACAACGATCAAAGAAGAATTCATAAAACAGTTTCATGATAATTCCTATGTATTTCGAGATCGCGACATGAATAAATACGACGTCTCGAATTTCCGTGCGAGAACCAATAATAATAAGGATTCACGAGACGAAATGAAAGAAACGTCGAAACGATCTCGTTAAGTTTGCCTCGGCTACCAGGTGCATCGTGTATTGACACTGAAAATTTACGGCGTGTCGCGAGGACCACTCATTATGGGGGCACCTGAGGCCGGTCGTGTATTCCCGCGCGATTATTTCTCCGCCAACGAAATGTTTTTTCTCGAAAACCGTGACTACCCGTGATCGAGCGAACGCGAACACTGTCATTATCCTCCTTCCTGTTCGCGAGCTGCTTCGTGTCAACGCGCACGCATATTTCAAACACGTTTGCATATGTATTATGCATACAGGGTGATTCCGAACCAATGTAGCCTGCATATTAAATCTACAAATGAGAAAAAAATGATAATAAATACGTATCGATTAACTTTTTGCCATGCAAGTAAAAGAATATTAATTTCTTTCTTTGATTGGAAAGCGTAGAAGGTTCGGCGAGTAGTTTTTATAAGACAAGTAGCTGAACGAAAAAATATGATCTTTTTTAATTTCGCGACGCCATGTGACGATCAAACATGTATTTTATTGATTAACAGTGATCATGGATCCGCGAAGATAACATTCCTTTAAAACATTGTTATAAATTCTGATCCTACGATGTTCGAAGTAACGCTTTATACTACAGATTAGTGGAAAAAAAGGCAAAAAATAATATTTATACAGATTTATATTTTTACGAACATAGAAACGCAACCTAAGCAGAGAATCGTTTCAGCCTTTAAATATTACAATACGAATATTTTATTAACAAGTTTTGTTCGGTATCTTTTACTTTGATTTAGGAATTAACCCAGCAGTCGTCTAATTAAAAATTTCTGTCGACTATTGCTCCGATATTATTAAGCTTGCGAATCTTTTTATTCGAAGAAAACATATACGATTGAACATTAATTTACAGAATATTCGATCGTTAACTTGAACCTGCCCGATATCGTGAATTTCATAACATCCATTTAGCATTATGCTGTACATGTGTCACGTTAATCTCGATGCGAGGATCTGACAGTGGACTAAACCGAACCATCTTGATTGCAATATTTAATCATTGTCGCTGTGTAAGTTACCGTGTACCCTGTCAACGCGGTTCCTTCCGTCTGATCGCATACAGAAACATCTGCGAGAAACCGATGGGCGTGGAAACGACGTTTTTTTCAAATAGAAATCATCCGTTTTTGATCGTAGATCGATGTCGCCGCTGTCGACACCAGTTTGCTAATGTGACCCGCTCGATCAGCTTTGCCTTTTGCCACGTCAAATTACCGGCCACGTTTCCACCCAGCCTTCACTTCCAGGATCTCGATCGTAGACATTCGATGTCCGATATCGAGGCGATTACTTTAATCGGCACGATCGATTAAAGTCGTCGCGCTAGCAATTTCCGTGCTGGTGTCGAGCGGAAATGATTCTTTAATTATAGTCTAAGAAAATCGATGACGAAGATTCGAGGGCAATCCAGATGCACAGAGGTGCAATTGAAAGCTGACAACCGCGAAGAAAAACGGAATCGGTCGAGGGTTTCATGGATCATCTGTAACGACCGCTGCTCAATCGGCCGTAAAAAAGGTGAGCCTGGTTCATTTCCTAGACGGTACTTTCTTCGGGTGGTCTATTTTTCGAATCTTCGATCAGTTTTTTCTTCTGAATCGTTCTGAACAATTGCTTGGAATATTCCCTGCTTCCGCCTTCTGTTTTTATCCTCTGTTTAGAGATTCCAAAGTTTCTCGCGACTGGACTGTGGATTTTGACGTATCCATAGGAAATTTGAAGGTGGAAAATTGCACAGAATGCACACAACATGAAAAAATGTATAGGATATTCAAAGTACAGTGTTCTCTACTATATTTGGTAAGTAAAACAATTTACTAATTATATTTCCAAAAATATGAATACTTCCGTAAAATTACTTGTAACAGATGTTAAGCGACCTTATACTTTCTTTAAGATTTTTTCAGTCGGATTCGTTTGATTTGTTGTAACGTGTACGATGAAATAGAAATTTTAAATAACTCGCTTTATACACGCGTTAAAAAGAAGTAAATTCGTTAAATCAATGAAACGGTCAATAAGATGTAAATCTACTTCACTATTTTTGGATACAGTAAAAGTTAAAACGTACTAAGGAATAAGCAATATCAGTGAATCTCGCCCATACGCTATCAATCAGCATAATTAAAGAAGCTATTTCACGAATCTTCCAATGAACCCAATTAAAATCTTCAAAATCCCTTTACCATGCCGCCGTGCGCCATTACGAAACAAGTCGTTCGAAACGAATTCTTCCACTTGAGCCTTTTCCATCGACAGAAGAGACAGAAACCAGCACTGCCAGCAGCGTGCACCACCATGAACAAGCAATCCGTTCTCCAAATAGGAATCGATGGCGAGGCGCTCGTTAAGTCTCAGTCTTTCGGTACGCATCGACGAGCAAAAGGACCGAGAACCGAGCGTTAGTGTTAATTGGGTCGTCGCCGTTTACCCAATAATTACGAAACATTGCTTCAATATAGAATAAATTATTTTATAGAGGATCAGAGTTGATAGGCGAATTTTACGAGATTTGATTTCTATTTTCAGTGAATTAATTAGCATATTTTTTTTCAACTGCTTCCGCCTCGGTAAAAGTATTATTAAAGTTTCATTTAATATTTAAATTAATAATTTATTTTTCTTCTGTACAATCTATAAATTAATGATTTACCTCAATCGGACGAAACAACTTTAACCGAGCTTTTTGTCAATTCGGCACGCGTCCCAAATTTAATTACAATTCCGGAATTGTCCAACCACGACGTCTAAGTACTCCTACCCGACTAAACCAGTGTTATGGACGAAATTTTACAAGTCGTAAGTTACGAACTGTCAGCACCTACTGACAAATTTCCATACAATGGATAACTTTCTAAAGGGAAAAATTACGGTGCAAGAGAGTCCTGGTAACCCTATCCATCACGGAACGCTAAACGTATAATTCGATCTGTAGATGTGACATTTCCAGACAATAACCAAATTTCACGTACACTATCTTCTGATTCTATCTTATTCTATCTTAATATTTATTTTTATGATTACGTAAAAAATAGTAGATCCATCGATTAGTAAACGTTCTTTAAAAATACGGCATAAATCAATTCTCATAGCCACAAGCTCTAAATCTCTCTCAACCTCTAAACAAAAATAGCAGAATTTTGCTACAAACCTTCTAGCCCGAGTGTAGTCAACCCGAAGCAAACCTGTCCTCGGGTAAGTGTTTTAAGCGTCGTACTGAATCCAGTCATTCGGAATCCAGCACATAATACCGTAATTTTGTGACCAGCTTCATAATTATTCTTACACTCACAGCTCCATATCGAGAAGGACACGCACCTGTGGCGATTCATCAGAAAGACCGATCACCGTACGATACGAAAAGCCCGAACGTTGGGCGCCAACGCGGCTGCGAGAATTTGTTGCTTTAATTACGTCGAAACCGACGATACCTATCGTATTCGATTCACGGAGGAGACTTTCGACCTTCCGTGTGTCTCTCCTCCATACGTGGCGCGAGATAAAAAAGACCCTGGCCCTCGTATAAGGGCCAGCCAACTATAAATATTTGATCGCCGGCTGTGTGAACGAAGATCTCGAGCCGAGATACGCCGATTGTTCGTATGGTTCGCTTGATACGCGGCCGTTATTAAGCGATTCTAGTCGCCGGATGAGTAGCCCGTGTCAACCAGTCGCCCGGAAGTTGGAATAGTTCGGTAGTATCGATGCCCGTGAATGGACAATGTAGGTAGAATTTTGGCCGTGCAGGTGTCGTGCAGCATCGATCGAGATTGGGATCTCCGGGGTAGCCGTGTTCGACTTCGGTGTCGTTTGATAGGGTGGGCAGAGATGATTATGATAGGCGAGTCTTGGACTTTTTCGTATATTCTTGCGAGTCTGGTGTTATATTATAAGGTGTGACAGTTGTTCAGGTAGTTTTTCGAGTGAAATTTTTTGCGTCGGAGTTCCGTAACATACGCACGTTGTTCGACCACCATGTTCGTGTTGGAATTTTTATTTCAATTTTGCTCCACTTCTTTGATATTTTAATTTGTATAATCTCTCTTATGTAATATTTACACGTATATCATATGTATATTTTATAATGACTATATTTCATCGACGAGAAAGTTTCGGACGACTGGCACATTTTATAAAAATGATATCTTGCTACCAGTGATATATTGATACGCATTACGTATGTAAAATAATGCAGTGTCCTTTTGAAGAAAATTAAAATTTCATATAAGGATCGCGAGAAATATTACATTTGCCATTAAAACGGTCTTTGTTACTCATCTAAAATGTTGTAAGTCTTACGTAAGTTACGTAAATTTACAATTTTGGATCTTTTAATAATCTGAAAATTTTATGAATTTAAGACCTTTAGATTCTTTTTCTTTGGTAACATACAACGATCAAACTTCTTAATTTAACATGGAAAAATGGCTAAATCTATTCTTAAAAGACTTCATATTGCTTATTTTCTCAGATTAAGTCATGTAATCTATTCATTTCGCAGAATGACATCGCGTACACGTATTTCCGATCATTCTGTTCCGCTTCGATCTGTTCCTTCTCTTCCTAACGCGAGTCTATGGAATTGCAGATAACAAAGCCGAAGCATCCTAGAAATCGATCCTACGAATATCGAGCGATCGAAAGGCGCGTACACGCATTTGGCGCAAGTAAATTGATCAATAACTTTGTAACGTTTAAGCAGAGCAAGGAATTACACTGGTGCGATTCGTCGCATGAAATACTAACTCGGGCCAGATAAAGTTGTTAACGAAATGAATAATTGAGGGGTAACGATAATAGTGGCCGTCTACCTGGACATTTCCAACTGCTCCATATTTGTCTTCCACTTTCCATCGACGTTTATTCGGCGGCGCATTAACGGAGAAACTGCACCTGGAGGATGCAGGAGTCACTCGTATATGTAACACGACGTGAATTAGCATTCGATATTACCGGGCGATAACGTTGAAAAACCGTTCCCGCAGTCGTTGTACGTAACCGAGTCTTCTGGTTGCTTGATTTCGCGTTAACGCGCGAAAAAGGGCTGGCTCTTATGGAGGAAAAAAGAGGAGGAAGAAGAGAGAGAAAAAAAGCGAAGGAGAGAAAAAGTGTCCCTTTATCGTCGTAAAATGCTGTCGCAGCTGCCGTGGACGACGATCCGCATTCCATGCTTCTACACGGTAGCACGTCGTAGGTTAACCCCTTAACGAGGCGCCACGTGCACCCCATACCGAACCTCTCGAATCGTGGAAAAAATGAGAGACACGTTCTCTCCAGGCATCGTCTCGTTACGCGGCCACGAGTGTCTTGGGATTTTTATACGCTTCTAATAGGACCGATGTATACCGTTCCTTTTTTTTATATCAACTCGCTTCTATCTAAGAGGGGACATCGGACCTCGCTGTATAATATTTATGAAACTTTGGTCGCCTTTGAGCAACGTGCACCCGCTGAGTAACTCAGCTGTTAGAGAATTTGAATGTTTACTCTGTTTTTTCGTTTATTGCTGTGCAGAAATGTTTCAATCTTGTTGAATTTTTTTCAATCTTGTTACTGATAGATCTCGATATTTGGTATATTTCTTGTTCATCGTATCGATTGTTTTTGATGAATGTGACTATTGAGATACTCTCATTGCTTATGAGAATTTTCTATGGATTTTTAAAGGTATGGATATATAACCTGGAAGTTAGGAAATCCTAATACTAGTTTATTTATAACGCATCGTTCTAATCGTTTTGACGAAAGCAACTGTTAGAAAGATTCTTTTGCATTCGATAATTTAATATGCATTTTAAAGACGGTTTGTAAATAAATTGTGTAAATAGATAAATTATTAAACGATGTTAAGAAGGAGCTCAGAAATAATCTAGGGAGGAAGAAATTATTAAATAATTATACGTTTTATCGATTGAAGCCAGTATTGCTTGTAGTATTAATTCCTGTTAGCCATGGAACAACTGTGTTGGTGTATAAATTATCGGGCGATGCTGCGATCATGTTCTTGTTTAATTTCAACTAATTACGTTGAATAATTTCTCTCGTGAAATAAAATGAAGTACCTTGTAAGATAAGAAGAAATACAAGGAGGAGTACAAGAAGGAGATGAAGAAGACGACGAAGAAGAAGTCAAAGAAGGAGAAGAAAAAATTTACACAAGCCATTAATAAATGTTTTCTTCCATGCTTCTTAAGCTTAATCAGCAGCCATTAAACCGCTATCCAACGTATAAAATTCCGCCTCCCTACAATGTTACAACACTTAAAATCTAATACGGCACTAAATTCACAAAAACATTACTGTCAAGCGAAACCGAACATAAACATTAAATAAACATCCCATAAACGTCCTGTAACACGTTCTAAACGTCTTTCACACGAATTTCTTGCAACTTTAATTCTACGATCAGATTAAAAGAGCATCTATGTTCTTAACGAACCGCAAAAAGTATCGACAAAACATAACGAAAAGAAACGCAGAAGAAGAAGAAGAGATGCAAAAAGGAAGAAAAAAAAAAACATAGAAACAAAAATTACTCGAACAAATCGGTCCAATACCAGTGCGTCGTTTGCCATCGCCCAAGTATCTCAGGATTTCCAATCGCCGTGGACCATCGATTTACACGATCGATCTTCGGCCGAATTGGCAGAGGCGATCGATTAACAGTCTTCGCACCGATCGATGCGCCCATCGATGCATCCATCCATCCATGTGCGACAAATTTAAAATTCCTGCATCGTTGTTGCCGCAGGCGCATTTGTCTTATCGTTTCTCACCGATGACCCCGCGGCCATGTCCATTCGTACACACACACACACACACACACACACACTCTCTCTCTCTCCTTACTCTTCGTATTCCCTTGTACTCGTTCAGTCTCTAGTTCCACGTAACCACTGTCCCCGGCCAGTGTTAGAATAGAATGCATGCGGAATGTTATCTGGCTTTATGGCGGTTTTCAATAATAAAACAGGCGAGTTCCGCCGGCGGGCCAACATGACGAAGCCCTCTATTACAGAAAATTTTATTAACGATCCGATCCCGGAAGACAAAGCTGTTGTACCGTGTGCTACAGTGCGTAAATCAACCGCGGTGCCTCGGATCATTAAGGTTGCTTCTCAAGTGAATCCAACGATATCGCGCTCTTTCTCTTTGCGTACGCGGCATGTGAAGGCGACACGCGATCGCTTTTAGCGGTTGGCTACGTATAAAGTTTCGCAGAACGATGCTTGAAAGGGAAAGAGCTCAATAATTTCACCTCCGCTTCTAATTTCTCTGTTTCATTATTCTGTTTTCGTTCCTTTCTCGCTGGAAAATCGCCCTGTTGCGTGGCAGTGCAGCTGCCATCCTGGCACGATCCTCGCGTGAAACGTTCCCATTATGTACATGTGTATATCCTTCAAATTGACGTTTCTTGTTGACAGGTAGGATTATGGAAAATTGGTTGAAATGTCGAGAGCATATAGGGTGTCTCTAAGGTAGTGGTCGAAATTAACAGATATATTCCATAACCTTTAACTACTACTGTCATAAACATCAGCACTAAAATAACACGCGAGATAACGTTTGATCGATCTTCAACTACGTTCAATCGTATAATTATAATCTATAAGTCGAGATTGCCAAGAAATTAATATATTTCCATTTCGCAGTTACACTTAAGTCGCTGTTAACTAATCGATCTTAATATCGTGATCGAAAAATAGAGAAATTTAAAGTATTCTCTAAACGTGATTATCTTTTCAATGTACTTCCCTCTTGTCACATAGATCCGATAGTAGTTGGAAATAGTCGATAAAAGTACAACTACGTCGCTTTAAAAACAAGTAGCCTTCAATGTCTAAGAAAGAGCCAAAGTACCACAAATTTATAGCCGCTATTTCTCTCCACTTGAACACGATTCGCTGGAAACTAAAATTCCACTAAAACGTTTCCTCTTCCTTGAAACCAAAACACGTCTCGTAGATCTACCATTATCCTTTTCTTTATATATAAACTCTTATTTTTGACGTACACACCATTCCTCTCGGTACTCTGTAAGCGCCTTAAGAACCTCTCGTGAGAAACAGTCGATACTTTCGTCGAAGAAGAACCGCTTTCGAAGCGATCGCGTCGAAGTGCAATTGAAACACGTGGAATAGCACAAAATAAGGAAGACAAGCGAGACGCGATAATAGGCTGGAAATGAGGCAAACCCCGTCCCTGTCGTTGTCCAGCAGCTACGAAGATGAACACTTTTAAAGCAAAGCAACGGTAGAGAGCAGAAGCCAAGAATGGCGACCGGCAAAGCGAACAAATACCGATCGCTCCTCGCAATTTGCAGCGATTTCTCATCGCCTGCTGTCCGCGGTATCTCTGCCAGTGCCAGCCGCTCGACACACACTAAACATCCATTTAAGATCCTTCCATTCGTCACCCTTAATTATCTCCTCGCTAGAATTCTCGCGTTTCTCTCGCTGCCTCCCATTGAATCTGCTCCTCGTGTCTCTCGAGCAAAAAGAGCATAATAATTCAATAGACTCTACATCGGTAACAACGGTCTGACCGTCAGATCGAGACCATTTCGGTAGCCAGTTTCTTCTCCTTTCACCTGGACGTTAGCTTCTCTCTTTTTTTTTTTTTTTTTTAAGACTCATCTTTCTTCTTTATCTTTCGATGTTTTTTCGTCTTTGATAGCGATCCTTGCAACGATAATTACGTGCAATTAGCCGAACGACGTATTCTACCTGCGGTGATACCTGGTTTCACGTGTAGTCATTATGCCTCGCATAATCCTATAGCTACGACTATATTTCTTGCGCACTGTCAGTACCAGGACTGCCCATCGCGTCGATTTGGATCGGATACAGAACCCGCGTATGTTAAACAGCTTAAAGATTTTTTGTTTCAGAGAAATAATACATTTTTTTTCTTTTTTTTTTTGTGATATTTGCATTGCTGATTCGAATTGGCGTGCAGATCTTTGTGGATTTTTTGAGACGCTGCAGTGTCATTTTTTTTTTCGTCGATATGCAGATTTCAATCGTTTCGGATCGTGTTATTTAGTTTGTGTGTGTTTTTGATGATTATGGTTTGGCGAACGCATTATTCCCAGTGAACAACTTATATCGGTTGCATCGCTATGCATTTACGAGGAATCACGGCTTGTATTTCTTCCGTATCATTAACCGTCGAATCGTTTATTTTAAACGTATTGACAACTCCGAGAAAGATGATTCCAATAAAAAAACTATTGCTCGGATCATACGGCAGATCACTGGAGACTATGATTATTTGGGACGTAACCAGTGCTTCCGTCAAATTAATAGGGAAATCAGAAAGTACCTTTATCTTCTGAGACTTCTCCGTAAATTAGGAAATTTAAGAGTAACACTTTGCACATGTGTAATATAGTATTAAGTAAAGCAAGATACACCTTTTAATTCCTGGAACGTGAATTTAAGGATAGTACTTTAAAAACACTAAGAATTCAACTGTATCCACCAATTTTTTTTCAAACAATCTCTGCGTTCCAATATTCAAAATTTTTCCCAAAATACTGCCACAAACTTTAATTTCTTCGCAGCAAGGATCGTACTAATAGCTACTTAACCCAGCTAAGCGATAATTTGTCATAACGATACAAATATTTCAATTTCTGTAAATTTCATAAAATCGTAGAATCCAGACGGAAGAAATAGTAACGAAAAAAGTATTGAACTAATCCTTAAAATTCCTTTTTAAGAATGCGAAGAAACGGTAATATAAATTGATGGAATAAAATTGCAAATAATACGTCGCGGTAACGCAACGTCGATCCTCGATCAATCCTTCGCTATTGAAATCGATACAACGGACATGTATTTCTAAGAAACTCACAGACTACTCCATTAATTAAATAAATTTCTCCATCGCAGGCTCGCAATCCTATAACAAAGATTGTAAGCTATAAGTGTGTACACATCGTTGGATGCTGCTTTACACGCATTTCACAAAAGAATCTCGCATTCTTGTTAGATGTCGCCGGAGAATTGTAAAAGTTATCGCTGCTAATAAAACTACGATCGAATGTGTGTACCACGTGGTGTGACTAGCGGAGACAAGACATTCCAATCAAATATCCGGGGAAACTTTTGTTCTCTCGTCGGTCATAAATTTCTGTCCGCGTTTACAATTGCAAGCATGGTCGTGAAAATAACTTATTACTTGTCGCCTATTGGCTCACAATGGCCTACACGTATAACATCGATATGAAGATTTATGCCGCCGCTAGATCTTTCTTGCCTTCGAACGTGAAGTAACGTTTCCGATGAAATTACACGCAACAGATACCGCGAGAATTATTTCTCCCTGCCGTGGAAAAATATTTATCCACTACCGTTTCTTTAGCTAACTTTTCCCTGGTGTAACGTCAAAGTATAAATTATTAGATTCGAGTACGAGCCATTCTAGCTATTCGTTTACAAGGCGCGCAAAATGATATAGCATAAGTATGTAATACGTACGTATACCTTTCAATTTTTCACTTTTCAATTAATCGAATCTTTGATTTTTTGATCGTTTTGAAAAATAAACGAATAGATCTGTATTTGCAATGACTTCGACGCAATCTCGTTACCATCCTTTTCCATTGATGGGAAGATACTTTAACGTTCAGCGTTTCGCCAGTGTCTAGAGACAATTAAATTTATTTCATTCGGGAAATAGCAGTAATCCGAATAATTAGAAAAATAATATTTTGTCATATTAACGACAGGATGAGTCGAACCGCATTTTCCCTTTTGTTTCTTTCTTCTCCTTTCTTCCTGCACTCAAGAAAAAATCTTCATATACAAGCTTTATTACAGAAAGTAGTAACCGTGACTTTACGATTATGTAAAGGTAAAAAATAATATTTGTACAGCTATCGGAACGTTCTACGAAAAAGAAAGTAAGTAACGTCCCACATAAGAAACTGACAGAGGAATTAATCGAAATCCTCGATAAAATACGAAGTCATTCGCGCAAGAATTCCACTAAATTCCACCAAATGAATCCTCATACACGTTATATTTATCAATTTGTACACAAAAAAAAAGCTGAACATGATAGCGCGGTTTCCCACGGTGAAAGTTGGCCCGATCGATACAAATGCCGGGATATAACGAAAATAAATTCATCGACCGACGTGTACGAATTGCGTCTCGATGGCCCGTTCCCCGTCGATATAATAATTTCATCGGGATCGCGACATCGCTTGAACTCCAATTACCCTCGATTCTCACCTCGCAGCCGTATTTCTCGAAACACGTACGCGTACATAATTAATTAAGGAGGCGAATCGACCCGGTGAAATCGCTGGCAAGTTCGACACCGATCCGCGTGTAGTACACATCCAGGTGAAAACGATTTTCGGTGCAGCAAAATAACATCGACGAACGATCATTCGCGATTCATCGTACGAGTATCGAAAAACGAGGATAACGAGGTTGTTTCACGCGATTCTGTCAATATGGAATTTATCCGTTTATTACGGATGTAATCTCGAATCGATCATCAAATTCACGTGTAAGTTACACAGGGGGAATTAAAATGAAATGATTAAGATTTTCGTGGTAGCAAAGCTGAGGAGAAGGAAGTTAATTTTGTATTGGACGCGAGATCGTAAAAATTAACATACTTATTAATAACAAGCCTCGGATAACTGGATTCTGGCGTTGTTTTCCATTAATCAGAGTGTAAGTAGGTTGTGCAGAAAATAACGTAATTGACGGTATTACGAAGACGGGGACGGGGATGGTACAACGAACTGGAGACGAGGAATTTCTTCTTCTTCTTCTGGGGGTTTGTAAGCGTTCGATTCAAAGAAAAACGATTTGGAAGTTCGTAATGCGTGGATGCAATTAATAAAGCATATTCAGTGTCCATGAGAATCTTTATGATAATTTTTTGATGCAATTAATATCGTATTACTTGTTTTAGAAGTTGCAATATATTTCGTACAGTTGGATACCTTAATGGATTTAATATCTTATATTCACGTTACGTTTGCGTTATAAATGGTTCAGTTAAACTGCCGAGTCTTAAATCCACACATTTCCTTTTATATTCATATTGCTATTATGGGGAAGACGAGGCGTTTTTTCTATATTCCAATTCAACAAACACTAGTTTACATATAATCGAATCTACTATCGTGCTATGACAAGATCGTTTTCTTCTTTCAATTATTTTAAGATGATCATAAAATCTACTCTAAATATTTCCAACATGGAATAATAAAATATTAATTAATTTAGAACCTGAAAGTCTGCCACAAGAAAGTATACATTCACGATCTCGCGTCTTACTAATAATAATATCGTCATATTTAAATATGATTTATGACATAAAATAAATGAACGCTGACCAACTATCATAAAATAAGATATCAATATCCGTCACTAACGGACGCTTCAGCAGAAAACGCGCGTAACAAATCATCTACTATGATATACCGTCATCTGTGTGTATAAGCTATAGAGACACCGTTTATGACATAACGAAAAATCCTGTAAACACGATAAATAAATAAATCCAAGCAGCAAATAGCGGAACGCAAAACCAGCCAACTCCTAGAATCTGTAACTCATCCCATAAATAACACACGTATTTCCATACTCAACGTAATACGAAATCCATGAGCTATTATTGAGAATCCTCGATATCAGTCGCAGTCAAGCGAACGCTATATCTTTCATCGGACGCTCGTGGCTACGAGCATCTCTCATCTCGCTAGAGATATTATTTACCGCGCACCATACGCGTATTTATATTGACGAAAATATATACGAAGACCCGCGGACATCCCCATCCTAACGAGAAAGTCAATTTATACGAAGGAAGTGAGTTTATCCAAGCGAGAAGTTACTCGACACCATCCACGGATTTGCTATTTTTGCGTATCCTCGCAAATCTCAGACTGAAACTTCTTTCTAACAACTACGTGTACGAGTTACGTTCGATCGTTTTTCATGCGATGGTCAAATATTTTTACGAAATCCTAACCGACTAGACGAGAACGCGTTTCGAAAACGCGAATATCACCTTTCCGACATTTGGCCTTTCGCGGTTCTGACTTATTCGAGAGATATCGAAGTTCAGGTAGATTTTGCGAGCTGGAGAGAGCAAATAAGAATTTAATCCTCTCCTTCGGATGACGTTAGTGTGGAAAATAAAATGTTTTTAATGTAAAAAGGTCAGAATGATTTTCCATGGAAATTTTATAGCCTAATAATTTGGATTTTGTGCATTTGAGTGATATTCCGTAAAACGTATCTCTTCGTACGTCTTTCCTTTTTATTTATTTCATACAAATTGTACTTTAGTCGTTGATAGTTCTATACCGTAATAGTGCTTTGCGCAAACTAGTTTAATATTTAAAAGATGTACGAGCAAACGGTCATTCGTTGGAAAAAAATGAATATTAAATAAGTGGAAGATCGTTGACGCGAAGATTAAGAAAGAATATCGAATGAATCTGTTTTGTACAACTGTTCCTTTTAGAAAATTTACGAAAGAGCACAGATGAAATAAAGTGCTGATAATAAAATCTCGTGTGTTCTATATATCATAGATATTCTATAGAAGATTCATTCTACGTATATTTCAATCTGTTTTACAATTAATTTGAACAATTTGTCATATATTTTGTCCGTTATTAGCTACACAAAAGAACCACTCCCTTTTATTATGTACAATCCACGTACTTATATTCAATTCCCTATGCATCCTAGCTATGAAAAAAAAAGATTCACTGTCATAAATATAGCATTCCTAGAAACTTGTCGCAAGATTCTGATTCACAATCGATATCTCAGCCAAATAACTACGTGAAATAAACCTTCAGCTACGTATCTACTCTTGCGACAAATAAATAAATCTTTAGCTACACATAAAGTACCACGCACAATCGTCATCTTGGAAACAATAGACCGTTCACATATCCGTCCGTAAAACCTCTCATCTTATTCCACTTACTCCTCCATGAATCCATCAAAGAGGCCATCCATTAACGTCGAAAACGTCATAAAACGGATAAAAAGTCAACGAGAATGGTTACTCGACCGTTACATTCTCCGAGTGGGTACGTTCTCTACGCGAGTTCTAGGGAATTCAGAAAGTGGGAGGACCGAGGGAGCGGTAAATCACGGTGACGTACAAGATACGCAAATTCGAGACCGAAAGAGCGCGAGAAACGGTCGGACATTTAGCGGATTTAAGGGCGACCGTATAAAGACTGTTCCTCCGTTTCTTCGACCGATGAACCAGACTTCTAAATCTTCCAGCTAGCTGTCTAATACGTTTATTTTCCACAGTACGGCAGACCGTTTGAAAATCTAACGGCAATTACGCAGTTTATTATTTATATTGCGCGTCTGTAATCCGGTCGCAGCGTGAGTTCGTTGAAAATGAAATCCGACGGTTGTTCCTTGCGAGTTATTTCAAAATATCTCTTCTATCTCAAATGAAACTTACGTATATGTCGGAGAGTTACGAGATTTGGCGCGTTCCTAACGTTTTCGTCCATATTTATCGAAGCATAGGCGCGTGAAAGTATTCCAACTTGAAAGTATTTGAATATTACGTGTACTGTATTTTAGACATTTAGAAATTTTCTTAGCACTTTTACGAGACTCGTCTATCACGATTGTATTGGTAATGTTTGAAACAAATCTGGAAATATACATATATATAGAAGTTACATGACATTTGATATAAGTATATTTAATGTAAGTATATTTTACACAAGCCATATTTTAACATTTGTTATTGGTATGTTTCAGATGGCTATTCATAGTGTATACTAATCTTCCACTGCTATTTTTGGAACAAATGCTTTGCGACTTCTATGCTGTACATTTTCATAGGATGCGGTGTATTTCTTTGAACAGGTAACATTTTATATGCTATATACCGCTTCTATGTGGAGTAATTTTTATAAAAAATAAACATTTTATAAATATCAAATATTTTTATTAATATTTATGATATGGCTATGTGCTGTTATATCATTCGTTATACTTTTCATAAGGGTGTTCTGAAAATTAATCTGCAGATACCAACTGCGAAATTAGCAGCGCTGATGTTTTACGATATTAAAATTGGATTGAATTTCGCGTAGAAAATTTCATATGGAATGCGACTCTTTAATTTGCATATGGAAATTTAAATTTATATTTCAAACCCATATATGTAAATTTCGATTGAATGTTTTAAATTTGTATATTTAGATTAAAGAATAGCGAAGGATTGTCAAATTTGTGTTATTTGCACGGACGGAATCACATATCGTTTAAATAGAATGAAAAAACTCTTCTTACTGCTATCTCAGATAACTTGATTCTTATTACGATCTGTATTAAAACATCATTTGTTATCATTCGTTGTATTAAGATAATTTGAATTATACTCCGAGTTAAATCCTGTATTCCTTAAAGGAAAATCAATATTAAATTCCACCCTATTTTTCCCTACCAGTTATTTCTATTATTTTATTCTATTTTATTCTGCAAGACATTAACAAGTTTCTGAGACAACATACGCAACACACGATTAATAACTAACAATTTACACCGATCTTTCGCCCCTACAATCCAAAGTAACATCAACGCAGCACCTACAGAGATCCAACAAACATCGCAAATAAAAGAACAAGACCGAAATCTCCTATCCTGCAACCAATCAATCTCACCAAACTACGTCTCACAATTTTCTCCGACAAAAACTGAAACGGAGAAGCAATTGGGATTCAACGCTGATACGTGCAGTTACGCGCGTAACACTGTACGCTCCGGAGACAGGTAGTAGTAAAGATAAATAACTGCGACGTAAATAGACGAACGAAAGTACCGGCATGTGTACAAAGAGACGAGGGCGCGCGGTTTTCAAGCAGTTCGATGATTTTTACGCTCGTTAACCGACCTTTCCGTTCCTAATTCGACTATTCGTATCTCGGTTCACGAATAAGTTTTTCTCCTGCGTACGTCGCTGTTAAAGAGCAGACACCATCACAATTTAATGGCGAAATATAATACGGAAACAACGGATTCCGTATTCGTAGCGCGACCCGGTTGTCTCGTCTCTATAGCTGGACGGATTCCAGCGAGCGCAGACTCGGGTTAAAGGCGGTGTTTCCGATGTCCCAATGCTTGTAACAGGCCGGCGGAATGCGCGGCAGCCTCTGATACCGATCTCGCGTTATCCCGTTTGCTGATCTTCCCTCGAGTTACGCGCGCGCGTAGGAGAGATGGAAATGTTGCAACGCGGTCCGTTTCGTGAGAATCTCTAACGATCGCGTATAAAGGTAAGAAGAGAGAGAGTATGGAAAAGGCTCGATATTGAGAGACCCGATATTGATAGGAAAAGTAAGTATCGAGGAAAATTGATTTAGGTTCGAGCGAGTGTGATTGAATGAGAATTTTTCCGCGATACGCAGACTTGTGAATTTATGCGAATGTGTTTTACGAATATGACCGAAGAAACGGAATCTAAACAGGAATTTGTTTCGCTTATTAAGTATCAGAACGGGTACGCCACCGCCTTCGATATTTTACGCGTTTTCACATCCTTCGAATTTTCATAAATAGATAAAAATCCATCCAAATGCAAAAAAAAGGGATTAGAAAAGTTAGGACAAAGTCGGTGGATTCTTGGTCAGTGTTAGAATATTTTAGTAATTTTTGTTTATTTCGCGACGTGTTTCGGTTATTCCAAGAGGAAAAACAGAGAAACTGAAACACGTTTTAGGATCGAAAAATGAGAGTACCAGAAGAAAACTTAGGAAAAGGAGAATTTAACGGAATAACAGTTTCGTAGATAAAAACTTACCGAATTAGACTACAACGTAGAACGTTGATTTATCCCAAGCTATTCCGTTAAATCGTGAATTTTTGGCACTGAAATTGTTGTATCGTTTAAAGAAACACGAATATCTGAAACTTCGTGAAAGTGGCCACGATGTGAATTTTTTTCGACCAACTGGAAACACAGAACGTGATTTATGAGTGTTTGTACGTTGCATCGTTTAAGAGTCATTTAAATCCAGGCCGTAGGGTTAATGAAACGCGAGACTTATGAAAATTTATAAAATATTGCCGCACCATGCAAATTGCCCCCAGAGTTGAGAAATGAAATTAACCGCAAAGGGTACGACTGCATCGATTTTTCATACCAGTGTTCGCTCGCAATGTACGACGCGACTTATAAAAACGTACATAATTATCTACCGGTGGAAGTTGGTTATTTATAAGTATGCGTTACAGCAATCTTCCTGTCCATTACGAATACCTGTATTATTCGTTGCGTATTTTCATTAATAAAATTGCCACGTTTTCTCCTTTGACTTATCCATCACCTATCAGTAACACCTTGCCTTCAATTTTCATATTTAGCCACTTTCAGAAAATCATGAAGTACACTTCGAAAGACCCTCCACTTTCGACTTCTTCTTCGACGATTTTTTATAGAATTTGTAACAGTCATCGTAATATAATAGGGAAATAAAAAATTCAGTAAACATTACACGGAAGATATTGTAGTCGAGTCATCGTCAAAAAGGAAGGGAGACCGTTACCAATGACTTACAGCAGTAACCGGAAGAAAGAAGAATTGTTAAAAAAAAATTTGTTGAAAAAATTAATCGGAACGCTTAAATTGCGCGTCTCGTAATAATCTCGATATCGAAAAACGCGATTAAACAATCTTGCAAAAATGACGAAGAAAGTTATTCCGACGGAGTAATAAAAAAAAAGCGATCTTTCCATAATTAAATTATTACCTTGCGCTAAATAATTAATACGGCTCATCTGTATTAATTGAGAATAAATGGTAGGACCACCATAAAAACGTGGCCGATATTTATCGCCACGGTTCAATTACCAACATCGAACCAAAGACGTATCGATAAATCATACGCGTGAATAATAATCCTGTGGATAGGTCCTGTTAGAATTCCATAAGCTGCCAATGAATTGTGCAACGGACGTTACAAAGGAAACTAATTTAATATGGGACATTTGAACCGAGTTATTCAAAGCGCTTTCTATTCGCGACACGGCCATAGTTACGTTAATGGAACAATAAATGGTGCGTGGTGTCAAAGGTGGGCGCCATAACTTTGCGCTTAATTTATCACTCTTCCCGATCATCGAGGATTAACTTCACGGCTGACCCACATATTTCCAAACGCTTGATGGATAGTCATTGAGGTAGCAGCATGGCAGTCACCTGCTACCAGTAATGGACAATCCCATAAATGGCCTTCCACGGAATTGTCGTCCCCTCCGCTAAGAAGCGACTTTGTACTGTGCGTAGTTTCACCTTGCGCTTACCTGAAACAAAAAAGGAACAAAACGGTTGGATTGAGAAAGCACAGCGTGCACAAATGTATCGTAAATCAATAGACTGTCGTACGACTTCCAACGTTTGATGTTGTATACGATATCGTATCATCCGAAAATAATAAAGAAAATATATCAACATCCTGTCTGACGATTCGCGTCACTTTCTACTGGCGAACGATCCTCGGTAAAGTTTCAGGGAATCGAAGATGCAAAAATGATTTGGAATTTTTAGTCAGACGTACGCTTGTTTGGTCGGCGGACATTTGCTTGTTTTGGGCAAAATGATCGTTAGAACGTAGATACGATATTCTGGATTGACTTTATCGTTCACTCGTAAGTTACTGGGTCGAATTAAAATGTGCACGATTTTATACTACGAAATAAACTATATTACGAAATAATCTACATTACGAAATAAAGTCAGCATTTGCGTCAAATATTAAAATTACATAACGTCGAAACTACGTCAAAAGTATCACCGGAATGATGTTTACGACGTTTGAAAGCGATTTGTGCTGATGAAATAAGAAGATGAAAATTATCGCGCAAGGGATTAGACGATAGATCGTTTCAGAATTCCACGTAGCTCGGGTAATCAATTTTTATTCGATAGAAATAAGAATGTAAATTATATTGACAAAGGATAATCTTTTCTATAGAATTTCAAACTGTACATTTCAAATAAAGAATGCTCAGTATCGGTTTGAAATTTCAAATGTGAAGATTTATGAAGTTCCTTTAACGAAGAAGAGCTACCTACCATCTCAGTAACTTCGCATAGTCACTTCGATACTCAATTACCAATGAGTATTCAATTACAGCTCGAATAACTTGCTAGCAAACTTCAAAAATCTCCGGTCAAACTATAAACTTTCTCAAGTGTACACAGATCACAGACGCAGGATATATGTATTAATTAAAATATCATATCGTTTATCGCCGTCCACCCCGAGCAACGTTCACAACGCTTATTACTTCAACTTAATTTGCAGATACCTGAACGTTATTACGTAGAAGTAAAGAGATACGATCGTGACCGATCGTTAAAATTCTGGCTTCTTATGTACAAGTGAAATAAGATATTTCCCGGATTTTATGCGAACTTTTCTGGCTGTCAACGAAAGAGGGACGATCGATTTCTCTCGCCTGGACGAAGGCTCGTTCACGCCATAATTCTTGGCATGTTACGGGAACCGAGCTGTTCACCGAAATGGATATCCCGCTGCGACACAAAATAACAACGTGTTCGCGCACAAATTAATCACCGGTAGATAATTAATTAATTTCCCTGGAGCCGACAAGCGTCATAAGCCGGCTAACGAGAAAAATCGATGACTCGATGCAACGCGAGTTAGCAAGAAGTAACCGCCGTGTATACCGTGTGTGGTTCACGGCCACGACTCGTCAGCTATTTAATACACCAACGGAGTTAGGTCGCGCGATTCGCGCGAGTAAATCATCCACGTGGATTTTTTTCTTTCGTGAACATCGATCGAGGGGATTAATAATAATCGTACGAAGTAATCGTACGAAATTGCGGTGATTAAATCCGACGAAACAGATATCCGTGTCTAGAATAAAGGTCGGTAAATGAATTTCAGTTCTCGCGAGAGGTCAAGTATGGACTATGCTAATTAATTCGAAGAATGTCTCTCTTTTTCCTGCTTCTTTCTTCCTATTTCCTTTTCGTTTTTCTTTTTCGTCGTTTCTAGAGGAAATCGGTTTCTGTGATGAATCGACTGTGCGAAGTAGTCGCTAATGATCACGAAGTACATATGTTGTTTGCCATTATTGTGACACTTGTTTCCGGTGCTCGTTTATTAGCGGGCATGTGTTTTTTGCTATGTTTAATCGACACGAGCAACTTGCTTCTGGCGAACCAGAAATCCTTCTCGTTATCGGCATTGGTTCGTTCGATTATTTTTAAGATCTCGCCGCTCGTGATTAGTTATGTAAATCGGACCGGCGGGGGAAAAGCGAACGCGCGGCGTAAATTTGTTTTAACGATCGATCAAGTTCTCGCTCTTTCTTTTTCTCGCTTTTTAAGTTCCAAATATATATGAATAAATTAACGGTTATGGAAAAGAATTTTTTAATAAAACGGATAACACGAATCATATCGGTACTCGATTAATTTTTCGTATCTCGCATCTACAATACTGTGACGACTGTTTTCTATATTAACTGTGTATGTTAAATGTCAAGAAAATCTAGTAGAATTTTTTCCGATATAATATTCGGTATTTATTTCAATGTTTGATAAGATATTTTATAGAAGTAATGTTCGGTATAATTTTGAAATAAACAACATACATTCTATGGTTACTTTAGAATTTTAATTATCTCCGATCGTAGTTATCAAATTTTGCAGTGTTCTTATAACGTTAAATATAAACGAAATTGCGTGATAGAATTATTAATGAAAAATCTATATAATCCAGCTAAAATAAATCTGTAATAAAATAATCAATAACTTAATAATTTATCTCAGAAAACCAATAACCCGTAGATATCTAGGTCTGCTCTTTCTTTCGAACATACAAATAATACCTTTAAAATAATCCTAAAATGAGACTACCAACGATCGAGCAGTTTACTAGTTCAGTTTCAGAAACTTAACGAAGTGCTGAAAAAGACTCTGCCTTTTTCCTTGAAAATCCCAAATAATCTCCTTAGAACAGCTCTACGATGAGATTACCAACAATCAAGAAATTTATCAGTTAGATCGCAGAAAATTATCGATACGTATCACGAACTTCTGAATCTTTTCCCCTTCGCAAATCGCAGACGGTACATTCGAAATAACTCTGCAAATGAAAAATACCAACAACTAGAAACTTTATAATTCAGATCTGGGAAAACTAGCGACGTGTATCGATAAAAATTCAGATTTTTCATTTAAGAATCACAAATAATACGTTTAAAATAACTCCGCAATCTTTAATAGCTCGATCTCGGAAAATTAACGATCCGTATCAAAAGATTCTAATTTTTACCTCGAAGATCCTAAATTATTCCTTTACAAGTAACTGCAATATCGCGAATTCAACACATTACGGAACGTGTTTCCATTTCTTCGGATAAATTCCTTCTAAATATAATACCTGCCCGCCTGCCTGTATCCGTAATTGCGAACTTACGGAAATAAGAAAAGAAGAAAAGAGAGAAAAAAGAGAAGATAAAAGCGAGTTATCCTTGCGGGTTAGGTTCGAACGCGAGCGTGTAACAAGCGTGAAACGCAACGAGATTCCGGGTCTCGTAACTCATTAGCGGATCGACTATTTCGGTAGTATAATCCGCACGTCAGGGCGTCGAACCAGTTTAATATGCGCGATAACCGTATAGGCGGACTGGCGCAATTTCAACTCGTAAACGTAAAATATAAACGCCAGTTAAGTTTTTACGATCGGGGCCGGGGATTTTGCGCGAGGGTAAGGCGCGAGTAAATGGCCAGGCACCTGTGTGGACACTGTGCACGAATTACGTAATCGTTAGGTCTATTTCTATATGGGTGCGCATACGGATTTATCTATTTCACCCTGCGGCTATTCAACATCTTATTGTTCCATAGGAAAACCTGGTCGATCCCATCGACGTGTTCCGTTTAAACTAGTTAACTACTACTTGGATCGATAAACACGAAATGAGATTTCTCATCGTAGGATGTTTGAGTTCGTTGTACGTTCGGAGAATGCCGTTTGACTTGTTTTATTAGATAATAACTGGCGAATTTGCTGAACGCTCTAGTATATTAATTTTCGAATATTAAACTAGATTCCATGCGAGAGAACGTTACTCGACTCGAATTAGCTGATAATTTGTTAATTTCCTGCAGAAGTCGGTTATAATCAATTTTCAAAAAACCTATGTGCTAATAGTTCGTATGATTGGTGATTTTAAATTATTGAATGAAATCATTAGGACGTGAAAGTTTCTTAAGGAGTACAACTAATTTGTTGGCAAAAAGATAGAGTAATTTAATTTTACTGTACTCTTTCTAAATGGAAGTCCATTTAGCGAATTGCAGGAATTAATAGCTTTTACTCTGTGTACGAAGACCTGGTTACGGAGCATTTATTTCTCATCAACTCCATTAAAGTGGAACAAATTAAATTCAATCTGCCTTTTATACTATTGTCTCGCAAATGTACTACTCGATATACGTATCTATGTAATTATACCTCTACAACATCCAGTTAATTCGAAGGAAGCACGCCTATACATTCAGAATTTTTGTTTCTTTTTTGCTAGTTAATAATACTGTACCGCTAACAAGTATTTTATGTATAGTAACGATATATCAGATCTGTTACTTTTCGAACTTAACTTAAGAATTATAATTGATGTATCTTGCACCGAAGAAAGAAATTTATCTACGAGCATCGATTATTAACATGTTCTGTATCTCATATGCTTCTGATATCGCGTAAGTATTTAAAATGAAAGCTAAAGCAGAGATTTACGTTCTTATATTCATTTCTTAAATATGTTAGGTTCAGTCAAAAACTAAATACAACGTATAATTCCCTGTAATTAAATACCTTAATATAATATTTTTAATATGAAACTTCTGCCAAACTAAAGTAAATTAAATTCACCTCTACGTTTAGAATTAAATATCAATATTAAAAAATACCATAATTTCCAGCAAATCAATTAATCGTAATATCTAATCAATTTTCCAATCGAACCAATGAACCGAATCCAAGTCCACAGAATGCCACTTTTATTTCGTTTCACGTAATTCGATCTTCGATTAATTTCAACATTGTGGCCATTTTATGCCCAATCTGGGATTTAAAACAGACAGAACGATAATCTCGCAATAGCAGCCGCGTTTCTCCATAAACGAGATCATGGATTTGATATCTAAATCGAACAGGACGTCGTATCAGGCCCAATAAAATGATTAATAAAATGACTAACCGAGATATTTATTCTACGCCAACGAACGATATTCCTAGCGTAAATACCAGAGATTTGCATTTCTCTCGTTTAGAAACATATCAATTATTGTACGAACTTTTTCTAATAAGGACAAACCGGATCGGTATCCATTCGTTTAGCCGTGGAAAACGGTCGAACGTAAGTACAGGTGCCGACCAGTGTCATAACACGACGATGACGAAAATCCGCGCTCAGGGTGGCAAAATGATCGTGGCGAGTTTTTCGAGATATAATGGCACGCACGTTATATCACCTGGCCTGAAACGAATGGCCACTTATCGCAGATATATCTTCGGAACGACCGTCGTTTTCCAAACTATTTCGAGTCACCGTCAACTAGAACGAAATCGATATTTTATTACCATATACAACGAAAAAGCATAAATGACATTATCTGCTGGTCAATCCGAGCGGACGAACGTTCGCGTCCGCGCTTATGCAAAGATAAAAATGGAGCATTGGAAATTTATTGACAAGAATTATTGGATCGGTAGTTGGAGACTGTATTTATTGAAGTTATCGTTAACAGATCAGAGAGTTTGTTAGTATGTTTCCTTTTTATAAACGTGATTTATCGTTTTGATATCAAAGATATCGTTATAATTATACGTGCATTACGTATACGAGAAGTATATATACACGAATAAGATGCAACATGTACGCCAAGCTGTTATTATAATACTATATAAAAATGAATGTTTTTTAATGAATGTTTAAAGTATGGGAAGTTTTCGAGGATAGTAATCGAAGAATTTCTTTAATGAATCTTTTTATTCGCGAAATTTGTATATCTCACGATCGTAAGTTTTTGTACTCAAAATCTTATGGAAAGCTTGTATTTTTAAAGTTCAGCTGTTGAAAGATAAATCGTGCTGAGGTTGACTGATAGAATAACGAGTGGATGAATTTGTAATAGAAAAATATATTGAAATAAATAAAGGTATAAGTATACAATACGATAGAATCGATAGGGAGCACGTTCACATATTATTCAGTAAAAGGAGATTATCAAAAAAAGTTAACGTTATAGCTCTAGCTAAAGGCTACAAAGAACATAAATAGAAATCTATTTATTAGTTCCTTTATTCCTAAACCTTGTAACCCAAAACGTAATTTATATTCAAGGGTACAATAATATGGACCTTTCCTCCTTATTTCGAATTTCTTTTTTCACTAAATTTCCAGATTTCCAGGTCACCAATATACAAAAGTAAAGATGTAGAGTTTTTCTTGAAGTAATTACTACAACAAATCGAAATCATATATTATATATTTACGAACCAGAAAACGTTTTCTACATTGTATCCTGCCATTTGATCAAAATTTATTTTATCACGAACGATACCATACAAATAGACTATTTCGCTTATAATATTAATTTCTTTATATTTGGTTGTCCGAAAAGTTTCTTTCGCTTCATAAGATGATAATAAATGAACGACAATTTTTGTTTTATATTATTTTATCGAATTAGGTATGATCCATTTCGTTCTATTTCTATTATTATGTTCGCGCATGATTCAATAAACTAATATAAAACAAAAAACATCGTGCGTCTATTATTTCCTTATAAAACGAAAGAAACTTTTCGGACAATCTAATACATTTACTTTTACAGGTTCTCGATTTTTCTCTAACGATGTATCGTATAATTTTTAAACCTACGATAGACAAAAAATTTGCCTCTAAATTAGAGCAAATTTAACAGAAACGATAAAAAGATCTTTTATTTCCTCCGCAAGATCGTTACTGTACAACACGAGTAAAATATGGTCAAATTTGTTTAGTTTGTTTTCTTATATGTTGCGTTTAAAATGCAAGTAAATCACTTTGCACTTGGTTAACTAATGGATTCTCCAGCTCCTTAAATTCCGTATATCACCGCTACTTCCCCTACAGTTTGCAGATTATCCATTTAACGTTCACAGTACGCAAGTGAATTATCCCTCTGCATATACACACCTAATCAACCATTGCTTTTTATTACCGTGAACGATCGTAAGACAAGATCGCAAGCAATAGAAGCAATTCGAAAGATAAGCCTCGAAGCAACCTCTAACCTTTCGTCACGCAATAATGGATGCATATTTCCCTATAGGGGTCGTGGCTCTACGATCCACCATACGATCCACGAACCTAACTGCAATCTAGCTTCTCAATCTCTCGTCGAATTTAATAAGACCGAATCATCGTACCGTATTCGTGATTTTCATTCTCGCATCATTAGGCAGACGAGAAATGAAATTACCCCTTGAAATTTTACTTCGTAAAATTTCCCGCTGCAAAACGGCAAATGGACGATAATATAAAACGAGTAAAATAACGAAGAAAGTAAAAAAGAAAAAAAGAAAAGAAATTTTGCTTTATGAAAGTTCCCAATGCAGTACGCTAAATGAACGATAAAAAGATCTTTCGCTGAAGAACGTTACGCGGTTGATAAAAGAAGAAAAATAAGCAAAAAATTAGAATAAAGTAAACTTTGCTTCGTGAGATACCGCATTGCAGAACGTTAAACGGTTGAAGATGAAAAAGAAAGAGAAAAGAAGAGGAATATAACGAAAAATGGGAAAAAACGTTTGCTTCGTGAAATCTCCGGTGCAGAACGCTAACTGGAGGATAAAAATGAAAAATAATATGAAATAAAATAAAGACTGCAGAAGAGTAGAATAAAATGTTGTATTCTGGAAAGGTAGGATCATGGGATCGTTGACTACATTTGCACACGCGAAATTCCATGGGCGGTTGCTCGTTTTACGCGGAACATTCACGCGGACGTCGGCGATATTAAGATGGCCATTAACTGGTCCCGAGATATTGCTAAATAATGAAATCCCGAGGTTGTAAAATAATTTGTTTATTGTTCGATTGCGCCGCTAGTACGTTTTATCCAAGGTCCACGCCTTTTTCTCACCTTGTCTCGACGAAGGTAGCGAGCTTTCAACGGGAATCGTACGCTGCGAGATCTCGAGGAACACGCGAGGACGTCGTAAATTTTATTTCTCGTCTTAACGTTTCCGAAATCCGGACGTTTCTTATAGAGAAATATATTTTGCGAGGTAGCCCGGCGAGATTTATCGTGCCATTAAAGCAGGGAATTAAGTTTTGAGAATTTTTGTACGTATCGCTGCCGGTTAAGTATCGTTGCGTGTGTTTTACAGGTTTGAAATTACAGGGTATAAAGCGTTTGAAAACAGAAGCACGGGGGTCTGAAATTGAGCAAAAAATGTAACTTGTAAATAGGTTTTTGGTGATTGAGGATACCGATGGAAAATTGCACTATGTTTGATTTTTATTAAGTACTAATTTTTTTTATTTGCATTTATATGAACAAGTAAACGTCCTTCTGCTTGGAAACAATTTCAAGTTGCTTGAGATATTATTGCGAATCGTGAATATATTGCTATAAACATTGCGAAAAAAATCCTTTCAAGATTTTTATAAAATTTTTAATTCAAAGAATCAGAAATCGATCGATTCGAATTGATCCGATAAGAAAATAATCCTCTCCGGAACGATGACTATAAGAATTCTTCTCAAAAACTAATCTCAACTTCTTGGAAAAATTTGTTTATTTTGTACGTGAAAAATTGTGGCACGGGGGCAGCAAATAAAATCGACACTTTTAATACACGAAAATATATTACAACATGTCTAAAACAAAACACTAATTCACATCAGCTAGTCCATTGTTCAATTCCTAATCCTGCATACAGGACTTAACATCCGATTGAGCTAATAAAAGAACAACCTTGTTCGTTTATAAAAAAGTTCTCGATCTTCTCCTCTCCAATAGAAATTAGAAAAACTCTGCTCGGAAAAAAAGAGAAAAAGTCATCTGGACTGCTGAACAAGCAATAAAACGAATCTAAGTAAATCCAGCGCTCGTCTCGCAAGAAGAATCGCGCCTGAAGAAAGAAATTGCCAGGAATTTCAACATATCGCGTTCTCGTGTGCGCACGGCTGGGCCGGTTTGAATGGACGCAACCTGAAAAGCCAGTGTTTCTAATTCATGGCGGGTAAATGGCAAGCAGCCGGGGCTATTTACTGTTTGTACCACTGCCGGAGGAAATTGAAGTTAACGATTGTAACGCGGCTCCGCCGCTCGTCGAAAGTTCTGACGCGGATACGTATCGAGAGAGACCAAGGTAGAACGCGATTTCACGACCGCGTTCGTTTCGTATTATTCGGTTTCGTGTCCGCGTGTAATTTATCGATTCCACGTTGATACCGCGTTTTGCGTTTATGTCACTGTCGAACCGCCGCGCTGGTAATTGCCACGTTTAACTTAAAGCGCCTCGATCCAGCAATTTTTTTTTCTACCTCTTTTCTCTTTTCGTTTCTTTTCTTTTTTCTTCTTCCCCTCCCTCTTATCACTTCGAACCAGATCATTTTTCCAAAGGAACGTTCCCGTAATTGTAGCGGAGAGAAACCCGCGTGGCGGATTTATGGCCGTGGTTTCGTGCACAAAGTACGATTACCGGCGGGCTTAGGAGGAGTTCGATTGCAAATCGTAATGAAATCGCGAGTAATTGAAAGCGGGCAGGTCTCATGCGTGGATGTTGTTGCGTGAGATATGTGCGCCGTTGATATACTTGATTGTGAGAAATAGCGAGTGAGATATTGGCGAGAGGGTTTAAACGTGCCAATGAATATGTATTCGCAATGAATCACCCGGTACTGGAATTTTATTACACGCTTTCGACGCATTATTTCAACGTAACAGGAGTTTTTCTGCTCTATAGCACGTACACGGTATGTAGCGATTATTTTTCCCTATATTGATCTATTTGTTCGCATGAACGGAGTGATTAAGTTCCATGGGAAAATGTTAACGTAACGGATCTTGCGTGAACATTTTCGCAAACGGTGTACAAATTGAATACGATACAGGATTAAATGTGGCAGACACTTGTAATTATTGCATGGTCGTATCGTAAAATAAGAGCAAGTTTATGAGACAGATATATACTATGTATCGTAACAAATTGTTACACCGTAAGAAACTTTATCCTAAATTAAATTTCCTTCGCTCCTTCGCAACTAAGATACGTATCCTATACAATTTCCAGATGTCACTAACGAACAAATATATTCTTGCATAATTTACTATATATGAATGGGCAATACGAGTCGAATGTGAAATTGAAAAGTGAGGAAGTTCTTCATCCGAGACGCGTGTGCATCATTTGAATAGTTCTAACGCTAATTACTCGAAACAGGAAGATTAAAACTGTAATTAAATTGTCCGTCATACGTGTAATAAGAGAAAGCACTGTAAATATTCTTCTTTAAATACCTTGATCTTCCTTATGAAATTCGTCAAGCATAGTGTTACCGATGTTCTCGATCCAATTTTTCAATTGCTATTTTCTTACCGCTTCGTCCATCTCCATAGTGTTTATGTCTATTAATTATTGAAACCAAATTAGGAAAATAAGCTGCAACACGGCGTAGACGTGGTTGAGTGGGCAACAATGCTTCGTTGAAAAATATAGAACTTACGAAACGATCGATCGACGTCTAATGATACCTACTCATCTTACTGGCAGCAATTTTCAACGATCGATCGAAATCGAGCAATCCGTTATCGACGCCGAGATATATGTATCACGTGCCGTCGAATACAACTTTCTCCCTTCGTATCCACGCATAAAATTATGATGAATCGTTCTCATTATCCCGTCCATTGAAATTCACCTCTCGACACGTAAGTAGACAAAAGAGGGATTCGCTTCTCCTTCTCGCGGATTTCCATATAGCGAGAGCACACGCGCACGTTTATGATTTACCAGTGATTTATCGACCAGCCGTTGCCTACAATCCTTCAAAAGCGTATTTACATAATCCATTCTCCGCGAGGAGAAATGACACACAATGGCAAACGCGAACATTGTAAGTTGGATGCGCGGCCGGCGAAAGATTCGCAATAAAAGCGGCGAGATATCCCTACCTGCCGTAAATTATCTTTCATTCGGCAATATTACAGACGTGTATTTCACAAACATGCATTTACCGTTTTGTACCGTTACGCATGCTGTATTGTACGTGGTAGGGACGAGCCGATGATCGGCAAGTTTGAAACGTTGTATAATACGAGGAATCGTCAGCACGGTCGCAGGAAAATCATCTTGGTCATCGTCGGAATTTTCTTCATTTTTGTAGAAAATTATCGAGGAAGATTTAAATTGGATTTTTACCGTATGAGTGATCGAACTTGAAATAAAATATATAAGTTATGTATACATGTAATAAATGTAAAATATATCAATACCATGGCCAATAATAATTCAACGATAATTAATCGCAGTAATTATTGTACCAAAATTCTAAAGCGTCCACATTTCTGAATTACTTGGTTGAGACGTCGACCACAGGAATAAAATAAAAAAAAATAAAATTGAACACGTCTTATTAGAAAAAAAAGTCGTTCGAGCAACGAAATCTCGCACAAAATATTATTAGCTTATTTAGAAGGAAAATTTAGAAACGAGCGATAAATTGTCTAATAATTAAATGATATTAAAAAGTTGATATTTACAGATTTTTATTTCACGCGATTAACTTTCTTCAGTTTCCTTCGACTTTCTTTTCCTTCCTTTCGATTTAAGAGATTCTTATTAACATATGCAATTTCTCATATCAAAATTGCCTTGAATTCTTAATATCGAAATACTCGTAAAAAAACTAAGCATCCAATAAACTGCTTTATTTAAAATTCATTATTATAAAATATTCCGTAAAATATCCAACAACTCGATAGCAGGGAATCGTACGGATCAGGCAAGTGTAATATCCCGAACGGCATTAATTTCAGACCACCTTGGTCGAAACGATGATTAATTACGGTGAACATAGGCGACGCGAACACGGCGTTTCGTAGTTTACGACTCTATCGCGATTTTTACCGCGTTTACCTTCGAATCGTTTCCCTGTCGCAATTTACCTCGTCCGCTCGCCGGGCACACCGGGACCGAGGCAATAGCGGAAACATGAATTACCTGAAATCCATTTTATTTGCTTGGCCGGAGTTTCCTCTGTGAAAGGCTCGTTTCCCGTTTTACGAACATTATCGATCGCCCTCCGGTGAACGGGACGAAAAAGATCTCCGCAAGTTTGCGAAAGAGAAAGAGCGCGCAAAGGGTCGAAAAACCGGAGCGACATTAAGAACAGACTGACTTTCAAGGATATACGTGGTTGTCCATGATCGTTCGAGTGTATTTACACTCGGTGCACAAGGTGCGGCGATGACGATGATCATGGAATAAGCATTTATACGATGTGTGGGTAAAAATCAATGGAAAGTGACGGACGATACGAGATTTTTTAATGGGCATATCGAACATAACGCAGATTTCGCATATCGTTTGTTGACTATTGATCTTCTTAATTTGTAGTTTGATAGCGATAGACAACGAAAAATTCTTCGTCATTGACGAATTAAAGTTAAATTTCCACCCTTTGAATTTTGACGTATAAATTAGATCACGTCAAATCGTTTCTCCGTTGGATGAAGAAATAAATTTTGATTGGCTCGTTGATTCATTTATGCAAAGAAATTCTAGATATTAAAAATTTGTATCTTTTTCGTTGTAAGTTTTCCCTTGATAGAGAGAAATGGAAAATAAGTCCAATTAGAAGACAATCGTTTCAGAAAAAATTTCTTAAATGTTATCTTCATTTTTTCTTTTATCCATGAGTTATAGATTTTATTTGAGTACCAACATTCGCAGATACTCGTATATTCTTGGAATTAAAAAATAATATCGCGTATCACTTTTTTTGCATGAATAAACGGTTAATCGTGAATTATGGGTCTCATGAATAATCATGAATAATGTATTTTTACAATTTAAAAATAGCATTTTATACTATTTTTCGCTTATGAATCTTTGACCATAGATTACGAGCCTTATATATAGAAACAGCTCCAACATTAAGAAGGAATAAATGAATAAAGTATTCAAGATTTATTATGCTTTCCAGAACTTTATTATCGACATTTACAAATTCGCAAACGAGTGGGCATATTAATCTACAAAAAAATCGAATCTTAATCAAATGCGCGCATATCAAACGGATGGAAATGTTCGACAAATTTATAACAGTGAATGGACGAAGAAAATTTCTCATCGTTAACGGTACTGCATTTCATAACAACGTGCAAAGAATAGCAACGCATATAAATCACTATCAACTCTCTAACTAATTGCGATATATTCAAACAAGTTTCCCATAAATTTCGTATTTTATCGATATTAATAATACGTTCGTAAACACGCTTTCTTTACATTCTATATATTATGTGACTAAAAATATACATCTACCGACTCCGAAATACTATTTTCTCGCTTATTTATGCTGTAAAATTATCGTTGCTCTTAAAAGAAGCTGGAAAAAATACTCGTTCATACTGCGTTTTTATATACTTATCTTATATATTTTTATTCTCTTTTGATCTTCTAATCAAACCAGCTGTTTCGTACTACGTCGATCCTCTAAAGTTATTGAGTTACGATTGAATTATCAAAGAAAAATGTCCAATAATATATCTGTTCGAAACAAGTTCAGTTACTCGAATAATTGAAACATGAAATTGATTTATCACTTGATACCTGAAACAATCAAATACTACTTAAATAACAACATATTAACAAAATAACTTCACTATCGCGAATATTCTTCATCCGAATTACCAGTTGTAATTCGCTCGTCACTCGGTTAATCTTTTTAAAATTTATACCTAACATATACGTATTAAATCCGAATTAAGAAACTAAACAAATAAGAACGGACACGTTTTCGACAAATAGCGAACAACGTTTCATTAGATATCGATAGGTAGATAGATATCGATAGGATAGATATCGACGAAAAGACGATGTAACGGAGTAAAATAAAAACTTAGCGATGATAATCGAACGCCTAACTCTATAAACGGTGTCCATAGAATCGAAATTCCACCAAATCGAAAATCATGGAGCCAAGTTTGCAGTACTGGTTTGTCTAACGCGCTGACAAGAGGCGTACACGTAGGCAGGTAATCATGCATTGCACGCGCTGTTTTATTCGCTACCTACGAACAACCGTGTATGTACCAGCTGCCTACTCAATAACCAGACAGCATCGATTAATAAAATAACAATAAAACACGGTCTGCCTACCTGAATCGCATATGGTTAAAGGATTGGCCGCCGCGTGATTCCGGTTCTCTCGTCGTTTGGCCCCGGGCTTTATCGCTCTCTAAACACCTTTTACGACCGTTTAAGAACCGCAATTATGCTCTGGAATGCTTATGATTCGATATAGTCACGACCAGCAAAGGACATCCGCGCGACTTCACACGCTATAAATTGACTCGTTTAATATAAAAGTGCTGTAAGTCAATTTTTTCTCTATTTGCTTTAACGCAACATTTCGAAAGCGTAACCATCGTTCTATTTTCTATAGGAGTATTGCCTTCGTTAGTTTCTTGTTAGATAACAGAGAATAAACGAGAATCGCCTAACCCGATCACTTACAGAAACGTTACCCGCTTTTGCATTAAACCGCTCGATTAATCCTCGCGTGCTGGCCGAGAAAATGCTCTGACCGGCAGAAGATAATCGTTGAACTCCAACTATTGCCCAATGGGTCGTATGCACAGAAGCAAGCAAATGCTTTTAAATCTTAAGTATTTACTTGACAAATCATTGGATAAAGCTTTCGCTTGTTTTCATGCATATACAATGATAATTGTTATATGTAGCGAAGAGTCGGTGTTTTCTCGAACGAATCGCATTTTTACTTATACGACAAGTTTTCAAACTTTCAGAAGGCATGGTCTTTGACACTGTTAGAAGAAAGTTCTTTCTCCTTCTTCTTCAAGTGGTTAATTTAAAACAAGATTTATCGTTTTATTTATTACTTGAAGAAATTTTAAGGTTTTATGGTATATTCATCCATAGACGTAATATTATACTATCCAACATAAACTGCATATTCAACTTGTCACTCTTATCGCAATTATTAAAGTATGTTACGTCGGAAAGCCGATGGAGGTCTTCTTATATTTTCTATAGCCAATGCAAATGACTTTCTTCTTCCTGAATTTCCCTTCGTCTATTCGGTTTAATCCAAATTACACCGTTGCACATTGGGAAAATAACGCTCTGCAATCGACTAACGACTTCTTTGTGCACAGCTATATTATGATTGAACTGACCACAATGCAATGCATCGTAATTACAGGCGTTAAGGTGTACGACGTAAAAGTTAAACGAACACACGCGTTTCGCCTACGATCCATTAGGATAAATGAAGTAAATCAACACTGCTCGCAAAGATCGGGTTTGATGATTCGAAGCGCAAGGCTTTTGCCTCATTAGAACGCAGCCAGTTTTCTAGCTCGGCTTATACGCTCGTGAGATATATAATTTACTGGTAATTGGTAAATCGATGAAACGCGTCGATCTTCCCCCTACATGTGAGAAGCAGGGGCTGTGAGAAAGGGAAACAACGGAGAAAACGCGCATTAAATTCGCCACGGCGTTGCACCTAATAATTCTACGGTCATTAACGAGGCCGAGGAACATTTTAATAGCTAACTAATTCCATGATTAATCATCTTGCTACAAAGGGTAATGAAACGTTATTAACTCATGGCACACATAAACACGCTGGCGTTAGATGGCGAAGATAGCATGTAACTTTTGCATTATTCTAACGAGAGACGATGATGAGTAGCAGAGATTCAGAGTCATCGACTCCGATGTTAAGGAACCGTTGATAGAATACAACATCCTGATGGTTTGCGTTTCGCTCGTAACTGTCGATCTTTCATTTACGCTCCATTCTGAATATTCGAAATTATTTTGTTTAATTATCGTTGAAGTATTTTGTCGTTGGAATATCTGTGGTAGAACGTTTGTGGAACGAATGCTAACGCAAAGTTGAACTTAAAATTCCTGTTAATTAAATTTGTTGCATTAGGTACTTAGGTAGTTGAGATAGGTAGGTAGATATAAAATTTTAAATATCTGACTTTAAATTCTATTTCGTGAATGTTAATTCAAAGAGTAGGAAATTTTCAAACAATCTTGTATCTTTAAATATCGACGAATACAGTCGTATAATAACTGCATAAGGCCCATTGTCCACGATGCGTTGCTTCGTAGAAACGTAAGCACAGTCTATTAGATGCGACGATACGTTTACACCGGTGTACATAGTCTACGAAGCGTACGGTGAAGGATACATTTTGTCTCATTATTAAAACGCCGGGCGATGATATTTCGCTACAGTCCTTTATGACTGCAACGTACGCCTCGCTAATGGCAATGTTAGCGCCAGTCGTCGTGACGAGAACGCGTAGCGACGAAAACGACTCGTTGCTGTATCGTGGGCAGGTGCACATTATTTCACAATAACCGCTGCGTGGAAGCGTAGTTACTGTTAGCACCAAAGCGTCTAATAAGCGTCTATGAAACGGCGCTTCGTGGACACTGGGCTTAAATATAGCAAAAGAAGTAGTTACTTTTGCGCAACATTGTACAATCCTATAAATATTTCATATTCTTCGATTCAATAAGCACCTGACACTCGTGCCAAACGTAAGCGCATGAGTCGTATGACATGAAAATATGAAAATAAAAGAACAATTTATTACACGCCATCCATATAATCGGAAACACGTCGAACGTATCGACGTATGTGAATAGCCCATAAACGATTTATCCGATGCTAAAATGCTGATCGTTTGGAACCCAGATTCTCCAGCTCTCGGTTGCGACCACAAGAAGGTCGTAAAATATTTTCGACGGGTTCGTCACAATTATTTTTGCTTATAATCATTTTCATATAAGATTTTTCTCGTAAAGAGAAAATTATGTCTAGTATTTGTTTATTTCAGGATATGCTTTATAATATTCTACTGAGTGATAATTGAAAAGAGGTGACTCGAGATCTACCACGGCTCATACTTGAAAAATACTAGAGGCCCGCCGTGTTCATGCATATGCGCTTCTTTATTACTAAAATAATTAAGTATTAGATTAAATCTATTCTGAAAATATCTATTTTTAACATTAAAACTACCAAGCTCGTCGAAGCGACGAATTTCAGATGCTTCGTTCCTATAGTTGTTGAAAACATGTAGATGTTCATGGCAAAATGAATCTTGACTTTTTAGCAAGATAAAAATATATTACAATAATAATATATATTTATTTATCGCGCCGTTATAGTCATATTATTTATGCACATTGTATTTATAGTAGTAGATTGCAAATCTGTAATTCTAACGAAAGTGTGCTTCCTTTGAGCCATTAAAGATACCTTTCATGCTAATATGAGAGGAAATCACAGATCGTTCGACCATTAGAAAAGAAGATAGCGCTTGCGGAAAGGTTGGAAAACGCTGGTTTACGACATACAGGACTACGGTTAGCAATCGCGTTATTAAGAGCTCACTACTCTTTATTACATCAACTCCTGGCGAGATTTCTATTTTTCTTGCGAGCCACTATCAGATACGTTGCGCCAAGTGAAAATTATTCCATTCTCCGTAGCTTTCAGTACAGCAATTAACAGATAATGAAATTTCTGATACAGCCCTGAAACTCGATACCTCGCAGCGAAACGCAATCTTCGAAGTATCTCGTGATCCTGTTCTTATCCATTGCGATAAAACGGTGTCGAGTTGACATACCAAGTGTAAAAGTGGCAGTGTTCGCGAAGCGAGAGCGGGATAATTAGAAGCTATGCTGCACGTAGGTTACACCTTAATTGCTTGTCGTGACGCGAATTATCCGGAAGGCTGAAAGCCTTCCATTGTCAGCCGAAGGAAGTGGAAGTGTTTCTAACTATGTATCTGGCCAACGACTGAAAAAACCAACTGCTCGCCATGGGAAACTTTTTGTCTTCGCGGCCACTTAACGCGCTACATTTTAGCGAGTACGTTCCATTATCGTTAATTATACCAGCATAATTGTAACTTCGAATCGTTGGATGTCTAGGTTTAGCCGATAGCGAGAAACGGATATCGGTGAATATATTGATATTTGACTTTTACGTAAATCGTACTTTTGCCTATCAATAAAGAGCATACGGTAATGGATAAAAGAAAGTTTAAAACGGCAAGACGCTATAATTTTATGAAATGGAATTATACCTGATAAGAGGAGCTTGATAAGTGAATATAATATATACCTCGGAGTAGATGATTGTTATCAACGTAAAGAATGATCTAGTCACTGACATAAAGAGCGCTAGTACCGATTTAAAATTTTCTTCTGATTACCATTTTATGCGGATTTTCTAAATATATAATCGGTATTGTAAGGAAACGATATGATAGCGAAATATAGAGAATGAGGAGAATTCGTCTAAGAATAGAACAGGGTATGAAGAAACGCGTAAGGATTATTAATATTATAAATTGCTTATCGCTTTTACTCGTGGTAGACTACAAACAATCCAAAATGCAATTGTAATCGTCGTAGTTCGTCGATGTAAACTTTGCAACTGACAAAAATAAGAATATAAAGAATTATTTACAAGAAAGAAAACTACAATTGTCCCTTGCGATAACAATTTTCTTTTTTCAAATCCTTTGTAAGAGTGAGACTGAAAAAATGTCGATTGCTAAATTATCTCAAGAGACCCTAAAACATTCTATTCTAAAAATTCTGCGAAAGAAATCATTGCAATTTTTATAAATTATAAATATATACCGATCAAGATCGTATATACGTACACGAAAAGATTAAAATACCGAGTCGCGACGAAGTTGCAGTAAAACGACCTGGACAAACGTCTACTAAATCTAACTTTTCCTAGAAATAATAACATTATTCACTGTCTGTGTGGCATATACTAAAACGTTAAACTTAGTACACGGTTGACCAAGTTGTTCCAGGGCAACTTTGTCGCATCTCGGTTGCTTACACGATAACCTAACCTGCGGACTTATTCAGCCGATACAAACGACGAAGTACAACGGATAAGGAGGATTAAATTACAGAACTTGCTACAGCTTTCTTGAAACACACCTTCGCAGTTGCAATTTTTATAACACGCGATCCACAGAAATTTGAGAGCATACGATGTAAGTAGAAGCACGTATTGCTCCGATGCACTGTAAATAGTTGTCGTGATAAGGGTACTTTATACTCGAACGATTTCAGAAAAATCGACGAAAGGAAAACGTGGGTGGCGTTAAATATATATATATACATATATATAGACGCGCTCATTATACATAATATCAGATGATTTTGCCCAATGATGTTGTACTAATGATAAATTGAAGTAGTTGGCCACTTCATTTATGGTAATTACGTTTGTTCGTGTTGTTATTTTTCATTTTACGATCGGAGTTTCTTCGTGTGATGTGATATAGGAGGTTGAAATTATTATATTAATTGCAATTAAGGTTATAAACTGTGTTTTCCACGATACGGCATAAATTTAGCGAATACACACGATTGTAAATTTTATCGTATTTTATACTGTATGTAGTAAGAAACGGTTGCTTAAATATGTTCATGATGATAAATATATGTAGAAAAAATGATTGCACGTATTTCAAATATATGGTTGTGATTAAAAAAAATTTTTTACCGTGCTTCATATCGGTATATATGATATATGATATATAGATTGAATTAACTTATTTAAGTGTCGAGATAAAAAGCTTCAGATAAATCATAAACGCTTTAATTAAAGAACAGTCTCCGTGGTGATTATTAATAACAGAATTCAAATTTCACTGAACAATTTTCCGAGATATTCCAATTAAAAAGAGGAAGATCGCTGATTAATTATTATCTACTAATCGTTAATCACTATCAGATTTTGTAATTACGATTAAAAAAGTTTCATAAATGAATCAAATAAACATCACATTGTTGCGCACTAGTCTATTTTCCTTTATAATTCGTACTATCATTTATACGTCGTGAGCAACAAAATAATTCAAGTTTAATACATGGTTACTTGTAAAAAATAATGCATGAACCTGTCGACTACAAAACAAGTTAACAGAGAATTATCTATAATGTGTTAACGAGTTAATTATAATGTGTTAATGATTAAGTGTAATTTGTTAACGAGTTAGCTGCTTACCTACACTACCAATATCTTAGACACAATAATTACCCTAAGTTCTCTACTTTGTTCTTTTTCTGACGATTCATTATCTTGTAATTAAAAACACATTATAGCATTCACGTCGTTCTATGACAGTCAAAAGAAATTGATTTAGCTTTATTACACTCTAATCCTATAATTAAAACAAGATTTTGATTAGGAAGCAACTCAGATAGCAAATTAATTATTTGATATTTCCAATCATCGATACAATACGACCATAGATGACCAAAATTAAAATTCTATAACAAGAATAAATCGAAGTAAATAGATAACGCACATAATCTATTTTCTGTCTCAATGAAAATGAACATTAGTATTATTCAAAGCATATTTTTAGTAATTGCAATAGCAACAAAATTTGATATCCGGCTTTTTTCATATTAATCTTGCAAGATATTTTTGAAGTGTAATAACCAAGAAAATAACAAATATCAGCATTATCATTTCGCGTAAAGCGTTAGAATTGAAGATTAAACGAAAGCATATTCACGACATGGCTTCATGCTTCGTCACGCGTATCGGCTAAACAGGCTACGCTCGCGTTATTACATCGGAGGAACCGTAACTAACTTTAATCCGCGATACTTGATAATACCACGGATTGATCGATCAACCACCACGTTTAGATATCAAACGCACGGTCCCTTTCTTCAGCATAGTTTTGGAGGAAATTGATTTACAGCGAAAAACCCGCAATTAGAACCGTGTAACGTGATTCGGAAGAGAAAAAATCATTTTTCTGCTAATGTCATTTTACTGCTAAGTATACGGAGTATACGATCATTAAAAGTAAAATAATTTCATAGTATACTTTAGTATACTTTATACTTAAAAGAAATTGAAAAGCTCTCTGAAAGAAAAGTCTATGAAAATATGAGTCTCTGAGAATAAAAATTTATCAAACTGTACTTTTTGTTCATTTCTTAATTTCATTAAGTAATTTCATTAATTTCAGTAAGTAAACGATTAACGTTCAATTTTCAAGAAATAAATAGCTTATTCCTGTAAGCCATTTATCGCAAGGCTATAAGCTTAAAAAATAATGTATTTCTTAATTTGTAGAGTCGATAGCATGGCTTTGGGACTTTTCATTACTATTGGTCCCAAGTGTGCTTGTTATAATCAAATAGTTGACATTGTATTTATTTTGTAAATACAAAAAGTACAAAATTCTTTAAGAGTCATTATAATTGTCGATTGAAAGGTAACTACTCTCGAAAAAATTAGAATTAAAACATTCGACATTGCCTTCTTTCAGAAAATTCTTTGATCATAAAACATAAGAGTTAGGAAACGTAGAACCCGCGACTGAGTTCAAATTGCATCAACTTGGAAATAAGATTTGATGAGGAATTTAAAAGAAAAAGAGAAAAGAATTTTCACGTACGTTGATTTATACGCATAACAAAGAAATGAAATCTCGAAATAGCCGAATAATTTCGAACAAAAAGAATTTTCATAATTTGCTCGTATACAAAATAAAGAGATTAAGATTTACGTTTGCTGGCTGGCTCGATAGAGCCAGCTGTAAATGTAATACAGATGTTTAAAAAAAGAGAGAGAAGATTTATAATAGCTAAGCAATCTAGAAAAAGAAAAATTTCATAATTTATAATGAAGAAATATACTAAGAATAAATACATGTATTGAATTAATCATCACTCGTCTGCATCGTATGTTGAACAAAACTCATGAACATTTCCACGAAGTGAAAGAGGGATACCTACAGTGAAACAGGTTGCAATCGACTATATTACATTCCTATCTGCGGCTCCTCCCTTACAAAGTAGTATCCATGTGATAAACGCTTCGTCGCCCATAATGGCAGGGCAGTTTATCTTCTCGAACGTGCCGCGAAAACCAGCAGCGTCAAGATCATCAGGATGACCGGTGCACCGGTGGTGATGCACGTGTGCTGGCCTGTGCCTCTTGGTCCGCTGATGGTCTCAGTTATTAATTTTTATGACGTCCATGAGCGCCAGGGGCGATGAAGAAACGCCGGATTTAATTGCACTGCTCTTGAAATCTTCAACGTAACGTACGTGACAATGTTTGATCTTCTTTCTTGATTGTCGAACTTCTTGTACGAAGGTGATACAATGGAAAATTTGTTGGGCATATAGTTTGCTCCCTTCGTGGGAGCGCTATTTGTTGTTTGACGCGATCAGGTAATTGATGACGGTGTTGTTAAATTTTATGAGATCGTGCGGTTTTAGGGTTGTGTTTTTGCGATGAAGCGATCGTGTCGAGTAATTTCTGCACACGGCAACTGCTAACGTTCCAAAAAGCTAAGACGAATTTTCTCGCCTACAGTTTACTGTAATTGTCGTAATTAATAACTTGAATATCAACACGAAATATCACTTTAAGAAAGGAAAATAAAATTTGTCAAATTAGATGTAACATTAATTATCGTCGAAACAAGAGTTTTCAGTGTCCTATGTTTGGAAATTATAAAGTATACACGTAACGCTTAACGATACTTTAAACAGCGATATAAATTGGTAAATCCGTTTAAAAGTCACGTTTTAAAGCAACAAAACGAGTACCGCCGATTCTCTCCTACTTATTGAAACTTGTAATATTCCATCTGACACAGTGGTCCCTTTGTGTAAGATCGAATTAATTAATCGTCCGTTTTCAATACGGTGTAGGATTTCGTTAAATAGAAGCACGCGGTTTAAGTATTCCGCGAGCTGAGGTTAATCCACCATGATATTTCCATTACAAATCAACGAACGGATATTATTAACTCGATATCAATTAAGAATTGTAAAATATAATCGAATTAACCGAGGAATGCGTGGCTATTTATAAACAAACGTATTTACATTTTATATTTCACTTGGCTTAAGACTTTTCGAAAAAATATAATTAACATCGCGTACATGTAAAAATATATATGTGTATATGTGTAAAAATATATATGTGTATATGTGTATATGTAAAAATGCATATATGTATATGTAAGGCTCTGCGCCTTAATTGATTCGAATTACGTTTCTTCTTTTTTAATTATAATCTGAGGATCTCGCACCGATCGTGCCCGTCTCCCCGATATTATCTGATTGGGCAATTGAATTAAGGTCATTCAAAAACACGCAAAAGAATTTCACTTTTCTTTTACACCCAATTTTCGTTGCATCGTCGCCCACCGTTTAATTTTCGGCGAATATATTAACAAACACTATTTATTCATCCTCGTTGTTCCAAGCAGTTTCCTCGCAGCTAGCTGATCGAATAATTAGATTAATGCTGGCCAAAACGAGCAAACAAATTTCATTTCATCTTTATTCTACTTTTCAAATTAATGTTCGTTACCCCAGTAGCCAATGTGTAATCGTCAACGAATATCGACAAACTTCTTTCAACATTTTTGCAAAGAAATCTCATGTAAAGTTTTCTAAATGCCATAGGATGAAGCAATTATTCAAACAATAATTAAACTTTTGTGATCTCTTTTTCACAACAGCTCAATATTTATTTCCAAACAAATATCAACGTATTTTGTATACAACGAAGACGAAAAATATTCGCGTACCATTTATAAAATTATTACGTTTACGTATATATTTATATTTACATATTATATTCCAGTTACATTTATTCATTCAAGTGTACTCTCATACGGCTATAAATATTAAAAAATTAAAAATAAAAGAAGGAACTAAAAAAGAAGAATATACATAATGCTTTACAAGTGTATCGTAATAAGTTATTCAAAGAAATTAATTCGCGTTTAGAGGAAACTTTTTCCCAATTTTACTACGATTTAAAAATATACAATATTCGTTGAAACAAGCAAATATTTATAATAAACATTGATTTTTAACAACGATTTGTTTCTACATTGTTAAATTTCAAAAATTACGTTACAGTGGCGACTGTCTTTCTCATTTCGAAAGAAAACTGTTTTGCAATCTCATTCGCCCTAAGCTCTTTCTCAAGTAAAAACCAATAAGACAATAGACGAGGTCAAGGAGAACGATAGCAGGGAGTTCACGCCGTTCTCGCAGCGTCTATAACGCCGATGTTTCGGTTATTAATTTTTACGAGCACTCGTGAGCACTGTACCGACGAAACGCTATCTTACCCATCTACCGCTCATGCACACGATTTTGCAGAAAAGAAGAAGGAAAGAAGTTCACTTCCAAGAAAATTTACTTTTGTCCCTAAGGTTTTATACATTTCATGCGTAATGCGTGCAATTATCTCGGGTATAACGTACGTTTCCGGAAACGCGCGCGTCCGCCTTTTTTTTTAATAAAAAAACTAAATGCTATTTAGTTTGGAGCGAGTTGCGATCACCAAATAAATAAATATCATGTGTAACGAGACGCGTTCACCGTAACGGAATGAAGTTCACGTTTTATCGAAGAAACATCGTGAACAGAATCGTAGAACGAAGGCGGATAAAGGAAGATAGAAAGGTAAAGAGCGGAACTCTACGATGTAATCAGTGCAACGGGTTGCACAGTCAGACGATAAACCCGCTGATCCAATTACTATTACATATAGTCATCTCATTTTCAGTGGCGATGTTACAAATGCGTTTCAAATTGCACACAATTGTGCAACGACGCCTTTGGTCACTGTGTGCTTATATATAAAAAAAAAAGAAAAAAGAAGAGGAAATAACAGCTTGTAGCATTTCCCTAATTAAGGGTTGTAAGAAATTTATCTGATGGTGCTACTTGGCGCAAAATCGCATCAAGTTTTTCTTTGCCATACTAAACTGATTTATCTAACATATTTCAGCGATTGCCTGCAGCACCACGTTCGACGAGATCGGCAAAACGATAGAAACAAAAAAATTTCTGTCTTATCGATGATTTAAATTGCGGACATTATTTTAGAGGAATCGTTGCGTCCGACTGTGTTACTGAACTAACAATGAGTCGTAATTATGCACAATGCTGAACGAAGGCTGTAAAAAGAGTTCACAGAGATATTTATCGTAATGGAGATTTATTTATTGCTCGTAAATCGTAGCAAGTGTATCGTAATAAGTTGTTCAATGAAATTAATTTGCGCTTAGAGGAAACTTCTTCTCAATTTTCTATGATTTAAAAATATACAATATTCGATGAAACAAGCAAATATTTACGATAAACGTTGATTTTTAATAATCATTTGTTTCTACATTGTTAAATTTCAAAAATTTCTATATGCCACTTTGTTCCTTACAATCTACGTGATCTTCCTACGATCTTACGATTGTACGTACTTCATTTTCTTTAATAGGTATCTACCTGTAGGATAAGAAAAGTTTCTTTCTTTCAACGAACATTATCACCATTTTCAAGCAGTTTACAGACTACGGTGAATATTGTTACACGGTTTCTGCACCGTTGCGCAATTAAAAAGACGAGAGATGCAAATATAGAATAAGATAATAACTATGAACATCGAGATGCACGTGTCCGCTTAAAAATACCGAGTGTAAATAAAACTAACACGCGATGAACGTTGATAATCGTGATTCTTTTTACGTATTACCATTTTGTTCCTCCCTGTATGCAGATGCTCATTTATTACGTTTTATTACCATAGTTACAAGTATTAAGTTACAGTAGGGCATGTGGAAAATATTTTCAGCAACAACGCTCTTCTGTCACGCGGTAAGCCAATTTTAAGAAGGTTATCGACAAATAAAACCAAAAAATCTTAATGCCAATCTTCTAAATGATTACACGAAAACAGCAAAACATAGTTTCGAAACAAACAAGATTAATAAAAGGACGAAGTTTCTAAATTCCCTCATACTATCGCGTAATCGTTCGAACAAATGCAACAATATATCGATATATTCGTGACGAACGGAGTTGTCGTCAGTATACTGTAGCATAGTTGGAGACTCATTTGAGATCAACTTCGTTGGAAGTTTTACAATCGCGCGTAAATGCACTGGTAGTAATAGAAAAAGTGATTGATTTATAGGAATACGGTACAACTGGAGAGCGACGATTTCATTGAATGGAAATCGCACGAAGGTCGTGAATTTATGTGCAGGAAATGTTTCGCAGCGTAGATTCGAGGCGAATCTATTGTTCGCCGTTTCGAAAAATCGGTTCGTATCAAGATTCACCAGGCGACGATTTTCGATATCGTCTGACGACAATGACAGAATCCATTCGACGATCGTCCATCTTAAAGTCGAATAGCTACGTCCATATAATAGAACTGACTCGTAACTCTACGCGGGATTACCAGTGACACGATCTACATGTGACTTTGATGCTCGTGTTAGCATTCGCGACCTCTTATTGAACCACGTTCTCGTGAAACTTCTTTACTTGAATTCCGTCTCGTTATTCTCTTGTCACACGATCGCAGTTTCTTACAGAATCACGTACAGTTCTGTTCACAAGTTTAGCTGCCGTTTTTTTTCAGATCAACGAACATTCTGAATACGACGTTGAATTTTAGATAGAACAATTTTCAACAGAATGAAAGTTTTACAGTATCGCGTGTTATTGCAATTAATTACAAGACATATCATTTAGGTATTTTTAAATTAAGTAGAATTTTCTAACCGGGATCAACCCTTTGTACTCCGAAGACTTTTTTCTGTTAGGATCGGCCAACAGCTGCGATATAATTTTATAACGAACCTTGACTTGGCTATGGTAAATTATAAGCATTTTTGAACTCGTTGATAAAAAAATCGTCACTATCTTGAAATAATTTGGAATTAACATGTTTCGAGAATTTAAGGTCGTAGGTTTCATTTGTTAAAAAGTTGAGAAATCTGATATGTTAGTTTGGCACATTATAAATGTATAAAGGAAACAGGATTTTCAATAAAATAACTTGCAAATTTGTAACTATTTATATATTCGCTATAATAAAAATAAGAGATAGATAAAAGTTAATATACGAGGAATGAAGAGAGTGTATGGAATTAAATGCTGCTGTAATCCAGATCAGTGGCGGGTGTTCTGATAGAGCAAAAATTTACAATGTTTCTATAAATCGTTAGATATATACATAAGCAATATATCATACGAACAAGAATATTTCACGCACTACAATGAATTCAAAATATCGTGGCATACAGTGAAGTTACGTGTCTCTCATTTCCTATCTAGTAAAATGAACGCTACTAGAACTTAACTACTCGCATATACCTTTTTACGCTATCACAATGAAATGACAGTACGAAAAAAAAAGTAGATAAAAACAGAGAAAAAAGATACGAAAAACTTGATGATCGCTTTATGCGACGGCATTACGCTTTTGAAAGGTGCTGTATTAATAACGTTTTAACAAACATTCCTAACGTTCTGTGACACGAAGGAAGGAGAAAAATCGTTCGTTTTTATCAGAAACGGTCGTTTCCGCGTGGAATTCCTTCTCTCTGAATAACGAATTCCACAGGAAACATTGGCGCCATTCCGCTCGCATTTCTCCGCTCGATCGTAAATTATTTTTCCCCTCCTGACACGATTTGAATTCGTCAGTTTACTTTGTCATTGAAACGTATATATGAAATACTTGGCGTCCGGGGACACTCGACAATTTATTATGCACCACGCACCTGCCTGATTTAAGTGGCCCTAGATGTACGCGGGCGCTTATGGCAATAAGTCGTGGCTCGAAAACGAAGACGAAGATGTACTGCGAACATGGTATCGCTGTACTGTTGGGAAAGTGCATGTATATGTCGCTTGTTGAAAGCAAGCGGAGTTTCTTAACATTTACAGGTGCGTGAACGTTACGAAGAACGGACAGAAATTACGTGAATTGAATACGCTCGCGGGTAAACGCGGCTATAGTTTCACGGACAGTCGTTAAGTTTCAAAACGTGAACATACGCTCTGGCATTTCTACGATTTTCGTGTTTTATTTCTACTATTGCGAAGGATAGAGAATTATGATTGGTAATAAGAGACAAGTTGTTTGGACATTTTTATGAAATTAAGAATCAAATTTCACGTCTACGCTTATAATCTTTCCTTTCGTTCAAGCATGAATACTGTAATTAGATAGTAGTTAGTGCTATGTTATTTGAAAATTATCGTGACGAGAATTGAATACAAAATTCACATTTAATTACCTACGTATATTACTGATTCGTTCGTACAGTACAATAATGAGTACTCGCTTTCAAATCTGTGCATGTACACCGAGTTTTATTCTCGATACTAACTGTTATTAGTAATTAAGCAACCAGTACGGTAGCTAGTACATATTTAAAATTATTATATAAATTTCACTTTTTAAAATGCCTAATGGAATATGAGCAACTCGGAAGCCGAACTGACCAAGTTCATTTTCTAAAAATTGTACGAGTTTTGCGCTAATACGCACGATCGAAAATCAAACCATTAGAATCGTATGAATTCGTCTTCTGTGCGGTCCTGTGTACTCAATTTCACAGGTTTCGTAAGTTAATATACAGGGCGGTTGGTAACTGGTGGTACAAGCGGAAAGGCGGTGATTCTACGCGAAAAAAGAAGTCGGAAATATAGAATAAAAATTGTTTTTTTAATTTTTTCATCGAGACAACGATCTACAGTGAGATCCGTTATAACGAGACGCGATAAAGTGCACGTGTACCGAGCGAAAATTCAAAGTCGATTTTCTCGAAAACAAAGCCTCGAACGAAAAATTTTTATTCTATATTTTCCACTTCTTTTTTCGCGTAGAATCACTCCCTTTTCGCTTGTACCACCAATTACCAACCACCCTGTATATCTGGAATTTTCCATTCAAAAAAATCGTGTGTACCATGACTTGATCCTCGGAATAGTTTTGTTCCCGTCTGATTTGCGAGAACGAATGAGATAGAACGAGTCACGTTGTTATGCAAAATATCGGAGAAATGATGTGTAACTGCGAAATAAGGATCAAAAGTCGTTCGTGGATGAAAGGATGGCGAAGTAACGATCGTAGGCTGACACGAGTAATCCGTCGACGAACATTCTATTCAGGCAACATCAAAAGCACATTGGAGCACGAAAACCCACGCAAGCGACGTATTCTTACGTCCACGCGGCTGTACTTTATACGTGTACATTCAAACACTTGTTTATTGTTCAACCATGCTAAGTAATTCCGACAACATTGTGCTACCGTGCAAAGATACCTTGTTAGCAATACAAATCAACAGAAATTTACGATTCGAAACAAAGGGTGAAAATTCGGTACGCTCGCGTTGAATTTTACGTTTAAACGATTCCATTTAAATTGAATTTGTATACAAGTTACATTTAAACGATGGTTCGCATTCGATTTAACGTACGAAAATATTGTACGTTGAAAAATGTAAAGTTTCCATTTTAATTTCGAAATTGAATAAAATTTCATTGAAATTTCGTTTCTTTACTTTCTACGCCATTCGTCTGTTCTTTAAATTTTCGTACCTTTAGCTATTCTTTAAGTCGAACGTTTCTCAATACTTCCAGGAATACGAAGAATTAAATTCATTGCAAAATTTCATCACACACGACGATTACTTGTTATCCCTTCAAATAACATATAAGTACATTTTTAATGACTTATACCGACATTTTAAGATAATTACGAACTGAAAAAGAACAAGAACACAAAAGAAAACACTATTCGATGGATAAAAATTTTGGAAATTTCGTCAACATTGTAACGAGACAGGATTGTCGTGATTATAATAGCCTAATTTAAAAACGATATAAATATGCATATAGAAATTGTAAGACGTTTGTAACGTTAAAAAATTAGCGTATGTACGGTATAAGTAACCATCTTAAGCATATGAGTGTTAAATATAACTCCACTGAATACTAAGGTTTATCAATATGGACAATTGCTAATTTTCGATCTCTGCGAAATATGTATATATTCATACCTACCAAACATCTTGCAATATCCAGACGTATCTTCGTATTGCTTTCAAGCTTTACCGATACAATGGCGATTGTCGAGTCTCGTTACGGTGCCAATGAAATTTCAAAATGTTTCGTACAACGTACACGATAGAAAAATAAAACTAGATAACAGGAAATTGGAAAAAAAAATTGAAAAAGGTAGAAAAGTATTACAACGATATTAACCGCGCAAACAATCGAAGAAAAGCGAATCAAGAGATTTCATCTGGTCTGTTAACAAGGAACAAACAACCACCGACATTGTTCGAGCCGTGAGATCACGTCGATTCGAATCTGGTCGCAACCGTTCGCCGCTGATTGCCGCCGCTAGCATCGCCGGTGTCCATTGAACGTTCGCCAAAGAAAATATAAATTCCGTAGGTCACGGCGATCGCAGCGTGCACACGCTGCAGGCATTTTGGCATAAGGCCTGCATACCGGTGTATGCGTTATCGGAATTCCTAAGTTTCTTCGTAACATACAACACCAATTCGATCGCCGGTATCGAACGAACAGTCGGCCAATCGAAAACCCGTTAATTGTGAGTCCCTCCTCCGTCCGCTGCAACCTACGTTTTCCTTATTTCTCTACGGCCTCTCCTTTCTTTCTGTCGGGCGATTTATTCCACCTTATCGTTATCGCGTGCCCGGTGTACAACATTCTGGCTTCCCTTGCGAACAAGGGCTGTACCATTTACTTCCTTTAATCGTTTCGCCTGCATTTACACACACGCGCGCCAGACTTCCTCCTCTCTTACTGGTTTCTATGGATTCAGACACGTTTTCAGCCAGCGGTTTTTATACGTGAATCGAATGTTAGATGGAGATAATATAGGCTATCGTTTGTAAAATCGTTATATGGGCGTGTGACGGTTGGCGTATGTAGCTTTTAGTAAGAACGCGCGTCCTTACATACTCGTACATGCTGCTACATACCTTTGAGCAACGAATCGAACAATTTTTATTATGTTATTCGTAACGATATCTAGTTTCTGTATTTTGTTTTAAGAAATTCCGTTGAGTTTCACTTTTAAATTTCACGTTGCCGATTTCTACATGCGTAGCCAATTGCCGAATGACCAGCTTATTTAGTAGAGGATATATCGAAAGGTATTTATCGTCTCGGTACTTTGAACTTAAACGACAATATTTTTAGTAACGTCATTTTATCGTATGAATGAATCGCGTGAATGAATTTCAGTGTTTGGTACTTGTAAGTGCGTACTACTTAAAATAGGATATAAAGGATATAAAGGACGAGGATATAAAGATCTCGATAAAAAAACATATTATTGGACGATACATTATGAAAATATGTACGTGTATAAGTAACTTATAAAATATGTCAAAAAATTATACCAATTGAATAAAAGAATATGGAAAATCTGCAAAGATATTCGAAGAGAAAAACGCATCTTGTATGCCATACTTTCTGCACGACGATCTATCCGTGTACCAAAACTACTCGTTAGAACACGTACCACGATAATAAATTATCTCGTATCAAATAAGATTCTTAAATTACTATCGTTTCTTTATCTCTGCGATAATATGTAGCAAAATTATTGCCTGTGTCGTATCAGAGCACTGCATTAAAATACAATGATATTTTCGATTGGAAATAATATCTGCTCCAAAAAAACGATCATCTCGTAACGCGTATATAACATCAATGCACATAAACATCGATTACTATTGTTCTTTCTCCTCTACAACAACATTCACTGAAATTACCCAGCGTACCATACGTACCAGAACAAAAGGTTTCGAGCAAACTGACATTCTCGATTCGAAATGAAATATATACGCGCACGTTGGCTGTACAAGGAGCGTTCGACTTGTGACACAAATAATATCGATACGCGTGTAACATCGTCAATTACCGTCATTTTTTCTTTCTGATGTCGCGATCTATCGCCGATCGTATCTGACATGCCGCGAAATTGCTATCTGGAACCTGGTCGCGGCGAAAATTACACGCGAGGCCGCGCGAGTACCGGTGCGAAGTAATCGCGTGGCTCGATCGGGGCGCGTGCGTTTCGCGTGCGCACGAGGAACAGAAGCCCTTAACGATTCGGGTCATCTATCTCATAAACGATCGCCGATAGGGCCCCTTACGATTTCATCGATCCCATAGCGGTATTGTCCGACCGATCGATCGCCTTATCGAACCAACTATCTGCACTCGGTCACTCCCACACCTGGCTCCTCGTGAAAACGAGAACACGCCATCAGCCTGCAACCAACCAACGCACGAGCATCTCGATCTTACGCTTTGTTGCTGCCTTTCTGTTTTTAACCTTGGATTTTATTATTTTCCTCTATCGTGCATATATTTCACAAAAGAAAAAAATTGGTAAAAAAATGTGGGATTACTTTTCCGATAGTATAGACGCTGAATGATTTGCTAATTTTATTGTCAATTCGAATGCTACGAGTATCGATAACAATATTCTTCGGTTCGATAGAATTTTTCGTGAAAGCGTCTTCTCGATATAGCAGAATTTTAAATCGACTTTTTTTTTAGATTTTTAGGTTTAGACAGAGATTCGAAACCTTTGGCTGATAGCGCCTGTGCGATCGCGCGGAATAGATCGAATTGGACAGGTTCAATCGAGGGTGAATTTATCAGGCGATCGTATTTCATGTATGAATACGAAAGTCGACTATACTCGATACGGTTACGAAGAGAAACTTGTAATTGCTTTAATAAAGGTTCGCAGTGAAAATAATGGACGCTCGTATAAAGTCGTCATATTGAAGACTAAAGAGCTTATACGTAGATAAACCTAACAAATAGGTACTTTTTTAAGATCGATCACTTCGACTAGACACGTTGAACGTCTAAAAATATTAGGTTGTCCGAAAAATGTATTTCTTTCGCAAACGTGTCTTTTGCAACAGTACACGTTCGTACAAACGTGAAACTAAGTCTGTGAAATATCACGGTGTTTATCTCAACGGAACAAAACGGATCGTACGTAATTCGACAAAATAATATAAAACGAAACACATTGTGCGTCCGTTATTTCCTCATAAAACGAAAGAAACTTTTCGGACAACCTAATACATATACGAAAATATGTATCTTTTTATATGTTTAACATTTCTAATTCATCTAACGGTTCGTCTTTCCTCGACTCTTTTAATTCATTTAAAAGCAAACCTACGTTGAAAAAAAGATGAGAATTTATACGAAAAAAACTACACTAAAACTACGTTAAAGCAACAAACAATAACAAAATGTAGATAAGCAAAAGCTACGATAAAGTAAAATGTGACCTATGTGACTGGTTTCTAATACAGAAACTCTACCGTTCAGACTACAACGTCCACTACCTCCATTTTATCGTCGATTAATCCAGGAAGTTTCATTCGGACGTTTAGACAGAATTTATCAGAGAATTAATTGTAAAGTAGCCTTCGTCTCTCTATGGCCGGATGCGATTCGATAAGGACATCGTATCGACAAATCCTCGTCAGAGAGTCGAACAAATCCTCGAGATGCAGTGGCGATTTTCACGTCGACCGTGTCCGCCGTTCGCGAACCGCCACTATCGCGACAACAATCGAGATCGACGAAACCACTTACACGCTTGCACCTTACGAAACAGTAAATAATGGACGTTCCGTACGATGTTCGCCGTGTAGATCATCGAGCGGCCGTATCTCGGGATTATGCAAAGGTTGAGCAACAACGGGATAGGATACGAAGTTGGAAAAAGTCTGGATCCCGATGATTGTGGTGAAACGCGAATGAAATGGGAAAAGCGTAAGAAACGAATAGAATTTGCATGGAAATGCTTGATGATTTTTAAAAATCACAGCAAAGGTTGATATCGTTTTGCGTATGCGCGTTGTGGATTTTATATATAAAGAATTCTGGAAAATCGGTCATCGATAAAGTATCAATATCTGATAAAATGTACCGCAACAGGATTCAGTGTTTTTTGTAACATTCTAAAATACAATTTTTTATATTTTATTTTATACGATATTTTAACGGTTTACCACAATATTTTGGAACATAACTTTTTAATACGCTCTATCTTAAAGAACGTTCCATCAAGTAATTTATCGCTTTCTACGATATTTTGAAATATAATCTTTTACTGACGCTCTAAGGACTCTAAGGACGTCTTTAAAATAAATATTTTCCCATTGCCGAAGAATTTGAAAAAAGTATTCCGTCAAACGTTACAACACAGCTGCACGATAATAAAAGAATTATTCTCTGGAATTATCGTTTAAAAACACCGCTGATATAATATTTGTACTAGAAATCACTCGGAAATAATTCAAAAAGTTCAGAAAAATATTGTGTGTAAAATTTTTAGAACGGGATCGTCGAAAGACGTAGAGCAAAGTGAAAACGTTCAGTCATCGTTGGATTACGAATGGACAGTTTCAACAACAACACGATGGTCTTGTTTTTTCTTTTAATTAGAAAGACGTCTTGGCACGGAGCGCTGTCAACCAGACGCATTATCCATCACTGTCCACGGAGAATTTTGTTATTCAAGCTGATGCATTCCTAACCGTCATCTCTAACTCGATCTCGACAGTCTTCGATACTCAACGCGTTCCGATTAGCGCTACTATGTTTATTCAGTCGAAGCGTCACAAACCGTCAGATCGAATCTGACAGACTACTTTAACAAGCGACTGGCCACGATTGAATTCTTGCTGCGAGCTTACTACCAGCCGATTCGAAACGTGTCAATGCGACTTTTATCGGAGATCGATGAATTCGAAACGGCAAATACCGTTACTTGTTAAAACCGATCAAACGAATTCTATCGTTATTATTCGTGGGCTTATTTTGAATCAATTGTGCGACAAGATAATCAGGTGTTGATGTATCAAGAAATAAATTCAAACGGAAGAAGATAGATATTCTTTGCTCGTTTTGTCGGTATCTCGTCGTTTTATTTAACGCTTTATCTACCGCAAGCTTATTAACAGACTTTTCGATGCCAACGCTTATCGACCAGAAAACCTTCGTATTTTACGTTCACTTGTTACTAACCGTACGATAAGCTCTCCATATTCTTACGAAAGTCTCACAATTTTCATCGTTTACAATGGATCAAGATAGCGGAGAAAGAGAGAGTTTTGTTTAGATAATTTGTCAGATTGCAGCAGTTATTTGAAAGTATTATACAAATATCAATTTATAAGCAGTAATATTACGTAAAATAAATACAACAGTGGTATTGTGGCAATTGTAGGTGCCAATATTTACTGTAATGTAATATACAATATGATAATATTTACTGTAACTGTAATGTAATTGTAATGACAAAATTACACTGTTTTGCAACGAAAAAAAATCTAGCCGATATAACGAGTAATCCGTCGCATCTTGGTTTTGAAGTTATAGAGCTTAGTTTAGTACGAATGGGTACATATTAAGTCGTCCGAAAAGTTTCTTTCGTTTTATAAGGAAATAGTGGATGCACATTTTATATTATTTTATCCAATTACGTATGATCCATTTTGTTCTATCAAAATAAAGATCACAAAGTTCGACGGATTAGTTTTCATGTTTGTATAAAAATGCATCGTTGTAAAAGACGAGTCTGTACAAGAAAGACACGTTTCGGACTACTTAACACATTCCCTGGCGAAAGTGAAAACCGAGACGGTACTTCTTTAGTGGCTAGCAACCTTAGTCATGAGCGGTAGTTAGAGTGTTAAGAAAATTATGTGACAAGATAGTTAGATATCGATTCATCAAACAAATAAAGTACAAATATTATATCGACGTGCAAATCAAACGTGCAAATCAAACGACTTCCTGTTAACAAGTGGTTCCGAAGGATAAAAGGATAAATATCGTTTACCTCGTTGGTGATCATTTTTATAACACTCGGTAACCATTTTCAAGTAACAGATAAAATTAAAAGTCGTAGTGATAAAAAGGTTAAGTTAAATCTTAAATAGAAATCCTGTGTACCATTATCTAATATACAAATTATACTTGAAACACGTTTCATTTTCTCAAGTAAATATCGTAGTATCGTAAATATAATAATATTAGTTTATTAATAATAAATGGATTAGACAGAAAACGATGGTTATTTAACATGAACTAATCGTAACAACTCTCTCTCTCAACAACGCTAACAACGCTATCTCGACAACGCAATCCGTACTCTCTGGCTTCTCAACTCATACCCTCTTTAATTCGTTTATGTCTCTTAGCAACGCTTTGTCTTTTGTCTTATATCTTTTGTTTAAGCCCCATCATGCACGCGCTCAACAAACGCTTGTTTATAATTCGCACGACACCCCCCTAGGCCCCTCGTCCACGATACTACAATATGATCTTTCTAAATGATATCTTTCCTAGCAAAGACATCAATCGATATTAATTACAAAGCAATAAAATCTATAGAGAAACTATAAACTATAAACAAAGAAACTATAAAGTGCTCCCATTTAATTCTAACGCGGACGATACATAAAATATACGATAGTTAGGAGGAACGTTGTCGTAGTTAAATAAAGCAACAAACTAAGCAAATTAATCCTCTTACGAAGCTACGTCCTTATTTTTCCTGCAGTGTTCCTACCACTCTATGCTAAAATCATCGATTTTATACGCAAGAATAGATTGTTCGATACTGAATTCCTCTGTATCTCGAAAGAAACTACTGTTGATTGCTCTGGCGCAGATATACAGATCGCAATTCCGATTGCGGAAGCCATAAACCGGAATAAATCAATGTCGGCTACGGGAATCGAATTAATTAGCGCGGATCGTCGACATAATTGAGTATACGAGAACAGCAACAGAAATCGATATTTGTTAAAATTAGAAAATGAAATAAAATTGCAAGAGATACGTAGAAAAATTTCTTTCCGGCGTTATAGTTATAATCAACGAATGTCTTGTTAAAAAATTGCAAGAAATTCGCAAATATAAATTTTACAATAGCATACGACGATTGAAATTTCTATGTAGATGTTTCGTTCTACAAGTTAATCATTATAATCGTTTTTCCACAAACATTTCTTGAACATAGTATTCCTATAAAAATGACTATCTCTGTATCGACGCACTTCGATGAAAATTTCTCTTTAATCGTTTCGACTCTTTATAAATATCTTCGTATCCCAGCGTACCCGCGAAAATGTATTTTTCATCGTGATTTTACGACAGAAATCTCCATTTATTCCGTAAATTCTTGACTCTATAGGACATTCTACGTAACTATAAGTTTACATAAATATTCGTCAAAATTTTCATTCATCCGGTGTACATTCGTCACCCTATAAGAGATTCTACGTAATTGGAATTTCTTGCACTGGTAAAGGTTTCCAGATAGCCACGATTTCTGAAAATATTCTACAAAAATTCCTCCGTAACAATATCGCCACTGAAATTCTCAAAATCCCGTTACTTTGTTATCCGGAGACCGTTTCGCCGAGCACCAAAGTCGTGCACCCGGGTTAAATCATAATCACGGAGCATCGGACCGTTGTTGAGAAATCTCGATGGATCGTAAAATCCTCGTGAACAACGAGGAGGCAGGTAAGAAGCGAGAGAGTTAAAACGATATAACTCAGAAGAGCGTTTAGACGGCAAATACTCAGACGAAGGAGCGAATATTGCCACAGAGCCACGCGGTGGCCCGTTGGATCGATAGAAATACCGAAAGATTCTAATCATCGGAGCCTTCTCCGGCAAACAGAAGTCGTGACTTGCACGTCGTCTGTCGCTACCCCTTTCGAGCTGTAAAACGATCTAGCTCTCTCTTTTCCTCTGGTTCGTGTGCGCATCACGTGTTGTTCGGCTTTCTATCGATGATCTTCGAAACGAACACGCGAGAAAAGAAGAAGTAGAAAGGAAAAATCGAAGGAGAAAGAAGAAGAAGAAGGAGGAGAAGAAGAAAAGACGAATACTCGGACTTTGCATTGACGCGGATCAAGCATCGGTCGCGGTTTCGCAACGTCACGATTTTCTACTTGCTATCGATCGCGGCGATCTATCGAAAAGCATGCGAACGGCATACCTCACGACTTTCCACGACTGTTAGATTCTTGTAGATCCCCCGCGAATTTGAAATACGAACCGACCGTGGAATCTCGTTGATCGAGGAAGCAACTTGTCCCGCTTTCTTCGGCGATTATGACAAATGCGTGTGCCACGGCGCCATGCTGCGTTTCTGAAAAATCACCGTCTTGCCCCTCTGTCTGTTTCTCGAATCGTTTTCAGAATCGACGTTTTTTCGTATCGATGCATCGACTTACACGGACGAAGATTAACAAGAACTACATTCTCCGTCACCGTGTGCGTTTCGTTTTTCCTTTCTTTCTTGGTGTTTTTCGACGGAAGAATTTCATCGGTAGCTCGAGTTGTTATGTTTCTTTGGAAAAGACTCGGTTTCCTGACGTGTGGTTTGCTTCGTTACAAAAAGATCCAACCGTAAATGCTTAATGTCTAGAGAAAGAGATTAATCGAGTCAGAAGTACACGAGGAGAACGTATCTTACGTGATTAATTGCGTGTACGCAAGTTTACGAACAGATCAAAACGAGATCTTTATTATGATTTACAAGACGTATTGGGGTAAGTCTGTATGCTTTTCTTCGAGCTACTGCTCTTACTTTATCCACGTACTCTAATCTTCCGCTATATTCTTCAACTATCGTCGTTCTTTTATTTACACGTTAAATTTTCACGTCGTAATTTTTAACATTATACGCGATTCTATGCAATGTAGGAACGTTTGCATCTTGAAATTTCCCATATACGCGGAACAATTCACGAGCGTAAGCGTTCGGATACGAAAAAGAACGTAGATCTTCCTTCTCAAAAAAGAAAAAAAAATGGAAAAAAAGACAAGAGAAGAAGAAATAATCAAAGACAAACGATATATAGCAATACCAATACAACAAGTTCGATAAATCAATATAGTTATTATACTTATTAGTAGCGTGTTAATCTCGTACAATACTTTTTCGTCATTAATCACGCTCGTGAGTAGTCGATAAGCCTTCAAAGAAAACAAAACCGTTTCAAATCGCAATTAGCCCCGTAGCCATAACACGATAGTCCAGTTTTTAAGCTAACATGACAATTTGCAGGCTACCAGCTCATTCGGTAAGAGAAGAAAACGAAACGAAAATGCATAGACTCTTCAGAAGTCTTCCACCAGTCATTCTCCAAGAGATGATTTACGTCGCAATTAGGAGAGGAGGAACGAGCATATCTCATCCAGTTATTGAACGCGTCAGCAAAGACCGATTGATGGAGTATCGATGCACCAAGAAAGAGGAGGAGAGATGAAAATCCTTGACGCGTTTAAAATGCGTAATCCAATTTAGGTGACGGCTGTAATCAAGAAGGAGATCAAACTAGCCTCGGGGGAAGGGGCAAAGAAATCGAATCTCTAGCAATCGAAGCGAGACTCTTGATTACCATTCCTAATTGCGTCCATTAAGTAATTACGTGCGTCGTTACAGTCATTCCTCGATCGAAGCGAATATACGTTAGACCGTGAGGATGAAATCGATCGGGGAACCGATCATCCCGTCGCGTACAGACGTAACCTGATTGGTTGGAACCGATGCGACGGGCCGGCCGAACCCGTTCTATTATCCTGGCGAAAAAATCATCCGGAATGTCCGATGCGTAGTTCGTAGATTGCCGATAGTTTAATAAGAACGTTAGCGATAATTAATATCTCTGGGTGCATTCGATCAAGAGCAAAACGAATCGCCGGGATAACGTTGAACCAATAATTAGGATGCATTAAACAACGGAAATGGAGAATGTAATTACGTTATCGGTCGGAAAAATCCGATGAGATACATTTGGGTGGATGGAAAATTTCGTGCTGCATCTTAATTAGCTTTTGATTAGCGCAGGACCGTTTATTTTACTGCGATACAGCGATATGGATGGGCATGCGCGAAATGTTTCGAGAGATCGTTTAGATAAATGCAGTTTGTAATGGGAGAACGTGTTAATATTTTACGACATTGTGATTAGAGAGTATATTGAATTCTCTTCTGGCTGCGGTGATAATCAAAATGATAGTAATTACGGGTATCAATAAAGATATCAAATTATGAATTTTGCGTAAAATGGCACATACCTTAGACGAAGAAAATAGTTCCTCGTTATAGAAATACCAAGCGCGAAAGAATATCTACGCTTTTTCAATCTTGGATAAAATTTTCTGCCAATTACATCTTCTTTAAGACCGAATGATTTCATCTAAGCTATTTGTCTCTATTCTGAAACACCGAGGACGTCCCTCATCAGGGTATCGCTCGTACGAGGACAAATATTTCTACCAAAGCCAAATTCTTTCAAGCAAATTGTCGCTATTGATCTCACGCGTTTCGATATTGTCAATAACTTGTTATCTTTTTAGTAGTACCGAATACTAGATATTATTTAATAAAACAAGATACATTACAAATCATTTATAAAGTAATTTAATGAATTTAAAAACACGATATTTTTTACACCATAAAATTATAATTGTTTTTCTTCTTCGGACAAGATCAAGCTACGTGTAAACGCTCTTCGTGCAAAGAAAAAATTCACCGAACGTCTAAAACGTTCGCCTTAACGCGCACACTATACCACCATCAACCATCATTAACTGGAGAGACAGACATTCTCATTCCACTTACTTAGCTCGATTCTCAAGCTACTTCCTCCGCAAAAATCACCAACATCTGCATCCCTTTTACTGATAAACCGGTGAAACAATTTTCGCTTCCTTCTATTCCTCTCTTTTTTACATATGTATGTCCCTGTACGCGTGTGTGTACGTTCTTCTTTTTGTTATTTCTTTCTTTTCGCAAGAAACTCGCCCACCGTGACAGGAACTTGAGTTAGAAAGGGAGAATGGCAGAGCCGTAAGAGCACAAATGCGAAACGAACGAGCGTTTGAGTCCAGGAAACCGTTTGCGAAGCACGAGTGGCAGCCGAGCAATACGTGCCCGTTCATTGTCCGTCCTTCCGTCCGTCCTCGCAGTCTTTCACGTGATTATTTTTGCCGGTTCGCGGGCACAATGAGCGATTTCTAGCCGGCCCTATTGTTCCCCCTCGAGACGCGCCGCGTTTTGTACCGATGCCCGGCCCTAGCGCCCACTTGCATGGACAAGTTAGCAGGAATTTATTTCCTGACAGTCTTCCCAGCTACGCGTTCACGGTGAATCGTTAAAGCTGTACTTTTTTTTTTCTTCTTCTTCTTCTTCTTTCGTTCCACGCTTCTCGATCGAGGGATTCGACGATTTGCAACGGAGTTTCAAAGGAGCTATCGATAATATCTCGACGACTTTACGAGGATTTCTAACGTTTTACGCGATGTATAACGAGACGAATGACAATTTGGAGTGTTGATACACGTTTTAGTAGTTTTCTGTTGGAACGCTTATTATAATTAGAACATTGTGTATCGTCGAATATCGTGGAATATCTTGAAAGTGGAACGATTATTTATCGTGTTTATATGTATGCGTGTATGTATACAACGTATTATTCAAATATGTACTAAACATCTGTCAACCTAAATAATTCGAAGAACATTCAGGTACCAAACAAATAAATTCACGTAAATATATAACAGGCACTCGATATAAAAATTTTATTCGATGAAACTTGCCAGTTGTCGCCCGTCTCCGCTTAACTCGAACGTTGATACAAGTTTTACGAACAGGGCAGGCGACCTCTGATCTTAAGAAAAATCCAAAGAAAATCGATAATGCCAGCCCGGAATGCTGAATTTACAGCGTATATAAAATCGTTATCGAGGAGTTTCATCACTGTGTGGCTTTCGAAGGACAACCATAATTTCACCGAACTATTCCGCTACGTATAAACGTTATTATAGATGATAAAACGAGATGTTACGTCAGTAGAAACAGAGAATCGTGGCAGCAGTTAGACAGCCAACAAAGTAAGTAAAACGCGCGTGTACGCGACGAACGAGCTTTTATTATACTATAAAATCACACAAAATATTTAACCGTATATACTCGACTATGAGAAAACGAAATATACGTGGAATAACCCTTATGGACGTGAATATACATATATATTTAAGGATTATGATCGATATAAATAAAATTATACAGAGAATAAGATAATACAAAAAATATCTTGCAAACATGATAAAAAATACCTTATGGAAACAGCGTGGAACACGTGTACGTTTAATTAAGCAAATTTTATACAAAACTTCTTAACTCTATATCATATCTGCCATCTTCAATTGCATGCAAAGTGCAAATCGATGCAAATGTAGTCGGCACACCGCATTTGTGTGTGCGTATATGTTACAATAAATTTCTAATATTTATACTTACAGCTACGATAGAATTTCACGATTCTCCTTGATCCTGTAATTATCGATTTTCTAATTGCTAAGTTGCTAATTGCTTGGCGACATCTGAAACGAGGTCCTCGATGCCAGTTTCTCAAATAGTCAGTTTCTACATACGTGTTTTCGATAGTATACCGACAGAACATTTTTCCTTGCCATTATTTCTTTTAAAAGAAATATTACTTTCCTCGAGAGGACACCAAATGACCACATGTTCCGTTTTAATATCAACAGTTACTATTTTTACGAACCACATATCAGACGCATAAAATCTAACGAGGTAAAATATCCTGCAATAATATCGTTGAACCGTTGAATATTAATTACAGGATGTTATTTAATAATCGCACGTAAGATACCGTCCATTAAAACGCTGCTGACTTTACGACACCTGTATGTCACTGAACGTGAATAAATAAAGTAAGATAAAATATGACCGACTACCTATGTTGGCGTACTTTGAAATACTCGACATTCGATGTCACGAGTCAGCCGCGGGAATAACTCCTTCTTACGACCAAGAATGCTCGACAAATCACCACCACTTTGACCTTGCTATTCTTCTTCGTCTTCGAAATTTCCTCGAACCAATAGCATCGTTATTTGTAGTTTGCATTTTTATAAAAAAAAAAATTAATCTTTTTCGCATCGATAATAATTTCGACGTAAATATTTCTGTAAACAGGGCCGGTGCAAAGCAGGTTCAGCGCGTTCGCCGGAATCCGGACCCGCGTTTTCAGAAGCCCCGCGGTCTACGAAAATTATCCAATCAAAAACACCGATTTTGATTAACTTTTTGATATGCTAGAATGATGATAACAAATGCAAGACATTTTTTTAGTAGCGATGATTCAGTCTAAAGGAGTGACAAAAATCATCGAAGTTCAGTGTACCTCCATAGAGTCCTCATATCCTGGAAACTACTTTAGATAAAAAGATCCAGGCGCTTTCAGAGAAACGTACCTTTTAGAGAAATTAAACTACATCGATAGTTTTTGTGCAAAAGTCATACACGATTATAGATTTTGTACTTTCGTTGAATTTTTTGCCCCTTGAAAGCGAATTATGGATGCGAAAAAATATTACTTGTTTGATTTGTTTAAAAAACTGCTTATAGAAACTATATAATATGTAACAGCACTTGTGAATAAATAATTCCTCGTTGTAAAACCGAAGTGTAGGATTTGAATGTGCATTGAGGCCCCGCGAAAGGTCACGCCGACCCTGTCTGTAAAAAGTGGGAAATTTGAAAAAAGAAAGAAAAGAAAATACATTAGGGTTGTAACAGGATTAAGCAGTACAATAGTAGATACGATGATACGATTTGTCATTCGTGATTATATAGAGATTGTCCTTTGCACTTCAGAGGAAATGAAAATTCTTGTAAAGTATATTTATAATAATAAAATGATTACGATTTGTTTAACATCGAAATACCAATGAAATAAAAGCGATAGTCTGATGTACCCTGTGTTGCGTTAAAAGCACTAATTTCAAGTGATTCTGAGAATATTCGCCTCGTTTGTACCAAAGAATTATTTCTACCGCGACATTTTCAGAGAAACGTACGTTTAGAACCGTAAATTAAGTTGAAAATTTGTTACAGCGGAATCCCATACTCTCAGTTAACGATCTTGGAGTGAACTTCGAAGAGATTTTACTCCAACTTGTATTTATACGACGCAGAAACATCGAGGAAGTTGTTCATCTTTCGGGACAGGTTTGTCGAACAATTAAACGACACTTATTTCGAGTTTATTAAACCGAATACAAATGAACGTTCGATCCTACGAGATAACCAAGTTAGTTGAAAATGAATTCTTCGATATGACGCAGACTCAAATAGTCAGCTCATTCTTTAAGAAATTAAAAAAAGATACTTTTAATATGGAAAACATCGACCTTTTCTTTTGACATTTAATTGTACAAAATTGCATTGAAAAAGATGATAAAAAGTTTTCTTATCAATTTTTACGTCCGAATAAAAAATCAAATAACATCTGATACCAAGCAGAGAACTTAATTAAATTGCTTTAATTAAAAATTATGTAAATGCCATTTTTCTCTGCTTCGAAATACTTCACATTCGTTAATTTCTATCTAACCAAGGGAAACTACTACTTGCAGTACGCGATACGTGATTACGACGTTAATCAGAAATTTTACGATGTTAAATTGATTGCGACATAAACACGATACCGTACACATATCTTTAATTACCTACTGGTTTTTAATCGAATTTCCTATCTTTCAAGTATACGATATCTTCGTTTAGGAGCCCTTGTTTCTCCACGCATCGATGAATTTCTATTAAAAATGGATTAACTTGTGTTTACATCAACGAGAATTAAAATCAAGCAAGTTGAAATTCATTTGTCCTTGTTAAACTTTCAACTCCGTGGCTACAGATGTTTCTGATTAAGAAACAACTCGGTTAACAGGTTAAAGAAGCGAGAGAACTCGAGTAAATAAATTATCACGTCGGCAAAAAATACCGGCGATCCGGGTGACGAGGCAATTCATCTTCTTCGGTTAATGGGTTGGTTAAACGAATTAAATGGACAAATTCGCGGCGAGATCAGACCGAGCACGAGACTCGATGAAAAACGTTCGATTTCCATTCCGCAAAGGAACGTCCAGCGTGACTTCGTTAAAGTAATTGACAGAAGCCGTTGACATTGTGGAAAGATGCCGCGAATGCAAATGGCCGCTTTGAAGCGCGGCGTTTTATAATGCATGCCGGCTCGGTGCGACTTTTTCCATAGGATCGTCCACTCAAAGATGAAAGTAAAAAGTGCACGGCAACGAGACGATTTCTCGCATCCGCGCGTCCACTTCACGGCTCGCAGTCGAGGACTGTTATCGGATCTCTTAGAGCTCGTTTATACCGGTTCAAAGACCTATTTAGCATTTTCTTGCGAGACTTTAACGACGCTCCGCCACTCGAACCACGCTCCAAGAATAATTTCCTCCTCTCTGAGCTGCGATTCAGAAAGCCAGTTAACATCGCGCCGAAAGAAAGCCGCTTCGACCGCCACGGCGAACGACGTATATACAACAACGAATCACGATCAACTAGACGATTATCGATCGCAATAATCGTGTCTATCAGGCAGCCTGGCTTGCCAATCTACTCGCGAAACGATCTCGTTCCAAAAGGCAAGGACACGAGGTTTACTCATCCTTTCACTTTGTTCTCGTCTCTGCCATCTACTAACAGATTCGACGTGCTGAATCGTGGAAATAACGTAGGTTCGGCATTTGGAAATAAACCGTGCGATAAAAACAAGTTTTTCTTACAATTGAAACTACCACGTTCTAAGAAAACGAGAAATTTGGGGAAAATCTTGAAGTAGAATAGAAGATTGCAATGAAACGTTTCGCACAGTATCGAAACGATAAATAGAAGAATCGCCTAACAATCTTGTTAGGGAAGTGATACATTTACACTGTACATGAGAGTGTGTGTGTAAGGCTCAGAGGGCGTCAAGGTCTTAGTGGTGACAAAAGACTGTTGCCAGATGTTAGAAGAATCTAGGATAGTCGGTTGGCGACCAGCGTGCGTGCAAGACGTTCTTCAGAGTGTAAGATAGATGTATAACTGTTGTGTGGGAAATATAGTAAATAATTGTATTCCCAAATCCTCGAATTTCCTTAACAAATCTTTTATCGACTTATTCTTAGATTATCATTCAACCGATCAGTGAACATCAAACATTTCCAATCAGCGTCATATTTCGAAGAAAGCAGACATTTATAAACTCTACAATATCTTATAAAGTATTTCTATTCTTTGCAATTTGCGAATTGCGTATCGTCTGACGAAATAAATGAATGCACGAGGCATCTATGAAAACATTCAACCTATCAATATTTAAAAATCGATAAACCATCGATAGACACGAACTATTCTTACAAACCTGCGTTTAAACAGATATTTTGCACCATATACGATATACTAAATGCAATCTCTAAATAAACAATCGGATCAAAGCACTAAAATTCGTTGCAACAGTAAATCGAAATCCCTTATAACGTACAGCTACCTATACAAACTTCTCTTATCATCGCTTGTCCTCGAAAATCCTATTTTATGAAGCACTTTTTAAAGCAGCAAACGAGCAAATAGAACGCCATTAATATACGTCCTTAATCTTTTCTAAACTGGCTGAAATAAATGCCATTTCAATAAAGACCGATCGATACGAACGATACTGGAATCGAAATCGAAAGCTGCTGGCCTTTTCACGATTAGGCAACGCGAATTCCATCCTAGTCGACCAGAAATTGACGAACGGTGCGCGCTTATTAATTCGTTTACATTGCCGACCGATCGAAAAGAATGCTTCCGCTTGTCGCGTCGGTTAAAAATAAAATCCCATAAAATGGAACTGCAACGACAAGTTATTAAGCCACGTTCACGCCAGAAAATGGCGGATGTTGATTCGTTACGCAAGAAATTTACAGAACGCTCCTATAAACATCGACTTAACTACACAACAACATTACGACGCGATAAAATTGCAGACACGCCAAACTGGTTAATTAAAAAACATGACAATTTATTAGAATAATTAATCATAATAATTTATTGGGTTAACGCAAGGCATGAACATACACAGGTATCGTATGCCTCGCGACTTTTTCAGCCAGCCTTTCGCTTAACGAGTATCTAACACCTGCGAACCGATTTCTGTTATTCAGAGAAAAAGTTAGAAAATGAGCACAGGCGAAGCCTAGTTGCAGCGTAGTTGATAGGTACGTAATAAACAGCTGTTAACATTTGCTCGTAAATAATTGGAAAAATTTCTAAAACCTACCAGTAACGATATTAATAAAATATACAGTGTAGACGTATTAAACATGACGAACGTAATGCGAGCATTTAGGAAGTCGCACCACGGAATAATTTTCTATATTTCAAAATGTACGTCATTCTATTTTATCACAGCGTTGGTATATCGAAAATTCAGATTAAGGTTCCGCGGTGTTAGAAAACTTTAATTCTTACGAAATTCGATTGTCTCGGCGTTCAAGAAATATACGATCCTACTGCTCCGTAAAAATACAAAAGAAATAACATGGAAAGATAATTAAGACAGTAACATGGAAATATAATTGAAGCAGCGTAACATGGAAAGCCGACAATTGCGTCGTATTTTAACAGAAATTCACAAAACAATATCTCGAGTAATATGTCTAATATATCGAAGATTAATTGAAGAAGTTAATTTACAAGATAATTACGCGATCGAAGCTAAAAGAAGCTAGAAAATATTTCTATTTACAACGACTATTTCAAAGTTGCACATTTTTGAGCTAAATGGTCGAACGTCTGGATTGTAAACGTTCTTACCAATGAAATAACTAAGAGCACGGTAATAAGACAACAATTAAACACTGGCATAGCGATAACGTAGGTTTTTAAGAGACCGTTATGCGAACGTTTCAGCAGCGCCGTAATAACAGCGGAACAAGCGAGATCGGGTTTATCAATTCGTTTACAGGTTTGCTAAAGTGTTTTCCGAGTTCAGTGCGTGAACTAAACGAAATAAACGCTTTTTATTGCCACTGCTTTCACACTTGCGCAGCTTATACGAGAAGTCAACAAATCGTAAACAGAAACGTAAATTAAGAGAAATGAGACAGAAAATTAGTTTGGTTTAGACTGATCGAAAATGGCTATTGAAAGGATTGGATAGTCCGTAACATTGCTGTGCTAGAATACAAGATAAATCGAAGACGATACGAATAAAAAGTACAGGATTCTTTTAGGAAATGTAAGTTGAGAAGATGAGATAAAATTTAGTTGGAAAATCTCTTGATACGAGTTATAGAGAGATATGAATTTATCTATCAGTTGAATACGATGTCTTAGATTTCTTATTAGATATTGAATTTCAAAAATGAACACCAAAGTTTAATTCGTCATAAGAAGAAATAATACAACTTAGTAATAAAACTTCGATAATAATACCACAATTATCGAAGTGAAACAAAAGCAAGTAGCGTATAATCTTACGACTCTCTAGGGCGAGGATTTGCTTACAAAAACGTTTATAAGAACGTTTTGAACAATTCGCTCGACGATGCGAATTAGTAAATTAAAAATATAGCGAATATAGTTAATTACACTAACGAATAAATTATAAATACTTGTCGCGATATTAACAACGAGAATTAACAACTTTCAATGTGCATTCGAATTTGATTTTCTCACAAATGGAACCTTGCTTTATTGGAACAAATATTAGCCTACACCTTCTTATTGTTCATTTTTCATCGCTCGAGACAAAATTCGCAGAGAGAAAATTTTGATATCAAATTTGAAAGTAACTGTAGAGAATAATTCGTGGAACAACTACGAACATCGTGAATAATATTCCAAAGAGAGCAAAAGCGATACACAAACGTACCTTTCGGTTCGCCGCAATTTTCGATATACTGTGAATAAAAAAGGGAATAAAGAAAAAAGAAATAGCCGGTGAACTGGAATTAGATCGAGTTCGAAGGTCGAGTTGGACGGTCATGGCATATAAAGGCGACAGAGACGCGGAGAAGGGCGAATAGAGAAATGATACCCGAACTTTCGAAGCACAGTGGCAATTGTACCATCGGACGAGGCCGAGGACACAATGATCGGCAAACAATGGACGCTCGTTACGCGAATGAATCGGGCCGAACCGTTTGCATAATAGGTATTAATGAATAGACGACTGGCCTCGACGCCCTTTTCAATTCGTAGCCAGCTTCAAAATTAATTATGATAATGCGTCGCAACGTAGCCCCAGACTCGACGGATTTGGTCGCATCGATGTCGATTTTATTTTATCCAATTTCGTTTCATTCAGGCAACGGTCCGGTCGTGGTCAGTTTTGCCTGTGAATATTCTCGTCGATTTTATCCTCGATCTTCAAAGTCGTGTAATTAACGTCGACAAGCTGCTGGATTTGGCGGACTACAGACTAGCGCTATTCGTTCTCGATCATAGTGGTCACACCTGCTTGTTGTTAATATTCCTACGTTCGTACGCGAAGATAAAAATGACAGAAGCATAGAACGAAAGACGAATCAGATGCGCAGCTTTGCCATAAACTCGACGCTTTCTTTCTTTGTTATTAATAAATTTAAATAGTTACATTTCCTCTTCAAATTTAGTAATTTCTTATCTCGAAATGTCCAATGGTACAAAAGCGCGAATTCATACGAACCGCCATCCATTTAAAACGAAACGACTCGAATCATTAGAACTCGTTTAATCGACGTACAATTACACGCGAGTCCAACTCCTACGAATCCGGCAAAATAGAAAATAGGAAATAGAAGATGATAGAAAAATAAAGAAAAAGAGAATAGCGAGCGATTAAGAGAAAAACGAACGGCCACTGACCGTCGCGTCGCCACGAAAGTAAGTAAATCAGCCGAAACGTTTACGAACAGGAATTAGCAGCAACAGAGAAAATTCCTGGTTCGATCACCTGCGATCAAAAATATTATTACCGCGATTATAATCGTTCCCGTAGGTTTCATAAAAGATGGAACAAACGTTAGATATGTTTCCTGCGTTATATCCAGGTCGTGTTAGGAACAACGGGGACAAGAAAACTGGAACCAAGGAAACGGAACGTCCGCGGTCTCGATATCTTTATTATCCGTGGAGAAAAGTAGAACGTTGCTCGGTGTAACGCAGACCGCTGGCGAATATTTTACAATGCGGTTTCTGTCGCTGTACAATGCGGATATACAATGCAGATTGCGTCGTAGCCAGAGCCCCTGATATATGAGCGCATTGGTAATAGTGATAAGTTAGCCATGCCACGGTCCATAAATTGGAAATAGTAGATACTAATTTTGTGGTCGACCGTGCAGTGTGTTTTATTGGTACCTACGTTTACAGCCACCAAGGTGGCTATCCTGAATATCGTTAATATGATAAGATATCTATCTACTTTGCAGGCTTGTCGAACCAGTTGCTACTAAGTTCACGTTGCTTATTATTCTTGATAACTATCTGGATAATTTCAAAAATTCATGCATATTGTTCGGATAATTTTAATTTAACACGGAAATGATCGAAGGAGGGCTGGAGGTAAAATGATAAACGTGTTTAAGCTGATAAAATTGCGAACGAGAGATAAACCTTAATAGGAGAATCTATAGATAACTTTAGAGCAATATTTGCTATACATTGTCGCAAATATTTGGCAATTCGTTAAAAAATAAAATCAAATAAAAAACATCATCGGATAAATACGATGTCGCGTGTCGTAACTTTTTCTATATTTTCTATATTTATTCTCATTTTTTGGAAAAGAGTATATTCGCGTGTATTACTTCTCCACGTTGAACTTCTCATTTCTAATTAAAATTGGAATTAAAACAACGTTAATCGTTGCAATAAAATTTTACATATCTTCTATGACAAATACTAGAGTAAAACAAATCTCAGTAAATAATTATAACGAGTACAAATCTTCAACCATATATCAACAAAATTTCAATCGATTCTGTTTTGTTATGTATTGGAAATAAATCTTTGTCAAATGTAAATGGAACGATCTAAAGTTTTTGCATCATACTGCATATTCTAATGGGCCTTTTACAATCATCTGGTATCGATCAAACCTGTGGCAATTATCATCGTAATGGTCGTATAGATGTAAGTTTGTACGATGACAAGAAATTAATCGTAGACAGGAGAAATTTCGCCGGTTGTGATCGAATTTTCTATACATCGACTGATTTATGAGGAACAATTATGGTAGCGGAGAAACGATTGATATTTGAGTAGCTCGATCCGATTTAAAATACGAATAACTGTTTAGTTGAACTAGAATCTAAGAACTTTTTTCTGATATGCATACGAGGAAAGGATTGTTAATTGAGGAACGCTACAGCTTCACGGGGATTTTACATGCGTTCGTTAAAGCGTATTATAGATGATTTAAAACGTAAGTTCGATTAGAAATATCATTCTTTAAACGTCCAAACCTTTACTTAAGATTAAGACGCTAAAGTTCAACTGTACGCGAATAATGTCGTCGATTTATCTATTTGCGTGCAACGATATTACAAAATAGATCGTCACAAAAAGCGTAAGTATATATTTTTACTTTTGATAACATTTCTTACGAAATCAGATGACGCACCTTGCGATGATTTGTTACGACCGGTTAATGCGTGCATTATTTTGCTGTCGGTAAATATTCGAAAAGCAAGATTTCGTTGCAATTTTCAAGTATAATACTATTTTTCTACCAATGATCAATGAAGATATAGACCCACTTGTTAATTATCTTATGTTTCAGAATTCCACGGTTCTTTCCCATTTCCCAGATTCTGTTAAAGTTATCTTCTATCCGACAGCAAAGTAAAATTTCTCTTCGTAAAATAACGCGTAATAAAGTGTGCAGTTGAGGTAAAATAATTAACCTAAATCATATCTAAACAGAATCTAAGAAACCGAATACGCAACGTGGAATTTCCTGGTTTCCTTCCAATTTACAGATTGGCAAATTTCTCTATATCTTCCAACGACATTCCCACTTTCACCATGTGCGCGTGCATTTAAATTCCCCAACTTTTCTCTTACACGCCGAATGTATCGCGGTAAAGTGACATTCTAAGGATATCGTAGCTAGTCGATCTTCGACCAAACGCTGAAAAGTCTTCCCTTATCTGCCTTCGCAGCCGAGCTATCGTTAGTCGAAGAAACATTCGCGACGCTGGTCGTACGAAGCTTTGCTCGGCCGAAGCGTAAAGTCTCGTCGTAAAGGAACCGTAAGAACCGAGGCGGGTTTACAGCCAATAGTAATTTTCTCAGTCAATGTGGACTAATATCATAAACAGCCGCGGCGTTTTCGCGTTTTACGATAATTCGCGATCCGAAGCGGCCGCCATTACCGAACGTCATTGGCATACGTTTCGCCACGCGAACCAACCTTCGAATACCTACGCTCAACTAACCGCGCTCGTGTGTCTTTTTGCGGAATTTCCGCGATTCCAGCGACGTGCATTCGTACGATTCGACGAAAGTTGCGACCGACCATGGAAATATCTTGCGAGACGTAACGCGTATCGCGTCTCTGTGCCAACAATAACACGGATATCGTTTGCGAGCATGGACAATCGAGTGCTTAGGCAAGTTATCTAATGGAGTCCGCTGTAACTGTTTCCCCCCGCGAAAAATGATCGTTAACGCATCGAAGAGGTGGTGTACGTCGCTTGTGCAGAAGTTATTTTTTATGATTTTCTATGTAACGTAAGTTTACCATAAAATGGTAACCAGTTTGTTCGTCGATGTTGCCGGAGGATGCGGAATCTGACTGCTAGGAATAGTGGATGCGTGGCAGTAAATATAATATTTTCAAGAGAATTTTGCAAGCACGTTACGAGAATAACGGAAATTACAACGCTGCTGTAGGTTTGATGTCGTAATGTGGGCGATTTTATCTTCGAAGGACGAACACGTTGAATTATTCCACTAGGCAATTTCTATTTCATTCCGTTTCTAAACGAATCGCAATGCGATATTTATTTATCGAGCCACGATCGAAATTTATACAAAAAGTAACAATATTATCTCTCTCGAAAGTTTTATTATCGGTCTGCGATTTAGAATCAGGGATTTCACTGTAATCATCGTTCTACCATATATACTTGAATTTTCGAATGGAGCTCGTAACAAAAATGGATTAACGACGACTAACGTTAATTTAAAGTATTAACACACTTTGAAATTTTAATCATATATCAAGAGAAAATCTTGCAAACACTTTTTCTTTCGAGTTATTTTCCTACATAACTTACTATTCATCTACGTCATATCTAATGAAGTATAATATTTTCACGAAGCGTAACTTTTATGGTATTTCTCTTGCAGAATCTTTACCTGTACACGATGTTTCTAAAGGTGAAGCTCCTCCATCATTAAGGGATTAAACTCGACCTTTAAATCTACCAGGCATTGGTTCGAATAAAAATCATCGACCAACACCGGATAAACCTTTAAATCTACCAGACCTCGATTCAAATCAAACTCACTGACGAACACAATGGCTCTATCAACGAGTACAAAGCTACCAAAAACCATCGCATCTGTTCCCAACGTCGACCAACTTTATCCTACGGTATATAAATTATCGTAGCGATCGCGCTTTCACGCAAGAAACGCACAGATATTCCACGTGTGTCGGTGGCCAATTCCAACTTACGATCTAAACAGCAAAGCAGCATTAATCTTGAGGCACGCGGTGCGTCGACGATAAAGGCAATGGCGTGTTTCGTCCGGTTGATAGGTCGTGCATCGCCGTCTTAAGCTTTTCATACTCTCCACTGATTAAGCTAACGAATCTTATTTCTCTCGTGACTCGTCTTCGTATCTTCTGTTTTCTTTTCCGCGTCAAAATTACGCTTCTTTCACAGAGCCGAAAAGTTTATGGGTTTTGGAACTTGCTCGAGGTACAAATGGGCTTTTTGAGATGGATTATCGTTGAAGTGGTCACCATTTCTAAGAGAACTCTACATCTGGTGTTTTTTAGTTTTCTCGAGCACCGAAACCATCGACAGCGCGTAGACAAAAGACTGCGACGAAGACAGACCATAAACGGTAGACAGGCGACGTTGGCTTCAGGGTTTTTCAGTTATTGGGTAACACAGCTAGCGTGCGGATCTGGACCAGCTCAAATTGTATTCTTACTTATAATTACACTTCTATTTAAATATATTTTCTACCTTACAATTTATCCACCAGTTTCTCTGTTTACACATCGAATAATCTCAACGATTATTATACGCGTTGGTTTATTAAAGAGACGAATGATAAAATTGTAATAATCAGTGTATATTAAAATCACGTTAAATACGAGTACAGAGGTAGCGTATGTCGGTCGTAATCGTCGCTCGCTCAATGTTACTGCTCAACTCTACGCTCGCTATTCGACTGTGTGACTCGCTATAATGATTCGACCTAGAGAGTACGTTCGTCTATTTGTGTCGACCGGTGGTACTGTAAAAAGTTCAAATGTAACTCCGCTTGACGATTACATTGATAATGTTTTGTCTGGAGTTTGTTTACATTTGAACCTAGCAAACCAAAACAACGTTGGCGCTCCAAAGCACAACAATATGAATCTCTGCCAGTTCGAATCTTCCGTTGACTTATTTTCATTTTTAATGAAAATATTGCTAAAACATTGAGAAGTAATAACGTAACAAAATAAAATTACCGCGTTATTTAGCATACGAAACGTTCGATCCGAGGTACGTCGAGTAAAGAAACATCTTTTTTTTTAAGATTAAAATTCGTTAGACATGAAAATGTTAAAGTAAGACGAAGACCATTTGCGTTTTACGTGAAACGATCACTCACAGACTGTGAGTTTCATACCTTAAGTTACGGTATTCCGAATTCTAAACAGATATGCGAAATAGAACAGCGTCTAAATTACGCGTAGAAACACCTTCGACGATTATCTCGAATATAATTATAGTTCTTTGAAAGACCATAAGTACAAATGTGCATTTCTATCTTTATCGTAACTGCGGAAAGATAACTATTAAGATATATATCTAATTCCTAGATGTTTCCTATCGATATATTATAGCTACTATATACCACATGACGATAGTATACCTGTAGGAATCTATAGAATAGAGTACTATACAAGTTAAAAAGATAAAGATCGGCAAGGGATACCGCTATAAATTCTAAACGAAACCGATAACTTAATAACTTAACGTCGAACGAATCTGCAAAATAGCGACGATCAAAAAGATCCACCCCCGACACAAAAGTATGACAATTTATGGCTAATTATCTCTGCTCGTAGATGAAAATTCGCGGTAATGGCGCGATTTACGACGACGATTCGTCATCGCGACACCGATCGCCAGCCATAAATTGAAGAAACACCAGCAATGAAGCCATCGCGTCCTGGCAATTAATTAACAATAATAAAACAGCCAATAAGGGGCATGGGCTGTCCGTAACAAATTGATCGCGTACGACCCCGCGACCCTGATTCAGGAATCCAATTAATGAGAATGTACTTACACACCGTACTAACGTGACTTGCCCATATTATTAGCCGGGCCGTCGGGAAAAGGTAAACGCCACCCTATGCTTGCAAACATATTGTGATATCGGTGATTTAGGAAACTTTAGTCGGACGATCGTTCGAACAATCGTAATTTCCAATTAACCGAGAGAATATCTTCACCGCTACCAAAATTTATCGTATCTCCGTTCGTTATTTACGACGTTATCTGCGCGTCTTACGTCTATCCTGTGCGAAGCAACGTCTTGAATTATAGAAGGGAAAAGCTTGATTCTAAATACGTTGTATCGTAAGCGTTGCTAGCGTTTAATACTATTCGATAAGCGTCAAATAGTCAAGCCACGTGCTAATTAAGTTATCGAGGAATCGCTGTAAACGTGAATGTTTTTGCGGTTTCTCGATATACCTTATGGTCGATGTAACCATTAAGATAAAATACGATTGAAATAAAACGTTGCGAAACTTTGACGAGCGAATAGGTACGCGGGTAGAAATCGACGATGGGAAAAAGATTTGGAATTACCGTTGGACGTTTTTTCTTGTTTTTTTTTTTTCTCGGTCGTTCTTTACTATCGTTGGATATGCTTGATTAGATGTTCGACTGTTATCGGTCAGAAGAATCACACTCGTCGGCGAATACTTGTTAGGCAGTAATTAATCGCGACGAACGCTTAAGCAAACAGCAAGAAGAAGGACGAGTCGCGATCGCAATCTTTCGTTCGTGACCACGAAACGTTTGATTACGCCGATTAAAGGGAGCTGATTTTTTAATGTTGACTGGCACAGACAAATGTCGCAGTGTGAATGATAAAATTGAAATATCTTCTACGCTATGGTACTCTTTTCCGTTTACGTGCTGATACAGAGGAATGACGTGTTACTAGCATATTACAAGTGACAACTGAATGAGAGATAAATGACGTGTTACTTTTTATACCGATAAAAGGATTAAACTATATATCGTAAGGTTAAATTCGAAATCTTCTAGAAAATAATATGTATAAAAGTTTAGTTTATATGAAATAATCTGTATTTTAAACGAGAGTTAAGAATAATAAAGTAGTTGTAAGGAAATATAGAATAAAGATGTAACGCGTTAGAAAATAGAAAATGAAACTAACATCCGCTAAAGCAAGGAAAACAAGAAAGCACCGGACAGACGTAAAATTGATTTAACCAAAAGAAAAATATAACAATCTCGGATCACTGCGAGGATTATCCTTGAGATGTGTATGTAAAGAAACTACACGGAACGAAGGAAAATTATGTTATATTTACAATTGGAATTTTCATAAAACCCTTTTTACCATTGTATCGAGTCGATTACTGACTGAAAGAAAAATAAAACGTATAGACTTGCAACAGAGTAAAATAAAACGATACGAGGTCGTTGTTAACTTTAATGGTCGTTGCCACGCGTGAATCTCGATTAAGCTCGCGAGTATAAATTGATCGGGCGTTTCGTACCGAACTCGATTTCGCATAAACGAGATACGAAACAGCGATCAACGTGGCGACTGCCTCGGAATATGATATAATAACGTGGCATGCCTAAAAGTCATTACAGAAACTTGCGATAATCTCGATCGAATACCCCCTTAGGACTGCAAAAAGATAGAAAGAGAACCTGAAAAATCGGTCTCTTTACGAATATTAAAATTAAAAAGGCGATGTTTGCCAGTTAATCGTAATGATTAAAACTTTAACGCGGCATCGGATAAAATCGATAAACACACAGGCTCGCGAAAGTATTCGAACGATTGTTGGAATTTTCTACGAATATGTTATGCGTGTTCTACGAAACATTTTGAAATTTCATTGACATTCTCACGAGACTCGACCATGACGATTTTACTGGTAAAGTTTGAAATAAATATGAAAATTTGGATATATTTGGTACAAGTATATATACAAGTACGTGCATTTCAGAGATCTGAAAATTACTTAAACGATCAACTATCCATTATATTAATAAACCTCGATATTCAGAACCATATTTAACGCTTATTACGTGTCTTAGAACAACCTTTCATTCTGTTGATAATTTTTTACTGAACATATATCGCGATAGATGTCTCGTAATTTCTACGTAGATTTTCAGATTACATGATTATAAATTTTACCAATGTAATCACAACAGTCGTGCCTCGTTGCGATAGTAATAAGATTTCAAAATGTTTCGTATAACGCGTAAAACACGAATATACAAATTTTCTATCGTAAGTACACAAACTTTCGCCAGGCAATGTCAGAATTATTTTTTCGCGAATGAGAAGATCACAGGCGTTTGATCGATTGTACGAGAGTACCGTAAAAGCCGGCTAGCGTGTCTCGCAGCTGTTAGACCCGAGTATCTTCATAATTTTCCTTTAAAAGTAAACAGACTGAAGAATCGCTCGAAGCTATGAACAGCGTATTCCGCTGCTAATTAAATATTAATAACTAAGCGCGTCAATTAAACGTACGTATTTTTCTCGTAATTCCTATAACGATGCGGAGCACGGTTGTAAGAACACAACGATTTGCATAATATATTAGCCACGACTTTTCGAACAATCCCTCGTAAATCCAAACTGCCGCGTTCCACGCGAATCGATCCACCTTGAACCTCGACAAAACACTCGACAACGCAGAAACAGACGATTCGCGGGATGGATCATCGGCAGATCGATTCGTACATACAGCGGGACGCACATAGAAAATCCATTTCGTTCGTTAATTTCGCTCTAATTTCCCGAGAATCGATGATCGAGCCTCTGAAGTTCGCCGTTTCTCTCGTTCCTCTCTTCGCAACTCGTTAACAGGCCCATTTCGCCTGGAAAAAAAATCAATCTCTCTGAAGCCGGTCTCTCGGGAGCTGGTTGATGGCGATGGCCTCGGTAGAAGAAGGAAGGAGCAGCATGTGATCAATATCTGAACGATGATCTTCATGTTTCAGCGCTCGCCGTGGAATTCCAGCCTGGCCTGGCTATTTCATTATCTCGTTGCACTTGTAAACGAACAGCGAAGGATGCGACGAGGTGAGGATAACGCGGATACGAGGAAGGTCGTGGAACGCGTGCCCTCTGCGACACGAGGAGGCAAGTCCACGTGTTCGACGAGTCCGCCTTAATTAAAGGTTCTCTGTAGGGACTTCATTTATTGGTGAACACCGTCTCTTTCTATCTTTCGCTCGTCGAGCTGCCACGTTGCATACATACACACCAGCCGGCATTATGGTCGAGAGCAGGGGGAGGGAGAGACCCGGGGAATAGAGAAACGGCTCGGTGAACAGGGAGGAGAAGGGGATGGAGAGAACGAGAATCACGGTTCTCAATAGACGCAGAGAGCAGAGGGAAGAGGTGGTTGCACAAGGTGGACGAGAGTTATAATCATTGGGGTCGAGGTCCGCCTGCCAGCCACCTTTGAACGAGCCCACGAAAGGTTGGTCACTTCAGGAAGTGAGGAATCATAAGGATCGCCGGCAGACGGTCTGATCCGTTCGTAGACCCTCTCGTTTATTTGAATTACTGCTAAGCCTTTAACTGTCCAGCCGGCCTAACTGTACAACTCGTCCACTTGTCCGTATGGGAACACCATAATTCCGTGCCTCTTCAACGGGCGAGGCTGTCTAATTCTTCGCCGATTGATATTTTCAGCGACGAGTCGCCTGAATAGATCGAGGCTCTTGATATTTCGCCAAAGGATATAAGAGTGCGAAAGAGGGATCAAGGTGTTGCGACGAGGATGCATTTAACGGCTGGGCGAAAGGATCTTTTGGTAGCAGTTGGCTTGGTTTTATTCGACACG